>NC_135330.1:15189574-15816867 GCF_023851605.1 Tamandua tetradactyla | reverse complement strand
TAGAAACATACAATGATGTATATTTTAAATATACATATATATAGAGAGAAATATACATCTAGAAAGAGGATAGTTATCAAGGAAATCAGGATAAGTCAAAATTCTTGGCTAATTAAGATTGTGTTGCATAACCATAACGTTTCTGCTTTGAGTAATAGAAAAATATAAAGAGACTAAAGGAATCTTGTAGCTTGTTGAGCCTGACCCCTCCTCCTCCACCTTCCAGACTCTACTCATGATCTAGAGGAGGAAACCCAGGATCAGAAAAAAAACAGACAACTTGCCCCGGGTCACTGAAGTTACTAACCAGCCTGGAGGAACATGCTGTACGGCATCTTGATACCCAGTCCGCTGTAGAACATCCATCTACACAGAACATACTATAAAGGTGACCCAAAAGGTTGATCAAAACTTGCAGTGATTTATCAAAAAGTACAAAGAAGAGGGAGGCTCAGAGAAGTTAAGGAAAGAAGGTTGCTGAGGACCAATTCTACTAAACAAAGCTCCTGTGTCTCAACCCTAATTCTCTAGAATTTTAATTTCTATTTTAGCATTACTTTAAAACAGTGTCGGGGGCATGCGTGGTTCAGTGGTAGAATTCTCACCTGCCATGCAAGTGGGAGATTCGAGTTTGATTCCCAGCCCATGGACTCCAAAAACAAAAACAAAACAAATGCACACACAAACAAAACTCAACAAATGGTGCTTCGAAAATGGGATAGTTACAGGAAAAAGAACAAAATGTGACACACACACACACCACACAGCATACAAAAAAAGAGAAAAAGACAGTCTTAAGAAAAAAACCACAAAGTATTCAAATCTGAAGCACTATATCATATAATCATGATCATACCCCAAAATGTACACTTGAGAATAATGAAAAATGTTGTGCAGCATCAGAGAAAATGAAGAGTATAAAAAGCAACCACACCAAAAATCTTCTGTGGATTGATAAAAATAAAAATGAAATATTGGTTAAGTTTTTAGTTTTCCAGTTTCAAATTGTATCGAATGATGTAATTTTGGTGTGTCCTATTTCATACTAAAAACTTCTGTTGCCTAAAGGAGATTGTCTCCATCAAAGATGGAGATTTATTATCTTTAGATATATTAAACAAAATGTGGGTTACCAAATCATATCATGTTTCTGATTAAACAATTTGTTGTTTAAAAATAGGACTTAAACCAGCAACAGATTACCAGTGGTTTGCCATTGTTTGGTTCTTTACAAAGGAGCAATTATTTAAGAAACCAAGGATGGAGAAAGGAAGTCTCATTTTGGAACAATATAAAGGGACTTAATTTGAAGTTTTCAAAAGAAAAAAGGAATCAAACAAAAATAAAATTGGTGTTTTGGGTTTGGGAGCCTTAACAGACCCAATATGTAAAAAAAGAAACATATAGATTACGGAAATGTGAAACTATCATCATAGTTTAGTTGCATATTTGGAAAAAATAAGGGGAAGGTGTCTAAAATAGAACTTTTATTTGGTCTGCCAACTGGAAATTGATATTTTCAGTCACGGGTTGCTTTGTAAATAGTAGGTAGAGTAGTGCTATGAGTTAAACAGCTCTTTCCAGCACAGACCCTTCTGAAGAGTGTGCAGTGTTTAAGGAAAGACATGACAGAGTGGGAGATTTTCATTCGACAGCAAAGACTGGGGTCTGTGAGCCTCATCCCTTGTATTCCTGAAGAACCTAGCTTCATCACTCCAACTTTGAGGCCGGTTACACATGGGAAAACATCTTGCAGGTCCTGAAGGGGGTGGGGGGGTAGGTGGGGAGGAGGGACATGTGGCAAGAAGAGTCAGGTTCCTGAAACTTGAAGCAGTTGGGCAAAGCAGGATACATTGCTCAACCACAGGGTGTGAACCAATCACAATAACCAGTTTATGATCCTTAATTTGAATGTTTAGTCAGCCTCTCGAGACAGCTTACCTACAGTCCTTAATTTACACATTTACTAACCAATCCTAAAAACATAGCGACATCCAATCACAATAGCTTACTTGCAACCCTTAATGTTTCCTAACCAATTGCGATTTACAAATATCTCAAACCCCACCTCCCTTTGTTTCATCTGACAAAAATCCACATGCCAAAAAACCTGCATGTATCTCTTCCTTAAGCACACTCGCTCTCACCCCTCAAGCGTGTACTTTCTTTCTTTTCAATAACCTTTTCTCACTTGCTTATACTTCCTTGTCGCATCCCTGAATTCCTTCTTGCGATGAGTCGGAGAGCCTGAAATGGGGCTCCAGTGACTAAGACGTTCCGGTAACAACTTCAACCCTCACTAAACCCTTTTTGGTTCATTCACCTAAATCATGAAGGATGAACAAGGCTAAAAAATACTCACGGCCCATGGGTAACCATTGTTTATAAATTATTCCAGTCTGATTCATGAAACTTATTGCTTCTGTTCTGTATCGATAAAAATAAATTCCTTTAGGTCCAATTCCTGCATACGTGGAAGGACATTGACAAGAGAACAAAATATCTGTATCTCCTAAACAGTATCATTTAAAAATAAGGCATATGGGTACATCACCATCCGCCAACTCTGGTTCTCTCCCAAATCAAAGTCACTGGATTAGTCATGAGGTGTTTTTTTTTTGAAACTAAAATTCCATGTTTTGGGGTTATGTCCACAAACTTTGAATCATGAATATAAAATAAGGTGTTGTGATAAGTATCTTATAGTAGGAAAAAATAAAATGAAAATTCATTTTTTAAACACTCAATTTAGACATCTTAAGATAATATACCGACAAGCATTTTTTCTTCCTTTCACCTGACACGACATTAACATGAAGGCAAAGGAAGAAGCCTCTCTGGCTGGTGGAGTAGGTACCTCGAAAAATCTACTCCTCCATAAAAGCAAAAAAGGTCACTAACAAAACCTGTCAAAATCAACTTTTTCAAAACTCTTGAAATTAACCAAAATTTTTCGACAATCTGAGGGGCATTTATGCAAGAAAATAAAACTTTGGGGAACTTTCACCTGCCCTATTTCCATCTCCCTCTGTCCAACTCTGTAAATCCTTTAAAACAACCCCCTTGCAACCTTGAAAGCTGTGAAAAAACTATAGCCTAGCAACCACTGTGGAGGTCAGAGGGGTTAAAAATAGCCAAAAACCCATCCCCACAAAATTGTCACTATTTTACATGTCCGTTAACTCTCTGGAAACAGCTGCATTCTCAGGACTTGTCTTTATGTTACCTGATATAGAGGTCACTGAATAAACTCCCTACCCTCAGGATATTTGTTAAAAACATTCACTGGCAATGGTTTAATATTGTATGGGGCATAAGGCAGTGATACCATTTGGAAAAACAAGAGGCTAGCCAAAAACTTAAAAAGGAAAATCTGGAAAAGAAGGTGTCCATGGGGGCTTTGAAAAGTTCCAATCTATTCCTGGGGATCTAGGAGGACACACATATGAGTAGAGCTGTGTGCACGCTTGGGAAAGACCTGGGAAGCTCTAAGCTCACATGTCTGGTTGACTTTGAGGCTCTGTGCAAGTAGGAAGCGAACTAAAAAAGAGTTGTTCACTGCCTGCAAGAGCATCAAAGCTGTACTCCAACAAACACAGAGCCCCTCGGCAAGGACTAGACTTTTTATTAAAAGCACTTAAAGATATCTCTGTCCTATCATCAGATGACCACTAAGTTACCCTAGTAGAGACTTCAGTGGCCACACGTGATAAAGATTACACACTTTACAGAATCAGTCCAGAAAAGTCACTAAACATGCAACAGCAACAACGAAAACAAAACCAACAAACCCCAAGGAGTGGGGTGGGGGGAATATGATTTTCAGAGTATCTACATTATATTATTTGAACAGTCCTGTATTTAAAAAAAAAATAGACATACACAAAACCAGGAAAACATGACCATGCAAGGGAAAAAAGCCTGACGACATAAGGGAAACCCAGATGTTGGACTAACTAGTTAAAGACTTAGTCATATCAAACCCTATTATATGATTCGATTGCCAGAGCAATTAAGCAAGAAAAAGAAATTAGAAATAAAGAGCATTAAAAAAATGACCTCTATTCACAGATTATCATGTATATAGAAAACCCTAAGGAATCCACAAACAGAGACCTCAGAGTTAGCCATATGGGAAATTGGAAACAGAAATGAGAAACAGGGCTGAAAAAAGTATCGATCCTTTAAGGTCTGTATTTAGAAAGGCAGGCTTTCCCACTACTTCCCATACCCGAACGCATAAAATGAGAAGCAACCAACTATTACTCCCAGGACAGAACAGCAAGTGGAAGAATTGTCTGAGGGAAAATGGGGCATTAGGAGTATTGCTGAAAAGAAACATCCACAAAACTCCTAGCCAGCTGTCTTTTGCCTTCTTAAATATAAACCAACAAGTGGGTACTACCAGTATTTGGTGAATAGCTGCGGCATGAAAGAAAATGAGCAGCTTAAGCAAATAGAAAGTTTCAAGCCAGAGTAAAAAGACAATCCATGGACCAAAAGAGAGTTTTGAAATTTTTGATATTCTCTGATATGAAAGGTATTGCATTCAATAAAATAAGAACAGTATGCCATAAGAAAGGAACACAGAGAACAAAAGAAAACACTTTCATAAATTAAAAGCATGTTTTAGTAGTAGGGTTCTATATTAAGTAAAGGAAACTGGAATCACAAAACAAAAGTTAAAAAGACAAAATATGAGACTATTTAAGCAAAGTCAAAGTCCAGGAGAACCAACATCTAACTAAAAGGTGTTCCAGAAAGAAAGAGCAAGAAAAATAGGAGAGAAGACATTATGACATAAATAATGAAAGAATATATCCCAGAACACAAATTGAAAGGATCGATCAGGGCACTGGACATCAGTGGCTGCTAATATCACAAAAAAAGACACAACTAGATACTATTTACCTTCTAATGGATGCTATTTATGAAGTATTCCACCCCCACCCCCCAAAAATCACACCTGAATCTAATCAAGTCTCTTTATCTAACTCTAATTCACAGAAAAACAAAGGAGCTTGTGACACGGGGTTGCAATCAACAGGATCAAAACTGGGGATTTCTGGGTGGGCCACGGTGGCTCAGCAGTTAAGAGTGCTTGCCTGCCATGCCCGAGGACCCAGGTTCGATTCCTGGTGCCTGCCTATGTAACAAAAAAAAACTGGGGATTTCTCTCAGGCTCTCAAAATTACTAAGGGAATAAGAGAGGGGAAATTATTACTTAAACAAGACTCGAGAGATACATAAATTAATTGCAAGAGGACTCTATTTGAATTCTCATTGGAACAAACTCTAAAAATCAAAAACAAAAATATGAGCAAATGAGGGACATTTTAAAAGAAACTGGATATTTGATGGTATTAGGGAATTATTATTAATGTGGTTTATTTTAATTCTTTATCTTTTAGGGAAACATATTTTATGGATGAAATGATAATGATGTGTTAAATTTTCATCAAAATAATCAGGTGGGAGCTACAGTGGAGGGTTCAGATGAAGCAAGATTGGCCATAAATAGATAATTGTTGAGACATGGTGATAGGTACTTGAATATATATGGATACAGTATACTATTCCCTCTACTTTTGTATATATTTAAAATTTTCCGTAATAAAAGGTTTTAATTAATTAATTAAATGAGGGTATACTAGGATACATAACCTCTACTGATCATATCATTACAAAATTTCAGATCTCTCGTAATACAGATAAGATTCTTAAAGCTTCTAGAGAAGGAAAAATGTTCTACCTACAAAGAAATAAGAATTGTACTGGAATCAGGCTTTTCATTAACAATAATGAAGTAACGTTTGAAGACAGTGAAACAAAGCCATCAAAGTTCTGAAGGAAAATTATTTTAAGTTTATAAGAATTTGAAATAATTTGGCCAAAATAATGATCAAATATGAGAATAAAACAGGCAGGAACTCAGGACGTTTAGTTGTTAGTTCCCGTTCCTTTCTGGGAATGTTGCTTGAGAATGCTTGCAGCAAACTGAGAATGAAAACCAAGAACAAGGTAGACGTGAAAATATAAGAAACAGTGGGACTAAAGCAAGAGCTCAATAATAATAATACAAAAAAAGTAAATAGCTGATCAGCAGACATAAAGAGCAAACAAACTAATTTTTAATGGATTTCGAGGAGAATATCTTTCTAAAAAATAATAATAATAATAAATTCCAAGGAGCAGGTTGAATTGGGGGGAATATGATAGAACAGACATGTTTCTTCTGCCTACAAGAAAGGCACAAACGTTCCAAAAGATTAAAATAATTATATGAAGTATAGCAAGTGCTCATCCTCACGAGTAAATAAAAATACACATTTTAAAGAATGAGATACCATTTTTCACCTATCAAATTACAAAAATGCTTAGAATTTTAATACCTGGTGAAGTTGAGATTTAGTGAAATGTGCAATTTTGTATCATCAGTGCAGTAGGTAGAGTAATGGCCTCCAAAGATGCCCACACCCTGTTCCCCAGAACCTGAGAATATATTACTTTCCTGTTGCAAAGGAGCCTTTGCAGATGTGACTAAGGGAATAAACCTTGAGATAGGAGATTATCCGGGATTATCTGGGTCCTTAACAGCGGAGAACTCTTCCTAACTGGATGGGAGAGATGTGACAACCGGAGTCAGAACAGTGAATGTAAAGATGGCAGTGTGGGAAGAATTCAGCACCCCATTGCTGGTTCTGAGATGTAGAGGGTGATGTGCGAGGGCCCGAGAGAGGCTGCTGAGAGTGGAGGCTGGACCACAGCTGATGGCAGCCAAGAAATGCAGACCTCAGTCCTTATTGAATGGAACTAAGTTGGGCCACCTGAGTGAGTGAGGAAGCAACCCTCCCGAGATCTCTAGAAAGGAACCCATCCCTGGCCATACCTTGCTGTTAGTCCAGAGACAGCTGTACTGGAGTTTCGACCTCCAGAAAGGTAAGATAAATTTAGGTTGCCTGAGCCACTAAACGTGTGGTAATTCATTAGGGCAAATTACCTAATATTTGTTAGAAACTGAATAAAGTTGGTAAAAGTAGAATTGGTAAAATCCTTTAGTAAGCAATATAAAAAGATGTCTTCAGAGCTTTAAGACTGTATTTATATCTTCTTGACTAAATAATTCTACTTCTGGGAATCCATACTCAGGAAATAGTCATAAATATGGAAAACCTCTTATTAAAAAATATTTATCACAGCATTATTTATAGCACCAAAAAGGTGGAAGAAAAAATACTAGTTTTCGACACTAAGGAAAAGGTTAAACTAACAAACCTATCTGAAGAAATGTTATTCAGCCAATGAAAAGTGGGTTTATTAACGGTACAAAATAACATGGGATAATATTTAAGCTATTGTGTTAATTATGTGAAGATTTTTAAAAATACATAGAAAAATAGCTGAGAGAAAAATCCACAACATTAATAGCAGCTGCATTAGAAAAAAGGTGACTTTAAATATACTTTCTATTTCTCTGTATTGCCAAGTTTCTCTTAAGAAGTCTGAGATACTATAATCTGTTGGGGCAGGGCAGAGGAGGGCAGAGTGGATGAGTTAGCATCTCTCATGTGGCCTGGCAGATGTGCTTTTACTCAACACAGGCAGCTTGGACCTGGCTTTCAGGGTAGATAAATTAGGCAGCTCCTCCTAGAGTGTAAATTTAAGGGAAACCAGGAAAGTCCGGGGCATTTCACAAAACTAAGATAGATATGGGGTGCCTGGCTTGCCAAGTCCTAAGAAAATAGATTAACTTCTTCCATGCACGATTAAAGCTTAGTGAGGGCAGAAACCAAGTTTATTTTCTTCTCCATTGTATTGCAATCTACTAGCACAGTGCCTGGCACAGAGTGGACTTTCCATAAGCATTTGTTAGTGGATAAAGGATGGGGTTTTTTTCCAGATGCCAACAAGTGAAAGTAATGAGCAGATCAGCCCAAGATTTAAGCTGTTCTTAAAGACCATTATTTAGAGGGCTTGGAGATATTAAACAAGATATATTTATATGTACATTTTGAATGAATAAAAATATTTACCTTATACATTCAAAAGCAGTAAAGAAAGCAAGAAAACAAAATAGATGGATTGTTAACTTAGCAGAGCAGAAGTTTTATAATACCTAAGTGCCTGCACAGGTTGATATTGATGAGAAGCAGGACATATTTGGAAAGTCTTAGGACAGGGAGGCCCAGATATCCAAGGGAGAAGAAATGAGGCACAGGATTGAAAGAGAAAATGGTTGTAAATCTGTATGAGGTAGGTAAACTCCTTGCTCCAATCTCCAGCAGCCGTGATCTCCGATTTATACCCATTCCACTGTGGTAGAATTAAGTTTTATTCTCAGTGAAATTTAACCAGAAACACTCTGGACTCAGAAACATCAGGCAAAGCCAGGGGCAACATAAGGTACATACTTGAAAACAGTGAGTTCAGGGAATGTGTTCATTCTAACTCAACCAATCTCCAGCTAAAACGCCACCGAATCCTACGATCAAGCTCACAAGGACACACTATACACAAACGAGTTTCCCACTTCTTTTTAGACCTACACTCTTAAATATAAATAAATTTATTATTATATAGAAATAAATGTTAGAAGAAACCATGAAGTGGGCTAAAATAAAGAAAATTGGAAAAAAAGAGAGTTAATGCTGGAAACAGACAAAACTTTCAAAATAAACATAATAGATTAAGGAAGAGATCCTGAAAATTAAATAAATATGACAGATAAGTTTTAAAAATCCAAGGAAGGGATTAGAGACTAAGCACAAGGGAATCCCCCAAAAGTAGAACAAAAAGAGGAGAACAATTATGCATTGGAAAATAAAAAATAAAAATAAAGGAAGAATTCTGAACATCCAACATTAGGAGTTTGAGAAAAGAGAGAGCAAAGAAAATGAAAGGGAGGAACTTATGAAGAAATAATACAAAAGATTTCAAAAAAGCTGAAAGACATGAAATCTGAAGTTTGAAGGGACCCTTGAGAAGCCAACATAATGAATGAAAAGGTTTCATACCAAGGAATTTCATCATGAAATCAGAACCTAAATATTAAAAATCCTCAAAGCTTATAAGAAGAAAACAATATGTGCAAAAATCCATAGCGGAATCATTATTGGGACAGATTTCTCAACAGCGACACTGGAAGCTAGAAGAGAATGAATCAATGTCTTCCAAATTCTAAGGTAAAATACTTTTCAACCTAGAACAACCAATATATTTCAATATCTCCAATGCACTCTTTCTTGAGAAAGTGCTGGAGCGTGTACTCCATCACAGCAAGTCAAAAAGCCAAAGTAAGATATGGAAACTGGGAATCCAACATTGAAAAGCTGCAAAAGGAGGAGCCTAGTCAGAAGCCATACAGCAGACCTAGAGAACAGTCAGTTCAGGTGGAAAGAGAGAGGCAAGTGGAAGGGATGTCTGGATGAGCATTTTGAAAATACTATTGCTTCACATGTAAAAGATCTTTTGGAGCACTTGGAGAAAAGAGCAATAGGTAAATAGAAAGTGAAGCAAATTAAAAATGAGGAAATTATTAGTTCTAGGTTAAATAAAAAGTTTAAAAGCAAAGCTCAAATATAATAATTGTGGGACAAACGTATATGATTATAATAATGTAAATGCTAATATTGATTTAACTAAATGTTATACTATAACCAGACTGGGATTGTATTGGTCATAAGAAAAGTAAGCCCTAAAGTTGATAAACTAAGAAATAATAGTATATACATGTATAAATATTTGTATCTGGAATTATGAAAGTAGATACCAGAAAAAAAGGGCTATAAGAATTTAAAGTGGTTACTTCTGAGGAGCAGGACTTGGCAAGGATGAATAGGAACGGAGTAGAGGATTGGTATTTTTTGTTATAAGTCTTTTATTATCATTTACTTTTTAAAACTATGTGAATGTAGATCATTCATATTAATATTTTTAAACATTAGCACATGAAGAGAGGCAAAACTTCACTTAATTTAACATTTTATGTTAAATATATCGTGTCGCATTTTAGTGTTAAGGAATTAATCCGACCCTTTTTGAAAAGGGCTTTTGTTGGGGTAAAATCTGGATAGAACATATGATAAAAGAAAGTTTCACTAATTTCTACAGTCCATACTGTTGGTACTGTTTCTGGAACTCTATCCTACCATGCCATTCTTCTCATTGAATTCACACCTAGAGTTTCAATTGCATTCAGCAAACCAATGAGTCCCAAATTTCCAACTCCAGCTCAGATCTGGAATCTAATTTGAACATTCGCCAATAACTAGCAGTACGACCTCCATTACCTCGTTGTAAAATACAGTACTTGCACTAAATGATCCCTTAGGACTCCTTCAGTGGAACCAGTGACAACAGAGACACAGTTGTGTACATGAACTTGTGGGAGACCCCCTTCCAAAATGTTGATCTGGGGTGGGTAGTGGCCCATGCATGCTAAGCATTTGTGTGGCATTCTGGGCTAATCATGCCTATCCTAATATTCTAAAGCCTGTAGTTCTAGAGGGGAAAATTCATGCCTGAGCATTTGAAACTGCTGCCCTCTACTGCACAAAAGCAACCTTAGCGAAGTAGGCTACAAAGTCCTCTGGTAACCACAGGAAAAGGCCCCCAGTGAGGCAGCTGACTCCAGGAACTACCTACAACGCACTCAGAAAATACATAAAAAACCAAGCCATAAAAACCTGCTTAAGCAAATACATTCCATTTCAGGGCTTCATGTACGACCTCATCAGTACCCTCAAGTTTTACTTACTCCAACCCCCCTAACAGCAGGGCAGATTTGGATTGGACAAGCAGTGGGGCCAAGGGCTGCTGCCACATTCCAGAGGACTCCCAATAGCTCCTGAAAATAATCCCTTGACCCCCCCACCCCAGAGTGTGACTAGGAAGGCCAAGGAAATTCAGGTTCAAGGGTAAAAGAGTGATGCAAAAATAGCCCTGTACTAACAAATGTTAATCGAAAGTATAATAAGAACCTTTAACTTGATCACCATTTGCATATTTTCCATCTCTATGACCGAGGAGATGCTGACGAACAAAGCACTTAGCCTTGCAATTTTGTCCTCTGCATTGCTAGTTTTCAACATTCACCTGCAACTCAAGTCATACATAGTAAGTTGCATGTTTTTTCATTTCACCCCAGAAGCAGGTTATCAAGGTGCCCATTCCATTCCTCAACACTCATTAAATGGGGTTAAATAGAATCTAGTGTCCTCAGGCCCATTTTTCTGCTGATCACATCTGACCAGTGCCAGGTTCAGCCTGCCAAATGTACTCCCCCTCAGTGTATCCTTTATGGGCAGTAGACAGGTACTGAGAATATAATAAAGGGAGAGGAAAGAGTATGAGAAAAACCTTCCTGTTTAACAATTATAGTCACCTACATATAGTCCAATTCTTCTACCCTCAAGCTTTGATTGGTTTATTCCCAGAACTGCTCTTTGCTGTTTCTTGCAACATTCACAGAGACAGAGACAGAGACTGACAGACACAAACACTTTCCTATGAATAAAGGAGATGCAGTCTAGACCTAAACCTAATGGGTTTAGGGTGGTGCTGCATAACCTGCTCATTATTGTCCTTATTTCCCACTAACTTTCAGTGTGGCCTGGAGACAGCCCTCTGCTCTGGATTGTCATCTGATCCTGTCTGTTTCTTATGACCCTTCCTCAGGAGACTGTAGGTCAAGCCAGTCTCTTACCACCAAGTTGCCTTTCACTTGAACTACTAATGGTGAAATTCATTGAAAATGGCTGCTGTCCCTTCATTATTAGTACTTTTCATTCCTCCTCAACTCTGATAGCTTCATAATTGCAACACATAACTGTTTCATCTCTTTACTCTTTCAAAAGCTATAGCTGGTGTGTATAGCACTTTTCAGAATGTTTTTAGAATTAAGAGAAGTCTTATCTGGAAGTAGTATATCTTAGTACTTAAAAGCAGGGAATTTGGAGTCAGATAGACTTAGATTTTAATCACAACTCTCCTAACTACTAATATGAAATCTTAGGTATGCTATTTAAACTCTCTCTTTGACCAGTGAATTATTTTAAAATGTATTTTAAAACTTTAAAATACATGAGTGAGTTATCTTTTTTTAACTGAGGTATAACATCAAAGAATAAAGTGGACAAATCTTAAGTGTTCAGCTTGATGAATTTTTATGTGTATACACACTTATAGCCATCACCCTGGTCAAAATGTAGAGAATTTCCTGCACTCAGCTGGCTCCCCTTGTGACCCTAACTCTATAGATATCCTTATCATAGAAAGTTACTTTTCTGACCTCTTTTTAAATATTTTTATTGTAAAATATAACATATATACAGATAAAAGAAAGAAGCAATAATTTTCAAAGTAAATTTTAACAAGTAGTTCTTGAATATATTTCAGAGTTTGTTATGGGTTAACCGTTCCACTGTTTCAGAATTTTTCCTTCTAGCTGCTCCAAAGCACTGGAGGCTAAAAGAAATATCTATAGTAATTCAGCAGTCATACTCATTTGTTAAATCTTTTTTCTGCTATAACGCTTCCTTCTCCTTTGGTCCTTCTCCCAGTCTGTAGGAATCTTTGGGGAATGCCCATTCTAACTTTTTCATGTTGAGAAGGGGTGTTGACAATAAATGATAGGAGAATGTAATTAGTTGATGGTCTTGGAGAGGTTGGCCCCTTCAGGTTTATCTGGCCTAGGAACCCTCTGGAAGTTATAGGTTTCAAGAAAGTAAACTTAGTGCACGAAAATTTTATAGAGTCTCAGTTAGAACCTTAAGTGTCCTTAAGAGTTAACAGAAATTATATTGGTTGGGGGTTTGGCAAACTGTGATGGTTAGACTCTGGTGCAACTTGGCCAGCTGGTGGTGCCGTTGTCTGGTCAGGCAAACACTGGCCTAACCTTTACTGCAAGGATATTTCATGGCTGGTTAATAAACCAGAAGACTGGTTTATTACATGATCAGTCAGTTCACTGCAGCTGTGATCAACTAAGTCTCCCACGAACAAGACAATCCAATCAGTTGGGTTTGTTCCAGTCAGTTGAAGATTTAAGGGAGACAAGAAAATTTTTCCTGCTTCTTTAGCCAGCCAGCCTTACTGTGGAGTTCATCAGGACCCTTCATTGGAGTTGCCAGATTTGCAGCCTGCCCTACAAATTTGGGACTCTTACATCCCCTTAGTTGCATGAGAAACTTTTCTAAATCTTATATTTACAGATATCTCCTATTGTTTCTGTTTCTCTAGAGAACCTGACTAATACACAAACCAAGGCAATTAGCAATATCTAGCTGAAGCTTGCATAGGACTAAGCCTCCAGAACAGCCTCTCAACTCTGTTTGAACTCTTTTAGCCCTTGATGCCTTATTGTGTCACACTTCTTTTCCCCCTTTTGGTCAAGCAGGTATTGTATTCAGACCTCTTTTACCATAGGTTAGTTCTTGTAGTTCTTCATCATCATATAAGTGGAATAGAACAACATATACTCTTTTCTGTCTGCTTTCTTTCACCCAACATCATTGTTTAGTGATATGCTAAGTTTATGTTTAACATTTTAAGAAACTGCCAAACTGTTTTCCAACATGGCTATACCATTTTATATTGACAGCAGCAACATGTGGGAGTTCCCCATCCTTGCCAGCCCTTGGTGTAGTCAGTTTTTATAATTTTAAACATTCCAGTAGATGGTTTTAATTTGCATTCCCCTAATGACTAATGATATTCAGCAACTTTTTGGGTGTTTATTTGTTGCCAATATATCTTCTTTGATGAAATGTCTGTTCAGATCTTTTTCTCATTTACTAAATTACATTGTGTGCTAGTTTGAAAGGATGTATGCCCCCTAGAAAAGCCATGTTTTAATCAAAATCCCATTTCACAAAGGTAGAATAATCCCTATTCAATACTGTATGTTTTAAACTGTAATCAGATCATCTCCCTGGATGATGTGATTTAGTCAAGAGTGGTTGTTAAACTGGATTAAGTGATGACATGTCTCCACCCATTTGGGTGGGTCTTGATTGGTATACTGGAGTCCTATAAAAGAGGAAACATTTTGGAGAATGGGAGATTCAGAGAGAACAGAGAAGAATGACATAACCACGAAAAGCAGAGAGTCCACAAGCCAGTGCCCTTTGGAGATGAAGAAGGAAAATGCCTCCCGGGGAGCTTCATGAAACAGGAAGCCAGGAGAGAAAGCTAGCAGATGACGTTGTGTTCACCATGTGTCCTTCCAGATGAAAGAGAAGCCCTGACTGTGTTCACCATGTGCCTTTCCACTTGAGAGTGAAACCCTGAACTTCATTAGCTTTCTTGAATCAAGGTATCTTTCCCTGGATGCCTGTGATTGGACATTTCTATAGACTTGTTTAATTGGGACAATTTCTCGGCCTCAGAAATGTATACTAGCAACTTATTAAATTCCCCCTTTTAAAAGCCATTCTGTTTCTGGTATATTGCATTCCAGCAATTAGCAAACTAGAACACATTATTGTTTCATTATTGAGTTTTGAGAGTTCTTTATATATTCAGGATACAAATTCATTATACATGTGATTGGCAAACAATTTCTAATAGTCTATGGCTGCCTTTTCATTCTCTTACAGTGTCTTTCAAAGAACAAAAGTTCTTAATTCTGATAAAATCCTATTTATCAGATTTTTTTCTTTTATGGATTGTGTTTGATGCTGTAGCTAAGAAATCTTTGGCTAACCACAGGTCACAAATATATTTTTCTCCTATTCTAGATTTTCTATAGGTATAAGTTTTACGTTTAGTTCTACAATCAATTTTGAGTTAATTTTTATAAATAATGCAAGATAGGAGTCGTTTGCTTTTTTACATATAGATGTCTTATTATCCCAGCAGCACTGTTGAAAAACCATCCTTTCTCCCTTAAATATGTTTGCATCTTCATCAGAAATCAATTGGCCATACAGTGTGGATATATTTGTAGACTACTCTGTTCCATTTGCTCTTTGTTTACCATGCAGTCATAACCAAACTGTCTTGAATATGTTGTTACTGTCTTAGTTTGCCTGTTCTGCTATTGCAAATACCCCAAACTTGGTTTTGGCTTAAACAATGTGAATTTATTGGCTGGTTTTGAGACTGAGAGAAGTACAAAATCTAGATATCAACAAGGCTTGCTTTCTTACTGGAGACTGTAGTGCTCCGGTGCTGGCTGCAGGAAATTCTTGGGGTTCCTTGGTTTCCACCTTTGCTTGCTATCACATGATGATATCCTATCCTTTCTCTTCTGGGTTCCAAATGATTTTTCAGCTTCAACTTGTGCCTTCTCTAACCCTGACTTCTGGATTCCTCTCCTTATAAATCACCTGGTAATCCAGATTAAGGCCCACCCTCTTCAGCTGGCCATCTTAAAACTTTAAAACGTTCAAAAGATCCCATTTACAATGGGTTCATACCCACAGATAAAGACTAAGAACATGTCTAAATTGGGATATATAATGCAATCAACCATAGTAGCTTTATAGTAAATTTTGAAGTCAAGGATTACTGTAAAAGGGAATTTTATAAAGCTTAACAGTAGTTAATTTTTCCTGCTTTATTTAGCTATTTACATATATTTTAGCTTCTGAAATATCCAGCAAAAGCATTTGTGTCATTTTATATTCACAGCTATGCATTTGGTGTGAGTTAAGAATTATAAAGAAAAGAATTATGGGCCCCATCAGGCTGAAGATAAACAATCCTGGCACCAAGATTACTTGTTGTAAAACTGTTAAGATTGCTTGTTGTAAAACTGTTTAGAAATGCTTGTTGTAAAACTGTTCTTATCTGCTTTTTTGCAAAACAGCACCTGTGACCCATGCTCAACCCCCACCCCCCTCATCTTACCCCTTAAAAAGCTTTTGCAAACTCAGGCTCGGGGCTCTCTGTTCCTGCGTGTTCAGTGAGCCCCACGCATGTGTGGAAAATAAACCCCTTGCGTGTTGCATGAGAGAACGTCTCTTGGAGTCCTCCTTTGCATGGCAAAACTCTCGAATTCTTACATTACAAACCCTCTAATTTTGCTCTTCCATTTCAAAGTTACTGGGGTTTTTCTAGGTACTTTGCATTTCCATATGCATTTTAGACTCTGCTTATTAATCTCTGCAAAAAAATGACTGCAAGGATATTGATTGAATTCAGTTGAATCTATAGATCAACTTTGGGAAAATTGACATTTTAACAAACTGGATCTTCTGATCCATTTCTTTAATTTCACTCAGCAAAATGTACTTTTCAGTATACAGATTTTGCACATTTTTATCTGTAGTTCATATTTTACATTATTGTGAACAATATTGTTTTGTATATTTCAATGTATCACTTTTTGTTCTAGGATATAGAAATATAATTGATTTTAGTATATTTAACTTGTATCCTGCAACTTCAGTAAACTAACTTAGTTTTAATAGCTTTTATGTAGATCCTTTAGAATTTTCTAGGTAGATAATCACATTGTCTGCAAATAAATTTACTTCTTCCTTTTTATGGTAGCTTGGAGTTATATACCACAGAAAAGTATATTCTTAATCTTAATCCATTCTTGTGTACGTGAACTCACTATAAATAGTAAATTTTAATGAGCTTTTTTTCAGTAAAGAAGATGTGTCCCAACTGAATTAGAATAGGTCAGTACTATTATTGCAGTCCATAAGGAGAAGGCCACAGTGAAAGAAGCCATGAGGAGCAGCCAGAAACTAGAAGTAAATGCAACTTAGAAGAGAAAGGAGATGATGCCATTATGTGCA
The DNA here is from genome assembly GCF_023851605.1 of Tamandua tetradactyla. Lineage (NCBI taxonomy): Eukaryota > Metazoa > Chordata > Mammalia > Pilosa > Myrmecophagidae > Tamandua > Tamandua tetradactyla. The sequence continues at coordinate 15,800,116 of NC_135330.1, read as the reverse complement.
TTCCCAGGTGACAAAGAAGCCAAAACCCCGCAAAGATTGCCAGCCAGCCAGAAGACACTGTCTGCAGGAAGCCAATCTTCTAACCTCTGAAACCATGAAATAATACATTTCTATCATTAGCCAACTCATTGTATGATATTTGATTCGGTAGTTGAGAAATTGAAATACTTTCCTACCTAGATTCTTTTTTCCTTATTACACTGTCTAGAACTTCCATGCAGCACTGAATAGAAGTCGTGAGAATGAATATACTTGCCATGTTCCTGATTTTAGGGAAAAAAACATTTAATCTTTCACTATTAAGTATGATATTAGCTGTAGTTTTTGCATAAATGATCTTTATTTATTAGATTTATCCCTTCAATTTCTGGTGGAGTGAGAGTTTTTTATCAATAAAGAATGTTGAATTTTGTAAAATTCTTTTTCTGCAACTATGATTTGTCTATTTTAGTCTGTTAAAATGGTGAATTACATTGATTTTCAAATGTTAAGCTAAATTTGTATTACTAGGATAAACACCACTTTGTTATGATATATTATTCCTTTTACGTATTTTTTATGTAATTTGCTAAAATTTTGTTGCAGATTCTTCACCTATATTTGTGTTAGTCAGCCTCTAAGATGGTCCCAATGATTCTGCCATCTGGTATTCACACCTTGAGTATGTCCTTTGACGCTGCGTCATAGCTGCCCAATAGAATATGGTAGAAATGTTGGTATGTCACTTCTGAAATTAGCTGATAAAAGACACTGCGACCGCTATCTTTTTTGCTCTCTCTCTTGTTTGGCTCACTCATGCTAAGGAAAGCCAGCTTCCATGTCACCAGCAGTCCTATGAGAGGTCTATTTGGCAAAGAACTGAAGCTTTTTTGCCAACAGCCACATGAGTGGGTCTGAAATCTCCAGTCAAGTCTTCAGATGATTGCAGCCTTGGTTGACAGTTTGACTGCAATGAGAGAACCTGGACAAGAACCATCTAGCTGAGCTACTTATAAATTTCTAATCCTCAAAAAGTATATTTGAAAATGAATATGTTGTCTTCAGTTGTGAAATGTTAGTACAATTTTTATGCAGTAATACAAAACTAATACAATGTAAAAGAGAGATTTTAGTTTGGAATTCTCTTTTCTTACATCTTTCTCATTTTGGCATTAGTATGATGTTTCCCTCATAATGAGATGGCAATGGATCATCAATTCTGAAACTTTGTATAGAATTGGTACTATTTCTTCTTAGAATAATTGTAGCATTCCCCAGTGAAGCCATTTGGGCCCAGAGTTTTCTGTATGGGAAGATTTAAAACTACAAATTCAGTTTCTTTAATAGATATGGAGCTATTCAAGTTGTCTATTTCATCTTGAGTGAAGTTAGGTAGTTTATATGTTTTCAAGGAATTTGTCCATTTCATCTCCATTTTCAAACTTATTGGAATAAGTTGTTCAGAATATTCCTTTTTATTATCCTATACAATCTCATTCTTGATATCAATAATTTGCATATTCTCTCTTTTCTGAATAGTCTTGTTAAAGGTTTAGCAACTGGGTTCCAAAAAGCACCTTTGGATTTTGTTGATATTCTCTGTAGTTTTTCTATTTCATTGATTTCTGCTCTGGCCTTTATAATTTATCTTATGTTACTTTGGATTTCATTTATACCTCTTTTCTTCTAATTCTAAATGATGGAAGCTAAGGTCATTGATTTGAGACCTTTCTTCTTTTACAACATAGACATTTTAATGCTACAGATTTCCCTCTACATACGGCTTTGGCTTCATCTCACAAAATGCAATGTGTTGTATTATAATTTTCATTCAACTTAAAATAGTTTCTAATTTCCTTTCTGATTTCTGCATTGACCCATGGGTTCATTTAGTAGGGTGTTATATAGTTTGCAAATGTTTGGGTATTTTCCAGATACCTTTCTATTATTGATTTCTACTTTAATTCTTCTGTTGTCAGAGAATATAATTGATATAGCTTGAATATTTTAAAATTTATTGAAGCTTGTTTTATTTCTCCGAATATGGTGTATCTTGGGAAATGTTCATGTGCACTTGAAAAAGAATATCAATGTTGCTGTTGTGAATGGTATTCTATAAATACTAATTAGTTCAATTTAGTTACTAGTGTTGAAATGTCTTGTATACTTACTGATATATTGCCCACTTGTTTTACAATTATTGAGAGAAGATATTGAAATCTCTGACTATAGTTATAGATATGTATATACCGTTCTATCAGTTCTTTCATCATGTATTTTGAAACTCTTGTTTGGTACATAAACATTTAGGATCACTGTCCTCTGAATTAAATGACCTCTTAATTATTATGAAATAACCTTCTTTATCCCCAGTTCCCTAGTAAAATCTGAAATCAAATTGTCTGATATTAATATAGGGCACTTCAATTTTCTTTCGATCAGTTTTAGTATAAAACTGTTTTGCATCCTTTTTTACTTTTAGTTATTTGTGTCTTTATATTTAAAGTGTGTTTCTTGTAGGTATCATATAGTTGGATATTATATTTCTTATCCAACCTGATCACCTCTGCCTGTTAATCGAAATGTTTAAACCATTTACATTTAAGTGACTACTGATGTGGTTGAGTTAAATCTACCATCTTGCTATTTGCTTTTTTTTGTTCAATTAATTCTTTTTTCTCATTTCTCTTTTGCCTCCTGTCATGGTTTGGTTCATGTGTCAACTTGGCCAAGTGGTGGCACCTGTTTGTCTGGTTGGGCAAGTGCTGGCCTGTCTGTTGCAATGAAGACATTTCATAGAATTAAATCATGATCATATCAGCTATATCCACAGCTGATTCCATTTGTAATCAGCCAAAGGGGAGTGTCTTCTGCAATGAGTAATGCTTAATCTGATCACTGGGAGCCTTTTAAGGAGGATTCAGAAGAGACAGGCTCTTCCTGTTTCGGCTGGTGAGCCTCTCCTGTGGAGTTCATCCAGACCCTCCATCGGAATCATCAGCTTCACAGCCTGCCCTGCGGATTTTGGACTCTGCATTCCCGCAGTCACGTGAGACACTTTTATAAATTTTATATTTGTGAGTGTTCCCTGTTGATTCTGTTTCTCTAGAGAACTCTAAATAATACACCTTCCTTTAGAGTAAATGAGTAATATTAATAATTCTATTTCATCTCCTTTGTTGACTTATTAGCTATAACTCTTTGTTATATTATTTTAGTGGTGGTTTTAGGGTCTATAATGGACATCTTTAACTTATAGTGCACCTTCAAGTCATATTATACTATTTTATCTCTAGTATAAAAAACTTATAGTACTTCCATTTCTTCCTTCCTAGCTATTATTATCATACATTTACTCCTATTTATGTCATAAACCTCACAATATACTGTTGTTACTGTTTTAAACACTCAATCTTATAAGGAGATTTAAATAATAAGGAAAGAAGTATTCATATTTACTCATGTACTTACCAATCTTTTGTGTATATTTGTATCAAGTTGGTATCTTCTTGAAGGACTTTTATCATTTCTTGTATGTTGACCTACTGATAAATTCTTTCATCTTTAGTTTTTCTGAAAAAATATTTTGCCTTTGTTTATATTTTCACAAGGTTAAGAATTCTGGGTTCACAGTTTTGTTTTGATTTTCTCATATTTGAAAGATGTTATTCTACTGTCTTATAACTTTCATTGATTCTGATAAGAACCCTGCTGTCCTCATTTTTTTTGTTCCTCTGTAACACTGGTTGCTTTTAAGATTTTCTCTTTTCACTGGTATTGAGAAATTTTATTATGCTATGTTTTAGTGTAGTTTTACTCATGTTTCTTTTCTTTGGGATTCGTTGGACTATTTGGGTCTATGATTATGGTTTTCATCACATTTGGAAAATATGTTGGCCATTATTTCATCAAATATTTTTCATCCCACTCCCCTCTGCCTACCTTTCAGGGACTCAAACAATACATATATTTGACTACTTGAAGTTTTCCCACAATTCACTAGTCCTCTATCATTTTTTTTTAAATCATTTTGTCTCTATGTGTTCATTTTTCATTTCTAGAAATTTGTTTCCATTGTCACATCTATTTTTGGCATTATTTATTTTTATGGTCACTTGTTTCTTGCCTCTATTTCTTATTTCCTTTTAAAAAATATGCCAAGTATGTTTATAAATATGTTTTTGTTACCTAAGTCCATTGTATGAAGTATTTGCAGAGCTGATTGTGCTTTTTTTCAATTGTTGCTTGCTCACGGTATCTTGTTTCTTTATGTGTTTCGTTATGTATCTTTATGTATAAGAGATAAGGTTATGGGAACTTGGTCTTTTATGCATGCTTTTTCTGTAAACCTACAACTTTGCTAAAAACTTTAAAATTAGGCATAAATTTAAAAGGAGAGACACTTGGCTTGTTTTGGGGGATTTTATGGGAATTATATGAGGATATGTTCATGTTTTGTCTTTTCAAATGGATGATGGAGGCTATCAAACGATCATGGTAATTTTATTCCATTGGATGCTTTTAAAATAGCAATGTAACAGTTTTATTTTTAAATGTCAATATATTTGACAGCTGGGAACCACATCATTTACAGTTATTTAAATTTATGATAAATTTTAAATGCTAACTTAAGAATGTGGAAGGCAGCTACACAGTTCTACAAAATTCTTTCAGGAGCAAGATGTTTAAGCCTCTGAGATGAACAAACAACCTCAAAGCAAACATCAGGTTTAGGGCCCCATAACTACCTTACGTTCTTCTTGCCACTTCAGCTCTTGGCCTCTGAGTATCTCGTTAAAATGCAAATGCATTTTAAAGGATTTTTTTAGTATTTTATTTTTGTGTGGGGCTGTTTTGTAGTAGGAGACTTTTCAAGATCTCTAATGGCCATTTAACAGAAAGGAAAGGCTGTAATCTCCCTCTAAGCCTCCTTTTTAACCTCATCGGTATTAAAGGGAAAGTATCTGTGCTGCCCTCAGAAGACCGCTGTCATGGCCAAATGATATATGGACATAAAGCTCTTAGTATAATCTTGCAATGCAATAAGGGCCCATTAAATGGTAGCTGTTACTTTATTTTCTCCTAAAGCATGTGTTCTAGTTTGCTAGCTGCTGGAATGCAACACACCAGAGACGGATTGGCTTTTAATAAAAGGGGATTTATTTTGTTGGTTCTTCAGAGGAAAGGCAGCTAACTTTCCACTGAGGTTCTTTCTTACGTGGAAGGGACAGGATGGTCTCTGCTGGTCTTCTCTCCAGCCCCCTGGGCTCCAACAACTTTCCCTGGGGTGACTTCTTTCTGCATTTCCAAAGGCCTGGGCTGAGCTGCTAGTGCTGAGATGAGGAATGCTGAGCTGCTTAGGCTGTGCTACAGTGCGTTCTCTCACTTAAGCACCAGCCAATTAAGTCAAAGGTCACTCATTGCAGCAGACAGGCCTCCTAGCTGACTGCAGATGTAATTGGCAACAGATGAGGTTCATGTACCATTGGCTTATGTCCGCAGCAACAAGACTAGGTATGCTCACCTGGCCAAGTTGACAACTGAATCTAACTAACACAGCATGCCTAATCAAGACCACACGCACCAAAGGTAAAATTGTCCTGTGAAACTTAACTTATAAATACAGACACATACATAGATAATTAATAGGTATGAAACAAAAGGAAGATGAGAAACATCGTTGCTGATTTTCTAATACTATTTGAGAAGAAACTAGGAGAAATGCCTGCTTTTGACACAATGGATCCTGGAAAACACATCACAAATTGGGCATGTTTTCTCATAGAAATGATCTTACAATTGGAATCAAAGGTTTGGAATCAAATAAATTAGAGATGCCATCAACAGTGTGCGCTTGATCAGAGAAACAATTTAACTGGTAAAGTATGCTTTAAAGCACAGAATTCTACAGTTCAAATGGACCTAAGAAATTATTTAACTCATTTACCCAAATTTATCCAGTGAATTAGTGGCCCATCTCAGTTCTCATGTTCCATTAGCTCATATTAATTCCCTAAAGAGTGTCCTAAGGAACATGAATGTACTGAATACATGTTATATAAGGATGGTCTAGTGTTCTATAAACGTGCATATAGCTATAAAAGTCAAATTTCATAGTATCATAAATTTGTCCTAAATTTTGTGAGTAATACCTAATAGACATTAAAACTCTTAATGAGGAGACAGGATTAATGTGAATGGCCTCTTTAACTTTTTTCCTTTTTTTTCATATATTTATTACAAACAGTAAACAACATAAACATTCTTGATATTCAAAGATTCTTGACATAAAACCATTCTTGTCATGGTTACAATCAATGGCTCACAATAAATATCACATAATTGTGTACTCATTGCCATGATCATTTTTTGAACATTTACATTGTGCTGGTTTGAAAGGAGGTATGCCCCCTAGAAAAGCCATGTTTTAATCAAAATCCCGCTTCATAAAGGTAGAATAATCCCTATTCAGTACTATATGTTTGAAACTGTAATCAGATCATCTCCCTGGATGATGTGATTTAGTCAAGAGTGGTTGTTAAACTGGATTAGGTGACGACATGTCTCCACCCATCTGGGTGGGTCTTGACTGGTTTACTGGAGTCCTATAAAAGAGGAAACATTTTGGAGAATGAGAGATTCTGCAGAGAATGCTGCAGCACCATGAGGCAGAGAGTCCATGAGCCGGCGACCTTTGGAGATGAAGAAGGAAAACGCCTCCCAGGGAGCTTCATGAAACCAGAAGCCAGGAGAGAAAGCTAGCAGATGATGCTGTGTTCACCATGTGCCCTTCCAGCCGAGAGAGAAACCCTGACCATGTTCACCATGTGCCTTTCCAATTGACAGAGAAACCCTGAACTTCATTGGCCTTCTTGAACCAAGGTATCTTTCCCTGGATCCCTTAAATTGAACATTTCTATAGACTTATTTTAATTGGGACACTTTCTCAGCCTTAGAACTGTAAACTAGCAACTTATTAAATTCCCCTTTTTCAAAGCCATTCTGATTCTGGTATATTGCATTCTAGCAGCTCTCAAACTAGAACATGCATCTTTCCATCAAAAGAAAGAAAAGAGAAAAATCTCATACATATGATACCCCTTACTACTCCCTTTCACTGACCACTAGTATTTCAATCTACTTCATTTATTTCAACCTTTGTTCCTCCATTATCTGTTTATTTCTTATCCATATTTTTTACTCATCTGTCCATGCTGTAGATAAAAGGAGCATCAGACACAAGGTTTTCACAACCACATAGTCCCATGGTGAAAACTATATTATTATTCAATCCCATAGTGAAAACTATGTCATTATACAATCATCTTCAAGAACCATGGCTATGGGAACACACACCTACAGTTTTAGGTACTTCCCTTTAGTCACTCTAATACACCAAAAACTAAAAAAGGGATATCTCTATAATGCGTAAGAATAAATTCTGCAAGTTCACTCTTTAATGTTAATTCATATCAATGAGACCATACGGTATTTGTCTTTTTGTTTCTGGCTAATTTCACTCAGCATAATGTCCTCAAGGTCCATCCATGTTGCTACATGCTTCATGACTTTATTCTGTCTTATAGCTGTATAATATTCCATCATATGTATATACCACAGCTTGGTTGGCCATGCGTCTGTTGATGGACATTTGCGCTGTTTCCATCAAACATCTATTTGTGTCCCTGACCTCATGTCCTCTGAGTAGATACCTAGCAATGGTATTGCCGGGTCATATGGCAATTTTATACCTGGTTTCCTGAGGAACTGCCAACTTGCTTTCCACAGAGGTTGTACCATTTTACATACCCACCAACAGTGGGCAAGTGTGCCCCTTTCTCCACATCCTCTCCAGCACTTGTTGGTTTCTGTTTTATTGATAATGGTCATTCTGGTGGGTGTCAGATGATATCTCTGTGGTTTTGATTTGCATTTCCCTAATAGTCAGGGAAATTGAGCATCTTTTCATGTGCCTTTTAGCCATTTGTATTTCCTCTTCTGAGAAGTGTCTGTTCATGTCTTTTGCCCATTTTTTAATTGGGTCGTTTGTCTTTTTTGTTGTTGAGTTGAACAATCTCTTTATATATTCTGGATACTAGACCCTTATCTGATATGTCGTTTTCAAATATTGTCTCCCAATGTGTAGGCTCCTTTTTACTTTCTTGATAAAGTTCTTTGATGCACAAAAGTGTTCATTTTGAGGAGTTCCCATTTATCTGTTTCTTTCTTCAAGGCTCATGCTTTGGGTGTAAGATCTAGGAAACCACCTCCTATTACAAGTTTTATAAGATATTTCCCTACATTTTCTTCTAAAAGTTTTATGATCTTAGCTCTAATGTTTAGGTCTTTGATCCATTTTGAGTTAATTTTTGTATAAGGTGTGAGATGTGGATTCTCTTTCATTATTTTGCATATGGATATCCAGTTCTCTAAACACCATTTATTGAAGAGACTGTTCTGTCCCAGGTGAGTTCACACTTGACTGCCTTATCAAAAATCTACTGTCCAAAGATGAAAGGATCTATATCTGAACACTCTATTTGATTCCATGGGTCAGTATATCTGTCTTTATGCCAGTACCATGTTGTTTTGACCACTGCAGCTTCATAATACACCTAAGATCAGATAGTGTGAGACCTCTGACTTCATTTTTCTTTCTCAGGATAGTTTTAGCTATTCAGGGTACCCTGTCCTTCCAAATAAATTTGGATATTGGCTTTTCTATTTCTGCAAGGTAAGTTTTTGGGACTTTAGTTGGTATTGCATTGAATCTATAAATCAATTTAGGTAGAATTGACATCTTAACTATATTTAGTCTTCCAATCCATGAACATGGTATGCCCTTCCATTTATTTAGGTCTTCTGTAATTTCTTTTAGCAATTTCTTGTAGTTTTCTTTCTACAGGTCTTTTATATCCTTAGTTAAATTTATTCCCAAATATTTTCTTCTTTTGGTTGCAATTGTAAATGGAATTTTTTCTTCATTTCCCCCTCAGATTTCTCATTACTAATATATAGAAACACTACAGATTTTTGAGTGTTGATCTTGTAACCTGCCACTTTCCTGTACTCATTTATTAGCTCTAGTAGTTTTGCTGTGGATTTTTTGGGGTTTTTGACATATAGTATCATGTCATCTGCAAACAGTGAGAGTTGTACTTCTTCTTTCCCAATTTTGATGCCTTGTATTTCTTTTTCTTGTCTAATTGCTCTGGCTATTAGACAATGTTGAATAACAATGGTGATAATGGACATCCTTGTCTTGTTCCTGATCTTAGGGGGAAAGTTTTCAGTTTTTTCCCATTGAGGATATTAGCTGTGGGTTTTTCATATGTTCCCTTTATCATTTTAAGGAAGTTCTCCTCTATTTCCTATCTTTTGAAGTGTTTTCAATAGGAAAGGATGTTGAATTTTATCAAATATCTTTTCTGCATCAATCAAAATGACCATGTGGTTTTTCTGCTTTGATCTGTTGATATGGTGTATTACAATAATTGCTTTTCTTATGTTGAACCATCCTTGCATACCTGGAATAAATCCCACTTGGTCATAGTGTATAATTCTTTTAATGAGCTGCTGGATTCGATTTGCAAGAATTTTGTTGAGTGTTTTTGCATCTATACTCACTAGAGACATTGGTCTGCAATTTTCTTTTCCTGTAGTATTTTTGTCTGACTTTGGTATGAGGGTGATGTTGGCTTTATAGAATGAGCTAGGTAGCCTCCTCTCCTCTTCAATTTTTTTGAAGACTTTGAGCAGAATTGGTACTAATTCTCTCTCGAATGCTTGGTAGAATTCACATATGAAGTCATCTGGTCCTGACCTTTTCTTTTGGGGGAGCTTCTTGATGACTGATTCAATTTCTTTACTTGTGATTGGTTTGTTGAGGTTGTCTATTTCTTCTCGAGGCACTGTTGGTTATTCATGTCTTTTTAGAATGCTGCCCATTTCATCTATGTTGTCTAGTTTATTAGCATAAAGTTGTTCATAATATCCTGTCATTACCTCCTTTTTCTGTGGGGTCAGTTGTTATGTCTTTTCTTCTATTTCTGATTTTATTTATTTGCATCCTCTCCTTTTCTTTTTGTCAGTCTTTCTAAGGGTCCATCAATTTTGTTGATTTTCTCAAAGAATCAACTTCTGATTTTGTTGATTTTCTCATTGTTTTCATGTTCTCAATTTCATTTATTTATGCTCTTCATTATTTCTTTCCTTTAGCTTGCTCTGGGGTTAGTCTGCTGTCTTTTCTCTGGTTCTTCCAAGTGAACAGTTAATTCCTCAGTTTTTGCTCTTTCTTCTTTTTTGATATAGGCATTTAAGGCAATAAATTTCCCTCTTAGCTCTGCCTTTGGTGCATCCCATAACTTTTTATTTATTTTTTAAAATTGTTTTCATCCCATAAATTTTGAAATGTTGTGTTTTCATTTTCATTTGCCTCAAGATGTTTACTGATTTCTCTCGTAATTTCTTCCTTTACCCACTGTTGTTTAAGAATGTTGTTTAGCCTCCATATATTTGTGAAATTTTCTGGCCCTCTCCCTGTTATTGATTTCCAACTTCATTCCTTTATGATCCAAGAAAGTGTTTTGTATGATTTCAATCTTTTTAAATTTATTGAGAGTTTCCTTATGACCCAGCATATGGTCTATCCTTGAAAATTCATAAACAGGAATTTGAAAGAATAAATAGAAAAATAGCAGATTTCACAGAGATTAAAGATGTTACAGACCAAATAAAAAGCATACTAGAGAAACACAACACCAGATTAGAAGAGGCAGAAGAAAGAATAAGCAAATTAGAGGACAGGACAACTGATTTCAAACATTTAAAGCAGCAAATGTCAATAAAGATAAAAAAAATTTGAATTGGATCTCAGAGAAATGTTGGACAAAACAAAGGGCACAAATATAAAAATTATTGGTGTCGCAGAAGGAGAAGAGAAGAGTAAAGGGCTAAGAAGATTAGTTGAGGATATAATGGGGGGGGGGGGGGGGAGATACCCAGCCCTTATAAAGAACATAACTATAAAAGTCAAAGAAGCTGTATGAACTCCAAATAGAACAAATACAAATAGATCTTCCCCAAGACACATACTTATCAGTCTGTCAAATGTTGAACAGAAGCAGAAAATCCTGAAATTGGCAAGAGGAAAAATATCTACATACGAGGGAAATCACACAAGACTGAATTCAGACTACTCAGCTGACACCATGGAAGTGAGAAGGCAGTGGTATGACATATTTAAGATCCTGAAAGAGAAAGACTTCCAGCAAGAATTCTGTACCTAACCAAATTTTCCTTCAAAACTGAGGGAGAGATTAAAATTTTCACAAACAGATCCTAAAAGAATTTGTCAACAAGAGACTAGTCCTACAAGAAATACTAAAGGGAGTATTGCCAGTTGAAAAAAAAAGAAAGGAGAGAGAGGTCTGGATGAGGGCACAGAATTGAAGAGTACCACTAAGGGTAATTTAATGAATACAAAGAGAAACAGAGGAAAGAATATATATAGATCTGACAAATAAAATGAAAAAGATAAGATGTTGGATTCACGAAATACCTTTTCAGTAATAACTTTGAATGTTAATGGACTAAACTTACCAACCGAAAGATACATATTGGCAGAATGGATTAAGAAACATAATCCAGCTATAAGCTGCTTACAAGAGACTCATCTTAGACACAAAGATACAAATAGATTGAAAGTGAAAGGATGGAAAAAGATATTCCATGCAAGTTGTAACCAAAAGAAAGCAGGAGTAGCTAAACTAATAATTGGACAAAGTAGACTTTAAATGTAAAGACATCATAAGAGACAAAGAAGGACACTAAAGGGTCACTTCACCAAGAAGATATAACAATCATAAATGTTTATGCTCCCAATCAAGGAGCTCCAAAGTATATGAGACAGACATTGGCAAAACTGAAGAGAGTGATAGATGTTTCAACAATAATAGTAGGAGATTTCAATATATCACTCTCCTCTATAGATAGAACAACCAGACAGAAGATCAACAAGGAAATAGAGAAGTTAAATAACTTGATAAATGAATTAGACCTAACAGACATATATAGGTCATTGCACCCCAAAGCACAGGGTTATACATTCTTCTCTAGTGCTCATGGAACATTCTCCAGGATAGATCATACACTGGGACACAAAACAGGTCTTTATACATTTAAAAACATTAAAATTATTCAAAGCACTTTCTGTGATCACAATGGAATGAAGCTGGATCTCAATAACCACCAAAGAATGAGAACATTCACAAATATATGAAGATTAAATAATACACTTTAAACAACCAGTGGGTCAAAGAAGGAATTGCTGGAGAAATCAGTAGCTACCTGGAGATGAATGAAAATGAGAATACACATATCAAAACTTATGGAATGCAGCAAAAGCTGTGCTGACACGAAAGTTTATTGCCCTAAATGCCTATAATAAAAAACAACAAAGAAATTTAAAAAAGAAAAAGAATTAATTTTTAAAAAAAGAGCAAACATCGAGGACTTAACTGCTCACTTGGAGGAATTCAAGAACAGCAAACTAACCCCAAAGCAAATAGAAGAAGAGAAATCACAAAGATTAAAGCAGAGTTAAGTGAATGGGAGGACAAAAGAAAAATAGAAAGAATAAATAAAACCAAAAGTAGGCTCTTGAAAATCAATAAAATTGATGGGCCACTAGCAAGACTGACAACGAAGAAAAGAGAGAGGGTGCCAATAAACAAAACCAGAAATGAGAAGGGGTTGCATAACCACAGACCCTGAAGAAATAAAAGAAATCATAAGATGATACTATGAACAACTATATGCCAACAAACTAGGCAACATAGATGAAATGGACAAATTCCTGAAGACACATAAACAAGCTACAATGACTCAATCACAAAAGATTCAATCAATCATCAAAAATCTTCCTACAAAGAAAAGGCCAGGGCCAGATGGCTTCACAGAGGAATTCTATCAAACATTCCAAGAAGAGCTGACACCAATCCTGCTCAAACTTTTCCCAAAAATTGAGGAAAGAGGAAGACTACCTAACTCATTTTATGAAGCTAATATCATTTTAATACCAAAACCGGGTAAAGATGCTATAAGAAAGGAAAACTACAGGCCAATCTCCATAATGAACAAAGATGCCAAAATTCTCAACCAAGTACTAGCAAATTGAATCCAACAGCACATTAAAAGAATTATACACCATGACCAAGTGGAGTTTATACCAGGAATGCAAGGATGATTCAACACAAGAAAATCAATTAATGTAATACAACACATTAACAAATCAAAAGGGAAAAATCACATGATTATCTCTATTGATGCTGAAAAAAATTAGACACAATTCAACATTATTTTCTGATAAAAACACTTCAAAAGATAGGAATCAAAGGTAACTTCCTCAATATGATAAAGGGCATATATGAAAAACTGATAGCCAACATCATGCTCAATGGAGAGAGACTGAAAGCTTTCCCCCTAAGATCAGGAATGAGAGAAGGATGCCCACTGTCACCATATTATTCAACATTGTGCTACAAGTTCTAGCTAGAGCAATCAGGCAGGACAAAGAAATAAAAGTCATCCAAATTGGAAAGGAAGAAGTAAAACTCATTATTTGCAGATGACATGGTACTATACTTGGTAAATCCTGAGAAAGCTATAACAAAGTTACTTGAGTTAATAAACAAATTGAACAAGGTGGCAGGATATAAAATTAATGTGCTAAAATCAGTAACATTTCTATACACAAGCAATGACCTAACTGAAGAGTCAGTTAAGGAAAAAATTCCATTCAAAATAGCAACTAAAAGAATCAAGTACCTAGGGATGAACTTAACTAGGGACATAAAGGACTTGTACACAGAAAACTATGTAACATTTCTAAAAGAAATCAAAGAAGATCTAAATAGGTGAAAAGACACTCCCTGCTCATGGATAGGAAGGTTAAATATGGTTAAGATGTCAGTTCTACCCAAATTGATCTACAAATTCTATACCAATAAAAATTGCAATAACCTTCTTTGAAGACTTGTATTCATATGTCACATTAAGCCTCTTGCAAAAAGGCTTTATCTCAAATTGCATTACCTTGAATTCATACCATATGTTTCCTTCATACATCCCTCTGAATTAAAGAATTGTGCAGGTTTGAAGATGTTATGCACCCTAGAAAAGCCACGTTCTTTTTCTTAATCCAATCTTGTGGCAGCACACCTATTGTTTAGGGTGGAAACTTTGATTGCATTGTTTCCATGAAGATGTGACACACCCAATTGTGGGTTGCATCTTTTGATTAGAAGGAGATGTGACTCCACCCATTCAAAACGAGTCTTAATTAATTTACTAAAGTCTTTAAGAGAGCTCATGGAGAGAGAAAGAGCTCAGAAGCGACACAGATACAGACATTTGGAGATGCTTGGATAGCCAATAAAGAGAAAACTTAGATGCAGACATTTGGAAATGCAAAAGCTCCAAGAGACATGAGGACATGAGGGAGCCAACAGAAACTAGACAGGAACCAGAGCCCAGCGGACGTTGCCACGTGCCTTTCCATGAGATGCTAAGCTAAGAGATAAAACCCAGAGTTTTACCCTGGAGCAGCTAAGTCAGGACCCACAGACACCTAAAGAGAAAGTCAGCAGAACAGGGAACAAGGACCAGCAGACTCCAGCCACATGCCTTCCCATGTGACAGACATCAGCCTTTCTTAAGAGTCCAGGTATCTTTCTCTGCCGTAGTTTGGATGTTTTTAAGGCTTTAGAACTGTAAATGTGTAACAATAAATCTCCTTTATAAAAGTCATTCCATCTCTGGTATATTGCATTATGGCAGCTTTAGCAAACTAAAACAGGCATTATCATATTTCACAAATGAAGTAGCTCCATTAAATATTTAATGTCAGAGATAAAGACCATATTGTCTTACACTGCAATGGTACAGTCAACATTTCATTGTCTGAAAGTACTTTTCCATCCCAGATCCACAACTTCACCATAGCCAATTTTACTTTCAAGGTCCCTGACAGTTGTACCTAATTGGTTAATTTGAACACTGTTGGTTTATTTTTCCTTTGAGCCTTTAAAAAAGATAACAGTGCATCATCCCAAATTTATGAAAGGAAAAAAATCCCAGGCATAATGTCATCACCTATGTACATCATTTTACTTTTTATTTATCATTCATCATTAAACTGGTAATATTTTCAAGCCAAAATATTAACTACTCCCTTTCTCTTCCTGCCTCCCTACTCCCACCCTTTTCAATATGAGTCAGAGAGATAAAATTTAGAAAGAATCCTATTTAGGATGGTTCTATTGGTCTGAGATATTTGCAAAATGGAATCATCACCTGAATGAGCAATGTTTGTTTCCCAGCCCCAACCTCCTCATCCTTTGCTTGTGCTGTTCTTCTAAAGTAAAATGTATTTCTCTCCCCTTGTCTAATTTTTCAGAAACCAGAACATGTCCAAAGTCCTTTATCCCCCTCCCTAAACTAAGACCTGGTTGATTCCTAAACTAAGTCTATCCTCCAGGTCAGTGATTTTCAATCCTAACTGCACTTTGGAATCACCTAATATTTTTATAAATTGGATCCCCAGGACTTTGACCAGACTGAGAATCGTAATCTCTAGAGGACTAGCGTCCAGAATTTTTAAGAAATCTCTCCAAGTGATTCAGATGATCCAAAATGTCTAGAAACCATTTTTTGTAGCAATTACAGTTCTCCTGATCAGGTCTGGCTGGTTCTATCTTCCTTTCTTTTACCACCATCAACCGCCCCTTGGAGTTTGAAAGAATAAAGCTCGCCGAGATGTGAGAACAAACATATTTGTTTTCTGTCTTAATTTATTCTTGCCCTAGGAACACCAGTCTCTCACTTTCTTCTCCCAGTTTATGTCCCCATCTTGGTACAGTCCTTGAACTTTTTACTTAGTCTCTCTGGATTCTCTTGGAGCAATGGTTATCAAACTTCAGTGGGTATCACAATCACCTAGAGGGCTTGTTAAGATACAGATTTCTGGGCCTTCCCCCACAAATATGTAGTTCAGTAATTCTGAGAATTTGCATGTCTGAGTTTCCAGATAATACTGATGTACCTGGTCAGGGGATCACACGTAGAGAATCAATGTTACAGCTTTCTGATTAACCCTATATCTTGGGCATCAGCTGGCATCTTGACAGTTAATGACTGCTCTTCTCCCCAGAATAATTATGAGTCTTCTTTTAATATTCCATTTTTAAGTCACAATACACATTTTTATTTTATAGTAATTAAATGGAATAAATCCAAGTTAATAAAATATTTGAGTACTTACTATGGGAAAAAGATGTTCTGATTACTAAAATATCCTTTGATTTTCTATAATACATGTTATAACTCTGAAGGTATATTTATTTGTTAGTACATAGATCTCTGACCCCATTTGAGAATGGAATAGCTCTACTCTCAAAATGAGGGGCTTCCCTGTTGAGTTCTACCAAACTGTAGCACAGTTCACAATGGTCACCTTTGTTTAACTAAACTTAATTCCATACATTTTAGTATTAAAATAGCTGTCATTGTATTATTTGGGTTAACTTTATCTCTTAAACAGAATCCAAGCATTGTAGGGAGGGGACTCAAATTTCGTATCCCCTATCTGATAGTGCTGGGTGTGTAAGGCATTCAATCCTTACTAGCCGATTCATTCACTCATCATTTCCCAACATGTTTTCCTAAGCCAGGACTGGAAAAAGGGCCCTGAACTCCAAAAACACCCATCACAGCCAACAGAAAAACGCATTTCCAAACCAATTAAATGATTTGTGTTTTAGTCACTTTCCTAGATTATTATACATATTTCCTTGCTTTTTAATCTGGATAACTCAGATCTGACTGTACCATGATGTGTCATAGAGAGGAAAAGCTGGAGATAGCCATTAAGGGTTAGAAATGAAATCACCTACTACCAATGACAACTTTCTGGGAATAGAAGGGATAGAAATTGAAAATGGAATGTTTTCTTGTTCATCTTCCATAAGTGCCACTAACAATTCCCTTCCCAACATCAAATCTGGATAAAACTTGAGGCAAGGGGGAAGCTGAGAAACAAAAATCAGATATTCAGAAAACATTTATCTTTGGGCTTATATATTTGTAACATCAGTAGTTATTAATGCAGTGTCATCTCAAGCAAACCTGATTGACTCACATCAATTCTACCATGCTGTTACTAAATAATTCTATTTCTTTATAAATATTTTACCCAACTTTGTATTTTCTGAATTAGGACAATTATGTAATAAGGACTCATAAAAATACATAATGCTATCACCTCTCAGACTCTTTTCCCTTACTCTATCTAATGTTCCCCAACTATTGTGCCTCCCCACTACCATAATCCCCTGCCTTCATTCCTCCCCTTCCCTGGCATTGCTGGTACGATCTTAAAGATAGGGGCAGAGGAAATAGCAGGTAAAGGTTCAGGAAAAACCTGAAGGTTCAGGTTAAACAGGTATATTAAAACTCGACAGTTCTGACTTCACAATCCATTTGGAGTTTGTTCCAAAGAGAATTCAAACCTCACAAATGTTTTTGAGAATTGGAATGGATAACAAAAGCAAAACTGGGCTGTAACTAAATTAAAATAAAACATAAAATATGCTAGCCACACTATTTAAGCCTTAGTACCAAAAAAAAAAATTTAGGTAAGTAGGTACGTAGGTAGATAAATAGATGTACTTATCACACGCTCTTAAAATTATAATCCTTAAACTTTTACTTCTCAGAACAAAGACCCAGACATACCATTCTACCATGTGACAACTTAATGGAAAATAAAATTTACTGATCTCTTCTCTAGATATAAAGTCTTTCATTTATTTCAAATGTTAATTTTTCTCCTTTTGAAATACTTAAATCTTATGTAAAATATATTTTATATACCCATTATTTTTTCATGAAAACTGTATTTTGGATATACAGAACCCTTAATAATGACCAATGATCTATGGCCCATATTTAAAGAACCATCTTTCTCTATTTTTTAATCCTCTAGCTGAATATAGCTGGGATGGTAGTGATTAGCTTGTCCAAGGAAATCCAGAAACTATATTAATTCTTAAGTATCACCAAATACTGAGGCAAGAGAGAAACCAACGATATAAAGCAGGGTTTGGAACCTTGCCGCTACTGACATTATGGGCTGGATAATTCTTTGCGGGAGAGAGGGCTGCTCTGTGAGCTGTAGGATGTTCAACAACAGCTCTGCTTTCCATCCACTAGATGTCAGTAGCACCACCACACTCTCCAGTTGTATCACCCAAGAATGTCTCCAGACAATGCTAATCCTTGGTTAAGAGCTACAACTATACAGTGAAAGAAAGGAAGTCTTCGCTAGATATTCATTGAAAAAAGTTTTGACTTTGCAATCTCACAAAAGGGTCAATTTGTTTTTATGCACTAGCTCAAAGTTTCTTTCAACTTTCATATTTTCCTAATAGTATAATTTCCTCAATGTACAAATGATACTCCAGAGACATGAAGAAAAGTTTATTTAACTGTCCAATAATTTTTTGAAAAAGTTTAATGTTTGATAAAATAAAACGAACTTTTAGTACCATAGAAACCTTCAGACGTGTACTATGACATATTATGACTATGTGTTTCCAGCTCCAAGTAAAGTGATGTTGAACACCCTAAACTGCATTTAAGTTGACTATACTTAAGTGGTAGGAAATTTCCTTGCTTTGGGAAAAACATTATACAATTGAAAAAATATAAATAAGACTTTCAATGAGTTGAAAATCAAAAAATGCTCTCTGAGCTCCAGTTATGTGGACCTTGGGGGGGGGGGGTTGTAGTAATTATAAGGGTTCAACAGGCAAAATGAAACCCTGTGAATGCTTGAATTTGATCTGCCAGGAGAGGTCCTTTAGTTTCAAAGTCAGTTTATCAAAAATAAAAGCTATACTTCTTGTGGTAGAATATGGTATCTGGTTCACATTCCATTCTTCACCAACTCATGGACTCCATTCTCATCAATGATTAAAGGTGCATGGAATTCTTTATCTGCCACATAACTTTCTAGTCCCTAAAAGAAGGGTTGAAATGAATCACAGTTAGAAAATTGTTAAACATTTATCAAACAATGCTAGACTGAGAAGCCATAATAAATTATATAAAGCATGAATGCCAAAAGTTGGGCTGAGATATAAAATGTAAAAGTCAATAAAAATCTATTTCGTATAATGTTTTATTTGGGTTTCATGACCTATTTCTGGAAGCATAAAACAAACAATAAAAAAGGAAATTTTGATTATAATTTTGAAGTCAATAAGATGATTTCATTCTTCTTATAATTATCACTCAGTACAGTCAACTTTCTAAGCAAGATGGCTGTCTCTGATGTTTGAACTAAACAATACCATCAAGGATCTCCAGAAAAAAAAATTACACAATCAGAAAGGTAGGGACCCCTAAAACTCTAGATTTTAAGAATAAGATTACATGTATTTTGTATATGAACAAAACAGACTCTTTGAGAGGGAAAATTATATTGCATTAAAATGAACCAGCTGATTTATCTAAAAATAAGTCTGATTACATATTTTTAAAAAGCCCATTGTATTTCAATGTATAGGAGAACTGGCCTAAATAGTCAAGATCTCTTTTCATGGCACTAAATCCATTCGAATAAGATAGATGCCAATCCATCACAGGAATTCTCAAAGATTCAGAATAAATAAATGCAGCTTTCTCAGTTTGTTCCCAGGAGCTCCTAAAGGCGGGTCCATCAAAAAAGGCTTCATTTTCTCTAAGGGCAACTTACACACAAAACAACACCAGAATCCTACTTCGAAAGATAAAAGGAGGAAAGCAATGCAAACTTACTTCTCCAGCATAGGAAATAAGAGGAGAAATTTCACACTGGATTGGTGCATCATTGGCATCCTTCAAGCTTTAAACAAAACAAAACAAAACAACATGTTTATGATTTTGTTTCCCATATTACCTGCAAGAGTGAAAATAAAAAACATAACTTCCCTCTGAAAAGCTTGCAGATAACAAAATTCTCCTAGTTAAACAAATAGAAGAGATCCTACCCTGATAATTACTAAATTTTCTGAGGATTAAGTTAACATGAAATTATCATAGAGAGACAGTATGTGGGGCAAGTGCCAGTAATTACTGATAGCTCTTTAAAACACTTCACCAATGCTGATATACTATCTCTATATATGCACATCTCATTTTTGTCATTTCCAAGTTTAAACTGGATAAAGGAAGAAATTATTTGTTGAGTATATACTACGTGCCAGGCCCAAGGATAGGTGTTTTAAATCCTTCATAGTTTATTTTAAACCTCACCACAACCTTGCAAGTTAGATACTAGTGTTGAGAAATATTCTAAAGTGGCACTAATACAGTAGCCGCTTAAATTGAATTGAAATTAAAATTAAAAAAAATTCTGTTCCCCAGTCATAATAGGCACATTTCAAGTGTTCAATAGCCATGAATGGCTAATAACTATTGGACAGCACAGATACAATATCTTTTATTGCAGAAAGTTCAACTGGAAAGTACTGTTCTAAAGGTCAGTTATATTATCTTCTAACACACGTGCTTCTGTATACCCCAAATCCCCTAGATTAGATGAGCTGATTTATTCATATGTTTCAAAGTACCTTGGTTACTTTTACCAAGTTATTTTTTTAAAGAGCTAAGGTAAAATGCGCCCAAATGAAGGAAAGGCTAAATTCGACATTTGCTTCCTCTGGGTCATGATATAACATTTATAGCCATTTGCAACACTTAGTTTCTAAATTCTCTAACACAAAAGTCAATCAATAGTGTTTCCAATAAGTTTACAGTAATTTGACCTCTAGATTATTCACTATTCAAGAATTTTACCAACAGGACACAAGGCACACAAAAATCTAGTCTCCTGCACTATCAAACTAGTTTTTTTCACTTTACCATGTAGTTCCAGACTTTGGTGGAGTCCTCAAAATCAGAGGGCTTCTGAGTTCAGCCACAGGCCAACCTTTCTCTAAATAGAACCCTTAGGCCAGGCATTCCAGGTGCTCTATTTCTTACACCAACTTAGTTATTATCCTGCTGCTACTTTCCACTCAAACCAGGCCAACAGCGCTCTCTTTGCGTTACTCCAAGCCATTCTCAACTATGCTCTCTTTTTACCCACCCATCCTCCAAGACTTAGCTCAAGTCAACCTTCCCTTAATCTCTACAGTTCACAGTGCTTGTCCCCATTCATTTATTTATACAAAAATTTAAAATAAGTTTATTGGACAACTGCCAAGTCACCAACCTACTAAAGTAATTACTATTTGTACCACACATTTAGCATGTAAGCACATACCTCCTGATAATGTTATTTAACTCATATTATGTATGTGCATCTTAAACCTCCTAGAAGGTTGTGAAAAATAACTTACTTCTCTTGTGTAATATACCTCAGCACAGAGCACGTTGCTGAGGATGTTAGCAGGCCTACTAATGTTTGTTGGCTGAATGAATACATGAACTATGTAAGGAGATGATGGCAGACTAATGCTGGAGAAAAAAGGACACACAGAATGGACACACATCTCTCTAGACCCAGACCCTCTGGTCCAGACTCCCTGGGACAGCTCAGAGTTATATTGAACCAAACTAGAAAAATGAGGGCCTATCCTCTTGAGAAGATACATTCAGTCCTGCCCCATCTGCACCCTCGGGGGATTCAGTATACTGGGATCAGAGAGTGGTTTTGGTCTTGAGAAACACATAGCTGGTCTGAATATAATTTTTCTACTAATGCAACAAAGATATCCCCAAGAAACCAAGAAAGAAAAACTTTAATATACAAATGGACACACTAGAAGGTAGAAAGCAGAAGCTACCATCACCAAATGTAAATCTCAGGATACAGACAAATGAGCCCAATAACACTATTGTCTCTCCCGCCTGTTGAATTTTTTAACCAAACATCCTTTTAGTATCTAACACTATACAGTAGGCATTAAGGTGAAAAATAACATTTTGAAAAAACTCAGCACCCTTTCTTCCACTGCTTCAGAATTTCAGAATATCTCCAAGCTGTTTCTTCCTTCTTTTCATAAAATACTTCTCTTTCATCTCCCACTTTTCTTTTTCCGTTTTTCCACTGAGGGCATCCTATGGTGGTAAGGATTTCTACTGTTTGAGTCTATGAACTCATTTGGAGTCTAACTGTCATTTCAGTTTAATAATTCTAAAAATGGCTGAAAGGAAGTAAATGGGGGAGGGAGGGAGGTACTAAACAAAAGATCACAAACAAGAACTAAATAATGTTTAAAACTTTTTGTTATCTTGGCTGGGATAGCAAGATGCTGTTTTCAGGTATATAATTAAGAAACTTTCATTTTTTTAGGGTACACAACTGTGGTTCAATAAGAACGAAACTTAGGATGAAGAACTTTATTTCTTAAATTATAAAAGCAGCTTGTTTCCAAATATCAAAAACAATAGATGGGACACAAATGTGACAAAGGTTTTGCATCCCAGTACCCATGGCATAAAGGGTAGTAGCCATCTATGTCTCCTAAAAGAAAGTAACCAGGTCTGTAAATCCTCTTCCTTGTCTACGGCCCCGCATCACAGAAGTGTGGGCACTCGCATGGACTTGTTGCTATGGGCAAAGACGAGTGGCATGGCAGGAAAAACCATGCGGATAAAACAGACGTGCTACTCTATTTTAAAAATAATTTCTATCTCCAGATCCTTTGTCCTGTACACATTTCCTCAATTATCTTAAAAACTTAAAATTTAAACCAATTAAACCTTTAAATTATGGCAAGAATATCAAACCGTGTCTTTAGCTAGAATAATAGCGTTCTCAACCTCTTTGTGAGTACTCAAAGGAAAAGGATATGTGCTTTGGTTCCCGGGGCCTGCCCACGCAAAAGAAAAAAGGATACGTGCTACTTCTAAAATGACCTACCACAAGGACAAAAAGACATTTTCTTTATGAAAGAATAATAACTGAATAAAATTAATGTACAATGACCAAAAAAGAAGAGCTGTTTGTGTGAGAATTAATCAGAAGAACATTTTTCTCTGTATTAAGAACTATCAGACATGTCAGAAACAGGTAACCTTTTAACAGGCTCAGTAAAACACATCTTCAGAATGTTATTTTTAATCTAAGCTTAAGCATATGCTAAAAGGGGTCATCTGGGATCCAAATTTGTTCATCCCGGCTTGTACCTTGCACTGGATCTTACCTACTACCTATAAATTTGACCCAACAAGCTCAAATATCTTCAGTCAGATTATTTAGTAAAGCATGCTCCCCATTTCCAGCATGCACAGAGGTTCTGAGTTAGTGTCATTCAGACAGATACCTGCCACCAATAAGCAATGCAACCCCAACAAATCTTCAACCATCCTCTCCCCATAGCCCCAAAAGGCAAGAGCACTAAACTACAATGCCAGTTAGTATGGAGAGAAGCACAGCCCCAACACCATGCACTGCAGGCAGGCTGGTATATTTACTTGTAATTGACATCAGCTGTGATGGTCTCTGACTTTCCATTTGTAGCACTGCTATGTAGGAATAAATAAGCATTAATGGGAATGGAACAAATCAAACAATAGTAATGAAATGGCCTTGCAAAATATATTTGACTGAATGGATGTATTTATGGTAAATCAAAAAAACTGGGCAAAGGAGACCTGAGAGGGGAGAAAAACAAACTCAATGGCCAAAGATGAAGCATGAGGGAGGGCAATATGACATGCCACAGAGCAAGCTTATTGACAAGACAGAGCCTAAAAATGGTCTTGAACTGTGAGACAGAGGCTACCATGCCCCTACTTATGAAAACACAGTTATGGAGGGGCAATGAATTCCAAGGCAATGTTCTAACATTTACCAAGGTATTCTAGCACTTTTATGCATGCAACCAGCCATTTTATCCATTAAGAATAAAAATTACATGGCAGAATGTTTTTTACATAATTACAGAAACAACGAATGATTTAGCAAGGGAAATTCTAGGTGCCAATGAAGGTTTTATGATAAAATATAAGAACCTTTCTGCTTAAAAGTCATTATTTTATATTTGAATAGCTTGAGGCACCCTTTTTTAACTTCAAAAATTCAAAATCTTTCTAAAATTTGAGTCTCAGGAAATGTTAACTGGCATTCACTTCTCTTCTTGTCACCCGAAGCAACCATGGTGAGAACTGTGTTGGGCCTGCATCTGTAGGTGGCCTGTGGGTGGTGGACCTCACATAGTACTTGTAGTGAGGCCACAGATACACAGGCAGCAACAATCAATTCTCTGTAACTCAAGCATTTACAGCACAGGGACTCAGCCTGTGGTATAGTGCACTACTGACAGGCTTTAATTATATGGCACACCAGAAGAATAGCTTCTGACCACTATTCAGTAGAAGTCATTTCACTGACACAGTGGAGACATGTATCCAAAAAACAAGAGATTCTTCTTTAAGAGGAAGTAAAACTATCATTCTGTTGGTAATGGGCAAAATGCCATTTCACATCAGAACTGTCCACACACTAATACATGTGCTTTAAAAAAAAAAACCAAGACTCTTTTCAAATAGAGAGGAGAAAGAAATCCAAGAGGAAAAGACCAATCAAGCATGCACAAATAAAAGATATTGACTTACCGAGGAATTGCTGGAAGGCGAGAGCCATTTTCATCAATGAAGTGGCCCCCAGCATTGAGAACCCAGCAGTGATGAAGGGACATCAGAGCATGCCTGGCCGTGGTAGGGTTGTCCTTCCCATTCTGACTGTCTGCATTCTTTAACGGGGAAAACTCATCTTCCCGCAATACTTCATACACCACAAACTTCCTTGAGTGGAACCATACAAAGACTTCTTTATTAGGAAATGAAATCGCATGCATAGCTTTTCGACTCCTCTCTACATAGCAAAGCCCTTGGTCTTCAATAATATGCTCTCGCAATGTAATTTCAAATAAATGCTGAATGAAATAATGCTCATCCTTAGACTAAAAAAGTTTTAATTCTCTTCTCCAATGCAAAACTGATAAATCATTTCCAACCCCAGATATAAAACACTTCATCTTAGGTTCAGAAAGATTAGAAATATTAATGCAAAAAGATCACGAGTATCTGTTCTGTGGGCGGGGTGGGAAAAAAGCAGAAAGAAGAATTTAGAAATACATATGGGAAGATTAATCTTGTATAGCTAATTTGTCTTCATGTTATCATAATGGTCAAATTCACATATTGGTCAACTGTGATCTTTTACAGAGGGACGTATAATCTCAGAATATGTTCACTGAAACATTTATCATAGGTAAGAATTACATCTTAAACACAAAATGGGCCAATCCTTTCTATCTCAAACTTTTT
Source organism: Tamandua tetradactyla (assembly GCF_023851605.1). Classification (NCBI taxonomy): domain Eukaryota; kingdom Metazoa; phylum Chordata; class Mammalia; order Pilosa; family Myrmecophagidae; genus Tamandua; species Tamandua tetradactyla. The sequence goes on along the minus strand of NC_135330.1, from coordinate 15,774,757 downwards.
AATCTCTTAGACAAACTATTTTAACAATTTTGCAGAAGGACCAGAAAATGAACTAATAATAGATAAAAACTCATGATCAAAATGCCATGTCTGACATATGTGCTATCAAATATCTCTTTAAAGCAGTTTCCTCTTGAAAGAGTAAAGAACAGCATTTCAGGACATATATTTAATCTTACTGATACTATTCAAAACATACTTTGCAAACTGGAAGATGTCAAAGACAAATTTTTCCATCTTTATTCCATTTGGTTTGTCCGGTTTAATTAACTGCCCTTGGGAATCCACATATGGAATCTTCTTTTGAGCCACATGGTGCTGCAACTGAGGTTCGTAAACACTGGAAGATGTAAGAAAAAAAAAGATATCATTTTCCAATTTAAAATGCTAGTAAACATGAAAATACTCAGGGGCAAACGCATCAACAACCAATACTAAGATCTTCAAAATGAAGAGCATTTGTTATATCTCTTCAATAACTCCCATGCCTTTTGTAAATGTCTGACTATGCCCCAACTTTCCCAAATGAGATCCCTTTAAGTATAGGATGTAAAGATGAGTATTAACAGTCACTATGCATGAATTAATACCATAGCTATAAAGAACAGTGGAGTGGGAAATATTTTGAAACTAGAGTTGACATTATAAAGTAGAGCTCGCTAACTTTCAAAAGGAAGAAAGCCATCTTGAATATATAAAAGCTACCAAGTGAAACATCAGATAGCAAGCATGTTGTTCATTTAAAAATCTGGTAGAATAAAACACCTCTGATTTTATCCTTAATAGCACTATTAGCTGAACTTTTATCTAGGGCTCAAGGTCTTTTTTCTTTATTCTTTAATGCCCTTGTTCCTAAATGCTAATCTGGGTATCAGCTGCATGAGAATTTTGTGCAGTTTAAAAAAAGAAAAAATAACAGATGCCCTGCATCTTCCTACAGAAATTCTGATTCAGTAGATATAGGACAGACACCTGTATTCTTTAAGAGCTCCCAGTTGTTGTGGGAAGAGGACATTTCATTTCTTATTCTTTGCTTCTTCAGACCTACCTAGTTGAAGGGGGATTGTGGGGGTGGAGAAGAGGAATGCTTTGAACTCCAGTTAAAGTATTGGGGAATGGGCTCCTACTGATTTTCACCCTATGATATATATGTTACTGAACACAATTACTTTAGATATTCAGATTTGATAAAAGTAATCCTCAGGAAAGAACCTGAATTCTGTGGGACATGGACTTAGGTGTCTAGTACAAATGGGTTTGAAATTAACAATAAATAAAATAGGAAAGGGTCCCCATCTTGCCCATACTTGACTACGTCTCTCAGAAATGGTATGGTGAAGAAATGGTTGGCAATGTTCCCAGCGTTGAACAGCAGCCGTCCGTCTAAGCTTCGTTTTTGTGCTGTTGCCAGAGAAATCTCACTATATTCTACCACCTGGTATACTCCATCCACTCGGCAAACCACTCCAACTGGTTCCGTAGGGTTTGTTTTCTCTACCACCTGTCCACAAAAGAAAGAACAGTAAAAGAAGAAATTCAATCAAATGCTATTGGGAGATTTCCCATTCTCTAAGGCCACATTATTATTTTGCTTATATAGTCTTTAAGATACTAGGTCAAAAGGAATCTTAAACTTTAGATAATCACCTAACCATCTTTGAATTCTTTGATAGACTACATTCGCTCAACTGGAAATGAGATAATATATCTTTCCTTACTTACACTCAGCTAAGCCACGCAGCAGAAACTTCATTGTATAGATAGCCCACACGAAATGACAGAAATAATGAAATGAGGAATCTATGTCCCCCAAATATTTTGTATTTTTAAATTTAATTTATCCTTAAAACCACACTCAGCTACTTTGAGAATAAATGAAATAAAATTTCACTGGAATTCACACCAAGGTGATTACAGAAATAAGGCATTTCGTCTCACATTGTATATTACTCAAATCATTACTGTATTTGAAAATGGTATTTCTTTAATTTCCATTCATGAATATGGCATATTCCTTGTTTTTCAGGGATCTGGATTAGAAGTAGAGAGATAAGAGAGGGCAGGTCCTGCCTGGGCTCCCACACCAACTTCAAATCAAAAAGCCCACTCATATTTATCTGGTTTACATACTGGAGTTAGTTTGAAGTAAGAGATTCTGTGCTTTAAAAACAAAGTTTGAAAACAAGTGATATGATAATCAGTGGCTGGCTCTAGACTTGTAGGGGAGCTGAGAAAAGGGCATTTATTAAAATCAGAGGGAGAATGTAAGAGTATGCAGTTCGAAAAAACCTTACAGGTGATTACCCCATACAAGAATCACTAACCCACATTAAGTAATTAGAAGAAAATTATGAAAAAATCATACGCAACACACTTATATTTAACCAAGGTTCTGATGAGATTATGACCCAACACAAGAAACAAACAATAAAAGATATTTGCAGTTTTTGTTTGTCCTGTCTATTTAACAATTCAGCAGCCTACAGAATATTTCTTAAAATCTGTCCCTAATTTGAAAAGTCTGTCCTATATACACATAAAATTATACCAGTAAGTTATAACTTTTCTTCAGTAAATGATTTCTTAAAATAAATACAACCAGTAACAGTCTCTTCCAGACAAGTAAGGCCACTATTGAGAACTTCGTTTACACAGCAATTAGAGATACAGGCAATGAATCTAGCTCAGTGAGGTAAGGCTACTGGATATGTAAGCCTGCTGTGTAGTTTCACTGTTTGCCAGCCTGAAAGGAGCACATTATTCAATGAAAAGAAACTTTCTACCAAGGAAGTGGATTAAACTAGAGGGAAACATAATATAGCAAAATAATTTTAAACCAATCATGGGCCTATTTGTAACTTTTGAGTATCACCCCATCACCACGTCTTACTTCATATTCTCCACAGTGGGTAATCTTTCTAGACAAGGAATTTGGAATAGATTCATTCCTATCATTCCCAAAAAATAAAAACAGATTTATTTTTCAGTCTCTTCTATATATCCCTTTTCTCCCAACCAGCTGTGAAAAAGAAAACTAAGCAAACTCATATTTTACATCTCCAAAGTGTTAATCTGCTAGTGAAAGTTTTAGTTCTATGACAATTATGAACCTCCAAAAAATGTTATAAAAGTCTAAATCACAGAATAAAGCAGTTGTAAATTGCATAAAGTTGGAAGTCAATTTATACTATACAGAAAAGATATACAGTATAAAATTAAGATGTTTCTTCAACTTTCCACATGTTAAATCCTGAGAAGCGGAGTTCAAACTAAATTATAACCTCAAAGTTACAGTAACTGCTTTACAAAGCGATCTGCAATTAACGATGGTTTCTACCCTTTGAGTGCTGTGCTTCTGCAAACCACCCCACTCTTTAAGCCTCTTTGCAAAGCTTTCACTTCATAAAAAAATAAAATAAAATAAAAAAACCTTAATGCACCAAGATAGGTGTCTATTAAAGTAGTACTGCAAAGAATTCTATTACCACATCCTAAGCCACTCCCAAATTCGGGTGTTTTAAAAAACGTATTTTAATGCCTTGATTTTCTTATTTAAAAAAAGAGGAAGCAAATTATTCAAATAGTTTCTAACATTTCTAAAAGTTTTTTAACATATACTGTCTTGTCATATTTTGGTGCCATCTGAATGTTTATTTATTCATTCACTGAGTGACCACCACATTATGGGCCAGACACAGGGGTGAGCAGTGAGTCCGCAAAGACTGACTAGATTTGTCCTAGAGCACAAAGGTGGTAAAGATGAGTGACTGGTTAACCCTTGTTTTCTTCTGTGTGATTAGTGGACTAAAAAAAGCTAGTGCACTAATTTCAAGTTTGAGCTGTTGGCAAAAACGTAATTAATCTAAAGAGTTTGGTTTTATAATGTGGTATGGTAGTAAGACTAGGAGTTAGGAAACATGAATACTAATCCTGGCTCGATCAATATGATGAATGACCTTAAGCCGAGGACTTAAAAAGTACCAGAATGCAATGTGCTCACTTCTGAGCTCAAAGGGTCAACCAGATGATCTTAGATGTCCCTTCCAGGTTCAACACTCTCTAATCATATAGAATTTCAACTGATATTGAAGCTCAGAGCAGTAAAATTTCAATTTCTATTTTAGAAAGAAGACTGACACCAAGTGGAACTAAGTCAGAAATACACTTTTTTTTTTTAAAACTTAGTCACTTACAATCCAATACACTTTGTTTCTTTTATAGTTTAGCAGCACTTACAATACAGCACAGATATTCACAGACTATTGGAACAGACAGAAGTCTTAAATAGACCAACAGTTTTGTTACTGTTAAAAACCAACTCTTACTTTCAGAGTCAGGAGTCATCTTATTAAATCTATTAGTTCAATCTCTCTATAATTTGTATTCGCAAATTTAAGACTTCAACTTCTAGATGTGACTTTACATAAGATTTATAGATTAATTTTGAGACAAATCACATCTTTATAACAGAAAATCGCTAACCAAGAATATGGTATGTCTTTTATTACAGCTCTTTCTTTTAATCCACGTATTTCAAATTTATATGTAGTCTGATTTTTTTTTTTTAAATCAGAAGACTGTATGTTTCAGCTTTTAGTGGAAAGGTCTTCCTTTTACATCAATATCAAAATTATTCTAAATTTTTCACTACCAGTTTCATGGTTTCACTTTTTCCCCTTAACTTTATAATCCATTGATTTTGTTATGAACTTTGGGACAGAAATCTTATCTTAATTTTAGTCAGTTATCCCACTTCACTCACTGAAAGTGCATTCTTTCCCCTACTGATTTAAAATATCATTATTTTTATATACTGCTTTCTTTTATATACATGCATTTGTTCCTGCTCATCTATCTTTCTATTAATCTGTTACTCTGTTCTGGTGGCAGTACCACACTCCTAATTACTTTTTTCTGACAATCCATTTTAATATCTGGCAGACTGCTTCTAACCACCTCTCCCCTATAAGTTATTTTTTCAATGTTTTCCTGGCCAATTTTACATGTTTGTTCTATACTTTTCAGCTTGTCAAATGTTCCCAAAACAGTTTCATTAGATTTTAATTAGGTTTGTGCTATACTTTAATTTGGTAAGAATTGATTCCTTTACAGACTTAAATCTCTCCATCCAGGGAAGTAATATTTACATGTTTTTTCTAAATATTCTCAAATATTTTTAAGGTCTTGTGTGTTTCCTATTTCATTCCTAGGTATATGATATATTTTACTTGCTACAATAAAACCATGCCTCCTGTATCTTCTTCATCTACATGACTAAAACAAATATCAAAAGACACTGTCAAGGACAGGGTATGTTTGCAAACTTCCTTCATCTCAATGTCAGCATATTTGTGGTCATTCAAGCAGTTATTAATCTCCTTAATTGTCCTCATCCCCAGCCTGCACATTTTCACCTTATTAACAAGACTATCATGAGATACCTTGTCAAATGACTTGCTGAAACCAAAATCTGCTGTTTCTAACATATTTCCCTTATGTAGTACTCCAGTAACTGTCACAGGAAGAAACTGGCTAATCTAATCAAACACCACTTGGTATGAAAGAATCTGTCCCAGGCTAGTGATGATCATTTCCTTTCCCAGGGACTTTCAAATCATTTTCACATTTTAAACTCTTACTTAGGATTGAAAAGTGTGCAACATTATTTCTGGAATCAGATGTTGCCAATTTAAGAAGAAAAGGGGGTGTGGACAGTTTAATTACCTTAGAAAGGTTCAGAAACATTCAAATCACCTTAAAAAATCTAGTTTGGTTCCTGAAATACATATACTTACAGAGAAAGACCATTTAAATCTCACTACAACTGAGATAGCAATTACCTTTGCTCCACAGTCTGCTCCTTTCTGAATGCAAAACCCAATGAACCGTGGGTCTGCCACTTTTACTAATATGTTATCAACACAATAGACGTGAATACTCCAAATGCCTCTTTGCTCCATATCTTCCACGATATTCTGGGCTGCAAGAGCCCGATAAAGACCACCATTTCCATCTGGAAAATAAAATAGTCCATTATAGCACACCAAAACCTGTTAAGTTACCAACTCAAAGATTGTTTAATGTCTCAATACTGGGGTGAAGATATCTGAAATCTACAATTTCCTATTACAGGTTCAAAAAAACTAAGTATCTTTAAGGAAGGATTCCTCAAAGTTTGATGTCAAAGGTTAAACTTCATGCTTCTGAACATTACGATGGTAATATCCAGAGAATAACATTATTAATATAGAACCAGACAACACTGAAGATCATACTTTTCTTTTTAACTCAGTCCTTTTAATAATCTGGCCTATAATTTATTATGAAATATAAAATTCTTTACCAGAAAATGATTATTTCATAACATTTCAAGTTTTACTCATATCTGTATGATTCAGTTAGCTGTGTATTGAAAACTGTCCCAACACTGAGTTTCTCCCATCTCAAAACAACAAATACATGAGCATTTTATATCAAATAATTTGTTACGAAATCAATTATGAAGGCCTGTGATTTAAACTAAATATAACTAAAAGCTTTTAATCTCACCATCTATTTTTACTGCTGTTTTCATCTACTTCTCCCCTCGACAACCTCAGCCCCAGCTTAAATGATGAGGAAAACTTAGATAACGTCACAAAAGAGCTAAGAGCAGTAAACTCTTCCACTAATTTAAAACAATGATGATGAAGTAAAAGCCTACATCTAGAGGTCACTACTATTAATACTGCTGTTTATTTCCTTTCAGTCTTTCCTCCAAGTATAGGTTCACATAGATATGAATCTGTCAGTATGTCTAGTTTGAAATTAGGATCATACTCAGGGTCACTGCACATGGCTACACGGCAGTATGCACCCAATTCCATGGGGTGCCATTAAGAAATACAATGTGCATGAACTCCTGAGATTATGCAAAATGGTTGTTCTAATCAGATGGGCATGTAGTTTTCTATCTCGTTTCCTCTTACTTAACCTGCTGAAACTACTTCCCTTTGTCACTTAATGTCCCCAAACAATTATTTTAATACTGCTTAATAGTTAATGCTACATAGGAATTGCTATACATAAAATACTAAACAAACAGAATGAATATTTTGAATACTGCTCATATTGCTCTCTAAACAGACTTCCACAAAAAAGTATATAAGAGTGTCCATTTCAGCTCTGGGCATTTTTTTTTTTCAATCACTGCCAAAATGAAATATAGATATATATTAATTTTTAACATTACCATATTAAAAAGAAAATCGAAATTTAATGATTTATGTATAATCACATCTAATCACCATTAAATAAGGACAGTGTTGAAACCATTGTGTACTCCAGAAAAGCTATGTTCTTTAAACCACATTCAGTATTGCTGGGTGGGATCTTTTTGATTGTTTCCATGGAGATGTGACCCATCCAATTACGGTAACTTTTGATTGGATGGTTTCCATGGAGATGTATCTCTACACATTCAAGGCAGGGTTGCTTACTGGAATCCTTTAAGAGGAAACTATTTTGAAAAAGTTTCAGACCCAACAGCGCCCACATAACCAGAAATCTCTGGAGATGCAGAATGAAAATGCCACCAGGGAAGCCTTATGAAATGTGGAGAGAAAGCTAGCAGATGTTGCCGCGTACCTTCCCAGCTGGGAGAGGTGTCCAGAACCCAAATATCCCAGCAGACACTAGCCACGTGACCTCCCAACTGACACAGCTGTTCTGGATGTTCATTCGGGCTTTGAGGTGAAGGTAACCTCTTGCTGGTGCCTTAATTTGGACATTTTCATGGCTTTAGAACTATAAACTTGCAACTTAATAAATTCCCTTTTTGAAAGCCATTCTGGCATACTGCATTCTAGCAGCTTAACAAACGAAAAGAGATGGTTACAAACCTGGGGCCATAGAAACTTTGCTCTTCTCTTCCAAAATAATTTTTCCATCAAACTTCAGAGCAGGCAGCATTCCCTGCTGAAAAAAGATTACATTCTCTTTTTTTAAACCAAAGTACTTGTGCTTTATGAAGAATTCCTTTGTAGCTTCCATTGTTCTGCCACTGGTCATTATATACCTTGCAAGAAAAAAAGTAGAGCTTCTAAGCAATAGTGCTACATAAACTAGCCAAAATAAAATTTCTATTTCCTAAGCTAAAAAAAATCTTTGAGAGCAGGGCTTCTTGTTTTGAGTTCTTCATCCTTTTGTGGATCAGACACATTCCTTAGAACTGCCCAAAGGTAATTTCTTCTTCTAGTAATTGCATCAATCCTTATATATAAAATAAATCTAGCTAATATTATTAAACATATCTCCTCCAACAAAGAATCTATAAGTGGTTTAAGTGTTTTAGAATTCTTTGAAAAGTGTATTCTAAGTTTAAAACTCCTCTTCTAAATAAATATAATGCATTCTAATTATTTCTTATGGTTCTCATTAAAATTGTGAAATCTGCTCACTCTCCATTTAGAATCATAAAAGTATAATTACACCCTCTGTTGTCACAAAATCTAACCCATGCTAGTTTGACAAAAAAAGAAAAAAATGTCATCTAAAACCACAATTAGTGACTGCAGTAGCTTCTGTCCTTACTAATATGTAAACTATGTTTAAGTATAGGGATTTTGTTTGTTTTATTACTGTATCCCAAGCACCTAGAAGCAGGCACTCAAAACATTTTTTGAATGACTGACTGAATGAAGAAAATAATATAATTTCTCATAGTAGGTATACAGCTACTTAACAAAATATCCTGGGTACTTTGAACTCAAGTATAAAAGAGTTGGGCATGATTAAAAAGGAGATGTCAAAGAGACTGCTAATCTGCCTACAATAAAAGAGAACAGCAATTTAGAGTTGTGAGGAACTGAGAGAAAGAGAAAGGGAGGAAAGCCCAACATAGTGGGAGGCCAGGACTATAGGTAGAATATTGGCTTGCTAAGAACAAGTCCCTAAAAATCCCCATAGGAATCAAGATGAAAAAATAGCTCACAGCAGGCCAACCCTTGTGTTAAGAACTAGAAAAGCTGGGGAAATCACAGAAACATATTTTTAAAGGCATCAGAGAATCGTGGAAGCAATGTGAATTGGAATAAAATTCAAGAGAAGAAGAATCTTTCAAAGGGGAACTGAGGATATGCAGCTGCCTTTTCCAGGGGGCATTTGCTGATTTTGGTAGTGGTCATTAATAGAAACTGGGCTTGGATAAAGCAGAAAGTCCCTGGCGGAGGACAGAGAAACGAGCAGAGATTTGTTTGTCAAGGGACTTGAAAAGCCTCAAACACAGGATTTAGTCACCCCCCATCCCCCCCAAAAAGGAAGTACTAAACCTCCAAAGATGCTCTGGGGGGATGGAGATTAAAGAGCTAAACCAAAAACTTCTAAAAAGTAGAACATAATTTCCTATCATCTTTTGTGCTAAAAATACCAACAGTGGTCAAGGTAGGGACCCTGAGAAAACTGAATACTAGTAGAAGCTGTGAATCCAGGTTTATCCTTTAGTAGAGAAATTAGCAGAGCTTTCAGTTGGTAGAAATGAAGTCTGGAGTAACATTTGCTAAATTTTGAACTGTACTTGGCAGGAAGCTAGAGAATCTGATTCTTAAGAGTATGAGTTTCTAAACTGAGAGAGCCAGTGCAGTGGTTGAAAATAGACTCTTAACATATGATCATGAAATTTTAGATACTGAAGAAAAGAGAAGACCCTAATGTTTTCAGAGAGAGAAATAGAAAGGCTGGAAATCAGAATTGCATTAGACTTCTCTCAACAATGCTGAGAAAATAAAGCAATGCCTTCAAATTTCAGAGAGAAAATGATTTTCAATCAGAAATTCTATACCTAAACAAACTATAAATCAAAATAAAGTTTCTAGACTGAGAGGATCAGGTAGGAATGTAAAATTGGGTGTGAGTATGTATTGCATAATTGCTATCAGGATCATCTGTCTAGCTATAATAATTAGCATATATAGTAAATTATACCTTCCAAGAAAATCAGTTGTAACAGAAAATATGCCCACTTATAAAGTCTATAGACACTTTGAATATTAAAGATCAATATATGTTCTGACACCTTCCCATAATTATGAGACATCTTACCATGGAATGATGCATTTTTTGCCATGATATTTTTCAGCTAACTGTTGTAGCTTCAGGATACGCTCTGCCTGAATCTGAAAAAGTGTTTTATGGGATGGCAAACCAACATCATACATCCCCTTAGGATATGCAACGCCGAGTCTTGTCCCCTGACCACCAGCTAGAAGAAGAACTGCTACTTTGTTCTGAGAAATCTGGAAAAGTCCTAGAAGAGAAAACACTTACATCACAAAACCTCTTTAATTTAACATTTTAGGATTACACCTACACAGCTGGCAGCAAAGAGTCACCTTATCTGCATAAAGGACAAGGAATTCCCACAGAATCATGAACTTACTATCTTGTTAATAAAACCTTTTCATGATTAAAACACCTGAATTTACATAACCCAACCAACCACCAAACAATGAATGGACATATTTTAACTAATAAATTATTTTTTCTGGTAACATTAGAAAGCAAGGACCCAAGAGATGTTATAGACGTTTTGCATGTACTTGAATATTCATTAGATGTGTCAGGTCAAGAAAAAGATAAGATAAAAGATGATACCGAGGTTTAGGAAGAATGATGATGCTGTTAAATTACCTCCAGCCTACCAATCAATCAATCGATAATAAATAATCAATGAGCATGCACACATACCAGGCAAGCTACCACCCAATAAACGTAAGGAAAAGAAACCCTCATTTAGGAAAGCAGTATAGTACAATGGGTAGGAACACAGGCTCTGAGGTCAGGATACCTGGGTTTAAAACTCAACTCAACTTACAGGCTTCAGGGATTACCTGCAAAGAGGAATGAGGGGACTTTGTGGGATGATGGAAATATTCTTTATCTCAACAGTAGTTATATGGGTGTAACATTGTCAAAATTCATAAAACTAGTACATTTTTTTTTTGGCAGGGGGGAGAAATGCATCATCCAGGATAATCAAACCCGGGTCTCCCACATAGAAGGCGAGCATTTTGCCGTGGAAACTGGTGCATTTTATAGTACGTAATCATACTTCAATAAAATTTAAGTGCCTTTTTTAAAAATGTCCTATTATTTTCTTCATTTTGGGCACATGCATTTTAAGTTCTCTTAATTTTAATGGGGCTTTAGTCAGTCTTTCTGACTAATCTTTTGTTACTTTTACTCAGTCCAAAGGTAAATTATTTCTTTCAGCTTCATTCCTGAATAACTTTATAGCAATACTCCCAGAGACAAGCCATATCTTAGTACCATGTCTAAGGCTCCTGCTCTTTTTTTTAAATCTTTTTTTAGTTTTAACTTTTTTTATTGTATAGTAAAACATATATACAAAGCAAAGAAGTAAAAAGTGATAGTTTTTAAAGTACTCTTCAACAAGCAGTTACAGGACAGCTCCCAGAGTCTGTCATAGGCTACCAAATGATCCTCTCACATTTCTCCTCCTAGCTGCTCCAGAATATAGGAGGCTAGAAGGACTTAAATTTTTTTTATCATCACAATCGACTTTTTTCCTTCTTTTTTGTGAAAAATAACATATATATATATATATATATATATATATATATATATATATATAACGTATAAATTTCAAAGCACAGCACCACAATTCGTTGTAGAACATATTTCAGAGTTTGACATGGGTTACAATTTCACAATTTTAGGTTCTTACTTCTAGCTGCTCTAAAATACTGGAGACTAAAAGTGATATCAATTTAATGATTCAGTATTCATATTCATTTGTTAATTCCTAACTTCTCTGTATAACTCCACCATCACCTTTGATCTTTCCATACCTCTCTTTAGGGCTGTTTGGGCTATGGCCATTCTAAATTTTTCATATTGGAAGGGTATATTACTAATACAGGGTAGGGAGAAGGAACTATCTGATGTCCTGGAGAGGATATGGCCTCTAGGTTTCAGGACTTATCTCGACCAGGGACCCATCTGAAGGTTATAAGTTTCTGGAAAATTACTCTAGTGCATGGAACCCTTTTGGAATCTTATATATTGCCCTAAGTGTTCGTTAGGATTGGCTGGAATGGTCCTGGTTGGGGTCCGTCAGGTTATGTTAGGTAGCAAGGTCTAATTGAAGCTTGTTCTTGTAAGAGCAACCTCCAGAGTAGCTTCTCTACTCTATTTGAACTCTCTCTGCCACTAATACTTTAACTTCTCTTCCCTTTGTTCGTAAGTACACACCATCATTCACCAATCTACTTCTCCGTCAGAGCATCCTTCAGCCACTTACATTCATCGGGCATCATATAGAGGGCTCGAAGTCCACAATCCATTAATGTTCTCAATTTTAAATAATTTCATTGTTCCCAAGAGAAAGAAAACCAATAAATACAACCTCACCAAACAGGAAAACTAAAAATCCTCTTAACTCTTGTCCCTTACACCATTATTTGCCTCTACTGTTGATGTGGTAGCACTGATGGTTTCCTTCTGAACATAGCTCATAGTGTGCAACAGCAGTTTTCCCCTTGTACCCTGGACTTAAACACTCTTTGTACAAGAATCATATCTTTGAAGTAATTCTTATGAGAACTAATCCATATTTCTAGTGCGAATCAGTGGAACACATAAGTGTACACAACCCCTTTCAATCTTGTCATCTTCAATATGGTTAATATTACTTACAGACCCACTAGAAAAATACCTTTACTCCTATCTATTCCCTTCCATTGGAGTTCAACCTCATTAGCTAACAGTTCACCCATCTCTAGCTTCTATGTATCTAAGTCCCCTATATTCTGTATTATAAGCCTCTGAGTATACCTTTACGCTGGTCATAAAAGTGGAATCATACAGTATCTGTCCTTTTGTGTCTGGCTAATTTCCCTCAGCATTATGTCCTCAAGGCTCATTCATGTGCTTCAGGACATCATTTTGTCTTACTGCTGCATAATATTCCATCATATGTACAGACCACATTCTGTTGATCCACTCGTCTGTTGATGGGCATTTGGTTTGTTTCAATCTTTTGGTGATTGTGAATAATGCTGCTATGAACATCAGTGTGCAAATATCTGTTGTGTCATTGCTTTCAGCTCTTCTGGGTATATGTCAACTACTGCTATTGCTGGGTCATGGGGCAACTCAATATTTAGTTTTCTAAGGAACTGCCAAACAGTCTTTCATAGCGGTTGCACCATTATACATTCCCACCAGCAGTGCATAAGTGTTCCAGTTTCTCCGCACACTCTCCAACATTTATAGTTTACTGTTTAATAGCAACCATTCTTATTGGTATAAGGTGGTTATCTCATTGTTGATCTGCATTTCCCTTATAGCCAATGAAAATGAGCATCTCTTCATGTGCTTTTGAGCCATCTGTGTTTGCTCATCAGAAAAATGCCTATTCATATCTTTAGCCCATTTTATAATTGGGTTGTTTGTTCTTTTGTGGTTGAGTTGTATGATTTCTTTGTATATACAGGAGATCAAAACTTTGTCCGATATGTGATTTCCAAATATTTTTTCCATTGAGTTGGCTGCCTCTACACCTTTTCCACAAAGTCTTTTGAGGTGCAGAAGCATTTGATTTTGAGGAGTTCCCATTTATCTATTTATTTTTGCTTTTGTTGCTTGTGCTTGGGGTGTAAAGTTTAGGAAGCTACCTCCTATCACTAGGTCTTGAAGATGTTTCCCTATATTTTCTTCTAGAAGCTTTATGGTGCTAGTTCTTATATTTAGGTGTTTGATCCACTTTGAGTTAATTTTTGTGTTGGGTGTAAGATAGGGGTCCTCTTTCATTCTTTTGGCTATTGATAACCAGAGTTCTTCCATGCCCAATTATTGAAAAGACTATTTTGTCCCAGTTCAGAGGATTTGGGGGCCTTGTTCAAAATCAGCTGAACATAGATTTGGTGGTCTATTTCTGCACTCTCAATTCAATTCCATTGGTCAATGCTTCTATCTTTGTGCCAGTACCATGCTGTTTTGACCACTGTGGCTTTATAACAGGTTTTGAAGTCAAGGAATCTTAATCCTCCCACTTTGTTCTTCTTTTTTAGGAATGCTTTTAGCTATTCAGGGTCTCTGTCCCTTCCAGATGAATTTGGTAGTTAGGTTTTCCAAATCTTCAAAGTAGGTTGTTGGAATTTTGGTTGGTACTGTGTTGAATCTGTAGATCAATTTGGGGGGAATTGACATCTTAACTATATTTAACCTTCCTATCCATGAGCAGGGAAAGTCTTTCCACCGATTTAGATCTCCTTTGCTTTCATTTAGCAATGTAATGCAGTTTTCTGTGTGCAAGTCCTTTACATCCCTAGTTAAGTTCATTCCTAAGTACTTAATTCTTTTAGTTGTTATTTTGAATGGAATTTTTTCCTTAACTGACTCCTCAGCTGGGTCATTGCTTGTGTATACAAATGTTACTGATTTTTGCACATTAATTTTATATCCTGCCACCTTACTGAATTTATTAGTTCAAGTAACTTTGCTGTAGATTTCTTAGGATCTTCCAAGTACAGTATCATATAATTTGCAAATAATGAGCTTTGTTTCTTTCTTTCCATTTGGATGCCTTTTATTTCTTTGGCCTGCCCGACTGCTTTAGCTAGAACTTCTAGCACAATGTTGAATAATGTGGTGAAAGTGGGCATCCTTGTCTTGTTCCTGATCTTAGAGGGAAAGCTTTCAGTCTCTCTCCACTGAGTACAATGCTAGCTATCAGTTTTTCATACATTCCCTTCATCATAGTTACCTTTGATTCCTATCTTTTGGAGTGTTTTTATCAGAAAAAGATGCTGAATTCTATAAAATGATTTTTCAGCAACAATCAAGATGATCAAGTGATTTTTCCCTTTTGATTTGTTAACATGCTGTATTACATTAATTGATTTTCTTGTGTTGAACCATCGTTGCATTCCTGGTATAAATCCCACTTGGTCATGGTGTATAATGCTTTTAATGTGCTGTTGGATTCAATTTGCTCATATTTTATTGAGAAATATTGCATTCATGTTCATTAGGGAGATTGGCCTATAATTTTCCTTTCTTACAGCATCTTTACCTGGTTTTGGTATTAAAATGGTATTACGTCATGAAATCAGTTAGGTAGAGTTCCTTTTTTCTCAATTTTTTGGAAAAATTTGAGCAGGATTGGTGTTAGTTCTTTTTGGAATGTTTGATAAAATTCCCCTGTGAAGCCCTCTGTCCCTGAGCTTTTCTTTGTTGGAAGATTTTTTGATGACTGAATCTCTTTACTTGTGATTGGTTTGCTGAAATCTTCTACTTCGATCCTGAGTCAATGCAGCTTGTTTGTGTGTCTCCAGGAATTCGTCCATTTCATCTAAGTTGTCTAGTTTGTTGGCATATAGTTGTTCGTAGTATCCTCTTATGATTTCTTTTATTTCTTCAGGGTCTGTGGTTATGCACTCCTTCTCATTTCTGATTTTATTTGCATCCTCTCTCTTTTTTCTTTGTCAGTCTTGCTAGTGGTCCATCAATTTTATCGACTTTCTCAAACAACCAACTTTTGGTTTATTGATTCTTCCAATTGTTCTTCTGTTCTCCTATTCATTTATCTCTGCTTTAATCTTTGTTATTTCTCTTCTTCTATTTGCTTTGGGGTTAGTTTGCTGTTCTTTTTCAAGTTCCTCCAGGTGCGCTATTAAGTCCTCGATTTTTGCTCTTTCTTGTTTTTTTAATATAGGCATTTAGGACAATAAATATCCCTCTCAGAACAGCCTTTGCCGCATCTCATATGTTCTGATAAGTTTTATTCTCATTTCACTCATCTCCAGATAGCTACTGATTTCTCTAGCAATTTCTTCTTTCACCCAATGGTTGTTTAAGAGTGTGCTATTTAATCTTCACTTATTTGTGAATGTTCTCATTGTTTGGTGATTACTGAGATCCACCTTCATCCCATTGTAATCTGAGAAAATGCTTTGAATAATTTCAATGTTTTTAAAGGTACAAAGACCTGTTTCGTGCCCTAGCATGTGATCTATCCTGGAGAATGTTCCATGAGCACTAGAGAAGAATGTATAACCTTGCGCTTCGGGGTGCAATGATCTATATATGTCTGTTAGGTCTAATTCATTTCTCAAGTTATTTAACTTCTCTATTTCCTTGTTGATCTTCTAGTTGTTCTATCTGTAGAGGAGAGTGGTGCATTGAAGTCTCTACTATTATTGTTGAAACATCTATCACTCTCTTCAGTTTTGCCAATGTCTGTCTCATATACTTTGGAGCTCCTTGATTGGGAGCATAAACATTTATTAGTGTTATATCTTCATGGTGAATTGACCCTTTAATTAGTATATAGTGTCCTTCTTTGTCTCTTATGTCTTTACATTTAAAGTCTATTTTGTTCAATATTAGTGTAGCTATTCCTGCTTTCTTTTGGTTGCAACTTGCGTGGAATACCTTTTTCCATCCTTTCACTTTCAATCTATTTGTATCCTTATGTCTAAGATGAGTCTCTTATAAGCAGCATATAGCTGGATTATATTTCTTAATCTATTCTGCCAAACTGTATCTTTTAATTGGTAAGTTTAGTCCGTTAACTTTCAAAGTTATTACCAAAAAGGCGTTTCTTAAATCCACCATCTTATCTTTTTAATTTTATTTGTCAGATCTATATATTCTTTTCCCTCTTTCTCTTTGTATTCTTCAAATTACCCTTAATGGTACTCTTCAATTCTGTTCCCTCTTCCAGTCCTTCCTCTCTCGTTTTTTTGTTTTTCAGTGGGCAGAACTCCTTTCAGTATTTCTTGTAGGGCTGGTCTTTTTTTTTTTTTTCCAGATTTTTTAATTTTTTTTATTTTATTTTATTTTTATTATTTAAAAAAAGAATTAACAAAACAATTAGAAATCATTCCAATCTACATGTACAATCAGTAATTCTTAATAACATCACATAGTTGCATATTCATCATTTCTTAGTACATTTGCATCGATTTAGAAAAAGAAATAAAAAGACAACAGAATAAGAATTAAAACAATAATAGAAAGAAAAAAAAACAAAAAAAACAAAAACAAAAAACCTATACCTCACATGCAGCTTCATTCAGTGTTTTAACATAATTGCATTACAATTGGGTAGTATTGTGCTGTCCATTTCTGAGTTTTTATATCCAGTTAGGGCTGGTCTTTGGTTGACAAATTCTTTCAGGACCTCTTTGTCTGTGAAAACTTTAATCTCTCTCTCCGTTTTGAAGGACAATTTGGCTGGGTACAGAATTCTTGGCTGGAAGTCTTTCTTTTTCAGGAAATTGAGTATGTCATACCACTGCCCTGCTCCTACTCTTTTGAAAGTCACCCAACACCAATTTAATTATTTTCTACAGGTCTGAACCAGGCATCAGAATAACCCTTTATAAACTTTTCTTTTTCTTGGATCAGTCAACAACCCTAAACTATTCCTTCATTTCAGTTTCCCAAATTTCCCAATTTTAAAGCTTGCTGGGCAGGTCTTCAGGTTATGCCTCTCATTTATGAGCAGACAGATAAATAAGAGGAACAAAAGCAGTCCCTAGAGTATCAAGAACTAAATGAGCTATAGCAGATGTTAACAATATCAAATTGTGTGTATACTGGCTGAAGTACTCACCCGTTTTGGCTGTGTTACTACAATAAAGCTGCAATATTTATCAAAAGTATGTGACACATAAATGAGTCTAATATATACATAGATAGATAAAAAATATATACATAATAAAATATATATGTATATGTAGATAAAATATTGCTTGAAATTAAGTGGGTCAATAAAATTCAGTGTCATTTAGTTATATGGCAATAATACTTTATTTTAAACTGTACTGGTCTTTATCATAACATAAATTTGATATGGACAGCATCGAAACTATCTGAAGAAATGTTAATTGATTATAAATGTACTTAACTAACACATTTGACAACTAGGAAATTATGAACTTCTTCTAATCCAAAACTACTTCTGCATAAACACACAAAAAAAAACCCTGAAAAGTGCATCACAATATCACCTTTTCCATCTCTCCATTATGAAACACAAGAGATAATAACTTTCATAAAGGTCCCCTCAACACAGACGAAATCAGATGTTTAAAAAAAAAATTCCAAGCCAAAGTGAGATGTTTTCAGGGTTGGAATATATTTCTCTACTTGGAAAGTCATACATTACTTGTTCAACATAATCTGAGTCCTTTTTCTGATAACATTTATAAGAAACAGAGGAGTTGGCAGTGGTCCGTCAAAGGACAAATACTTCCTGGATAACTTCCTGCTTGGACTAGTTCCTCCTACACACTTTAATTTGGGTATATGCCTGAAACAAGAAGGATGGTACAAATGCTTTTTATGTAGAGCACTGCCAGAACTTTCATTTAAATTGTCAGCACTCTAGGACAAGCAGTGGAGTATACAGGCTATAAAGAAAAACCATCCAAAACAGTTAGAGGGGCTATTTCAAGGCTTTAACGTTTAATTATATTTCACAGCTGAAACTTATTCTATAATTTAACCATTTTCCCAAAATGTAAAGCACAAAGAAGAGACTAAATAGGAAAATTTCTATTTGAACCAGGTATTAGATACTAGGGAGCTATCATGATTTTCATTAGATACAATAATGGCATTGTGCTCAGTTAACACAATCTCTATATATTTAGAGATGCATACTGAAGTATGTGGGGGTAAAAATAACATGACATTTGAAATTTGCCATAAAAAACTACAGCAGTTTAATTCCCGGAGGCTGTCCATGCCAAAAAAAAAAAAAAAAAACCTACAGCAAAGAAAAAGAAAAAAGGGGTAGATAGATAAAAACTTGTAACTGTTTACTCAAGTTGATGCATTATGTCAGGTTTATTATTCTATTTCTGTCTCTAAATACTTGTTCTAAAATATTAACTATTTTCATCATAAATTCTTAAGCAGATACAAAATTGAACATAAATCATAATCTCAATGTGTTCAATATGTGCGTGTGAAAGAAAATACTATAATATATTACTGGTAAGTATTTATCTCTGGATGTTGTGATGGCAGAGATTTTTTATTTTTTCCTTTGTAAATTTTGGTATTTTACAAATCCTCCAAAATATGCATGTATTGCTTTCAAAATAAAACAAGCTATTAAGAAATATCACTGTACTTGATTTCAGAAAACAGAAGAGAATGTTGTGAATACATTTATTCTAAATGGTCCATTTACTTTTCTACAGAGCACTGTATGATTGAGAAGCACCATAAAGAACAACAGAAAAATGTCTTGTGGGGAAAAACAAGTTAATATTGAATAATAACTTGTTCTTACAATGTAAAATTGGAAAGCTATCTTTTGTTCAGTATAAGCAAAATACTGGGGCTTTAATTAAGCAAACATGTTTTCCAATGTGATTATCTTTCCTAAAATGACAGTCTCATCAAAGTTTCTAATCACTTAAGATCTCAGCTTTGTAAGTCAGAGATTTTCCTGTTGATCCTTCACATTCCAGTTTCTATAACTGGACAGAACATTTCAAAAATTGAGTTAAAATGATTTGTTTTTCAACAAAGAGCACAGTGATCATTGTCACTTACATAGCCATCACTCAGAAAAGGAATTTTCCATTTACATAGTAAAACATCCATTAAAGTGTCAACAATAGATACTTTGAAATTACTGTAAATGTCTTTATCCCCTATCCCAGGAAAAAACAATATTGTCCTTAATACAATTACCACAGTATTCTTACTATCTGAAATATAATTCCCCAATTTTCACAATGGTAATCTCATCATTTTGATAATATTCTGCAGAAATCTCATTTTGTTCACATGGCAGTTTCTGCCTAAGTGAAAAGGATATCATGTCAGCTACAAAGTCTCCTCCACCCCTACTGTTTAAGCTACAAATATTGTTTCCTTGACACTAAGCCAAGAGGAAGTTTGCTTTGCACCTTCTTATGCTGTTCTTGGTTCTGACAGTTCCGGACTTCAGTTTAAATGAAAAGTCATAAACCTAGACTAAATGTAGACTAGTTTCACGGATTCTAACAAAGAGGTCATAAGGAAGCTAGGAAGCATTACCAACAGACTCAAAGTATAGGAGATCTTGATCTTTACTTATGTATCTCATTATACAACGTCAAAGCTTTGACTTTCCATAAGAATCGATTCTAAGACTTCATCTATTTAAAACCCTAAGGAGAAATATTGGCAGCTGGGACACTAGAGGATAAGAAGCCTCTGTATACAGGGACCGGATCTAGATGGCAGAATGAGACACTTACGGTTCTATCCCCCCACAGAAGCTTTAAACAACCAGCAAGAACTGGCAGAAGTAGCTTTCTCAAAGCTCCAAAAATAGTTAGAAGACTGCAGTAACAGCAAGGGCCAAATCAAGAAAAAGGCTACTAAAAAAGCAGGAGGCTTTCCTTGTGCCCTGGATGGCCCCCCACCCATCTCTCACTGTCTTGGCGCAAAGACATAAAACCAGTTCTGGAGGCAGTAAAGTTGCAAATACTGGGGGCATGTATATCTGGCCCAATCTGTCTGGTGGTGACCTACATGCACAAAACATGCTGTGCACATAGTAGGTAGGTCACAGAACTCCCCTTAGGAACACTGTAGGAGAGTAGTCAAGTTGATGTCCACGGCAAGGAAATGCTACCTGTAGGATATAGAGTGCAATTCTTGGACCATGAGCAAACTGTTCCATAGGAATATGGGGATATTCAGAACCACATACACAGGGAAATTCCTAGGGTTACACACACATGCCCAAGATAAGATGCATGCCCAGAAAGACTCAGGCAGGCCCCTATGCTTTTGCCAAGAGCTATTCACTAAACTAAACCGTATGGATAAGTCTGAAGAAGAGTACTCATAGGTCAATGTGCAAAAACTAACTGGGAAAGGTGTTTTCTTTTTTCCCTTCTTTTTTTTTTTCTCATTATTTCCTGGCATTCAAGGACTCAAATGTCATGAAACTCACTGGATACATGCTTAAGGAACAGATGCCTCAGAGTCTAAATTCCAATGATAGCATTAAGATATCAAAATGTCCAGATTTCAACAAAAGATTACCAAACATACAAAGAAACAAGAAATAATAATCTCCAGGCAAAGGAGATTACAATATTAGAAATGGTCAATCAGGAAGAACAGACCTAGAACATACCGGACAAAGATTGTTAAAAAATCATCCTAAATATACTCGAAGAGATAAAGTAAAACATGGGCAAATAACTAAAAGAAATCAGGAAAATGATAGTTGACCACAAAGAGAATATCAATTAAAAGATGGAAATTATGAAAAGGAACAAAACAGAACTGAAACCACAATAGCAAATTAACAATTCCCTAGATGTATTGTAAGGTGGGAGTAAAGTTCTTTGTTATAATCATATGTTCTCGGTTAAATGCCAGAGGAGTAGCAGTCATTTATTTTAAAATTTTAGTATTTGCTTTCTCTGCAAGTTCTAAATAACAGTTTTATATAAAAACTACCGCAGATTTAAGATTAATGAAGATGACTAGGATAGTTGTTTGGACTAACAGATCTACCTAAAGAGAATCAGATTTTTAGTTTCCCTAATTACCTTTCACTGCTATATGCAGAAAAAGGAACAGGTTTTTTTTTCTTAACCTTTTTTATTATATAGTATAACATATATACAAAGCAAAGAAATAAAAAAGCAATAGTTTTCAAAGCACTCTTCAACAAGTAGTTACAGGACAGATCTGAGTCTGTCATGGGCTACTGTGTGATCCTCTCATATTTTTCCTTCTGGCTGCTCTAGAATATAGGAGGCTAGAAGGCTTAAATTTTTTAATTAACACAATCGACTTTTCCTTCTTTTATTGTGAAAAATAACATATATGCAAAAAAGGTATAAATTTCAAAGCACAGCACCACAATTAGTTGTAGAACATATTTCAGAGTTTGACATGGGTTACAATTTCACAACTTTAGGTTCTTACTTCTAGCTGCTCTAAAATAATGGAGACTAAAAGAGATAATAATTTAACGATTCGGCATTCATATTCGTTTGTTAAATCCTATCTTCTCTGTATAAATCCACCATCACCTTTGATCTTTCCATCTTTCTCTTTAGGGGTGTTTGGGCTACAGCAATTCTAAATTTTTCACATTGGAAGGGTATATCACTAATGTGGGGTAGAGATAGAACTATCTGATGTTCTGGAAAGGCTGGGCTGGGTTTCAGGACTTATCTGGACCAGGGACACATGTGGAGGTTGTAGGTTTCTGGAAAGTTACTCTACTGCATGGAACCCTTGTGGAATCTTATAAATTGCCCTAGGTGTTCATTAGGATTTGCTGGAATGGTCCTGGTTGGGGGTTGGCAAGTTATGAAAGGCAGCAAGGTCTAATGGAAACTTATGTAATAGCAACCTCCACAGTAGCCTCTCGACTCTATTTAAACTCTTTGTGCCACTGGTATTTTATTAATTACACTTCTTTTCCCCCTTTTGATTAGGATGGAATTGTTGATCCCATGGTGCCAGGTCTGGATTCATCCCTGGGAGTCCTCTCCCATATCACAAGGGAGACTTCCACCCCTGGATGTCATGTCCCATGTAGGGGGGAGGGCAATGATCTCACTTGCAGAATTGGGCTTAGAGAGAATGAGGACACATCTGAGCAACAAAAGAGGTCCTCCAGCAGCAAGTCTAAGGCATGCCTATAGATAATCTAAGCTTCTCTGCTATATACATAAGTTTCACAAGAGTCAGCCTCATGATCAAAGGCATGCCCTACTGATTTGGGTGTCTCTAAAGTTTGACACAGTATCAGGGGATTCCTGATAAGGTTTAATCCTGGTAAGGTTTAATAGTTCCATATTCTTTCTCCTCTCCCTCAGAGGACTTTGCCAATACTTTTTGATTATCTGCTTAAGATACTCTAGGATGTAGGAACAGTAGGAACTGTTTAAACTGTAGGAACAGTTTAAAGTACAGTACAATAATAATTCAGGGTGAAAGTCTTAAAATTAATAGACATGATATGGATTAAACAAGTCAAAAGACTTGGTTTACTGGTTTGTTAGAAAAATAAGCTATGTGTACTTTTGGAAAACTAAACCTGGTGCTGGTGCTCTAACAATTCTATAGGCAAAGAAGATAATTTCCTTTTAGAAGTATCTATTAAATATTTTGTAAACACTAAAACAATGAATGAGAAAATATTGGCCATGGGGGATATGTCACTTTTGATTATGATTTATCTGGTTTTTTAAAAAGCATTTTATGAAAGCATTTTTATGAATGCCTTGTTTTTCTTAAGAATGGTTTCTCTTGCCTTTTCTTCCCTCTACCTCTACCTAACACATTCTCTTTGGAAACTACATGGTGCTTACCATGACGTTTCTGGATACTTTATTAAATATTGCATGTGTCTACAATGGGAACTTAATAAAATAATAAGTACTAGTTCAAAACGGGAAACCACAGGACCAAGGCGAAGATTGATGGTATAAAATGCTTTTCTCTCTCCCTAAGTGTGTATGTTTTCTCATACCATCTTAGATATAATCAGGTACATGCTGAAAGGAAAAGGAATCACAGAATTTGCACTATTAGTGGAGAATATTCCTCTACCCAGAGCCATTCAAGTAACTGTCTCTAACCTGTTTTGGCTAAGATGGTCCTCCCTCAGGGAAGGATGATTACTGGGGTCTTGGGTGGGTAAGGAAGAGACATAACGAAGTAAGCAAAGTATCAACAGACCTAACACAGAGGCTTACATATTATTTATATTACAAAATGATATACATCAGTGACAGCAGAACAGACTTCCTATGGAAAATAAATCTGGGAGGTGAATCTGTGAGAAGTTCCCCATTTAGTAGTCATGAAGTATATAAACAGCTTAGGGACATAGAAAATATATTCATTTTATTATTTTGAGCATTGAATCAATATTTGTACCTAGCCTATTTGAATAATATATTGTTCTCAAACAGATGGTTTCAGTTGGGACATTGTGTATATAAACCACTATCATCGATCTGCTCTGTCTTCTCACGCTGTATAGTACTAAAAAAAGAACCTGAATGTTCTTGAATTTGTATGTTTAATAGTTACCCTTTTACACTAAAAAAAAATTCCCTAGAAAGTTTCAACAGTAGATTGGTGCTGGCAGAAGAAATAATCAGAGAACTGAAGATAAGACAATTGAAATCATTCAGATTGAGAAGCAGAAAGAATAGTGAGGGCCTGAGGAACCTGTGGGACACCATCAGATGTACTAATAAATAAAATGAAATATATATAGCTTCTGGGAGTCCCAGAAGGAAAAGAAAGAAAGAAAGAGAAGAGCGGATATTCAAAGAAATAATGGTTGAGACCTACTAATTTTAAGAAAAAGACAGAATATACATATCCAAGACACTCCAAGAACTTCAAACAGGATAAACTCAAAGAGACCTATGCTGCAACATATTTCAATCATACTGTCGAATGACAAAGATAGAGAATTCCCAAAGCCACAACAGAGAAGCAACACGTCACATACAAGGGAGATACAATAAGATTAAGTGCTGATTTCTCATTGGAAACTATGGAAGCAAGAAGGTAGGGAGTGGATATATTTAAAGTGCTCAAAGCAAAAAGCTGCCAACCAAGAATTCTACATCTGGCAAAAGAATCTTTTAAAAAAAAAGGAGATTAAGACAGCCCCAGATAAACAAAAGCTGAAGAGAGTCTGTTACCACTAGACTAGCCCTACAAAAGATGCTAAAAAGAATTCTGCATGTTGAAAGAAAAGGACAATAGACAATAGATTGGAGGTATATGAAGAAATAAAGATCTCCTGTGAGGGTAATATCATGTGGGGGGGGGTGGCGCCCAGGGGCAACAGAGCCCGAGGGCAACTGACAAGTGTACCTTCCTAGCTGACAGAAGTGTTGTAGAAGCATCGGCTTTCCTTGAATTAAGGTATCTTTCCCTGGATGCCTTAGTTTGGACAATTTCTCTTCCTTCCTTGTTAACTTGTAACTTACTAAATTCCCCTTTATAAAAGCCCTTCTGGTTTGGTATATCATATTCCAGCAGCTAGTAAACTAACACACAGGTTTTAGGCAATTTCTATATCATAATGTTTATTTTCATATTATTCTTGCAATAAAGTAATGATTTTGACAAAACTAAGAAAATTACTAATCCAATCTACTCATTCTACAGTGGAGGAAATGATTTGGTAAGGAACATACATAAAACACTCAGGGCTGCAATGTAGAGTCAACTTTTTAAATATGGAAGAGTATTCAATTTTAAAAACTACATGTCTCCTTTCCACCAAAAAAACTACACTTGAGTACTATGGGAACAGATTATGTGATATACTTCAGAAGAAAAAACACTAGGGTAATTCAACAAACATTTATGGATCAACTGCAAAGCCCTATTCTAAATGCTATGTCACATATACAGACAACTAAGATATAGGGTGTGCTCTTTAAACATTTACAACGTAATGAAGAAGACAGACATAAACAACTCTTCATATAAGATGGAATGAAACAGAAACGTGAACCACTAACTTCAACTTGGGACACTGAGGAAAAGGTCATGGATCAAAGAGTATATGTGGTGAACCTTAAAGAATGAGTGTAAGTTCACCATGTGGCAAAGCTACTGCACTGCATAACTCCAGAAGATGGCCTTACAAGGTGACCCAGCTGGAAAGAGAAGGGACAAAGGACACATCAAGCTAAGGATAAGTATAAGCAATGGCTGGACAGGCTTAAATAAATCTTCAGGCAAAGGTGAACTGTTTGGTATGGCTAAAATGCATGGATAATAAGAGCAGGGAGAAACAGAGACAGGATTGGAAATATCAACTAGGGCCAACCAAGCCAGGGTAGCTTTTCAGATAAAGCCAGCATAAACTGAAACATTTAACTTGTGCTCAAGGAAAAGAGATCTAACAGAAGTAAGGGAACTGAGAAAAAGAGTCTAGAGAATAATAAGACTTGAATGAGAATAGCCTTGAATCAGCCATCAGGAATAAAAAGAACATGAGACTAGAAAAGGGACAAGTGATAGAACAAGTCATGGAAGAACATTGTAGAGGTGTTGGCAATACAATCTGTCACTTTCTGAAACATCTGATTTAAGGTAGTATGAGACTCAAAATATTCAACACATGATCCAGTTACTTTAACAAGTTTAGCATCTATCATAGTAAACCTTAGAACAAATATGCACATGCTCAGTACCTTCACTTTCCCAGGCCTGGAGCTGATCTTGATCCCTGGTAGCACTGCCCAACACCTCCCGAGGTACAGGTTCCATTCGTGCATCTACTTTCTCTTGATAAGAAGACTGGTTAAACTCCTCAACGGCCTTTTGGAAAAATAAGTTCAGTTCCTCAAAGTTCATGGCCTGGAGCTCTTCATAAAGTTCTACTTGTTGGGCTTCTTCCAGCTCATTCCAGAACTGTAGCAGGTGTTCTTGCCCAGCTTTGGACAATCTGTGTTGGAGGTCATTAACATTCATAATGCTCTGCTAGCCAAGTTCTGTGAAAATAAGGCGTAATTTCTGCTCCTGTAAGCCTAAAAGAGGAACGAAATTAATAGCAGATAGAAGTCCAACCTCTAAACCTGAAGTTGTCCCTACTAAAAATAAGTACATCAAAAAAAAAACTTGTTAAAGAAATTAACTTTTACTTTTCAAATACTCATTATTAGTAAGAGATCAAATTTTAAGACAACAATTAGAATTAAGTATTTTACCTACTCTGATTTACTCTTCAACACCTCTATGACATCTGTGCTACTACTATCCCTATTTTACAGTTTAGGACACTAAGGCACAGAACGATAAACAAACCACCCAATCGGTAGTGCTGGGATAGGAACCCAGGTGGTCTGATTTCAGGGCTCACACTCCTTAACTTCCACATTTAACTGCCTCAGTTCGATTCCTCTGACCGCTAAGCTACCCCTGAAAAAAATACTCAGCAGCTTATATTTTCAGCTGTTCTCCTTTTATATCCAGGGTTAGAATTAATTCTGTTCTGTTCAGAATACGAGATTCAGGAAGACAAGATCACCCATAATCACGAAAATACATTTTATTTCAATAGAAGTTTCTGTATAAAAGCAACATGCCCATTATCTCTACTTAAACCTCAGTTAAAGAGACAAGCAATACACACATAACAACACAAAATGCTAAGCTTAATAGTGCTAAAAAAAAGTTTTTAATCTAGCAGCCTAATATAGATAAATGCAAAAGACAAGCATTATCTAGAAAGAGTTCAAAAAGTGATCTAGCTGGGCTTCCTGGGTAGAGCAGAAAATTAGGAAACAAGCAAATCCAAGGTGGCAATGAGAAGTAAGCATGTGTGAAAAGAGTAGTGAGAAAATTGAAGTTTTATGCAGAATTATGGGAAATTATGTAGTAGTATAGGGCTAGGCCATGGAAAGCCTTGAAAATTGAGCAGAGAATTTATTATCTAACATATTCAGTATTAGGAAACCAGCGGTAGATGTTAGGAAGCCAGTGGTAGATTAGTAACCAGTGAAATGTCACCATACTTTTAGAAGATGGGAGACAGGAACATTTGCACAGGATAGATTGTAAGAAGGACAGCTAAAAGCAGTAAATAAGTTAAGACAATGGCAGGTATGAAAAACCAAGGCTCTGAACCAAATTAGTTGCAGAGGAAATAAGAACGAAAGGGATAAATTTGAGGTCATTGTAAATAACCACTGCTGCATTGTAGCTGTTTGGACATGAGGGATAGAGGGAAAGCAAGTCCTGAAGAAACAAGAAAATGAGGTTCAAAAAAGTTAAGTAATTTGCCCAAGGCTACATATGTAATAGGTAAGAAAACAGGAATTTTAACCTAAATCTGACTCTCAAAGCCTTTGTTTTTGCTATACCGTGCCTCTCAAAGAAAGCAGTGCAAATACCAAGAAACCAATCCAAGGTGTAATTTAAAAGAGAAGTGGTAACCAGCATTGGGCTCTGGAGTCAGATTGGCTGGGTTCATATCCTAGCTATAAACCTTTCTAATTTTGTGGCCTTGAACAAGTTACTTAACTTTTCTGTGCCTCAAATTTTTCACATCTGTAAAATGGGGATGATGACAGTACTTACCTCATATGGTTAAGTGAATTAATAAGTTAATATAATGAACAGTATTTAAAGCAGTACCTGGCCTAGAAACCCTCTATAAACACTATTAGCTACTATTATATAAGTGAAATTTGTGCTCTTGATCACTAATCACAACCTCCAAACAAGAAGAGAGCTACTCTCTGAGTTGGGCATTGAAGGAAGAAAAGAAGTTTGCCAATGATGCAACTGGTAAGAGTAAATCCAGTCAATCGAAACAGTATGAAAAATGTCTAAGAAAGTAAGGAGGTATTCAAGGAGCAAGGCATAACACCAGGATATGGGTGGTAAACGGTGACAGATGAGGCCAAACTTTGATCATTTCTGCTATTTCTGTTGCATGAAAGATGATGAGTCCACAGCCAACCTTCTCACTTACTTATGTGAATAAGTTACTCCTAAAAATTCCCTTTTAATGTGCAAAGATACATTAACAGACAATGTATGAGGAAAACTGTTTGACATTCCTGTGTCCTTATTCATTCATTCAGCAAATATTTAATGAGCACTTACTGTGCATCAGGCACTGATCAAATATCACAGCAATGAACAAAGTGAAGTGTCTACCCACAGTCCTGTGTGAGAGATGGACAGACACATAAAATATTAAGACAGCAAATAAAGTGGGATAGGGGCTAAAAAGCAATGGAGGTAACGACAGCTATTTTGACAGACAAGTCAGATAGGGACTCTGTAGAGCTGACATCTGAGAATACAAGCATACCTTGTTTTAATGCACTTCAAATGCACTCCAAAGATATCGCATTTTTTACAAATTGAAGGTTTGTGGCAACCCTGCATCGAGCAAGTCTACTGGCACAATTTTCCCAACAGCACTGTGCTCATTTCATGTCTTTGTGTCACATTTGGGTAATTCTCACAATATTTAAAACTTTTTCATTTTTATTATATTTGTTATGATGATTTGTGATCAGAGATCTTTGTCACTATTGTTAATTGTTTGGGGGTGCCACAAGTGGCACTCATATAAGATGACAAACTTAATAAATGCATGTGTTCTGACTGCTCTACTGATCAGCATTCCCTCTCTCTCCCTCTCTTCAGGTCTCCTTATTCCCTGAAATAACAATATTGAACTTAGGCCATCCAGTAACACTACAATGCCCTCTAGGTGTTCAAGTGAAGGGAAGGGTCGCATATCTCTCATTTTAAGTCAAAAGTTAGAAATGATTAACTTTAGTGAGGAAGGCATGTTGAAAACCAAGAAGAGCTGAGAGCTAGGCCTCTCCACCCAGTAAGCCTAGTTGTGAATGCAAAGAATAGTTCTTGAAAGAACTGAAAAGTGCTACTCCAGTGAACAAATGAATGATAAGAAAGCGCAACAGCCTTTCTGCTGATAAGGAAAACATTTTAGAAGTCTGGATAGATCAAACCAGCCACAACACTCCCTTAAGCCAGAGCCTAATCCAGAGCAAGACTAAATTTTCTTTAAGTCTATAAAAG
The DNA here is from genome assembly GCF_023851605.1 of Tamandua tetradactyla. Lineage (NCBI taxonomy): Eukaryota > Metazoa > Chordata > Mammalia > Pilosa > Myrmecophagidae > Tamandua > Tamandua tetradactyla. The sequence continues at coordinate 15,745,168 of NC_135330.1, read as the reverse complement.
ATGAGAGAGGTAAGGAAGCTGCAGAAGAAAAGCCTGAAGTTGGCAGAGTTTGGTTCACGAAGCTTAAGGAAAGAAGTAGTCTCCATAACATAAAGGTGCAAAGTGAAGTAGCAAGTTCTGATGTAGAAGCTACACAAGTTATCCAAGAGATCCAGTTGAGATAATGGATGAAGGTGGCTACAATAAACAACAGGATTTCAATGTAGAGAAAACAGCCTTATGTTGGAAGAAGATGCCATCTAGGACTTTCATAGTTAGAAGTCAATGCCTGGCTTCAAAGATCAGGCTGACTCTTATCAGGGACTACTGCAGCTGCTGACTTTAAGTGGAAGCCAGTACTCATTTACCATTCAAAAAAACCCTAGGGCCCTTAAGAATTATGCTAAATCTTCTCTGCCTGTGCTCTATAAACGGAACAACACAGTCTGGATGTCAGCACATCTGTTTACAACATGGATCACTGAATATTTTAAGCCCACTATTGAGATCTACTGCTCACAAAAAAATATTTCTTTTCAAAATATCGCTGATCATGGACAAAGCACCTAGTCACCCAAAAGTTCTGATGGAGATGTACAAGAACAGTGTTGTTTTCATACCTTTTAACACAACACCTATTCTGCAGCCCAGGATTAAGGAGTCATTTTGTCTTATTATTTAAGAAATATATTTCATAATGCCATAGCTGCTTCAGATAGCAATTCCTCTAATGCACCTGGGAAAAGTCAATTAAATACCAGCTAAAAAGAATTTCCCACTCTACATGCCCTAAAAACATTCGTAATTCATAGGAGGAGGTCAAAAATACTGACATTAACAGGAGTTTGGAAGAAGTTGATTCCAGTCCTCATCAATGACGTTTTCAAGGGGTTCAAGGCCTCAGTGAAGTAACTGAAGATGTGGTGGAAACAGCACGAGAACTAGAATTAGAAGTGGAACCTGAATATGTGACTTGAACAGATGAGGAACTGCTTCTTATGGATGAGCAGAGAAAGGGATTTCTTGAGATGGAATCTACTCCCAGTGAAGCTGTTATGAACATTTTTGAAATGACAACAAAGGATTCAGAATATTCTATAAACTTAGTTGATATAGCAGCAGCAGTGTTTGAGAGGATCAACTCCAATTCTGAAAGAAGTTCTAACTGTGGGTAAAATGCTATCAAACAACATTGCCTGCTACAGAAAAATCTTTTGTGAAAAAGAGTCAATCAATATAGCAAATGTCACTGTCATCTTATTTTAAGAAATAGCCACAGCTACTCCAACCTTCAGCACCCACCACCCTGATCTATCAGCAGCAATCAACATCAAGATAACACTCTCCACCAGTAAAAATATTATGAATTACTGAAGGCTAAGAGTATGGTTAGCATTTTTAGCAATAAAGTATTTTTAAATTAGGATATGTACAATCTTTAAGACATAATGCTATTGCACACTTAACAGACTACAGTATGGTGTAAACATAACTTTTATATGTACCAGGAAACCAAAAATTCATGTGACTCGCTTTACTGCAATTGTCTGGAACCAAACCCACAATACTTCCAAGGTGTGCCTGTACACATGAATGAAGAAAAGGGACAAGTTATGAATCTGGGGGAGGAGCACTCTAAGTAAAGGAAACAGCAAGTACAGTAGTCCCCAGACAGAAATGTGCTCGGCATGTCCGTGGAAGAACAAGAAGGCCCACGCAGCGGAAACAGAGTGACTAACAGAGTGATCAGAAATGAGGCTGAAGGAGTGGACAGAGATAGATGAGGCAGAACCTTGTGGGTTAAGTTAAGGACTTTGGGTTCAGGAAGCCACTGAGGAATTTGACCAGGGGAGAACCACAAACTGATTTAAGTTTCAAAAGGAAACTTCTGAAATTCTGCTGCTACACTGGAAAAAGACTGTCCACCAGCCAGCAACCTTCAGAGATGAAGAAGGAAAATGTCTCCCAGGGATCTTCATGAAACAGGAAGTCAGGAGAAGAAGCTAGCAGATGACACTGTGTTCATCATGTGCCCTTCCAGATGAGAGAGGAACCTGACCATGTTCACCATGTGCCTTTCCAGATGAGAAACTCTGACTATGTTCACCACGTGCCCTCTCACTTGAGAGAGAAACCCTGAACTTCATCGGCCTTCTTGAACCAAGGTTATCTTTCCCTGGATGCCTTTGCTGGACACTTCTATAGAGTTGTTTTAACTGGGACATTTTCTCAGCCTTAGAACTGTAAACTAGCAACTTATTAAATTCCCCTTTTTAAAAACTATTCTGTTTCTGGTATATTGCATTCCGTCAGCTAGCAAACTAGAACAGACTAATTGTAATTGAGGCAAAAGTTAAACTACTGCAATAGAATAGATCAGAAAATCATGGTCATGTTAAGTATGAGATGCCTATTACACATCCAAGTAGAAATGCTGATTAGATAGCAAATGTAGTCGTCTGGAGTTCAGAAGTGATAGTGGAGCCAAAGATAGAATTTTCAAGGTCATGAGCACATATAATGTTAAGTTCTAGATTGAATGAGATCCCCTAAAGAGTATAGACAGATACAAAAGAACAGGCAGGAGACTGAGCCCTACACATTCATTACAACAGTAAAAAACATTTCTACTGCTTTATATAGGTCTCAAGAGAGATGATGTGATTATTTTTTAATTTAAAAAACATAAAAAAGATAACATTTATATTAAATTCATCGAAAGATTATGGTCTTACCTAACATCTCATTTACACTACTGTATTTGCTCAGAGTTAAGGGAGTATGTTGTCATGAAAAGACCGGGTAAGAGATTAGTCCTAGTTCTTGGTCTATCTCCATCACTTGACACTGTGCACATCATTTTACAATGCTTGCAGACATTTCTTCATCCTTACAATGAAGATAATACAACCAGCCTTTCTCATACAACCTCAAATGAGAATAAAGAGTGCTCTATTAAAAAGCATACTTAAATATATTTTAAGATATAAATCAAAATTCTCTTAAAACGTCTTAGATAACCATCTATCTTCAAATGCTTGAGAAAATGGATTCATGCAAATAAGACAACTATCTTAGTCTGCCAAAGCTACCAGAATGCAACATACTAGAGATGGATCAGCTTTTAATAATGGGATTTATTTAGTTAAAAATTTATAATTCTTCATATGGTCACCTTTAGAAAACGCTTGTAAGAAAACAGGGGCCTAGATTGTAAGCTTTTAGAGCAGACACATTAAGTCTGGAGTGGAAATGATTATTTCTGGATTCTGAGAGGCTGTTATATATATATATATATATATATATATATACACTATATATATATATATATACACAATATATATATATATACACAATATATATATATATACACAATATATATATATATATAGATACACTATATATATATATATATATATATATATATATATATATATATACACACCTGATATTTAAAGATAAAAACAAAGCCGAACAGGTTGGGGTTAAAGCACTTCAGAACATAGGGGTAAGGAAGACAGCACTAATTTTAGAACTACACATACCCTTTGAGACCAATGGAAAAAAGTTTTATTCAGTCTGGAACTGAAATTTCTGTAGTGCATAATCTAATTCAACCTATCTGTATAGTTCAGTTGAACAACTAAAACACAAGGAGCCCAGGATAAGAAAGAGGTCCTTTAATCCTGTATAGATTATTGTAACGCCTAAATACATCCTAGAGTATATTAAGCAGATAATCAAAAAGTACTGGCAAAGTTCCCTGAGGGAGGGGAGACAGACTATGAAACTATTAAACCTTACCATCAGGGAATCCCCTGATACTGTGTCAAACTTTAGGGAAACTCAAATCAATAGGCCATGCCCTCAATCAGGAGGCTTACTCCTGTGAAGCTTATGTAGGTAGCATAGAAGCTTAGACCACATATAGGCATGCCTAAGAGTTACTTCTGGAGGAGCTCTTTTGTTGCTCAGGTGTGGCCTCAGTCTCTCTAAGCTCAACTCTGCAAGTGAGATCATTGCCCTCCCCACCACGTGGAACATAACATCCAGGGGTGAAAGTCTCTCTGGCAACATGGGAGATGACTACAGGGAATGAATCCAGACCTGGCACTATGGGATCAACAATTCCATTCTGACCAAAAGGGGGAAAAGAAGTGTAAGTAATAAAGTATCAGTGGCAAAGAGAGTTCAAATCTAGTCAAGAGGCTACTCTGGAGGTTTCTCTTACACAACCTTCAATTAGACCTTGCTATCTATCATAATCTGCCAACCCCCAGCCAGGACCATTCCAGCCAATCCTAAAGAACACCTAGGGCAATATATAAGATTCCAAAAGGGTTCCATGCACTAGAGTAAATTTCCAAAAATCTACAACCTCCAGATGGGTCCCTGGTCAAACAACTCCTAAAACCTAGAGGCCATACTCTCTCCAGAACATCAGACAGTACCATCTCCTTACCCCATATTAGTGACAGACCCTTCCTATATGAAAAATTTAGAACTGCCATAGCCCAAACACCCCTAAAGAGAGGGATGGAAAGTTCAAAGGTGATGATGGAGTTACACAGAGAAGACAGGATTTAACAAATGAATATGAATGCTGAATCATTAAATTATCTCTTTTACTCTCCAGTATTTTAGAACAGCTAGAAGTAAAAACCCAAAATTGTGGAATTGTAACCCATGTCAAATCTGAAATATGTTCTACAACTAACTATGGTGCTATGCTTTGAAATTTATAGCTTTTTTGTATATATGTTATTTTTCACAAATAAAGAAGGAAAAAAAGTTGATTGTGCTGATAAAAAAGTATTTAAGCCCTCTAACCTCCTATATTCTAGAGCAGTTAGAAGGAAAACTATGAGAGAGTTGTATGGTAGCCCATGACAATCTCTGGGATCTGTCCTGTAACTTTTTTGTTGAAGAATGCTTTGAAAACTATTGCTTTTTTATTTCTTTGCTTTGTATGTATGTTATATTATACAATTTAAAAAGTTAAAAATAAAAAAAAAGTTTATAGTTCTTCAGAGGAAAGGCAGCTAGCTTTCATCTGAAGCACTGGCCTTCTCTTCTGACTTTTGGGTTCCAGTGTTCTTCCCCGGGGCAATTCCTTTCTGCATCGCCAACTGTCTGGGCTGAGCTAGGAAGGCTGAGATGAGGTATGCTGAGCCACTTGGGCTGGGCAGCACTGAGCTCTCTTCTAACCTCTGTCTTTTAAGCCTCCAGCTAATTAAACATCACTTGTTGCAGAAGCTAAGTGCAGATGTAATTAGCCATAGAAGAGTTTCACATGCTAATGATTCAAGTCCACAACAAAAGATCTAGGCATTGAGTGGGTCACAGCGGCTCAGCAGGTAGTATCTCGCCTGCCCTGCCTGAGACCTGGGTTCGCTTCCTAGTGCCTGCCCATGTTAAAAAAAAAAAAAAAAACTAGGAACCATCAACTGGCCAAATTGACATCTGACCCTAACTACCATAAAACTAATTGGTTAATCTTTGATATCTAGGGCTAGTCTGTAGATAATCAGTAGTTGGCAAATGTTGACCAAGTTACATGTGCTCATTTACATATCGTGTGAATGCTCACAAGGAAATCGTACTTGAGATGTGGACAAGAATAATTTATCCATGATGTTTATCTTGAGGCAGATGAAACCACCTACATGTCACAAAAATGTTTCCCATTAATTCTGTAAGAGGTGTATATGTGCTATGATAAGAGCAGTGAATAGGGAAGTCCAGCTAGAATTTTACTTTGACAACCAAAGTCTGAAAAAGTTGAAGATCTGCTCTGGAAATTATGACAGATTTTGGTACATGCCCATAGTCTAATGCAATAACCTCAAAAAAAAAAGATAAATTTGGTAACAATCCACCATTATCAAATACCTTTACTAGGATTTAAATACAAGTATTAAAGAAACCTAGTATTTCCCCTTCTTTTCTGGTCTCCCTCCTGCCCCTATCTCTGCACCTACAAACAGCCCCCCAAATTGGTAAGTAAACCTCTTAGAGCTTCTAAAAAATAGTCTTTGGGTCAAGCCATGAAAACAGAATCCAGTAACTGCTTGGCAGCACAGCCTATGAAGTCTCTCTTAATCCCAGTTAAATTAGCCAACTGACTAATAGTGAAGGAGTAGACAAGTGCCTTCAGTTTCCTGCAAACCCTTCAGTCCACACCCAGTGAATTTCACCTAAAAGTTCTGAACCTATAAGCACTAAACAGAGATACATATGTATTAATATAATCACTGTCACCTGATTTCAGATTTCATAAACCATGTACAAATATCACAGTTAGGCCAAATTTGATAAAATCTTCAGGAAGCCATATGTTCAACACATGATGTCCTTTCAGCCCTCCAATCCTATCCTTCTGCGTGGCCAACCCAGGGGAAACCCAGAAATTTCAACCCCCTCTCACTACCAGTGTTAAAACAAAAAAGTGGCAAGTACATTTTGTCCCATTCTCAGGTCTCCCCACTGGTATCTCCTGTCCTAGACGGCGGCACTCAGAATTCTTTTCCTCATACATTCAATTCACCCCAACTGGCTCCCACCAGGCAGTCCCAATCACTATCCTCACCGGAGGCTCCCCCAGCTCCCAGTTTGGCATAAGAGCCCCCTGCAACCCCCTCCATAAGGACCTGCCTCGAGAACCTCTAGGCCCTTATCCACCACTAGCGAGGCCCCGCCCCCAACCCAAATCGCCGTGACACCCCCCTGGACGGCAGGCATTCGCCCCAGACCTCCTCCCCATCTGGCTGTCCTCAGCCACCGAGCCCACCACCGAGCCGGCGGCCCAGGCTAGCCCCACTCCGGCCGGGTCGGACTGCGAGGAGCACACGGCCGGTTGCGGGTGTGCTGGCGGGCGCCTCGGCGCGTGACAGGCTGGCCGCGCTGTGCACCGCGTATTCGCGCCTGTGTGCGTGGCTGTGGAAGCGTGTGTGCGGCCGGATCAGGCCCTCCGCCCGCCCCCACGGCTCCCGAGCCCCGCCATCCCCCTCCAGGGCTGTGGAGGAAGGAGGCGACACCCGGGCTGGGGGCCCTCTCACCCACCTCCCTCCGCGCGACCACGACTCGGCCCGGCTCCGGCTCCCTCTACGCGGCCACTCTTCAGCGTCCCGCGCCGGTTCCGAATATATACCCTCATCCGGGGGGGGGGGGCCGGGGCCGCGGGGCGGGCCGGCAGCGGGGGCCGAGAAGAGGTCGGGGCCGGGCCACCCCGCCCCTCTCTCGCCGCGTTGGGAGGCTGCGGACGCGGGAAGGAGCCGCCACCGCCCGCCCCCGACACGTCAGCCGGGGGAGTGCAGGCGACGAGGCGGGCGCTGAGAGGGACGCTGCGGCTGGGGGCGGGGCCTATGCACGCCACTCATTCTCTTGCCCAATGGGGATGCGGACGGGCGTCCTGTTAGCAGATGGCCCCGCCCCTCCAGCGCGCTCGGGGCTGGGGGAGACAAGTACGCCCACTAGGCGGGTGGAGGCCGAACCCCCTGCTAGGGAGACGCCGGGCGTAGTCCTAAGAGCCCTGACGTCACGGGGTTGTACAATGAGGTGCCGGGGCGCGGCTGTTAATCGTCCCCTAAGACCAGGGACTTGGGGCGCACACCCTTCTCGGAAGAGGATTTCGTAGTTGCGCCGGGCGCTGCATCCCAGGGAGGGCGGATTTCCGACCGCCCCCGCCGTTAGCTGGGAAAGCAGCCACGGGTTTCTCGGCGGAGAATCCTCTAGGGCGGGTCGGACGCGCCCTCTGGCCTTGAGCATATTGGTTCGTCCCGAGTTCAGCAGACGCGTGGCAGGATTCAGACTGTCTTTCGGTTTGGTTAGATTTTAGGACCCAGGGAGGTGAAGCCTGGCCAACTTGCTTTTGCACAGGCAGGAGCGACTGGAGAGCGGAAATGCAAGCAAAAGTAGTGAAAAGCGCGCTAGTGAAAGTGAGCCCAGGGGCCAGCTTTGTGTGACTTGAGGACCTTGCTGTCCCTCGGTTTTCGGCACTAAAATGGTGGCTGGAGTGGATGACCTCTTTATAGGTGCCTGTTGTGTAATATCTGCCCTGTTAAATAACCTTGTGTGGGTGGCACATGGAGACCAGAAGCTGTGTTTACTTTGAAGGTATTGCACTTTTCTTTGCACAGCTTTTGCAAGAAATCCAAACACCTGGATTTTACATAACACCCATTGTAAAGACGTTCGGGCATTTAGGTCCTTTATTCTATCTTTTGAGGGCAAGACCGTTTTCATTGCCTTTATCAATTGCAAAATCAGCCACCACATCAAATAACAACAGAACAACTTACAGTTGATAAGCAATGCTATAGACATACCTTCAGGAGATTGAATATTCTCCATCTTTCATGATCGCAGAAATTCATCCATTGGAAAGTTTTATATAGGGTAGTGGTTAAGAGCAGGTGATCGTGAGCTAGTTAACTCTTGTACACTGGTTTTCTCATCTATAAAATACAGATAATAACAATACCCTTAGGGTTGTGAGAATTAAATCAGTCTGTACAGGTGAAATATTTAGAACAGAGTAAAAACAATGAATTTTAGTTATGGATATCTGTTGAGTGCTTACTCTGTTCAAGGTTCTGGATACCTTGATGTACTTATCATCATCTAGAATACCTTTCTTTAGATCCCTGATGCCATAAGGAACACTTCTCTCAAATCTTTCTTGATAATGAAATCATTCCCATTTTAATGATCCCAAGGTCCCACGTAAAGAGACCCAGAAGTATGCCCACAATGGTGTAGCCGAAAGTACCATCGTGATGTTTAATGATGGAAAGAGGGAAGAGAGTTTAAGACAGTTGCTTTCTAAAAATGCACTGACTTCTTCTACACTTGGATTCCCTGAGAAAGAAAGAATCAGGGTTTAGAAAAATAAGAACCAGGAGCCTAGCTTCAAAAACATAATTCTGTGCTTAGTGGTGGTATGACCTTGGGTGAGTCATTCGACCTCCATAAACTCCAGTTTCCTCCTTTATAAAATGAGGATTATATCTGTTTCACCTGGGTGTAACAAGAATTAAATGAGAAAGAACATGAGAGTACCCGGCCTATTATAGGCATTCTATATATCTTAAATGAATAAATAAATAAAGGGTGCAATCATTATCAAAGGGTGATTTAAAGGAGAAAAGCTGGAGTCCAGCACTAGTGTTTTTAATGAACTATTGTAAAATCACATTTTGACTTTTATCCTTTTGGTTAGTTTTCTGTTCCTAATCATTAGGCACAAAAAAATAAGACCTTATTCTCCCCCTGCCAGCAAACTATTCAGAAGCTTCTTACACCTAAGGATTATTTCTGTTCTTCAAAAATATTTATTATATACCTGGTCTTTTAAGAGCTAATGGTGGAGTCACTGTCCAGTCCCGGTCTATGGTGCCGGTGCAGGAAGAGCGCGCCCTGGGCGGCTTGACTTGACTGGCGGCAGCTCAACGACTACAGCGATGGAGGGACGTGGAGGGGACGGTGGCCAGGGAGGGGCCCCCAAAGCCAGTGGCACGCGGAGGAAGAAGGGTCTGGGGCTTCTGGCCATGGCATTCCTGTCATCTACAACGTGGTAATGATGGCCGGGTGGCTCGTTATAGCAGTTGGTCTGGTCAGAGCCTATCTGGCTCAGGGCAGCTACCATAGCCTTCCTTCCAAACTGGAGCCTTATTGGAGATTTTGCATTGTGCAGCAGGAATTGTTTCATCTTCTGTTGTCCTGACTTCTTTCCAGGTGATGTCAAGAGTTCTTCTGACACGGACGGTAGCACATAGCATCAGAGAGATGCAGAGTGAAGGCAGTGTCCTCCTGTTTGCTGTTTCCTGGACAATTACAGAAATTATCCATTACTGCTTTTACACATTCAGTCTGTTAAACCATCTGCCTCACCTCATCAGGCGGGCCAGTTTTTCTCCAGTTATACTTCCATATGATATACCAGAGAGGAAAGGTCCTTTCTCATACTCTTCAGTCATCTTCAACACAAATTCTTGTATTCTTCAACGCAAGAAGTCTGAATGGTTCCTGCTTTCCATCTCCCCCCCCATAAAAACTCTTCAGTGATCAAAAAAATGCTGCAGCTGTTTTTGCCTTCCCAACATGTTTCATAGAACATAAGGACTTTTTTAAATATTAAGAAATAAAAATAAAACCAAAATCCACTGTCATATGGGCCTGGGACATTTTTTTTTTTAAAGCTGTTACATAAAACATCCTGACTAGTCTGTTTCAGAATGCTCTTTCAACCAGAAATTCCTGTTATGTACGATGTCAATAGAAAGAGATTTGGTATTTTTATATCCTCCTATTTCCTGTCTGTATCTGATAAAGACCTGTCAATACTAAAGAGTTACAGTCTTGGGTACTGATGTACCAACTGAATGACCTGCTGGCATAAATTGCATGCCCAGCTCGCAGTAAGTTATGTCTCTGTCTGCAGTGTGTTTAGCTTTCCCTTTTCAAACTTGAATGCATGCTGGAAACTATTTTCAAAGGGACAAACTTTGTTCTCTGGAATGCTCTGAGGTTACGACTGGGATCTGTCCTATCATATCTAGTGAATAAATTAAACTGTATTTGCCTGTGAAGCTTTGGGGTAGTGCCCATAAGCAGAAAACAGCTTGAACCCTTTTGTTCGTTTTCAATTGAGTCAATACTGCCTGCCACTAAGAAGTGTGCTTGAATTTAATAAGTTTGTGTACTGTGAAGAACCTACTTTATCGAGGCTCAGCCTCAATCATACGTTAATAAAATAACAGTTCTCAGAAAAACAAGGATCGATAGCTACAAAGTGATGAGTACCTTTCACAGTACCATTCTCAGAACACCTCTGAATAATGTATTTGCCAATATCTTATTCTTATTTATAGACCTGGAACCAATGCCGTCACAGGAATAGGGAATCAGTTATTGAAAGCATATGGAAGATGTTGCTTTAGAAATATAATCTGGAAAAACGCTAAGGAATAATTTGTTATAATTAATATAATATAGTAATAGTTGTTATTGATACTATACTTTTAATTTTCATCCTACTATTCTATTTGGATACTTTTCCTAATTTTACCTAGATGTTCAGGATGGGCAGTCATGAGCTAAAAGTAGTATCATCCATACATGTAGTAGCAGCCAATAAATATTTGGTTCAGATGGAGGTTGTCTAATTAAAATAATATTTTCATGCCATTTAAATGCTCATCTGTGTATTTAAAACCCTTCAAGGAAAGGTCGGATGGAAATGTAAACCCAAGTTTAGATGCTCACTAGATTTTAATTCAGTGTGTTTTTTGTGGAGCCCTATTTCAGAGATTTTTGTGGTGTGGGTTGATCTTTAAAACTTTAAAAGTCTGTCTTATTGAGTAGACAGATAAAATCTAAAAGGAAAAAATGGTTGAAATATCTGAAAGGAAAAATGGTTAAAATATAATTACTAATATCAGAAGACTCTCACAATGGAAAAATATTTTAAATGTTTATTTCATAGAAGCTTGAAAATTAAGACAAAAATGAGAAAAAATATACAGCCTAAAATTTAATGCAGGGAAGTCCCATGTGAGACTTGGAGAGGACTAGAGTAGTAATTGGTTTCTTCAAGCATTTGTCCAGTACAGACGTTTAAAAATGGCATACAAACAAGAAATAGTGAGCAACCAGTGGTTTACCAGGGTTACTAGGAACCCAAGATTTTGGGAAATGCCAGAGAAGGATAGAAATGTCAAAATTGGTAAGAGATTTAGAGTCATGTTTCATGACAAAAAGTTCAAATTGAACTATGCTGTGGATAAAAGAAGGCACCCCTTCAACCACAGCACTTATGCAGGACTTGAAACGCTTTTATGACTTTTCATATTCTGATTCACATCTCTCGGAGGAAGAGCCTAGGACCAAACAAAGCCTAGGACCAAAACAAAATGAAGAAGAAGAAAAAAAAAAATCCCAGCCTACAAAAGGAATAGATCAAAAAATCTAGTTGAGGAGAAAAAGAGAAAGAAAGCAACCAGGAAAATGAATCTGAAGGATTCTGGAAATAAAAATGAATTAGATAATTCTGAAAGAATACAGAAAATGAAAAAGTCACATAAATCTAAGAAGATAAATGCAAAAATAAGTCCCAAGAAGAATAACAAAGAATTTACACACACAAACACACACACAAAAAAGTACAAAAGAGAAAAAAGACATTGCTCTACAAGGTACTAACTTGTTTCCCCGAGAAAAATTAAGGACAGTAGTCTCTGGCATTACTGAAATTGTGAAATCTCCCAAGGTCAAGTGCCCTGAGACAAGAAAAGAAATGCAATCAGAGACGAAAACGCAACAGATCGTGAAGCATTTGATTAAGATACTCCAGAGAAAGATTCAGGAAGTGCTAGTGAAATGGAAGATGATGAAGACTCTGAAGATGAAGTAGGGGTTGGTGCAGGTCAGATGCTGCTTTTGCTGATGAGGAGGATGAGGAGGATGAGGAGGATGAAACATTCTTGTAGAGAGTTAGATAACAATGCTTCTCGGGCTGATGAGATTACACATCGGTTCTGCACTTTGCAATGTGAATTGGGATAGATTAAAGGCAAAAGATTTGCTGGCTCTGTTCAATTAATTTAAACCTAAAGGAGGTGTTGTATTTTCTGTAAAGATAAATCCTTCAGAGTTTGGAAAGCAACGGATCAAGGGAGAGCAGGTTCAAGGACCATTTGGATTATTAAGCATTCCCAAAGCTGCCCATGAAAAGGACTAAACCTCTAGAGAAAAATTGAGAGATTAGCAATTCAAAGAACTGAAGCACTATGATGCAGTAGTAGCCTGATTCTCCTGAAACAGCTGGTAGAATTTATTCCAGGCCATTGTGGTGGCCTGGATTTCAAAAGTAATTGTTCCTTCATAGATCAGATGATATTACTTTGGATGATGCGCCCAAGGACGTAGCCTCAGAAGTGGATTTAACAGCATATAAACCAAAATATCTCACATCTGCTGCAATGGGAACATCTACGGTGGAGGTCACATGGCATGAGACTGACGGTGAAAGAATCACAGCACTTAACAGGAGAATTAAAAAGGAAGAGCTTTTGAACATGGGTTTTCAAGCCTACTTAGCTTCCTGTAGTGAAGATGAAGAGGAGATGGAGGCAATATAGAAGATGATGGGAAAACAAAGAAAAGTTAAAGGGATGATGAAGAATAAATTGCTAAATATAGGCAGCTTTTGCAAGGTATTCAAGAAAAAGAAAAGAAAGGCAACGAAAACAATATGGAAAAGGAAATTAAATGGGTTCCAGGTCTTAAAGAGGGAGCAGAAGAGGTGGTCAAAAAGCAACTGGAAGGAAAGGATAAACTGACCCCTTGGGAAGAATTCTTAGAGAAGAAGAAAGAGAAAAAAAGACTGAGAAAGAAACAAAAGTTTCTTGCTGAAGAGACCAGTGACGATGACCTGCCCCTGATGTTGATTGGAATGACTCAAACTTTGCCAAAGAAGTTTTAAAAAATAGGTATAAAGAAAAAAATCAGTGAAATCTATGAAAGATGGCACATCTCCAGAGGAAGAAATTGAAAGAGAAAAACAAAAGGCTGAGATGACTTTGCTTATGATGGATGAGGAAGAGGGCAGCAAGAAACACTTCAGTTACAAGACTGTGGAGCAAAAAGAAGAAAAAACAGTTTATGTAAAAGAAGGAATCATTAGAGGATGTCTCTGAGGTAAGTATTAAAAATGCTTGGTTTCAAGCAATGTATACTTCCCACTTGTTCAATTTGGATCCCTCAGATCCCAGTTTCAGAAAAACAAAAGCTATGGGGGAAAAAATCCTTGAGGAGAAAGCCCAGCAAAGAGAACAAAAGGAACAAAAACTTATTCAGGCCATAAAGAAAAAAGAGGTCGAGATTCAAAAGGAATCACCAAAGAAGTCCATTGATCCTGCTTTGTCGATGTTGAGCAAGTCTGTAAAAAAGAAAACAGAGCCGTTTCAAGCAAGAAAAAAGCAAAAAATAAAAAAACCTGGGTGTTACTTCTTTTTTCTTCTCCCAACATACACAGAAATAGTGAGGGAATATTTATTGGGAACAAAGCTACCTTTCAAGAATATGAATAAAATATCCTCTGATCATTGTAAAATTCCTACCCATAAATAATTATTGGTCCTAATTGTAGATGGTTGAAAGATTTGTACTGTAGATTCTCATAGATGAACCGTAATTAATTTGAATTATCCAAATTAAAGAATTTATACATTTTTTTTAATGAAACTCAGTTCATACTAATAGAATGTTATCTCTTTTAGAACTATTTTCAATTCTCTGTAAAAATTAGAACCGGGTCCAGTTAAGTCTGTGTAAGGATTAGGGACAATTTGAAAATATGTATTTGTAATACATTAATTTCTCTGGAAGCGGTAGACAGATTTAGATATCTATTAAAATAATTTATTTTTCTAATCTTAAAGGATGGAAGCTAAGAACTTTCCTTTGTAGTTTGGACATATTTCTTATAGTTTATTAAATTAATAAATAAAAGTGCAAATTATTCATTAAAAATTAATGCAGAGAGGTGTACAATACATTATTTTTTAACTGAACACTAAAATTCTGCTTCTTAAATTCAGCACCGTGGGTGTATTGTTATTAGAACCTGTTCTTGAACTCATAAGAAAAAACATGTCAGAAAGATAATTTTTCATGCTTCTCTTCTTTTAGATTCTCAAAAGATACTTCCAGTGTAAAATAGAATCAGTTTGGGTTAGATCAGTCTTATTATTTTACTTGGTTAAATGTTTTCCAATTTTATTTGGGATGGTTGTAGAAGAAGGAATAAAAATGCAAGTTTCCCAGGAGTAGTAAGACTGGATTTTTACTCTGTCCTCTTAGAATCTGTCACTATTTGTGAAAAACAGGCTGTCTCAAACAGTGATATTATTTGAAACTGAATTTTGGTAACAAGAACACAGAAAACAACTCCCTTTTTAAAAAGGGTCTCAACCTCATGGTGTATTTTTGCCCAGCATTTAAAATACTCGTGGCAGATAAGAAACACATTATTAGAGGGTATCGTGTCCTTCAGTAACCTCTCTTCATAACGGGTTTCTTTATCCCTAACATGAATTAATTTCTCATTTGAAGTGGTGGTGTTCTTTGATAAATTGAGAACATCCAACACCACCAAACATCACATCTTCTCACAAAGTGCAAATGAAGAATGGGATGTTTTGGTGGGTGTTTCATCAGACTTAGCAGTTTCGTTTCAGGGCATTGTCAGAGGCATCATCTTCACAGCTACACACCTGATGACATGTTTCAGATCCCCCTGCCCCTCCCCCATGCAGGAGTCTTCTGGCACAGAAAATTCTTGGAGGTATGCATTAGTGCTTTGTAGATAGAAGCTGTTAATCTGCATCTTGCAGTGTTCTGTCTGCTGGGATAGGGATCATTCATTTAACATCTACTGACCATTGTCAAAGGCACCGTTGAGAGTTAGGGAATAAAGCACTATCCTCCCAGATGAAAAGGTTCATCTGGAGCGAGGAAAAGTTTAGAAGATGTAGAGTTAAAGAGATCATTCCCTCATATTATAATAATAGGTTGGCATTGATGTGGTCCAACCTGCAAATTATTTTCAATTCTGAGTCTCAGATAAAACACCAAATTCAGTATATACTGCTCCCTTGAAATTTGGGTAAAAAAAAAATTATACAACCATTTATACAGCCATTTTTTGTATTTTTTCTATGTTGTGAAAATCAAAACTGTAATTTTATAAGTCTTCGATTCACTAAAATTATTTAATTTAAATGTATTTTCTGTATATTTAGAAATAAGGAATTCACAGACTATGCTTACACTTTCTATGCATGCATTTGGAACCTATTTTTACCTGATAAGGTTAATCTAGTAAAAAGTTGTATTCTTTAAATAGTGATCTGTGTTAAATTTTAAAATAAACTGGTATGTGCTCTGTCTGGATTTAATTTAAAAAAAGAGAGAGAGAACTAATGGTGAAGAATGAGGCAAGGACACTCACTCTACCTGTGATAAAACAATACACGGAAGGCATCAGTCGCTGCAATTAGATATAGAGAAATCATAAGAGACTCAAAAATTAGGAAAGAATAATAAAACTACTTCTATTTGCAAGTGATATGAGATTATTCCTGGAAAACCCTAGAGAATCAATGATAAGTCTAATTCAAACTATAAAATAATTCAGTAAGGTAACTGGCTAAATAAACAGAAATCAATAGCTTTCATATATACAAACAATAATCAGTTAGAAGATAAGGTAAGGAAAGTCCCAGTTACAATAGCAACAAAAAATTAAATAATTAGGAATAAAACTAGCATAAAATTTGTAAAACCTTTATGAAGAATACTGTAAAACCCTCCTGAAAGCCACAGAAGATACTTGATCAGATGGAAAGACGCACTTTGTTAATTTATAAATTAAACACAATCACAATGGAATACCAACAAGCTTTATATAGAATTAGGCAAGTTGATACTAATGTTCCAATGAAAAAATAAACATTCAGGAATAGCTAGGAAAACACTGAAAAAGGAAAATAATGCCGGAATAAAAGATAAAACTAGATCCGTACTTCACACTATGCACAAAAGTAAGCTCCAAATGGATCACTGATTGAAGGGAAAATATGAAGTCAAACAAATAATAGAGAATATGTAATATTATACAACAAAAAAAAAAACAGAAGAAGAAAAAGAAAAGAAAGAGCTCTATGAACCGATGGAGTGATTTTCAGGATAAATCATTACATGAGAAAAAGTAAAATGCAAAGAAAGTATACATAAAGGAATGAAGAGAAAATAAGAAAATAAACAAATATCCACTTATTTTTGTGAAAAGAAACACAAGAAGAGAAAACAGAAAGCAATGAGAGCAAAATGGGATGGGTAAAAATCTATTGGAAGGAAGGGGGGTGGATAGACACTTTTCTAAATATACCTTTTATATACTTTGCCTTTTGGAATCATGTTAGTGCTTGATATATATTAATTTAATTAATTATTAATTTAATATATTTAATGAAAATCAGTGAGGAAGGGGGTTGAACCCTGAAATAGAAAATGTAAACAAATCAGCTTAACCATGTCTTAGCTACCACACTGCAGGGGGAAAATGGAGCTAACCCAAGTAACTTTTGAACATAGTATTTTTTTTACAGCTTCATGAGTTATCTTACAATATACCACAGATATTTAAAGTGTATAATTTGATGAGTTTTGACATATTAATACACCTGTGAGGGTAGTATTTTCGTGATATCCTCTCAATCTAAGGACAAAAGAAACTGTAAACAAATTTTAAACTCTATTACTTTTGCTTTTCACAGCGGTATGGGCTAGCAATTTCAAAACTGTTTTTGGTATATTGTAGAATTGAGCAAATGATTGGAAATACAGAGGATAACAAGAGATGAGATTTTTTTTACCAAAGAAAATTGCAAATATGGAAAGAGGGAGAGACTGGAATTAATTCTTAAGTGCAAGATTAGAATTAGAGTTAATATGAACTCATAGTATTTAATTTAAATATGTATACATGATAGAATTGTGTGTGTGCATATATATATGTATATACATACAAATGCACACTTACTTCTCAGTTCTGCTTCCTGAGAGGGCCTCAAATTACCACTTTTACAGTAGCAATGAGCACACCTAGTGCTCAGGTCTTAGTTTCTAAATACCATTGCACTCTAAAAGGAAACAAGTTTCCTTGGAGAAATGTCTAATTTCAGACCTAGAACACTGAGCAAGAAAGTCAGGAAGTGCCCCCCAAGATAATGGAAACATGCAAAAATGGCACAGTAACCAGCTTGAAAGGACTGCTATCAGCCATACTGATGCTCAGACAATTTGTGCGTCAATATTAAAAAATTACAGTAATGTTTTATAACCCATTGAATAAAATATGATTTCATGGAGCACTTTGATACAAATAAACAAATTAATGGCAAAGAATGGAAAGTTCTTTCTAGTAGAATGCCAACTAGTAAGTGCAGAACAAATGCTGGAGTTAGCAGTCATTGTAGCAATAACTGATTCAGGCAAGAATCACCAATGGATGCTAAAACTAGTATGAAATTTGGATAATGAAAAGATATTCACAGAGTTAAAGTATCTTCCCCCAAATTATTAATTAAGATGGGATATCCACTTAACACTGCAGAAACCTGACAGATATTGCCATAATCAAATGATCAAAGTTTACATCATCAATGATGGCACAAAGTGACCTTATGTGTTTCCTGATATGATGCCTAAGGACACAATATCACCTCTATGGTTATTACTGCTCAAAATGTTTATTCTCAATCTAATCATGAGAACATTTGACAAACCCAAGTTGAGGAACATTCTACAAAATAACTGGCTTCACTCTTTTAAAATATCCAGTTCATGAAAGACAAAGGCTGGGACATGATTCCAGATTAAGGGAGATTAAAAGTATGTGCTATTGAAATGTAGGTTTGTGTCCCAGACCCAGAAAAAGAAATAGCTATAAAGGATATTACTGGATTAATTTACTAAATTTGAATATGAATTTTGCATTAATTTGTAGCATTGTGTCAGTGTTAAATCTTCTGAACATTGTATTGTGTTATGTAATAGAATGTCTTTGCTCTTAAGAAATATATTGAAAGGTCTGCAATTAATTCTTAAATGGAGTCAGAAAAAAATGTGTAAATACATAGTCTCCCTTTCTCTTCCTCTCTCTCTCTCTACCTTTCCCACACACCCAAATACACACAGAATGAGAGGGAGACAAATTGATAATGCAAAGAAGGAAAATAATAACAATTACAAAATTTATGGAAAGAGTACATGAAACTTCTTTAAACTATTCTGTAGTTTTGATGTAAGGTTGACATCATATAAAAATTAGAAGATACAAAAAAAGGACTTAATGGTGAAAGTCCTCCTTATGGTGGAGTTCAAAAGGAAAATCTCTAACTGAAGAAGCATACAGCTCTGGAGAAAAAGGATCAGGTGTGTGATGGTCGACAGAGCAGTTTGCCTGTTCCATGCTGCATGCCCTTTGGCACCCATTCAGAATGCCACATCACCCACCACGATGCTATTTATGGTGGCAACTGTGTTTCCTTGGAACTAGAATGATGAGGATGGAGAAGTGTTTTTCTGTAACTCTCACTCTTCCGATTGAAATTAGTGAGAAATAATGTTGTGCAATGTGGAACCTGTTGTGCAATGCGGGGATGGCCCAGCATCTATGGATATTTACATGGAAGTCCCAGAGATTGAGCTATACTCTTAAAAGCAAACTGGTATATTTGCAGCATTCAATGGGGGAAAAAAATGTTCACTCATACTGTGTTTCTTGTGTTATTCTGTGCCAGACCTTGTGAAAGTTCCTTGGGGAATCATAAGACAAATCTGTGTCCTTGAGAAATGTATAATGCAAGTATAGAGTGAGGGTAGATGTTCCCCATTCAAGGTAGGTGTCAAAAACAATGCAACAAATGCACAGATAGAGGACTTCAGCGTTCAGGGGAGGGAGAGAATAAAGGAGTGAGAGAGTTCTGTAAAGGAATAGGCCATTAGGGTTTGAGATAGAGGTGGCCTGTGAAGGACAGTCTCTCTTCCAGTCCAGCCTTGAGGATAGGGGCATTTATGAGCAGGTTGTGTGTTTACCTACTGTCAACACCTTCTCCTTTTCTAACTCCTGCTGCCTCCTTAGTGAAGGAGACCAAGGAATTTGTACTCAGATAAAGAATTTAGAAAGTGAGATAAGGGGTATTAAATAAATAATCGTTGAAATTTCAAATTTACAAATAAATTCACACTCACAGGAACTCAGATTAAGATTAAGAACATGTTTTTGTTGGGGTACATAATTTAATCTGAACTCCCTGAACTTTAGTTTTTTCATCTACAAAACTGAGACAATAATAAAATATATTTCATAGGGTTGGAAAGAGCGGTGCAAAAAGAGAGAAAAAAGGAGAAAGGGCCCAGTACACAGTAGGTATTCAATACATGAATGACAGAAGGAAAGAAAGAGGAGAGGGAAATAAAGAAAGGGAATGAAAAGAAGGGAAATGGAGTGGTCTTCTATATTAAAAATATAGAACCATGATTCCAGGAGAGAGATTTTGAATGGGCGGTCACTGAGAACAAATTCAAAAATTCAGATGAATATACAATAGTAGGCCTTATGTCTTGTCTTTTAGGGACAATGAGATTATGATGATTTGTATATTCTTTTGGAAGCTTTTTTAGTGAATTATCTACATTTACTAAAGTAAAATTTATTTTACAGTTAGGAAAATACTTTCTTTTTTTTTAAATTTCAGAAAAAGTACAACTAATAAAAGAGTCTGCTTGTTTGATTGTTTTTCCTTGCAGTTGTGTGGGATATATGCCAGTGTGCCCAGACTTTTGTGCCTCGGCCAACCAATGATGACCCACCCAGATGTTTTTAAAAAGTGGGCTGGTATTAGCAATGCCATTCCAAAGGACTACTCCCTTTGCGGTCCTCAATGTAATGGCCCCAGCTTGTCCACTGAACTTCCAGCTTGTCCACTGAACTTCTAATTGTCCAGCTTATTTCCCAGGAGTCCCTACTATGCTCTGGAAGTCTGGCTCATTTCAAGTCTGAAGTCAACGCAAGGTCTGCATATTCGTGAGATCACTGTTTCCAGGAGACAACAAACTAATGGGCAGTGACGGGACAAGGTTTTGACTTTCCTGTTGATAGCTTCTTACAACATAAATACTTCATTCTCCCAGGAGATCACCCTGACCCCTCCCACACACTAGGTCTTCTGTAACTCGGGGTGTGTTTTGAAACATTCTGAAGTGACTAATCTACCCTTCTAAATGTGGAATTTTTTTTTTATTCAGTGTTTTCCACATCGTCCTAAGGCATATGTAATTCTTCAGAGGGTTTGAGGCTAGAAATTTGCCTGAGGGGGTCTTTGAGCATCTACGGTGTTATGTTAGATGCTAGGAGTGAGATACAAAGTTGAGTAAAAGTACAGCCCATCAAAAAGGTTTCTAATCTGGTAAGTGTACTAAAAACATACTGGAATGAAGGTTCCGGGAAGATGGCGAAATAGGCTAGACCCAGTTCACCCCTGCTACAGGGAACAGCTAGAGAAGCGACAGAAAAACGACTGGGACAGCAATTCCAGGGTGTGAGTGACCTGGGAGGGTCTTCTACAAAACCTAGAGAGGCCCTGGTTGCAAAAGGTGAAAAATTGAGATGCAGAGAACCAGAGACCATCCAACATCAGGCCAACAGCCTAATGCACCCCTTTCCAAATGGAGGCCCGGAGTCCTCAGGAGTGCACAGCCAGGGAGACAGGGACTAGGAAGTAAGCCAAGCCATGCTCCTTCAAGGAGCCACACCCACGCACCACCTCCCCCGCAGCCCACGACTCCTTCCACACCCCACGCAACTGAACCCCAACACCTGACCTCCCCACTGTGCTCCAAGCACCCCTGCCCGGACATCCCCAATGCATCCCTGCTCCACACCCCCACCCCACACGTACACATGCTCATCTGACCCAGCCCAACCCACTTCTCCCACACAGGTGCACAGCCTTGCCCTACCCCTCCTGAAACCTGCACATCTGAGTCCAACCCCTCACAACCACCTCGCACTCCCTGTGCCCACCCCCCTGCAGGCAGCCACCTGTGCATACAAGCTGCAGGCACTCACCTTTATAACCAGGTCACACCCACCCTTCCCAGCTCTGCACATGCATACATCAGCATCCCACCCCTCTCCCAAACCCACACACATGTATGCACGCACCCCCACCAAGCACCTCCAACTATGGGTAAGTGCTGACTTGTGCATCTGGGCCACAACCATCCCCAGCCTATGCAGGCCACAACACCTCACTGCCCCTGAGCTCTGCACATGCGCACAACAGGGCCCACCCCCTCCAGACAAGCAGGTGAGCTCAGCAATGTCATCCCAAGCATCCGACTTCTTGAACCTTGTGCCCCCCTCCTTGCCCCCCCACCACATACACACCCTTGCCCCAGGCACCCAGCTTCCACACCTGGTAGATGCTCACATGCCCATCTGTGCCACATAAACCCCACCCTGCATACACACCTGCGTCAGGGCCCCAGCCACCCGACATCACCTGCCCCTTACCCACCTTCCTCAAGCCCCAGGACACCTACACCTGCTGCAAGCCCTGTGCCCCTCCCTGCACACTAGTGCATCCGCATCCTGGCCCCCATAGACATCTCCATCTATATAACGACACACCTGTGCCCTGCCCTCCTTGTGCCCTGACCCCTGTGCCCTGTACCCCACATCCTGATACCCATGACCTCCACACTCCATGCACCCAACCACACCTGCCTGGGCATCAGTGCCAGCGCATCTGCACAGCGCCCACCTCCATCTGCCACCCGCCACACTCTACCTGTGTGTTCCCCATACCATGCTCTGCTCCCGTGCTCCAAGGCCTGACTGAGCTCCACCCTGCCACCACAGCCCTGCACCACACCTCCACAGGCCTGCGCCCTGCACCCCATGCTCACAGGCACCCGCGTAAGGTCCCTGACCAGTGCCTATACCTGCACGGTAACCCAACACTGCACTGTTGTGCCCCACCCCACGCCCACATCCTGCTCCACACCCATCTGACAAATACAAAGGTTTAGACTACTGAAGGAAACCAACTTCCAAAGTAACCCTATCAAGATATTTACATGCCTCACAGGCAACAGACGATCACTAAGCATATGAAAACACAGACTGACATAGTCCAGCCTAATGACCAAGTTAAAACACTGGAGGAGACACAGACTTTGGAACGACTAATCAAAGATCTTCATATAAACCTACTAAATACAATCAATGGGTTCTCTAATGACATAAAGGAGATCAAGAAGCCATCAGAAGAGCAGAAAGATGGATTTGAAAGAATAAATAGAAAAATAGCAGCTATCACAGAGATTAAAGACACTGTGGACCAAATAAAAAACATACAAGATTAAAAAAAAAAATACTAGAGACACACAACAGCAGATTTGAAGAAGCAGAAGAAAGAATAAATGAGCTAGAGGACAGCTCATTTAATAAATCATTTCATGATTTTGAACATGCAAAACAGTAAATGTCATGAAAGATGGAAAAAATTGAATTGGATCTCAGGGAAATGATGGATAAAACAAAGTACACAAATTATAAGAATCATCAGTGTTCTAAAAAGAGAAGAGAAGAGTCCATAAAGGGCTAGGAAGATTAGTTGAGAATATAATGGGGAAAAACTTCCCAACTGTTCTAGTTTTCTAGCTGCCAGAATGCAAAATACCAGAAACGGATTGACTTTTAAAAAGAAGAATTTAATGAATTGCTGGTTTACAGTTCTAAGTTCGAGAAAATGTCCCAATTAAAACAAGTCTATAGAAATGTCCAATCAAAGGCATCCAGGGAAAGATATCTTGGTTCAAGAAGGCCAGTGACGTTCAGGGTTTCTCTCTCATCTGAGAAGGCACATGGTGAACACAGTCATGGTTTCTCCCTCAGCTGGAAGGGCACATGGTGAGCACAGTATCATTTGCTATTTTACTCTCCTGGCTTCCTGTTTCATGAAGCTCCCCAGGAGGCATTTTCCTTCTTCATCTCCAAAGTGCTGGCTGATGGATTCTCTGCTTCATGGTGCCGCAGCATTCTCTGCTCTCTCTGAATCTCACATTCTCCAAAATGTTTCCTCTTTTATAGGACTCCAGAAACTTATCAAGACCCACCCAAATGGGTGGAGACATGTCATCACCTAATCCAGTTTAACAACCACTCTTTTTTAACCACTGATTAAATCACATCTCCAGGGAGATGATCTGATTACAGTTTCAAACACACAGTATTGAATAGGGATTATTGTGCCTTTACGTAATGGGATTTTGATTAAAGCATGGCTTTTCTAGGGGACACATATCCTTTCAAACCAGCACACCAACCCTTATGAAAGACATAAATATGCAAATCAAAGAAGCCCAATGAACTCCGAATAGAATAAATCCAAATAGGCCTACCTCAAGACACATACTTATCAGTCTGTTAAATGTTGAAGAGAAGCAGAAAATCCTGAAAGCAACAAGAGAAACTACATACAAAGGAAAGCACATAAGACTGAGTTTGAACCACTCAACTGACACTGTAGAGGCAGGAAGGCAGTGGTATGATATATTTAAGATCCTGAAAGAGAGAGATTTCCAGTCAAGAATTCTGTACAGTGAAACTGTCCTTCAAAAGTGAGGGGGAGAAAAAATATATCACAACCAAAAATAAATAAATAAAAGTGAGGGAGAGGTTAAAATTTTCACAGACAAACAAAGGCTGACAGAATTTGTTAACAAGACACCCTCCCTACAAAAAAATGCTAAAGGGAGTTCTCCTGGCTAAAAAAATAAGACAGGAGAGGGAGGTCTGGAGGAAGGTACAGAATGGAAGAGTACCAGTAAGGGCAAGTTCAAGGAGAAAAAGAGAAAGAGGGAAAATAATATATAGATCTGACAAATAGAATCCAAAGGTTAAGATGGTGGATTCAAGAAATGCCTTTACAGTGATAACTTTGAATGTTAACAGACTAAACCTACCAATTAAAAGATACAGATTGGCAGAATGGATTAAGAAATATAAGCTAGCTATATGCTGCTTGCAGGAGACTTATCTTAGACACAAGGGTACAAATAGATTGAAAGTGAAAGATGTTCTATGAAAGCTGTAACTTTTACACTTTTAGCATAAACCAAGAGTAGTTATACTAATATCAAACAAAACAGATCTTAAATGTAAAGACATCATAAGAGATAAAGAAGGGCACTATATATTAATAAAAGGGACAATTCACCAAGAAGAAATAGCAATCATAAATGTATATGCTCACAATCAAGGAGCTCCAAAGTACATGAGAGAGACATTGACAAAACTGAAGGGAGCGATAGATATTTCAACATTAATAGTAAGAGACTTCAATACACCACTCTCCTCTATAGATAGAACAACCAGACAGGATTAACAAGGAAATAGAGAACTTAAGCAATTTGATAAATGAATCAGACCTAACAATCATATAAGGTCGTTACACCCCCCAAAACCAGGATATACATTCTTTTTTAGTACTCAGGAAATATTTTCCAGGAGAGATTATATGCTGGGACACAAAACAGGTTTTCATAAATTTAAAAACAGTGAAATTATTCAAAGCGCTTTCTCTGTCCACAATGGAATGAAGCTGGAAATCAATAACTATCAAAGAATGAGAACTTTCACAAATACATGGAGAATAAAAAACACACTCTTAAACAACCAGTGGGTCAAAAAACAAATTTCTAGAGCAATTAGTAGCTATCTGAAGATGAATAAAAATGGGAATACGACATATCAGAACTTAGGGAGTGTGGTAAAGGCTGTGCTGAGAGAGAAATTCATTGCCCTAAATACCTATATTAGGAAAGAAGAAAGAGGGCGGGCGATGGTGGTTCAAGTGGCAGAATTCTTGCCTGCCATCTGGAGACACGGGTTTGATTCCTGGAGTCTGCCCGTGAAAAAAAATTAAATGTTTGGGCAGGCAATGATGGCTTAGGGGCAGAGTTCCCACCTGCCATGCCAGAGACCCGGGTTCACTTCCCGGTGCCTGCCCATGCAAAAAAAAGAAAAAAGAAAAAGAGAGAAGAAGAAAGAGCAAAAGTCAAGGACTTAACTGCCCACCTGGAGGAACTTGAGAAAAAACAGCAAACTAACCCCAAAGCCAATAGAAGAAGAGAAATAACAAAGATCAAAGCAGAGTTATATGACTGGAAGAACAAAAGAGCAATAGAAAGAATTAATAAAACCAAAAGTTAGTTCTTTGGAAAATCAATAAAATTGATGGGTCATTAGCAAGGCTGACAAAGAAAAAAAGAGAGAGGATGCAAATATACAAAATCAAAAATGAGAGGGGGGTCATTAACACGGACCCTGAAGAAATAAAAAATATATATATAAGAGGATACTACAAACAACTATACACCAACAAACCAGAAAACTTAGATGAAATGGACAAATTCCTGGAAACACATGAACAAGCTACTGTTGCTTCCACGTTGGGGAGCCGAGCGCAAAGGATATTAAGGAATGACGAGTGAGACAGACAGGATCAGGGGATCTGAAGTTCAGTTACAACAGACAACTTTATTCCTAACTAGTTCCTGCTTATATACTGCAGGGTTCAAAGAGTACACATGCACCTGGTGAGAAAACAGAGTGCTTACTTACAATGACCTTAAAGAACCTGGGGCTAAGACAAAACAAACATTCTCTCTCTCCCAGACTGTTCTCCATTAAGCAGATAACAATTTCCACAGATTACTACTGTCACCACTCTGAAGCCAGCTGTTTTCAACAAATTCCACAGGTCTTGTTTTAACCCTTGCTCCTACAAGCCACACTGACTCGAGAAATAGAAGAGGTCAACAAACCAATCACAAATAAAGAGATTCAATCCGTCATCAAAAATATTCCTGCAAAGAAAAACCCAGGGCCAGATGGTTTCACAGGGGAATTTTATCAGACATTCCAAAAAGAGCTAGCACCAGTCTTGCTCAAACTTTTCATAAAAACTGAGGTAAAAGGAACACTACCTGGCTCATTTTATGAAGCTAACATCATTTAATACCAAACCTGGGTAAAGGTGCTATGCAAAAGGAAAACTACCTCCCTACGTGGGACATGACATCAGGGGTGAAAGTCTCCCTGGTGGCATGGGAGATAACCCCCGGGGATGAATCCAGGCCTAGCATGGTGGAATTAGCAATTCCATCCTGACCAAAAGGGGTAAAAGAAGTATAACTAATATGGTATCAGTGGCTGAGAGAGTTCAAATAGAGTCAAGAGGCTACTCTGGGGGTTGCTCTTACACAAGCTTCAGTTAGACATTGCTACCTACCATAATTTGCCAACCCCCAACCAAAACAATTCCAGCCAATCCCAAAGAATACCTAGGGCAATATATAAGGTTCTACAAAGATTCCATGCACTAGGGAAACCTACCACCTCCAGATGGGTCCCTGAACCAGTAAGTCCTGAAACATAGAGGGGCCAGCCTCTCCAGAACATCAGCTAGTTCCACCTTATTATAGACAGTCCTTATTATTGACAGACCTTCCACCATGTAAAAGTCAGAATGGGCATAGCCCAAATAACCCTGAAGAGTGGGAGAAAGATCAAAGGTGATGGTGGAGTTATACAGAGAAGGTAGGGTTTAACAAACAAGTATGGTTGCTGAATCATTATATTGAAATTTCTTTTAGTCCCCAGTATCTTAGAGCAGCTAGAAGTAAAAACCTAAAATTGTGGAATTGTAACCCATACTGAACTCTGAAATCTGTTCTACAATTAATTGTTGTGCTAGTGCATTGAAACTTATTGCTTTTTTGTACATATGTAATTTTTCACAAAAAAAGAAACAAGTGATAATGAAAAATATATATTCCTTCTAGCCTCCAAAGTTCTGGAGCAGCTAGAAGGAAAAATCTGAGATGATTTTTAAAATTTTATTTATTAATTAAAAAAAATTTAACAACAAACAAAAACATTAACATATGATCATTCCGTTCTACATATATAATCAGTAATTCACACTTTCATCACATAGTTGCATATTCATCATTTCTTAGAACTTTTGCATCAGTTCAGAAAAAGAAATAAAAAGACAACAGAAAAAGAAATAAAGTGAAAACAGAAAAAAAAGTATAAATACCATACCCCTTACCCCTCACTTTCATTGATCACTAGCATTTCAAACTAAATTTATTTTAACATTTGTTCCCCCTATTATTTATTTTTATTCCATACGTTCCTCTCATCTGTTGACAACGTAGATAAAAGGAGCATCAGACACAAGGTTTTCACAATCACACAGTCACATTGTGAAAGCTATATCATTATACAATCATGTTCAAGAAACATGGCTACTGGAACACAGCTCTACATTTTCAGGCAGTTCCCTCCAGCCTCTCCATTACATCTTTTTTTTTTTAATTTTTTATTAATTAAAAAAATACAAGAAAGAAACACAAACATTCTCAACACATACACTCAGCAATTCACAATATCACCACATAGTTGCATATTCATCACCACGATCACCTCCCAGAACACCTGCATCAACCCAGAAAAAGAAATAAGAAGACAACAGAAAAACAAAACAAAAACTGAAAAAAAAAATTTTACATACCATACCCCTTACCCCTCCCCCCACTGATCACCAGCATCTCAAACCAAATTTATTCCAACATTTGTTCCCCCCATTATCCACTCCCATTCCATATGTTCTACTCATCCGCCTGCAAGGCAGACAAAGGGAGCATCAGACACAAGGTCCCTACAATCACACAGTCTCACCGCGAAAGCCATATCATTACACAACCATCACCAAGAAACATGGCCACTGGAACACATCTCCACATCCTCAGGCAGCCTCCCCCACCCCAGCCTCTCCATTACATCTTGGTTAACAAGATGATATCTACTTAATGCATAAGAATAACCTCCAGGATAACTTCTTGACTCTGTTTGGAATCTCTCAGCCATTGACACTTTGTCTCATTTCACCCTTCCCCGTTTTGGTGGAGAAAGTTTTCTCAGTCCTTTGATGCTGGGCCTCAGCTCATTCTAGGGTTTTTCTCAATCCCTTGATGTTGAATCTCAGCTCATTCTGGGATTTCTGTCCCACGCTGCCAGGAAGATCCACACCCCTGGGAGTCATGTCCCATGTAGACAGGGGGAGGGTGGTGAGTTTGCTTGTTGTGTTGGCTGGAGAGAGAGGCCACATCTGAGCAACAAAAGAGGTTCTCTTGGGGGTGACTCTTAGGCCTAATTTTAAGTAGGCTTGACCTATCCCCTGTGGGGTTAAGTTTCATATGAACAAACCCCAAGGCTGGGGGCTCAGCCTATAGCTTTGTTTGCCCACACTGCTTGTGAGAATATCAAGAATTCAACTTGGGGAAGTTGAGTTTTCCCCCATTCTCACTATTCCCCAAAGGGGACTTTGCAAAAACTTTTCCACTCACTGATCAAATCACTCTGGGATTCATCAGGGCATCACCTGGACAAACCAACAAAATCTCATGTCCTATACAAAGTTCCATGTATTTAAGGTGTTCAGCCAACTATCTACATAAGTTATATTAGGAGATGCACTAGTCAAGTATAAATTTGTACCAAATAAACATTTTTTGCTTTAGTCTCACACATAAGTTGAAATTTTAAAATATTAAGTACCATCTATTTTCAGCATACTGCAGTAATGACATTCTTTTGTTCTTCCTCATGCAAAAACATTTTTTAAATTTGTACATTTAGTCATATCATTATACACTCTAGGCATTCCTAGATTACACCATCTCAATCTTTATCGTCTATCTTTCTTTGTGATTTCATTTATGCCCCAGCCCTCCTCCCTCTATCATTCTCATATGCAGCTTCATTCAGTGTTTTAGCATAATTGTATTACAGTTAGGTAATATTGTGCTGTCCATTTCTGAGCTTTTATATTCAGTCCTGTTGCATAATTCGTATCCCTTCAGCTCCAGTTACCCAATATCTTACCCCATTTCTATCTCCTGATGGTCTCTGTTACCAACAAAATATTTCAAGTTTATTCACTAATGTCAGTTCATATCAGTGAGACCATACAGTATTTGTCCTTTTGTTTCTGGCTAATGACACTCAGCATAATGTCCTTAAGGTCCATTCATGTTGTTACATACTTCATAACTTTATTCTGTCTTACAGCTGCATAATATTCCATCTTATGTAAATGCCACAGTTTGTTTAGCCAAAAGTCTGTTGATGGAGATTTTGGCTGCTTCCATTTCTTGGTAATTGTAAATAATGCTGCTATAAACATTGGTGTGTAAATGTCCATTTGTGTCTTCTCCCTCATGTCCTTTGAGTAGAGACAGCATATAGATGGGTCCTGTTTTTCAATCCATTCTGCCAAGATATGTCTTTTGATTGGAGAGTTTAATCCATTAACATTCAGTGTTATTACTGCATGGGTAGTACTTTCTTCTACTATTTTGCCTTCTGGATTTTATATGTTGTATCTAATTTTCCTTCTTTTTACCTTTGCTCTTAGTCTTCCTTTCT
The DNA here is from genome assembly GCF_023851605.1 of Tamandua tetradactyla. NCBI lineage: Eukaryota > Metazoa > Chordata > Mammalia > Pilosa > Myrmecophagidae > Tamandua > Tamandua tetradactyla. Next base: position 15,715,053 of record NC_135330.1, on the reverse strand, counting down.
ACTCTCTTCTCCACACCTCTCTCTTCTGTCTTTTCATATCTGTCTCTAGTGCTCCCTTTAGTATTTCTTGCAGAGCTGGTCTCTTGGTCACAAATTCTCTCAGTGATTTTTTGTCTGAAAATGTTTTAATTTCTCCCTCATTTCTGAAGGACAATTTTGGTGGATATAGAATTCTTGGTTGGCAGTTTTTCTCTTTTAATAATTTAAATATATCATCCCACTGTCTTCTTGCCTCCATGGTTTCTGCTGAGAGATCTGCGCATAGTCTTATTGGGCTTCCCTTGTTTGTGATTGATTGCTTTTCTCTTGCTGCTTTCAAGATTCTCTCTTTCTCTTTGACCTCTGACATTCTGATTAGTAAACGCCTTGGAGTATGTCTATTTGGATCTACTCTCTTTGGGGTATGCTGCACTTCTTGGATCTGTAATTTTAAGTCTTTCATAAGAGTTGGGAAATTTTCAGTGGTAATTTCCTCCATTAGTTTTTCTCCTCCTTTTCCCTTATCTTCTCCTTCTGGTATACCCACAACACGTATATTTGTGCGCTTCATATCGTCTCTCAATTCCCTGAGTCCCTGCTCATATTTTTCCATTTGTTTTCCCTGTATTTTCTTTTTCTTGCCAGATTTCAGATGTTCTGTCCTCCAGTTCACTAATCCTATATTCTGTCTCTCGAAATCTACCATCGTAGGTTTCCATTGTTTTTTCATCTCTTCTATCTTGCCTTTCATTCCCATAAACTCTGTGATTTGTTTTTTCAGACTTTCAATTTCCTCTTTTTATTCATTCCTTGCCTTCTTTATGTCCTGCCTCAATTCATTGATTTGGTTTTTAATGAGGTTTTCCATGTCTGTTCATATATTCTGAATTAAATGTTTCAGCTCCTGTATGTCATTTGAATTGTTGGTTTGTTCCTTTGACTGGGCCATATCTTTAATTTTCCTAGTGTGATTTGTTATTTTTTGCTGGTGTCTAGGCATTTAATTACCTTAATTAGTTTATTCTGGAGATTGCTTTCACTTCTTTTATCTAGGGTTTTCTTGCTGGATGAATTTGTTCTCTATCTTTGACATTCAGTTCAGCTTTATCTGGACCTCTAGCTTAAATTTTGTTTAACAGAGGAGAATTTTTCAGATCTTGTTTTCTTGTTTCTTGCCCTGCTTGTATGGTACCTCCCCCACCCCCAACCCTTAGGAGGGCCTACTTAGATATTATAGACCTCAGCCAGATTTTCCCAGACCAAACTGGCCTCCTATCAGGAGGAAAGGGTCACCGGTGTCAGTTTTCCCTGAGAGTGAGACCCAGCAGGTTGAAAGACTTTCCTGTGAAGTCTCTGGACTCTGTTTTTCTTGTCCTGCCCAGTAAGTGGCACTTGTCTGCCTGCAGGTCCCACCAGTGTAAGATGATATGGTACCTTTAACTTTGGCAGACTCTCCCTGCTGGGGGCGTGGCGGAGACAGAGAAAAGGTTGTAGGCTGGTTTTAATGACTTCAAATTACCAAGCCCTGGTGTCTGATAACCTTGAGGGAGGGATTCCACCTGAGTTGGGCTTCTCCCCTGGGGAAGGCACAGGCTCCAGATAAGCCCCCAAAAGAGCTCACTTCTGCCTATGCCTGGGGCAGTTGCAGCCTGAGAAGTCCTGCCACTATATCCAAAGGCAGTCAAGCCTTTGTAGAAACACAGCCACAAAAACCTCTGTTTCCTTCTTTCCCCTACCCCCTTTTCCATCAGCCCTGCCCCCTTGGTGCCGGGGCAAAAATGAGCAACCTCTGCTTTGACCAGGTTCACCTAAACTGGAGGCCTATTTTTAGTAGTCAGAATTTGTTAATTAATTCCACAACTGGCATTTGATTGTGTTCAGTCCGTGCTGCTGGTAAAGTTCCTTTCCCCACTGAGAAGCAGCCTGTAGGGGAGGGGCGCCGACCGCTGCAACTTTGGGAACTCACGGTTCTGCAGGGGCTTGCAGCCAGTCCAGCTGGTCCAGACTGGGGTACGCTGTGTGTCTGGTCACTGACGTGGCCCCAGGAGCTGTTCTGTCCTGTTTCTTGTTATTTAGTAGTTGTTCTGGAGGACGAACTAAAATGCGCACATTGTTAAGCCACCATCTTGACCTCCATTATATCTTGAATAACAAGGTGATATCTACTTAATGTGTAAGAATAACCTCCAGGATAACCTCTCCACTCTGTTTGGAATCTCTCAGTCATTGACACTTTGTCTCATTTCACTCTTCCCCTTTTTGGTCAAGAAGGTTTTCTCAATCTCTTGATGCTGAGTCTCAGCTCCTTCTTGGGTTTTTCTCAATCCCTTGATGCTGAGCCTCAGCTCATTCTAGGATTTCTGTCCCACGTTGCCAGGAAGGTCCACACTCCTGGGAGTCATGTCCCACGTAGACAGGGGGAGGGTGGTGAGTTTGCTTGTTGTGTTGGCTGGAGAGACAGGCCACATCTGAACAACAAGAGGCTGAGATGATTTTTTTTTTTTTTGCCCGTGACAAACTCTGGGATATGTCCTGTAACTACTTGTTGAAGAGTGCTTTGAAAACTATTGCTTTTTTCTTTCTTTGCTTTGTATATTTTATATTATGCAATTTAAAAAGTTAAAAAAAAAGTTTCTACAAGGATTCCACGCACTAGGGTAACTTTCCCAAAAGCTACACCCTCCAGATGGGTCCCTGGACCAGATAAGTCCTGAAATGCAGAGGGGCCAGCTTCTCCAGAACTTCAATTAGTCCCATCCCCCCATCCCACGTTATTGACAGCCCCTTCCAACATGACAAAGCTAGAATGACCATAGTCCCAATACCCCTGAAGAGAGGGAGAAAGATCAAAGGTTATGGTGGAGTTATACAGAGAAGGTAGGGTTTAACAAATGAGTATGATTGCCGAATCAGCAATTTCTTTTAGTCTCCAGTATCTTAGAGCGGATAGAAGTAAAAACCTAAAATTGCATAAATGTAACCCATACCAAACTCTGAAATCTGTTCAACAACTAACTGTTATGATGTACTTTTATTTTTCACAAAAAAGAAAAAAAAGTCAATTGTGATGATAAATGTACAGCTATATGATGATATTGCGAACCATTGATTGTACACTTTGGATGACTACATGGTATGTGAATATATAATATATATTAATAAAAAATATTGGAATGAACCAGGGAGGAAGTAGAAAAAAGGATGATGGCGTGCAATATGAAGATACATAGCCCCAAGATTCCGAGTTGAAGTTCTGCTTTTATGGAGTGAAGGAGTGGATTCAAATCCCATTCCAGAGTTGCTTGCTAGAGATTATCTCCCCAACCTCCCTTAATATGTAGATAAGGAAACAATCTCCCAGAAGTGAAATGTTTTACCTAAGGACAGAGCAGGTATTAAACAGAGGGTTTTTTGGAGGTAATGAGTGTAGAAATAACATAGTCATCCCAAACCTCAGCCACCACAATAATTGGTTCCAATGTATTCTCTTCTCTTAAAGCTGAACGACTCACTTCCATTTTGAGTCCTGGGTCAAACCTTTAATGCATACACTTGGAAGACCACCTGGCTAGCTCTTTCTAATGCAGGTAGTCACAAAGCAATGCTATCTCCAGGGAAAATTCTTCAGAAACTTAGCTCAAAATGGCATTTACAGAATATGTTGCAATATACTTTGTTCCAAACCTACCTCTCCATCTGTTTGACCAATTTTCAGCCATCCACCTATGCTTGGCTGGATGACCTTTCTTAACACAGTCTTCATAATATGGCTTCTCAGCACTACTGTTAATGAGTTATTTGGACTTAATATCCATTTTATACCTTATGCTTCTCAACTCAATATGAATGACACAGACAAGGTATATCACAAATTATTTTTGTTGGAGATACCTCCTACAAGCCTAGTTACCTTCTAGCAAACTAGTTCTTCTTTACAAACATCTGACACTAAATTTGCTTTAGGCTTTCCAGGCAACAGCTCTCTAAATAAGGAAAGATCAAATGTGATGGCATCTCCAAAAAATCCCAGCCACAGAATATTGAGGAACGTCTGTTCCTCAATATTTTTTGTTCCAGGCTCCAGATATCCACTCTGCCTGACTCAATGTTATAATAAAAGTTCCTAGCAATGCCTACTGACTTAGGGTCAAAATTATACTACAAAAGTGTTGTCTCTGAACTTACTTGGGTGCTTAGAGCTGTTGGACAACGATTTCTATGTCCCTCATCTAGTTTCATTTTGGCTGCTCAGCATAATGGGTAAGAGCATGGATCCAAAGTCCCAACCCTGGTTCTACCATTTCCTACATGGGCAAATTAATTGATGACTCAGCACCTCATTTTCCCACCTGTAAAATAGTGATAATAATAGACCTTATGTCCCAAGGTTGCTATGTCAATTAAATGAGTTACTGCTTTTAAAGTTCTTAAAACAGTGCCTGACACAGAGTAAGAAGTCTGTACATTTTTGCTTAAAAAATAATATTTGCTAAGTTTGACCTACCAAGTGTCAGGCATAGCAAACAGAGAGGTGTGACAAACAGACTCTGAGGTGGCCCCTCTGCCTCCCGGTGTCCGTGCTGCTGTGTGAGCCCCTCCCCTTGAGCATGGGCAGGGCCAGTGACTTGGCTTCTAACCAAAAGAATATGGTGAACATGATGGGATATCACACCCATGATTACCTTTTAGATAAGATTGCATCTTGCTATCGGGCTGGCTCTCACTCTCCTGCTGACCTTGGAGAAGCAAGCAGCCATGCTGTGAACTGCCCATGGAGGGGGCCACATGGCAGGGAACTGCAGTGGTTTCTAAGAGTGAGAGTGACCTCCAGCCAACAGCCAGCAAAAACAAACCTACCAACAAAACTGAAGCTACCAGTCCTGCAACCACAAGGAAATAAATTCTGCCAACAACCTAAGTAAGCTTTGAAGCAGATTCTTTTCTATTAGAGCCTCCAGATGAGAATGCAGTTTAGATGACACTTGATTTCAGTCTGACAAGACTTTGAAGCACAGAGTTCAGCTAAGCCCTGTGCTAAAACCTAGTTTGCAGTCTTATGAGAGGACACAGCTAAGCTGTGCCTGGTTCCTGATCTACAGAAACTACGAGATAGTAAATGTGCATTGTTTTAAGATGCCAAGTTTTGGGTAATTTGTCACACAGAGATAGATAAATAATGCAAGTAGTGAATAAGGAAGACCCTGTACTTGTCCTTATGGAGCTCACAGTCTAGTGGACAAGATAAAGAGTCATGGAACAAATTATTGCAATTATGAAAAGGATTACAAAAGGGAATGCAAATCGTATTATGCCCAGTCCACAATGCCACCTTTAATTACTTCCTCACCCCATGAGAAGGGGTCCCAACAGCCATGTTTGTGTCATGTGACCATCCCCAGAAATAATTCATTGGACCAGGGTTGGACCCCTATAGAATCACAGTCAATCAAATTCTTTCTCCCAGAACTTCCAGATTAGGACTAATTGATTTCACTTTAGTTTGAACTGGTCCTTTAGACAGCAGGAGCTGTTGAGTGGCTGTCATATGGACAAGAAGCGAAGGAACCCATTCCGAGGGTGGAAAAGAAGGGAATAGAGACACAGACAGAAATACGACCTGGCATCCTGACTGTCTTTCATCTTATCCTCAGCCCCTTCTAGGGCTACTCTTGGTTTTCAAGAAAGACCCCTCTACACTTGTAATCGAGTCCCTTTTACTATGAGAAGTTCTCAGGGATCCAACGTACTCCATTCAAAGAAACACAGTCTATTAACCAAAATTAATTTAAAACTATTCATTCTTTATTTATATCTCTTGGAGAATGTTTAAGGGGATACAATTTGTAATTTGTTCCGACACTGGTTATAATCCACTTTCCTCTCTAATTCTCACCCCTTGCTGCAGCTCTGCTCCTGCATCTCTCATTTGTTAAACCTCTCATTCTCCATGGTCCTGGAATTGTCCAACCTCACATCCTCTTATCTACTCCCTTTTGAAAATATCACACTAACATCTCCAGCTAATAATAGTCACTGCACTTTCAGCTGCCTCCTGCTGGCCACGTTGGGTATATCCTATGAAGGGCAAGGAGCAAACATCCAAAGTCAAGTCTTTCTTTTCTGTCAGAAAATTTCAGAGAGAATTTCTTCTAGAGGATTCCTGGAGGATGGATCTGGAGTTCAGAGAACGGTATAGGAGGAATATACAGCTAGAGTCCTCAGTCTAGATAAAATGTACAAATTCAGTAAATGTATGAGAAACATATGTCCAACTTACAAATGGAACATGACAATATTTTGTCCATTAGATTCATAAAGTGTGAAAGGTTGATAACTTACAATTGAAACTAAGGGAAATGACCTACGTGTATACACTGTTGGTGAGGACTAATTAGAAAAAACATTTATTTAACTCGTTTACATATTCTTTGACCCAACAATCCCACTTCTAAATGGTACACAAATACATATAAACAAGGATATATAATAAATATTGTTTCTAATAGCAAAACTGTAAAACAAATCTTACTGAATGTTAATGGGTGGATGAGTAACATAAATATTGGTATATCCATGTCATGCAGCTATTAAAATAAACGTGGAATATGTAAGTGACAAGGAAATGTTTCCAATGTTATATTATCAAGGGAAACTCCTCATTAGCAACTTCCTCTATATCTTCCACCTCTTCTCTGAATGCTTCCTTCATATTCTTGGCCAAATAGAAACCTGCAACTCTCTTGAAAATGTGCTTCCCTCTAGTCCTCTGTCACTGCTTTCTTTCCTTCATCCTTATTCTTAGTAGGCCTGCAGGTGGTGAGTAGATTTTCATTTGCCCCTCATTATCATTAGATCTGACCTGTGGTTTTTTTGCTCCTCTCTGAAAACCTTCAGTCTTGAAGCTTATTCCATCAGATTCTATAGTATACTACCTCATCTTATTTCACCCATTACTAGATTTTCAAGCAATTTGTCCCTCATCTCTTGAAGAGTTTAGCTTCCAGCCCCATCATTCTCTCCAACACTACTCTTGTCATGTTTCTTGCTAATTTTAATAGTCATATTAATGATCCTTCCAATTCCCTGGCCTCTCAGTTTCCCAACCTCCCTTCTTCCACTGATCTTGTGCTCCCCCTTCCTCAGTCCCTAAGAGACCTTTGTATTCATTGTCAATTCTATATCCCTTCCATAGCATCAAGGTCAAGTATCTTACTTACTAGTCCCTTCTTATCTTTATACCTCATTCCCTCTAGGACCACAACTCTGGCAATTTGACTCTTTGGTACCTACAATTCATTGACATGGAATCAGTTCACTGTAAGCCGTTCCCACCCCAACACAAGACCCTTACATCCTGGCCTATCCATTTTAGCCTGTGGACCACTATTATGATCATGCCTTTGTATCTTCACTCAGTCCCCTTGGCCCTCTCTTCCTTAGTCATCTCAACTGGAAAAATTCCAGGCTTAGTTGGATCCAATTCTGCCTCCGCACACTAGCACTCACTCAGGTAGCTGAATGAGGCCGGAGAAAAACACACAACCATTCTTACTGGTCTTACCACTATACAAATACTATGTATTGTACTTCTCTAACACTTTACTTTAACCATTCTCCTAGAGGACTATTACCCATAATTTCTTTCTGAGATGTCTATAACCTTTCCTCCATGCTTACTAACAGCAAGTAACATTGTTTCTATTTTCATTGAAAAAAATAAATGCAATCAGAAGAGAACATCCACAAACTCCCACCACATCCACTTAGCCACCTGTACCTGTGCCCATATTTTTATCTTCAAAATGCTTGGGATGAACTGTCCATGGTCTAATCCCTCCAACATAATCCAATTTCCTAATGCAACTCAAGAACGTTACATCAGTACTTGGATGCCTAAATGATATCTCAAAATTAACATGTCTGTAACTGACATGTCATAGTTTTCTCCGTCTCTATGGGAACTCCATACTCCCTGTTGCTCAGACCAAAAACCTTAGTCATCCTTGCCTCCATTATGTCATTGCAGGTCCAATCTACAGCAAATCCCATGAATTCTATCTTCAAAATATGTTCAGAATCCTACCAATTCTCACCATCACTTTCTCCCATCCTGGTCTAATCCATCATCATTTCTTACCTAGGACTTCACTCTTCTGCTCAGAACCCACTAATGGCTCCCTATCTGACTCAGAATAAAATGAAAAATCATCAAATGACCTACACAGTCCTATAAGATCTGCCCCATCTCTTACCGCTCTAACTTCTCCCCTTTCAGTTCTCCATATCTTGTCCTAGTTTAGCAGACTCCAACCACACTAGAGCTTAAAATTTGTTCAGAGAGCAGTGAGGATGGATTGCAGAAGAATTGTTTCTAGTGGGACAAAAGATAGACAGCTAATATCACAGACCCGCACACTCTCAAGACATTAGCCCCTTATATTGTAAAATTCTTGCAATGCATCATGCTGTCATCAGGAGGGGCACAAAGTATTGCTTTACGTAGTTGGTGTTACTTGGAACTCTTTTCCTATTTTCCAGTTTGCAACAACAGGAAAATTAAAAGCTGAAAATTTAGCCAGAGACAGAAACTTCCTGTGTTGTAAAATAACTAAGTTTGTTTTTCAAATATACAAGTATTAAAAACACATTAAAATCTGAAACATACAAAAGAAGAAGAAGAAGAGAGGAAAAGAGGAAGAGGATGAGAGAGAAAGTGGGTAGAAGAGGAAGGAAGGAGGGGAAGGGAAGGGAAAAGAAAAAGAAGAAAGAAAATTACCCCATCAGACTGCCACATAAGACAATTTTTATTAACATTTTGGTATGTTTCCTTCCAGACCAGAAATTCTAAGTACTTTTTAAGTGTATTTGATATTGTTTACCTCACTCCTGCCTCCCACAGACAAAGTCAGAGGAACAGTGACTGAAATCTGACTTCGTTCAGCACACCACACCCTGTCTAAACTAACATAATGTGTCACCCACAAGTTTTAGAAGATGCTCTGGGGTTTGCTTTTGAGCCAGTAATCTTTCTGGAATTTCACTGAAGTCACTTCTAACTAGTTTGTTTTGCTCATAAAGCTATCTTAAAAAGATAATCTGGATTCTTCTTCTGAACAGAAAAGAGTAAATTCAGTTGCATTGTGTTTCCGGAAGTATAATGAACAAGTGATAAAACATAAACAGGGTAACCAAGGATAGAACAAATCCTTCTGATTGAAATGAACACATAATCTCTTTTTTCTCCTCCCCCAATCCCTGGCTAAATCACATCATGAAGGAATTCTGATATCTGTTCCAAGATTTTTGTGCACTTTTATTTGTCATTAGATATACTATTCTAGTAATATTCAGTTTTATTAGATTCTATTATAAATACTAAAAAATTTATAATATTTTGCTTAGAGGTGGTTATTTATTATTGGCTATCAGAGACTCAGCTCTAAACCACAATTTGGAACAGAAAAATGCTAACTTCCTAGAAAGTGATTGAGAAATATGAAAATATAAAGGGAACTTCCAAATGGCAGTTGATGAAATTATTTTTAATGAAATTTTATTGAGATATATTCACACAAGTTGGTGACTTTTGATGTCAAAGCATAACTGGTTTGAATCATTTTTAGGATGAAGTAGGCATACATTAAATTAACAGATAATGTAAAATATTTCCAACTCTATGCTTGAAAGTTTTCTGACCACAAAAATTAAGGGCACTTTTAATAACTGTTTTGGTCATTTGTCATCCGTTCTCTTCATAGTTGGGCCAGTAAAAGTATCTATGAACTGTGACCTAAACATGATTTATTGTTAGAAGAGTGGCAGATTTTAGAATTTCATTATCAAATACAATAACTTGCCATTTGTTATGCATTACAAAGTATATTTTGGATAAATGTGACCCCAAATTGGCTTAAATAATATGTAAATACTTTAGTTGGTTATAACTATAGATAAGCTTTTGTTTTCCCTTGAAAACTAGAAAATTAAATGATTATGATCCTGGAACTCAAAGGAAATTTCATGAGCAATGAATAAGGAGTGAATTTTATTCAAGAAATGTAGTTTATGTACGTGGAGCACACGTCTGTAGGCCACATATATGAAATTATTTGAATTATTTGTCAAAACTAATTGTGAAAAACGTAACTAAAGACTTGAAACTCTTGGCTCTGCAGGTGACAGACTGCTTGAATTAGGCCCCAAATTTTATTCCCATCATACTAAACAAACAACTTAGGAAGCAAATGTCCCACAGGTAAGCCCACACCTAAACTAACAGCAAAATGTTCTCTGTGGATTAATCATCAGCCAACTTAGTCCGTTTTTCACCATAATGTAACAATCTCTTTTTACCTATTCACATAGCTATAAGCAATAAGCAAAATGAAGGGCCCATTATCTATGGAAGGAAAAGATATCATTAAAAAACCAAATGAAAACCCCTCCAAAAATGTTCATTTAGAACGGGCAATGAAGTTATATTGATGGTTTTAGCTCTCACAGCTAATAATAATTTTTATTTTATGTTATTTCTAAAGATGGAAAGCTAAAGAGCATATGGTTTATATTTAATCATTCTTTCTCAGGCTTGAGAGCCTAATGCAAAGTATAACAACAGTAATGGCAGAGGGAAAGAAAACATCAATAACAATGTTTTGGGACCCATTGTAGTTGACATCTTTTCCACAGTTGCAAGTAGAAATGAGAATTTTCCCAAATATAAACTTAGAAATAAAAAGTATAGGGCGGTCCATGGCGGCTTAGTGGCAGAGTGCTCGCCTGCCATGCTGGAGACCCGGGTTCAATTCCCGGTGCCTGCCTATGCAAAAAAAGTCTAGACTTGTCCAAAAAATCCCGCAATTAGGGCCAATTCTTTCATCAAACATGTCCAGGAAGAGCTGTGTATGAAACCAAACATGGTCAGAGCAGTGTAGATAACTCTGAAGGGAAAAAGCTTTGAAAAGTGCAAAGTGACCAGAGTAATTAGGACGATGCTGAGAACAGAACAAAAGAAAGAAAATGAAAACACCTTACTGTGAGGTTTCATGTGAGTAGTCCATTTAGTCTTCACAACAACTTTTTGATGTGAATACAATCTCTGTGTTACAAAGGAGAACTCCAAGGCTTATAGAAGATAAGCAGCTTGTGAAAGTCATAGTTAATGAGGGTTAAAGAGTGTAAAACTGTGTTAAAGGGTCAAACAAGTCCCTTTATCACTCAAACTTACTTTCCTCTAATTCTGCACCACTACCACCACTTCTTTCTCTCTTACACACACACACACACACACACACACACACACACACACACACACACACACATACCACAAGTTTCGTTTCTGATCATCTCTGTCTCCATTACTCAATAACGGTCTTTCTAATCAGTTAAGTGGCCCCAATGCTCATGATATTCGGAAGATAGGGCATTAAAAAGAAAACAATAGAAATGGACTGCTCCGGTAAACTTTCTATTTGTATCCCCTCATCATCTATGTAGCCCTTGTTGGATTTACTGCTTCCAGTTTAGCTAGTTAGCTTACATCCGTGCCTCTTCCTTTGGGTAGGAAGAAGGAAGCAATTGTGTCATATTTATGAACATCTCTGAAGAGTGGCTGGAAGCATTCCAGTTTGCAGAAACTGTGAAAGTCATCCTCAAAACAGCAGTTTGAAGCGGCCTAAGTCAGGGGCTATAGCTCCGTGGGACCTATCAGAATGCCAGCGTCCAAGCTCTCTTTCTTGGCTGTCTTCCGAAAGTCAGATGCTTAGATCCATGAGGCACTGCAACAGTGACAAGAAAAGAGCGCTTTATTGAGAGTTGGGAGCCATCTCTGATTCACAGTATGAGGGGTGAGCTCTGGCCCCCACTCCTGATGTTCCATGTGAAATGAACTCCTTTAGAGTGGCACTCCTGCCACCACTCTAGCTCCTTACTCATTTCCAGAACTGACGGGTAAATTTGGGGATAGTTGTGCGTGTACAACTCAGCCTGTCTCCCTCTTCTTCGGTTCTGCAGAGTAGGTGCATTTTGTCATCTGGTAAGCTTAGGAGTTATCCTCTGCCCTTGAAGGGGGAGGCTGTGACTGGGTGTTAAGTCTGTCTAATTCTGTGGTGCAATATTAGGAAGTTGTTGTTGCCATGTACCTAAGCTGCATTCTCCAACTGTTCTCTCACTAAAGAGTAACCACTCCATCTCCACTGCCTGACTGCTTTATTTCAACAGGTTCAGAACTCGGCTTTGAGGAGAGGGGTATATATATTTTTCAGCACCTTCAATCCCTGACAGAAATTATGTAGCATTCCTCGTATACCATGTCCTTTTAGTTGTAAAATAAATAACAGGCGATCACCACTCTCAAAGACTTCACATGTAATGGCAAGAAGCAGAGAAATATCATTTAGTGTTAAGAAATCCTAGCAGAGGTAGAGCACCAGGGTATCCAGAAAGGAGTAGCTGACTTTGCCCAGGGACATCAGGTTAACAAAGAAGGTGGTACATGAACTGATGTCTAAAGGATGAGTAGATAGTTTGTCAAGCAATGAGGCATGGAAGTGGAGCAGTAGGCAGATATTAGAATACTGGGTCCAGCATCCAGACTGGACAGGACGGAAAGAATAATCTGGTAAACATTGGAAGCAAAAGGGATGCTTGTTAAAACACAGATTACTGTTCTTTTTTTTTTTTTTTTTTTTTTTTTTTTTTTTTTTTATTAATTAAAAAAAGAATTAACAAAACAACTAGAAATCATTTCAATGTACATGTACAATCAGTAATTCTTAATAACATCACATAGTTGCATATTCATCATTTCTTAGTACATTTGCATCGATTTAGAAAAAGAAATAAAAAGACAACAGAATAAAAATTAAAACAATAATAGAAAGAAAAAAAAAACAAAAAAAACAAAAACAAAAAACCTATACCTCACATGCAGCTTCATTCAGTGTTTTAACATAATTGCATTACAATTGGGTAGTATTGTGCTGTCCATTTCTGAGTTTTTATATCCAGTCCCGTTGTACAGTCTGTATCCCTTCATCTCCAATTATCCCTTCTCTCTTTTTTTTTTTAATTAACAGAAAAAAAGAAATTAACCCAACATTTAGAGATCATACCATTCTACACATGCAATCATTAATTCTTAACATCATCACATAGATGCATGATCATCATTTGTTAGTACATTTGCATTGGTTTAGAAGAACTAGCAACATAACCGAAAAAGATATAGAATGTTAATATAGAGAAAAAAATAAAAGTAATAATAGTAAAATCAAAACAAAACAACACAAAACAAAACAAAAACCTATAGCTCAGATGCAGCTTCATTCAGTGTTTTAACATGATTACTTTACAATTAGGTATTATTGTGCTGTCCATTTTTGAGTTTTTGTATCTAGTCCTGTTGCACAGTCTGTATCCCTTCAGCTTCAATTACCCATTGTCTTACCCTGTTTCTAACTCCTGCTGAACTCTGTTACCAATGACATATTTCAAGTTTATTCTCGAATGTCCGTTCACATCAGTGGGACCATACAGTATTTGTCCTTTAGTTTTTGGCTGGATTCACTCAGCATAATATTCTCTAGGTCCATCCATGTTATTACATGGTTCATAAGTTTATCTTGTCTTAAAGCTGCATAATATTCCATCGTATGTATATACCACAGTTTGTTTAGCCACTCTTCTGTTGATGGAGATTTTGGCTGTTTCCATCTCTTTGCAATTGTAAATAACGCTGCTATAAACATTGGTGTGCAAATGTCCGTTTGTGTCTTTGCCCTTAAGTCCTTTGAGTAGATACCTAGCAATGGTATTGCTGGGTCGTATGGCAATTCTATATTCAGCTTTTTGAGGAACCGCCAAACTGCCTTCCACAGTGGTTGCACCCTTTGACATTCCCACCAACAGTGGATAAGTGTGCCTCTTTCTCCGCATCCTCTCCAGCACTTGTCATTTTCTGTTTTGTTGATAATGGCCATTCTGGTGGGTGTGAGATGATATCTCATTGTGGTTTTGATTTGCATTTCTCTAATGGCCAGGGACATTGAGCATCTCTTCATGTGCCTCTTGGCCATCCGTATTTCCTCTTCTGAGAGGTGTCTGTTCAAGTCTTTTTCCCATTTTGTAATTGGGTTGGCTGTCTTTTTGTTGTTGAGATGAACGATCTCTTTATAAATTCTGGATACTAGACCTTTATCTGATATATCATTTCCAAATATTGTCTCCCATTGTGAAGGCTGTCTTTCTACTTTCTTGATGAAGTTCTTTGATGCACAAAAGTGTTTAATTTTGAGGAGTTCCCATTTATTTATTTCCTTCTTCAGTGCTCTTGCTTTAGGTTTAAGGTCCATAAAACCGCCTCCAGTTGTAAGATCCATAAGATATCTCCCAACATTTTCCTCTAACTGTTTTATGGTCTTAGACCTAATGTTTAGATCTTTGATCCATTTTGAGTTAACTTTTGTATAGGGTGTGAGAGATGGGTCTTCTTTCATTCTTTTGCATATGGATATCCAGTTCTCTAGGCACCATTTATTGAAGAGACTGTTCTGTCCCAGGTGAGTTGGCTTGACTGCCTTATCAAAGATCAAATGTCCATAGATGAGAGGGTCTATATCTGAGCACTCTATTCGATTCCATTGGTCGATATATCTATCTTTATGCCAATACCATGCTGTTTTGACCACTGTGGCTTCATAATATGCCTTAAAGTCAGGCAGCGCGAGACCTCCAGCTTCGTTTTTTTTCCTCAAGATGTTTTTAGCAATTCGGGGCACCCTGCCCTTCCAGATAAATTTGCTTATTGGTTTTTCTATTTCTGAAAAATACGTTGTTGGGATTTTGATTGGTATTGCATTGAATCTGTAAATCAATTTAGGTAGGATTGACATCTTAACTATATTTAGTCTTCCAATCCATGAACACGGTATGCCCTTCCATCTATTTAGGTCTTCTGTGATTTCTTTTAGCAGTTTTTTGTAGTTTTCTTTATATAGGTTTTTTGTCTCTTTAGTTAAATTTATTCCTAGGTATTTTATTCTTTTAGTTGCAGTTGTGAATGGGATTCGTTTCTTGATTTCCCCCTCAGCTTGTTCCTTACTAGTGTATAGAAATGCTACAGATTTTTGAATGTTGATCTTGTAACCTGCTACTTTGCTGTACTCATTTATTAGCTCTAGTAGTTTTGTTGTGGATTTTTCCGGGTTTTCGATGTATAGTATCATATCGTCTGCAAACAGTGATAGTTTTACTTCTTCCTTTCCAATTTTGATGCCTTGTATTTCTTTTTCTTGTCTAATTGCTCTGGCTAGAACCTCCAACACAATGTTGAATAATAGTGGTGATAGTGGACATCCTTGTCTTGTTCCTGATCTTAGGGGGAAAGTTTTCAATTTTTCCCCATTGAGGATGATATTAGCTGTGGGTTTTTCATATATTCCCTCTATCATTTTAAGGAAGTTCCCTTGTATTCCTATCTTTTGAAGTGTTTTCAACAGGAAAGGATGTTGAATCTTGTCGAATGCCTTCTCTGCATCAATTGAGATGATCATGTGATTTTTCTGCTTTGATTTGTTGATATGGTGTATTACATTAATTGATTTTCTTATGTTGAACCATCCTTGCATACCTGGGATGAATCCTACTTGGTCATGATGTATAATTCTTTTAATGTGTTGTTGGATACGATTTGCTAGAATTTTATTGAGGATTTTTGCATCTGTATTCATTAGAGAGATTGGTCTGTAGTTTTCTTTTTTTGTAATATCTTTGCCTGGTTTTGGTATGAGGGTGATGTTGGCTTCATAGAATGAATTAGGTAGTTTTCCCTCCACTTCGATTTTTTTGAAGAGTTTGAAGAGAATTGGTACTAATTCTTTCTGGAACGTTTGGTAGAATTCACATGTGAAGCCATCTGGTCCTGGACTTTTCTTTTTAGGAAGCTTTTGAATGACTAATTCAATTTCTTTACTTGTGATTGGTTTGTTGAGGTCATCTATGTCTTCTTGAGTCAAAGTTGGTTGTTCATGTCTTTCCAGGAACCCGTCCATTTCCTCTAAATTGTTGTATTTATTAGCGTAAAGTTGTTCATAGTATCCTGTTATTACCTCCTTTATTTCTGTGAGGTCAGTAGTTATGTCTCCTCTTCCATTTCTGATCTTATTTATTTGCATCCTCTCTCTTCTTCTTTTTGTCAATCTTGCTAAGGGCCCATCAATCTTATTGATTTTCTCATAGAACCAACTTCTGGCCTTATTGATTTTCTCTATTGTTTTCATGTTTTCAATTTCATTTATTTGTGCTCTAATCTTTGTTATTTCTTTCCTTTTGCTTGCTTTGGGGTTAGCTTGCTGTTCTTTCTCCAGTTCTTCCAAATGGATAGTTAATTCCTGAATTTTTGCCTTTTCTTCTTTTCTGATATAGGCATTTAGAGCAATAAATTTCCCTCTTAGCACTGCCTTTGCTGCGTCCCATAAGTTTTGATATGTTGTGTTTTCATTTTCATTCGCCTCGAGGTATTTGCTAATTTCTCTAGCAATTTCTTCTTTGACCCATTCGTTGTTTAGGAGTGTGTTGTTGAGCCTCCACGTATTTGTGAATTTTCTGGCACTCTGCCTATTATTGATTTCCAACATCATTCCTTTATGGTCCGAGAAAGTGTTGTGTAAGATTTCAATCTTTTTAAATTTGTTAAGACTTGCTTTGTGACCCAGCATATGGTCTATCTTTGAGAATGATCCATGAGCACTTGAGAAAAAGGTGTATCCTGCTGTTGTGGGATGTAATGTCCTATAAATGTCTATTAAGTCTAGTTCATTTATAGTAATATTCAGATTCTCTATTTCTTTGTTGATCCTCTGTGTAGATGTTCTGTCCCTTGATGAGAGTGGTGAGTTGAAGTCTCCAACTATTATGGTATATGAGTCTATTTCCCTTTTCAGTGTTTGCAGTATATTCCTCACGTATTTTGGGGCATTCTGATTCGGTGCGTAAATATTTATGATTGTTATGTCTTCTTGTTTAATTGTTCCTTTTATTAGTATATAGTGTCCTTCTTTGTCTCTTTTAACTGTTTTACATTTGAAGTCTAATTTGTTGGATATTAGGGTAGCCACTCCTGCTCTTTTCTGGTTGTTATTTGCATGAAATATCTTTTCCCAACCTTTCACTTTCAACCTATGTTTATCTTTGGGTCTAAGATGTGTTTCCTGTAGACAGCATATAGAAGGATCCTGTTTTTTAATCCATTCTGCCAATCTATGTCTTTTGATTGGGGAATTCAGTCCATTGACATTTAGTGTTATTACTGTTTGGATAATATTTTCCTCTAACATTTTGCCTTTTGTATTATATATATCATATCTGATTTTCCTTCTTTCTACACTCTTTTCCATATCTCTCTCTTCTGTCTTTTTGTATCTGACTCTAGTGCTCCCTTTAGTATTTCTTGCAGAGCTGGTCTCTTGGTCACAAATTCTTTCAGTGACTTTTTGTCTGAGAATGTTTTAATTTCTCCCTCATTTTTGAAGGATAATTTTGCTGGATATAGGAGTCTTGGTTGGCAGTTTTTCTCTTTTAGTATTTTAAATATATCATCCCACTGTCTTCTAGCTTCCATGGTTTCTGCTGAGAAATCTACACAAAGTCTTATTGGGTTTCCCTTGTATGTAATGGATTGTTTTTCTCTTGCTGCTTTCAAGATCTTCTCTTTCTCTTTGACCTCTGACATTCTAACTAGTAAGTGTCTTGGAGAACGCCTATTTGGGTCTAATCTCTTTGGGGTGCGCTGCACTTCTTGGATCTGTAATTTTAGGTCTTTCATAAGAGTTGGGAAATTTTCAGTGAAAATTTCTTCCATTAGTTTTTCTCCTCCTTTTCCCTTCTCTTCTCCTTCTGGGACACCCACAACACGTATATTTGTGCGGTTCATATTGTCCTTGAGTTCCCTGATACCCTGTTCAAATTTTTCCATTCTTTTCCCTATAGTTTCTGTTTCTTTTTGGGATTCAGATGTTCCATCCTCCAAATCACTAATTCTATCTTCTGTCTCTTTAAATCTATCATTGTAGCTATCCATTATTTTTTCTATGTTTGCTACTTTATCCTTCACTTCCATAAGTTCTGCGATTTGTTTTTTCAGTTTTTCTACTTCTTCTTTATGTTCAGCCCATGTCCTCTTCATGTCCTCCCTCAATTTATCGATTTCATTTTTGAAGAGGTTTTCCATTTCTGTTCGTATATTCAGGATTAGTTGTCTCAGCTCTTGTGTCTCATTTGAGCTATTGGTTTGTTCCTTTGACTGGGCCATATTCTCAATCTTTTGAGCGTGGACAGTTATCTTCTGCTGCTGGCGTCTGGGCATTTATTCAGATTTCTCTTGGTGTTGGACCCAGCAAGGTTGTAATATTTTTCTGTGAAATCTCTGGGTTCTGTTTTTCTTATCCTGTCCAGTAGGTGGCGCTCGTGGCACACGTTTGTCTGCGGGTCCCACCAGTAAAAGGTGCTGTGGGACCTTAAACTTTGGAAAACTCTCGCCGTCCGGGGGGTTCGCTAGCCGAAACGGCTTGAGCCGGCCCGGGGTCCGAACGCAGGGAGGGTTGCTGGTCGCCGCAGCCAGGGAAAGAGCCCGTCCGAATTTCCTAGTCGGCCCTGGGCAACAAGCGTGGCGGGAGGGCGCCAGCGGCAGCGGCCCGCCCGAGAGAGTGCACGTTCCCCGGGAGTCACGGGTTTGGAAGGGGCCTCCCCCACCCGTCACCGTTCTCCGCGGCCTGGGGGTTTCTGATCCAATTCTCTCAGTTGGTCCGGGGGCTGCGCGTGGGGTGGGCGCCAGCCGTCTTTGTTTCAGGGGACCGCCTCTCCAATTCTCCCAGCCGGCCCGGGAAGGGGGAAGGGAGTAACTCCGGCCGCTTGCCACCCCGCCCGGTAAGGCCCGCGCGCCTCGGCGATCTCACCCGAGCTGCTTCTCTCAGCCAGCCAGCCGTTCCAGGATGGGGTACGCTGTCTTTTTTATCTCTGTTGTGGCTTTGGGCGCTTTCTGTATCGTTTCTACTCCCCTAGTAGGTGTCCTGGAGAAGAAACTAAGATCCGCGCGTCTTACTAAGCCGCCATCTTCCAGGAAGTCCAGATTACTGTTCTTGACCACAAATTTATTGAGTCAGAATTTCTGGAGTAGTAGACTGGGAATCTATACATTTACTCTGCACCCCAAGTAATTTTTGTGACCAGGAAATTTTGGGAAACCCTGCCTTAATTTGGGGAGTCACTGGAGAATATAAGAAGTGGAGGAATCTGATCAGAATTTTAGGAAAATAACTTTGTTGGCAGAATGCCTGTTGGCAAAGTGGAGCCTAAAGACAGGAAGACCACTGTAATAAACTAAGCAAGAGATTATGATGGTCTAAATTATGGCATTGACAATAGGTATGAAATACAGGGATATTAAAGAGATATTTAAGAATTAGGATGGACAGGACTGACTACATTTTGGCAGTGAGGATGGGAAAATTGAATGTCTCCCATGTTTCTGGGTTGCTGGGTGGATGGGCTCTCACCAGGAAAGAGAAGTCAGAGTAGGTTTAAAATATCTCCTTAACTAATGGACAGTCCCTGCCACCCCTTCTATAAGAACTGCTTCCCCAAAGGAAGAACCCATAATAATCCTTGTGTGGGTATCTCTGGTCATAGTTTATTGATCTAGGAGCCTCGTAAAAAGGCTGTTAATATTTAAGGCAATTAAATATTCTCTTCTGGGAATTATGATTAGGACCTAAAGAAAACTAGTGTTTTTAAATGTGGCTGGAATTTTTAACTACACTATAGACAGTCATAGCCCAGCAGTGGATGGGGAAGCAGAGAGAAGGCAGGAGGAGTGGTGGTGGTGGTAGGAGAAGTAACAGTAGTGGAGTAGTAAGAGAGGGCAAAGAGAGAAGAGAGACCTAGGGCAAAAGCAAGAGCAGAGAGAGACTAATAAAGCAGGCACATACTGTAAACACTCAAGACGAATCAGGGAGAGGCCTGGCAGCTTCCCAGTTTCTGGTTCTTATCCGTCTGAGACCTGGTTGCATCCCTACCCTTGTATTCCATAGACTCATCTGTGTCCTTATGATAAATCCTTTTTTAAAAAAAGATTTTGTGATTTTTTTTTTTTCATTTCAGCTAGTGCTACTTTCTATTATTTGCAATGCAGGGATAAAAATAAATTGGATTTGGGACATATTGAGATTTTAGGTACCCATAGAACATCCAGGTGGAAACATCTAATAGGCTGTTTGATGGTATGAATCTGTTGCAGAAAAAAACAAGGAATGGCTAAAGTGAAATTAATACTTATCCATGTTTGGCATATAGGTGGAAGATGAATGAGAATGGATAAGGTCACCTAAATAAAGCAAGAAGAAAAGAGGTAAGAAGTATAAGCTATGTAGACACTAAAATTATTCTAGAGCAAAGTTTAAGACTTATTTCTAAGGGAGTAGAAATGATCCTTTGGCTACTGTGGCTAAAACATTAAGTATGTTTAAGATTTTTCACTACCATCAATCTAATAAAATTGTAAGTACTGTGTAATGACAGATTTAAGTAGAGAGAAATCTCCATATCAGACATACCAAAATTTATTCTAGATAAGTAAGAATGTTCATGCTCAGTGTTTTTCTCTCAGGAAAAATAACCCCCAGTGTACAACTTTGATGATCCTACTATCACCTAATTCATAAAAGGCAGAAATTCAGGATGTAATGCAACTGACTTTGCTAAAGAAATTGGGAATGATTTCTTGGTTTTGTTTACAGACGAGAACAAGAATGCCTTGTTGACTCAAAAACTTTACCACATCTCTAAAATCAGCAGCGGCCCTGGAATTCTACCTGGGATGATTTCCGAACATCTGTTAGGAGTTATCTGTCAAGCAGCTTTGTGTAATGAGTTTACTTTTTATTAAATGGGAATTAGGACATTTATCAATTATGATGGTTCTTTGGCTCATACTTGATCCTTTTCCTCTAAAAGTCACATACTGTTTTAAAATATTTTAGCCATTTTCAATGTGCTAGTCCCCTGACCAAAAATCCATATTGGTGACAGATAAAAATAAAGAGTACTCAGGAAGGAAGCATACTCCTTATTTCCAAATTTTCTTTGGCCAAGGCATTTATAAAAATAAATGTAATAAAGGCATCATTAAAAAATCTCCCCTGGGTTTGTACATTGTTAGCAATTAGCATGTATTGAATTTTCAAAGCACGCTCTTGAAGATAGTTGGTATATATGCAAATATAAGCACTATGTTTGCTATTTTATCAGACATATACTGATCCTTAGTAATCGAAGTTGTTTTTCTCTGCAAACTTTATGTAAATGATAAAGCATACAGTCAACAGCTTCCCCTCAAAAAGAAAATGCATTTTAATAAAGTGTTAAATTACAAGAAAAGGGACAGATTTAAACACAATCTACGCTAGCTTTTCCCAGTGTTCTACAGATCGATGACATCCCATAAATTTTCAAAAGATATTTCGAACACCCAAAAGCCTTGATTGGGTCAGGGATAGGGAAAAAAAGTTATAAATAAGAACTAGTGAGAATATTAGGAAAAATTAGGGCAGTATGACGTTGGCTCAGTGAGGGTGGTACAATGGTGGCTCGGTGGGCAGAGTCTCGCCTGTCAAGCAGGACACCCGGATTTAATTCCTGGAGCCTGCCCATGTTAAAAAAAATATATATATATATATGGAGTGTTGTTGCATGAAAGGCAAAGTGATATTTGTGGCCACTTAATTTATAGGCTCAGATTCGCGGACAACACAGACTTCAGTGATACAAAACCAGAATTTATTAGGAAAGTAATTAAAAGTAATTAAAGGAGCTTTTAAAAATAAGGCATAGTTACATTACCAGAATAAGATGGCACCAACACCTGAAGAGGAGTGCTGGGAAGTCTCAGAAACAGCATTCGGAGTCTCATTACTAAAAATCCACAGTAGAACATTCTTTCCCTGGATAAGATTCTGATGAGTCTCTCTCATAAAATTCTCCTCTCTCAATTCTTCCTTCCTCTGCTTGCATGCAGTTCGTATGGTATCTTTACACAACAGTGGCCAGATTCCAATTAGCTTATGTGACCGGGTTTGGTCCTAGGAACTGGCTCGGGACCTAGAGGAGCTTCCTGGGACTGATATCTTTACCCAAGCACATCTTCTTCTGAAAGGACAGCCAGTCCTGCCGGCTGGAGTGCACATTTCAGTTGTTTCTTATCAAGGTCACACAATGGCAACATCAGTTGAACAGAACACACTCAACAATGTATCTTTTCCTTTCAAGTATATATTAGATATTTGCTACCAATGTTAAATTTCAAGGGTATAATAAAGGTATCATGGTTATAAAGGACTATGTCTTTATTCTTAAGATTCACGCTGAAGTACTTAAGGGTCAAGAGTCATGTTGTCTGCAACTTTCAAATGGTTTAGAAAAAATATATACGATTACATTTATTTACATATATAAAAGGGGAGAGAGCAAAAGACAAAACAAATATAGTGAAAATGATAACAATGGTTGGAATTCTAGGTGACAGGTATATACTAGTGTCATCGTACCTTCCAAATTCTTCTGTAGTTTTGACACTTTAGACCTGGGGAATTACTGATTTGTGAAACCTAAGTTTTAAATGAAAAAAAAAACCTACATAGGTTTTTTTGCTCAAAAGACTTCTCTGAGAAAATTGGGAGAAAGTACGCAGCACATCCAAAACTTATTTAACTATATAATATTTTCGTCCTATCCCACTTCTCTTAATTTCAGACAGCATGCTGATGTTCCAAGGATAAAGTTTGGGAAATGAATCAGACAATAATAAGCACTTTATCTCCAACGTCAACATTTTTTATTCCTCCTTAACTAACTAAACTTTGGCTTTCATTCTTAAAGATGAGCCTTTACATGCTTGATTCTTTCATTCAGAACATTTTATTTAAACATGTTTTAGGGGGCCAAGATGGCGGCTTAGTAAGGTACGTGCATCTTAGTTCCTCCTCCAGAGCAACTACTAAGTGAACAGAAACAGTGCAGAACAGCTCCCGGGGCCACGGCAGGGAATGGACACACAGCGTACCCCAGTCTGTCATGGCTAGTCTGACTGAGAGACTTGGCTGTGGTGAGATCCCCGAGCGCCGCGCGACCCCCCGAGCAGCGGCAGCTGTGGCAGCCGGAGCTCCTCCCTCCCTCCTTCCCGGGCCAGCTGAGAGTCTCGGAGAGGCAAGTTTCCCAAGACGCGGCGGCCGACGCCCCTCTTTTGCAGGCGGCTTCCTGGTCCAGCTACGAGTCTTGGATCAGAGGGCTGCCCAAGCCGCGGTGGCCCTCCCCCGCGGGCGGCTTTCTGGTCCGGTGGCGAATTCCCCGGGCCCGCTGCAGCCTGCGACCGACGCCCCTCCCCCGCGGGCGGCTTCCTGGTCCGGTAGCGAATTCCCCGGACCCGCTGCAGCCGTGACCGACACACCTCCAGGGAGAGGAGGGAATTTTCGACAGTGGCAGGGACTGGGTCCAACCAAACACCAATAGGGAAATTAATAAAGGAGCCACAGGGTCCCCTCAAGCCACGGCGGCTGACGCCCCCACCAGGCGTGGCCCCCCGAACCAACTGAGAGAATTGGATCGGAAATCCCCAGGCCACGGAGAACAGTGACAGGGGGATCCCTTCCAAACACGTGAGACAAACGTGTGCCATGAGCGCCACCTACTGGGCAGGATAAGAAAAACAGAACCCAGAGATTTCACAGAAAAATCTTACAACCTTGTTGGGTCCGACACCCAGGGAAATCTGACTAAATGCCCAGACGCCAGCAGCAGAAGATAACTGTCCACACTCAGAAGATTGAGAATATGGCCCAGTCAAAGGAACAAACCAATAGTTCAAATGAGATACAAGAGCTGAGACAACTAATGCTGAATATACGAACAGAAATGGAAAACCTCTTCAAAAAGGAAATCGAGAAATTGAGGGAGGACATGAAGAAGACATGGGCTGAACAAAAAGAAGAAATAGAAAAACTGAAAAAACAAATCGCAGAACTTATGGAAGTGAAGGATAAAGTAGAAAAGATGGAAAAAACAATGGATACCTACAATGATAGATTTAAAGAGACAGAAGATAGAATTAGTGATTTGGAGGATGGAACATCTGAATTCCAAAAAGAAACAGAAACTATCGGGAAAAGAATGGAAAAATTTGAACAGGGTATCAGGGAACTCAAGGACAATATGAACCACACAAATATACGTGTTGTGGGTGTCCCAGAAGGAGAAGAGAAGGGAAAAGGAGGAGAAAAACTAATGGAAGAAATTATCACTGAAAATTTCCCAACTCTTATGAAAGACCTAAAATTACAGATCCAAGAAGTGCAGCGTACCCCAAAGAGATTAGACCCAAATAGGCGTTCTCCAAGACACTTACTAGTTAGAATGTCAGAGGTCAAAGAGAAAGAGAGGATCTTGAAAGCAGCAAGAGAAAAACAATCCATCACATACAAGGGAAACCCAATAAGACTATGTGTAGATTTCTCAGCAGAAACCATGGAAGCTAGAAGACAGTGGGATGATATATTTAAATTACTAAAAGAGAAAAACTGCCAACCAAAACTCCTATATCCAGCAAAATTATCCTTCAAAAATGAGTGAGAAATTAAAACATTCTCAGACAAAAAGTCACTGAGAGAATTTGTGACCAAGAGACCAGCTCTGCAAGAAATACTAAAGGGAGCACTAGAGTCAGATACAAAAAGACAGAAGAGAGAGGTATGGAGAAGACTGTAGAAAGAAGGAAAATCAGATATGATATATATAATACAAAAAGCAAAATGTTAGAGGAAAATATTATCCAAACAGTAATAACATTACGTGTCAATGGACTGAATTCCCCAATCAAAAGACATAGATTGGCAGAATGGATTAAAAAACAGGATCCTTCTATATGCTGTCTACAGGAAACACATCTTAGACCCAAAGATAAACATAGGTTGAAAGTGAAAGGTTGGGAAAAGATATTTCATGCAAATAACAACCAGAAAAGAGCAGGAGTGGCTACACTAATATCCAACAAATTAGACTTCAAATGTAAAGCAGTTAAAAGAGACAAAGAAGGACACTATATACTAATAAAAGGAACAATTAAACAAGAAGACATAACAATCATAAATATATACGCACCGAACCAGAATGCCCCAAAATACGTGAGGAATACACTGCAAACACTGAAAAGGGAAATAGACTCATATACCATAATAGTTGGAGACTTCCATTCACCACTCTCATCAACGGACAGAACATCTAGACAGAGGATCAATAAAGAAACAGAGAATCTGAATATTACAATAAATGAGCTAGACTTAACAGACATTTATAGGACATTACATCCCACAACAGCAGGATACACCTTTTTCTCAAGTGCTCATGGATCATTCTCAAAGATAGACCATATGCTGGGTCACAAAGCAAGTCTTAACAAATTTAAAAAGATTGAAATCATACACAACACTTTCTCGGATCATAAAGGAATGAAGTTGGAAATCAATAATAGGTGGAGTGCCAGAAAATTCACAAATACGTGGCGGCTCAACAACACACTCTTAAACAACGACTGGGTCAAAGAAGAAATTGCTAGAGAAATTAGCAAATACCTCGAGGCGAATGAAAATGAAAACACAACATTTCAAAACTTATGGGATGCAGCAAAGGCAGTGCTAAGAGGGAAATTTATTGCCCTAAATGCCTATATCAGAAAAGAAGAAAAGGCAAAAATGCAGGAATTAACTGTCCACTTGGAAGAACTGGAGAAAGAACAGCAAACTAATCCCAAAGCAAGCAAAAGGAAAGAAATAACAAAGATTAGAGCAGAAATAAATGAAATTGAAAACATGAAAACAATAGAGAAAATCAATAAGACCAGAAGTTGGTTCTATGAGAAAATCAATAAGATTGATGGGCCCTTAGTAAGATTGACAAAAAGAAGAAGAGAGAGGATGCAAATAAATAAGATCAGAAATGGAAGAGAAGACATAACTACTGACCTCACAGAAATAAAGGAGGTAATAACAGGATACTATGAACAACTTTACGCTAATAAATACAACAATTTAGATGAAATGGACGGGTTCCTGGAAAGACATGAACAACCAACTTTGACTCAAGAAGACACAGATGACCTCAACAAACCAATCACAAGTAAAGAAATTGAATCAGTCATTCAAAAGCTTCCTAAAAAGAAAAGTCCAGGACCAGACGGCTTCACATCTGAATTCTATCAAACATTCCAGAAAGAATTAGTACCAACTCTCCTCAAACTCTTCAAAAAAATCGAAGTGGAGGGAAAACTACCTAATTCATTCTATGAAGCCAACATCACCCTCATACCAAAACCAGGCAAAGATATTACAAAAAAAGAAAACTACAGGCCAATCTCTCTAATGAATATAGATGCAAAAATCCTCAAAAATTCTAGCAAATCGTATCCAATAACACATTAAAAGAATTATACATCATGACCAAGTAGGATTCATCCCAGGTATGCAAGGATGGTTCAACATAAGAAAATCAATTAATGTAATACACCATATCAACAGATCAAAGCAGAAAAATCACATGATCATCTCAATTGATGCAGAGAAGGCATTTGACAAGATTCAACATCCTTTCCTGTTGAAAACACTTCAAAAGATAGGAGTACAAAGGAACTTCCTTAAAATGATAGGGGGAATATATGAAAAACCCACAGCTAATATCATCCTCAATGGGGAAAAATTGAAAACTTTCCCCCTAAGATCAGGAACAAGACAAGGATGTCCACTATCACCACTATTATTCAACATTGTGTTGGAGGTTCTAGCCAGAGCAATTAGACAAGAAAAAGAAATACAAGGCATCAAAATTGGAAAGGAAGAAGTAAAACTATCACTGTTTGCAGACGATATGATACTATACGCCGAAAACCCAGAAAAATCCACAACAAAACTACTAGAGCTAATAAATGAGTACAGCAAAGTAGCAGGTTACAAGATCAACATTCAAAAATCTGTAGCATTTCTATACACTAGCAATGAACAAGCTGAGGGGGAAATCAAGAAACGAATCCCATTTACAATTGCAACTAAAAGAATAAAATACCTAGGAATAAATTTAACTAAAGAGACAAAAAACCTATATAAAGAAAATTACAAAAAACTGCTAAAAGAAATCACAGAAGACCTAAATAGATGGAAGGGCATACCGTGTTCATGGATTGGAAGACTAAATATAGTTAAGATGTCAATCCTACCTAAATTGATTTACAGATTCAATGCAATACCAATCAAAATCCCAACAACTTATTTTTCAGAAATAGAAAAAACAATAAGCAAATTTATCTGGAAGGGCAGGGTGCCCCGAATTGCTAAAAACATCTTGAGGAAAAAAAACGAAGCTGGAGATTTTGCATTGCCTGACTTTAAGGCATATTATGACACCACAGTGGTCAAAACAGCATGGTATTGGCATAAAGATAGATATATCGACCAATGGAATCGAATAGAGTGCTCAGATATAGACCCTCTCATCTATGGACATTTGATCTTTGATAAGGCAGTCAAGCCAACTCACCTGGGACAGAACAGTCTCTTCAATAAATGGTGCCTAGAGAACTGGATATACATATGCAAAAGAATGAAAGAAGACCCATATCTCACACCCTACACAAAAGTTAACTCAAAATGGATCAAAGATCTAAACATTAGGTCTAAGACCATAAAACAGTTAGTGGAAAATGTAGGGCGATATCTTATGAAGCTTACAATTGGAGGCGGTTTTATGGACCTTACACCTAAAGCAAGAGCACTGAAGAAGGAAATAAATAAATGGGAACTCCTCAAAATTAAACACTTTTGTGCATCAAAGAACTTCAAGAAAGTAGAAAGACAGCCTACACAATGGGAGACAATATTTGGAAATGACATATCAGATAAAGGTCTAGTATCCAGAATTTATAAAGAGATTGTTCAACTCAACAACAAAAAGAGAGCCAACCCAATTACAAAATGGGAAAAAGACTTGAATAGACACCTCTCAGAAGAGGAAATACAAATGGCCAAAAGGCACATGAAGAGATGCTCAATGTCCCTGGCCATTAGAGAAATGCAAATCAAAACCACAATGAGATATCATCTCACACCCACCAGAATGGCCATTATCAACAAAACAGAAAATGACAAGTGCTGGAGAGGATGCGGTGAAAGAGGCACACTTATCCACTGTTGGTGGGAATGTCAAATGGTGCAACCACTGTGGAAGGTAGTTTGGCGGTTCCTCAAAAAGCTGAATATAGAATTGCCATACGACCCAGCAATACCATTGCTGGGAATCTACTCAAAGGAATTAAGGGCAAAAACTCAAATGGACATTTGCACACCAATGTTTATAGCAGTGTTATTTACAATTGCAAAGAGATGGAAACAGCCAAAATGTCCATCAACAGACGAGTGGCTAAACAAACTGTGGTATATACATACGATGGAATATTATGCAGCTTTAAGACACGATAAACTTATGAAGCATGTAATAACATGGATGGACCTAGAGAACATTATGCTGAGTGAGTCTAGCCAAAAACTAAAAGACAAATACTGTATGGTCCCAATGATGTGAATCGACATTCGACAATAAACTTGGAATATGTCATTGGTAACAGAGTCCAGCAGGAGTTAGAAACAGGGTAAGATAATGGATAATTGGAGCTGTTGGGATACAGACGGTGCAACAGGACTAGATACAAAAACTCAAAAATGGACAGCACGATAATTGTAAAGTAATCATGTTAAAACACTAAATGAAGCTGCATCCGAGCTATAGGTTTTTGTTTTGTTTTGTTTTGTTTTTACTACTATTACTTTTATTTTTTTCTCTATATTAACATTCTATATCTTTTTCAGTTGTGTTGCTAGTTCTTCTAAACCGATGGAAATGTACTAAGAAACGATGATCATGTATCTATGTGATGATGTTAAGAATTACTGATTGCATATGTAGAATGGTATGATTTCTAAATGTTGGGTTAATTTCTTTTTTTCCGTTAATTAATAAAAAAAAAAACTTGTTTTAACATACAGGGCAGCTTACTTTTTAAATAAATGTAAGACTAAGTGTTTTAGTCTCCCAAGAGGTTCTCTACAATCAATTGTACAACACTGGAACTCTTCAGTCCATGCCATTCAGGTGACCAAATGCATTTGCTACTTTTATAAATTTCTTGTTTCCATCTAAAATGCAGTTCTTTCTCTTCGAGCTTCATCTTCAAAAGGTTATTGTAAAATTGCACTCTATTTTCCTTAATTTATCACTGATTCCTCTTTCTTTTAGAAGATTACGGTCTTAAAGATTTAAAAATACAGATGTTCTAATTATAAAGAATGAATCTCTGTTTCCTGTTTGATGAATATTTTCCCAGAGACATCTATAATATGCCTCACAGTTTTATTTAATCTCAAATTGGGAACAGGTTTGTTTAGAAGCTCCTTGGGATGCTGTTTGTCAGATCTTCACAACTCTGGAAAACATTTAATTTAGCTGGCATTTAAATATGCAGCATTTAATCACTTTCCTTTGAAACGATCTGAGCATAATTCTTTTATTTCATATGTAAAAGAAGATATCAAAGCATACATACAGACATTATGATTTACAATAAATATATTACATATATTATATATAATGCATATATATGCAGGTCATTTATTGTGCACTGCCTGGAAAATGGGCTTTTGGCAATGTTTTAGTAATCATGTGCTGCAACTCTCATGTTCCAACCTATTTTATAAATCACGAATTCTTATTAAAAATGAAGAATAGCAGGGAGAACAAGTCACAATAAAGCATCTCATGTTTTTAAACTGGAAATTTGTTTAGAAAACCCAATATACTCATGCCAAAACAAGACTCAGGGATTTTGGTTGAGATATAATTTTATGCAGTAGAAAGAATGAAAAATACCATTTCTTTAAGAACAAACTCATTCACAAAAATATCCCATATTTTCATAGCCCAAAGAAATTCTACGTTTGCAAATTTCTACATTGCTAAGGTTATTATTTATGTGTCCGTAGGTTAAATTTTATAACTGTTTCCTTGTTTTATAGTTAATTTAAGTAGAAACTGTCAAATTGTCACTCTTTAAAACCTTGGAGTCATCTGCATCCAACTGGCTGCCAGATTCTATAAATTCATTTTCAACTCAATGAACATTTATTGAGCAATACTATAATCCAAACACATAAAGTGCGAGGGATACAGATTATGGCGATCCACTACACTTAAGGAGTGTACTTGCAGCAAAACAAGTGGTAAATCTGACCATATGGTAGATACATGCATACAAAGGTGATCTGGTGGACAGTTGGTAGTAACTTGGGGAGAGGGCATGGTCACGGAAGACTAGAGAAAGTGACAACTGAACTGTTTTAAAAGATATATAGGATTTCACCACATGGATAAGGCAAGGTGAGGATGGGAAGAAAATAGAATGGCATGTTGGTAAGAGGCCAAGAAACAGGAAAAAGCATGAAAGTTGAAGAAATATGACTAGTTTAGTACAGCTGAAGCATAGAGTATAAATAGGGAAAGAGACAGGAAATGAGACAGGATTGGTAGGTGAGACCAGACTGCGAAAGGTCTAATATGCCAATCTAAAGGGATTAAATACCACTTGGAAGCAAATGGGAAGAGACTGGAAATAAAATGAAGAAATTTTAAGCAGGAAGTAACATTATCAGGCCTGTTTTTTTTTTCTTTGCATTGGCAGGCACTGGGAATCGAACCTGGGTCTCCAGCACAGCAAGCAAGAATTCTGCCACTGAGCCACCACTGCACCACCCAGGCCTATTTTTAAGAATGAAAATTGTCAGCAGTGTAGAGACCTGGAGGGCATAAGACTAGAGATAGGGGGATCTTGTTAAGAAACTATTTCAAGATTAAGGAGGAGAGATCAGGGCCTATACTAAGAAGTATCAGAGGGAATTGAAAAAGGGAAGATGGATCTGAGAGGAATTAATTTTTAGTATTAAGACAGGACTTTAGAGCCAGACATTCATCTACCCACTGTGCAACCCTAGGAAAGTAAGCTAATGTAAACTATGAGGTTCAATGACAAAATGCAATGAACTACAGTACCTTCTTCAATGACTTATTCTGAGGATTAAGCGGAGAAAAAAAAAGAAAATGCACAAAAAGTATTTATGCAGTGCCTCGCATAAAATAACTGCTCACTAAATGTTAGTTACTATTATTATTGCAACTATAAGAGAAAAGGAAGAATTGAGAATGATTCCCAAATAGTTCTTGAATCTGGCCTGCCTCTGCTTTTCAATCTTACAACCAACGTTTAGAACAGTGATTCTCAAAGTGTGGCCCCAGACCACCAGCAGCAGCATCACCTGGGAACTTTCAGAAATGCAATTTCTTGGGCCCCACAAAAGACAAAACGCTAGGGATGGGGCCCAAGAATTTGTATTTTAACAAACCCTTCGAGGTGATTCTGATATATGCTCAAATATGAGACCAGATGGTTTAAATATTCATTATCTCCAGTCAGCGCTCTTACAACAGTTCTATCAGCATCTTCTCCTTAAATTCATCATTTAGAGACCAACCTCCCAAAGCATTCTACTCCCTAAATCCACCTCTAACTTTTATGAAATATTGGACAAGTTTGAGACTCAGTTTCCATATATGAAAAAGAAACATTAACACATGACACAAAGCATGTAAAATAAAATAGCTCCGTAAAGGAAGGTTTACTATTATTATTTTTATCCCTACTATTTCATGTGGTTCTCATAACATAAAAATACTACTATTGTCAGAAATTAACTCACTTAGTTAAGGCTACCCAATTTAATAAGAGAACCAACTTAATACAAATCTCCAGATTCCAAATTCCGGTTCTTTTCATTAAAACAGGATGTTTCTATAATATCAAAAGCATTTATTTCAAAATAAAAAAAAAATTACATTTCAGTATTGTCTAATTTCACATACTATTTGAATAAATGAAAATCATACTCTTCAGAAGTGGACAGGTGAAGTTACATGGAAACTTTTTCAATGAGGTCTTTCAGTAAAAAATAAGTATATCCACCTGTATCTGAACTTGAATATTTATACTAAGTTTAGAAAGAGTTGAAATGAAAAAGCAATCCCTTTATTTTTAAGTTTTATTTTATCATCTTTATCAAACACACATCAGAAAGCATATCAACAGTGCATCTTATAAGTCAGTTTACAGCAAAACTGAACAAGGCAATTGTGTTTACAGAAAAAGTGTCCAGCCAAAAACTATACATAACACAATTAATTGAAATGCAGTGTTCATACTTTTTAGATATATAGGAAAGTGGTAAATAAAAGTTCTTTACTATTTAGCAAGAAAAAAAAAAGCAAGTTTAAAAGACTTGAATGGAAACCAGAAATTTAGGGATTTGAGAAAAAAATCTTGGTATTGACACACATCTACATTTATAGTTTCACTTAGTAATTAAAAAAATCAAAGTCACAAACATTAAGACATCACCAAGAACAAAGAACCATAGTGCCAAGAAATGCCAAGACCAATATGCTATTGAAACAACTGGTAGAAATGTTACAGCTATTCACTAGGTATTTTTAATATTCTTGTAGTTCTGAGGTGAAGGTAAACCAACAGGAGAGAATACTCCTTATAACTGGCTTTGGTTTAAGTGATCTTTCACATTTTTTCCCAACCATACCTTCTTAACAAAGCATAGCAATTATGTATTATTGAGACAAATAGTAGGGTTTTAATATTCACAATCAACCCCCTCCAGTGATGATACTGGAGGTCATATACTGTTAACACTTATTGATCATAACTGGATTTTTTAAAGAGTGATCAAAAGGTAGCAACGATGGAGCCCTATTGGGGGAAATCTCTTCTACCCCAGCTATGACACTGTTTAGAGGTAAAGGAATGTTAAGTTATTTAAGATTTTTTAAAAAAAGAATTATGAATGAATAAATCCTTCAGGAAAAGGTATGACAGCTTTACCCTCTGCAAAGTAAATATTCTACAGAGTGGGAGCTTAACTTTTTCTTGCTATAATAAATAAACTACTTACTTCCATAAGGTGCTATAACTTGGCAGCAAGTGCATACTGATGCCACCTACTAAACCCAATATGCAAAAGAAATATGAAGATGGCCAATTCCCAGTTTCTTTCTGACCCCTGATCTGCAGGAGTATGTATACCAAATTTGATGTATACCAAATATACAAAAGCTGAAATTCAAATATTTATTTTTTAAAATTAGGCCAAACTGAATTATGAGGATTTAATATGGTTTCATAAGCTTTTACAATAATTTTCTGGATGGAACAATAAAAGGGGATGTATAGGAAAGGCAATATTTCTATGCTACAGGTACCAAACCTGGATTTCAAAACACAAATGATCATTTTTAGAGCATTAAAAATATGAAAGACTGTTAATATGAGTAAGGAAGGAAGTCATTTTTCCCCCCTCATCTATTTTTATCATCCTTTTCTTCTTTACTCTTAACTTTGGCAGGCTTCTAACAACACTTGCTAAAAAAAAAAATAATACAGCTATTAATTCAAATAACTGAAGAGATTTCAGGCCCATATACGTGTAATTTTAAAATGGTTCAATACATTTGCTTTTACACACTCACTTTCCTGTTATTAGATATTATAAGGAGAGATAGCCCAGAAGGGAAGGCAGTTCCAACCTGGGATAAAAAAGTAAACTACAAGTAATTCTCTTGCTGACAACCAAGAACTTATGTAGTAAGCAGCTCTGATTCTTACATAAGGGTTTTCCAAAAAGAAACAAACAAAAAAATAATTCCAGTTGCTTTTTTTCAGAATATTATTTTTGTTATGCAAGGTAACATACCAAAATAAGCTCTCTTCTGCACAGAGATTAATGGTCACAGAGTAAATAAGACAGAAAGTTTTCCTTTGCCTTTAAATGAAAGTAGTAAAATAACATGAACCCAGGTCATAAAACATACAAAACAGCCATCAGTTTTCTTCAGGTTTACTGTGACAGGTACCCTATTTAATAAGTAGTAACACTCAGGCAAAAACATTTGGTAAGTTTCCCATGAATTCCAGCATTTATGACACAATTCAAGACACAACTGCCATGATGATGATAACTCTGAAAAGCGCAAATAAAGCAAATTTAAAACATTAATCCTCAAAGCAGACCAAGAAATAACAAAGGTTCTGAGCTATAGGAAAATGAATAAAAACTTTATCAGGAGTACAAATGTTGTGCAAACTATTTTGTATCTCACATCCTGAAGATCACCTTAATCACCATCTGCAAAATATACACTCTCCTAAATGCTCTCTGGTTTACAGATATTTGCTTTACAGCCCATTCCACTATAAAATCACAGTAAAAAAACATACAATTTTTTACCTTCTTCTTAATTATCCATAGTTCTTGTCAATTACATGCCACTGTGTGAATTTAGTGGTCATCATATAGTTTAAAAATAGTGAAAAACAATTTGGGGGAGGTGGCTAGGATAATAAACATGATTTATCCTGTGGTATCAGGTAAAAGAAACAAACCAAAAACAAAACAAAATAAAATCTTTAAAACTCTGGGTAATTAAAAAACTAAGGTTGGGTCATGGTGGCTCAGCAGGCAGAATTTTCACCTGTCATGCAGAGAACTGAGTCCGATTCCTGGTGCTCGCCCATGCAAAAAAAGACCAAAAACTAAAATATCCATGGTTCCCCTACAATTAAGAAAATTTAACTCATTCAAATACACCATAAAAGGTTCACACAAGTTCCCTATTAAGGATTTAACATTTTTATACTCATTAAGAAGGCTAATAAATAATAGTTTGAAAAATTACCATTTTAAAATAAAGGTAATTTATTGAGCACCTTAAGAGGAAATGGAAATTTGTATGACCATACTTAACAAGAAATAAATAGATTATATTAGAGTTAGCATAAATAATATTTGAGGAAGTAACCTGATGCTAAAAATGGAATTAGATCCAAGAAAGAATTAGATTCTGCCAGATAACTCTGGCTTTCCATCATATGTAATAATGGGAAAAGGTCAAATAAGAACAGTTTTATACACACACACAAAAGTGAACCAAGGACATTTTGGACTTTCATATTACTTGACTCAATCCAAAAGTTATTCCAAGGAAAAGGCAGAGGTGCAATTATCACCATCTGGGAAGCTTCCACCCAAATGAGTTTATGTATTTTCCAATAAACACAAGGCACTTTCTTAAATCTCTGACTCTCTATACGGCGACCAGACTAAAAGTCATGATACAATTTCATCTGTACCCTAATCTGAATAAAGCCACCTAGTATTGTACCCTTGCATAAGATTCTAGGTAAAATATGTGGTAACTAGGGTCTCCCCTACTCTCATACACAGTAACTATGTTATTATGATTATTATAATTTCCTATGGTACTTATTTCCATTAAATTAATTATAAAAAGCAAAAATGCCATGCTGTCAAATATAAATGATAGTAGAAATTATGGAAGACATGCCTAATTTAAAAGCTCTAAGGATAAAAATGATGACAAAACTTTAGTTACGTACATTAGATGCACTGCAACTCAAATGAACCATGAAATAGTATTCTCTGCGATAAGTGCTATAATTCTGCCTATAATTTATTCCAGAAAGTAACTGATGCCCTTACCAGGGTGAAAGCCCAGTGTGGTAAGGCAGAAACAAACCTTATGCCCATAGTTTCTCTTTCTCTTCCTCAACATGGTAGCACTATTTCTGACAGCACTCCTTGTAGTATTTTTGCTCAACAGTTACAATATAAGTACAAGTAACAAGAATCTAGAAGGCAAGTTAACTAAGAATTCAGACTTTTTTCTTAACATATCAGCACTCTTGCAGCTGGAGTAGCAAAAAGGCAATCCTTGTCTCAGTAAGAACACAAAGATGAGTAAAACTACATTCATGGTTTTGTTCTCAAAACAGCCTTGGTTTTAACTCAAGGCATATAGCAGGGAGGGAATTTCTCTAAACAGAGCTGCTATATTGATGGCCACAAAACAGGGAAGTCATCGGTGGTAAAAGCTGCAGATCTCTCACTGGCAAAGGTTAATTTTTTTTCTTATTCCTTTACAATGCAGCCAATAGTTACTTTTAGATACTGCTATCTCTTACTGAGGTGTACAAATTTAACTACAATTGTCCTTCCCCTTTAAATATAGTACTAAAGTTTTGAAAGTAACTGGCTGGCCATCTTCTGTTCATATGATATTCCAAAGAGCCAAAGATTTCCTACAGAATAATCAATTTATGTGCCTTTCTTCAGGCAAAATGTGCCACTGCAAAATATCATGGAACAATAAAGAATAAATTGGAAAGGTAAGAGGGAAGGAAGCACAATAAGAATTTAGAAAAGAAAAACTACCTGAGATAAAATTTGCCCAAATGGGTAGGGATTATGTGACATGAACCCTCACTTTTTTACCCTGCTTCTGAAAAAGAAAATTTCTAAGTTTTCAATAACTTCAAGGGATCAAAATCTGCCTATATATTTCCTCTTAAAAGAACCATGAAAACTGCATTTCTTGTTAATATTTGGTTCAGATTTTAAAAAGATTATGATTTAACTTCTGATTATATCAGAATACGGAAGGAGAATCTGCAAACGTCATCTTTGGTAATAATGGGCTAAGAGCTATAAAATGGCAATTAAATCATAGGAGGCATGTTTCTTCATTTCTGTGGCTTCAATATAAAATATTCATTTCAATGCATGTTTACTGAAACTCATCAACTATTCCCTCAACTCTCCTAAAACCTAGCTAACATTTTTGTTATAAAATCCTACAATATTAAATACTACATATATGTATGAATCTATCAGCAATAAGATGATCAAAGAATGCTGTGAAGTTCAGCATCAAAATGTTAGCAGCATACTGTACCAGAAGCTTAGAAGCATACCTGCAGTTTTAATTCTAAGGATTGGGGGGACAGGGAGGAAAGAATGAGAAAGGTGCATGTACTAACCTAGAATACTTGCCCTTCAGAAGAAATCGTTCGTACTCTTGTTTTCATCGGTATGTATGTAAGTACCTGGTGTTTCTATCACCATGGAAGCTACTAAACATACAAACATTTATTGTTTCAGGAAAGTTTAAGTCCCCAAATAGTGGGTCTACTCTCATGAATTTTATTCTGGGAACAAAATCAAATAACCAATCTCAAAAAGAACTCAAATTAATAATTCTTCCTTCTAAGGGCACATATGGGAGCTTACTATAAATTTTCCCTTGAAGACCATGTCACAAGGCCTTTGGCAGTTCATAAATAAACCTCCTTATATCAAATTTGGCTTTCTAATAACTATTAAGGGAGAGTCCTGAATAACTGTAAATAAATGAAATGGCAAAACAGTGATTGTTGGAGTAAGGTAAAATAATTCATCCTCTAAAGTGTAAATTCTACTTGGACTGTCAGGAATCTGCACGGCACACACAAGAAAAGATTACATGAGGAGGCTCCCAACAGGGAAAGATATAAAAGACTTTTTCTTTACAAAAATAAAATAAAAATTTCATTCAGATGAGGAAATAAGAAAACATTCATAATCTTTATACAACTCATCTTTTGTGTTTTTATGTATAATCAGTGCTTTATAAAGGTGTCCTAATTTTTATACTTTTAAACGCAATCTACCATGAAGTGAAAGAAATTCACACATCATCAACCTGTATTCCTCCACTCAGAGATGCATTAGATTGCTCTGAATCCTTTTAAGACTTCTTTGAGTTTCCTTTACTTTCTGATTCCACTTCTTTATATCTACAACTTTTTCTAAACTTCCTTGTTGTCAAAAGCCAGGCCCTGGGATGCTGTTCCTCTAGCTTTCAGAGTGAAAGAATCCTCGATCATTCATCCTCTTTGCCTATTTTTCTTCTTTTCCCTTCAAGGTACATTCAATTCTTTCTTTTTGACCCACTTCAATTTTCCTGCATAGTAGGTAGAACCATATTTCAAGAAATCTTATAATGAGATCATAAGAGATTAAAAAAAAGTAGGGCTAATACAGGGTTTAAAGTAAACTGAAGGATGGTGACAATTTACATGTAGCAAAACTTTTTCATTGTTTTTCAGTTTCTCTTTAAGAGAATTTCAATATGACCCCCAAACAGTCTAAACTCCAGTTTGTTCCTAGCCTCTCAGGAATGAACTTTGTCATTTACATTTTATCAGACAGGCTGATTCTCAGAAAACATATTCTAAATCTTATAGATATGAAACAGGTAAGGGAAAAATGGGTGTAGACTGTTTTAACCCACAAAACTCACACTATAAAATAGGCTGACTCAAATTTTCTCTAATCTCTCACACCCACACACTGATTCAAGCATACATACTAGACATAAAAATTGTGCAAGATCAAGCATCAGCTTTCTATTTTAAAAGCCTTAATTAAAAAAAAATGTTGATAGGCTCACTGCAGTTTTGTTAAAGGAATATTCAGGACTACAGTACTTCTTTTTAAAAAATTCACAATTCAGTGTTAAGAACACAGTAGGTAATTGTTGCTTTTCAGTTACTTAACATCGCTGAGAGCATCCAGTGCCAACTATGAATATCAATAAGCAAAGAACCACCTGACAACACAAATAATCTTTAAGTGTGTCACCAGCCCTAATAAATTTGTTAAAAATATTCACTTTGACATGATATTATTCATCCTTGCTTCATGATCACATGAAATAATTATATCTATTTAGGTTACATACTGAAGAGCAGCACCTGCCCTACTGCACAAAAAAACACTGCCCAAATAGATGCTCTAAAGGCCCTCAATGTATAGCTGAGAAGTGTCCTACTCAATGCCAAATGTCTGCAATGCAGTCCCTGTTTGGGTAATGGCTGCAAATTAGGAGGATTAAATAAATGAATAAACTACCCTCTTAAAATGGTAACCAGGTACGGCTGCATTCAGATATGGAATACAATAACCCAGGAAATGGAAGAGAAGAAACAGGAAATAGTCCTTAGGTTACTGATTAAAGCAAGGTTTGATATAGATATCCCCTCTTGTAGGCACTCAGTGGGTAGAATGTAGCCACAACAAACTTCCCATCAAACATCCTTCCAGTCAGTAATTTCTGAGCAGCTTTGGAATCACCAGCATTTGCATACTCGACAAAGACCTAAAAAAGGACAGAGAAAATAATTTCATTTTCAGCAAGATCATTTTAGACCAGTGCTTCTACAATTCTAATGTGCATAGTCATTTGGCGATTTTGTTAAAATAAAGATTCTGTTTAATAGGTCTAAAGTGTGGCCATAGATGTGAAATGTTTTACATTTCTAACCAATCTCCCAAGTGATGTTGCTGGTCCATGGATTGCACTTTTGAGTCACAAGATTTAGAATACTTCTGTTCAGAAGATTAGATCTTCTGTTTAAATCTCTGTTCAATTCTGAGAAAATCCATCAAAGACAAGTTGAATGAAAAATGTATAACTTCTTGCCAAATTCTTACAGGGGTGCTGAAAACTATTAGTCACTTGCCAATGACAGGTTTGAACAGCCCAGAGAGCAACTGCATTTCACTGATACTAACAAGATAATCTATACTTCTAACAGCGGAAGAAGAAAAAAACACTAGGAAAAGCCACTGGAAATTATCCCTATTTAAAGATTTGTAGAAGCCATAAATATAACTGCCATAAGAAAGAAGTTAAAAACAAGGTAATTTTCTTTTCCAAAGCATCTGAACTCCTCAGGTAGGTTGGTAGAGATATGGCATAATAATTTATAAGTTCTATTTATTGACCTAAAGCAACAGTTAAAAGGAGGTGGGGGGGAAAAAAAGAGGTGAAATTATTTGAAATGTCTTGTCCTTAGTTATCTTGCAAATTGATGAACCAGGCAAAGAACTGCCTCTCCCTCCTCAACGTATGCTTTCCTCATTTTATCAACAGTCTCCAAACTGGGTGTGAGTACGCTAGGACACTGAAATACTTTCAAAGGGCATAGTTTCTAGGAAATCAATTTCCAGATTCTCAACTTCCACTTGTTAATCTTTTCCTAAAATGGATCTGCTTAGAAGTTCAGGCAGGTTATCCTTTTCCAACATCTCTTTCATAGTAGCTCTTCTCCTGTCCAACAAACGTTATTTTCCCAGGATATAAAAACCTACAGGGCATGGGAAAAGGAGGCAACTGCGAATCCAGTACTGTTTTGTTGTTGTTGTTTTTTAATTATAGAATCCTCTTTCATTGATAAACAAAGTTTATCAGACTATGACTGGTCAATCCTTGCCTTATTCAAATATTTCTGTTAAGTAGTGATATCTGACATTAGATCTAAGGTAATTTGGACTATGATGGGATTTTCTAAATTGAAATATACTGTAAAAAGGGGAAAGGTAGAACTGATTTTGACTCTTCTGTCCTGTGACTATTGTGAACCTATTCATTACTCTTGAAAATACAGTAAAGAACTCGCCAAATGATGAAAACTGCTTTTTTCACATAGTATGCAATGCTTTTCAGTTATTCTTATAACTGGTTCCTAAAATATATTAAAAGGACTTCCAAATGGCTAAAGCAGTATGGTCAGTCAGGCTATTTATTTTATTTTAAATGTAACTGCATAGGAAAAAATCAATAGATAAAATTGTATGTGACTTTTTAAAAATATATATTTTTTTAATATATTTTTTTCTTTTTTATTTGCATATGGGCAGGAGGCACCAGGAATCGAACTTCAGACCTCCAGTATGGCAGGTGAGAGCTCTGCCTGCTGAGCCATGGCAGCCTGCCCTGTATGTGACTTTTTTAAGATTAGATAAACTGTGTAATGAGGAAGTTAAAACCTGTATTACATCACAAAATATATAATCTAATCATAATCAATGCTTATTTTATTTCATCTTAGAAATGCTTAATAATTTCTATCTCCTTTTAATCAAAAATAGAAGTACATGTTAGCTGCAGGGCTATTTAGTTCTTAGCAATGTATAACAAATATATTGGGTCCATGGCTACAAGATTTATCAGAAATCACTTTCACTCTCCTTTAAATGTTAGTGAAAGCTTCTCAAAAGAGCAAACTTCCTCCTACTGATGACTGACTTTTTCAATATTATCTTAAAGCCAAGCACCTCTCTGGTGAAAAACTGTTGCTCTTTTCTTCAGTTCTTCAGGTTTCAATTTCATTTTGACTAATGGATTAATATCAAATCATATTAGTCCTTGGTACAAAATCCTCCCAGGCCTTCTCATCTCCTTCAAAGTAAAAGCCAATGGTGTTTCAATGGCCTACAGGCTCATTCTACGCTACCTGTCCCCCACACTCCCTTCCCTCTTTGATTTCATCTCCTATTCTCCTTTCTCATTCTGCTGTTGCTCCTCAAACTTACTATAAGCACACTCAGAGCCTTGGAACTTGCTGGTCCTTTTGCCTAGAATTCTTTCCCTCACTCCTTCAAATCCTGTCTCAGATATAATCATCTCAGTATGTTCTTCCCTACTATTCCATTAAAACTGCAATCTACCCCACCCTAGCACTACCTAAGACTCTTCCTCAATCTATTTTTTCTCCATAGCACTTCTCATTATATATTTTATTGTCTGTTTGATCACTGTTGTAAGCTGAGTGCCTAGAACATAATCGATGCCCAGTAGGTATTGGCTGAATGAATAAACGGCAAAAAAATATTTAGTATGCTCCTGACACTAAAGGAAGTAAATGTATTACGAGATAGCTAATAACTTTTCACTAAGACTAGATGGAAATTTCTTCCATATTTTTCAGTTGCCAAGAATTTTCATAAATACTGAACCATAAGACAGAATAACCCTCAAATGGAGGAAATTTCATCCTCATATGGAAATGTCTAGAAACATTTTTGATTGTCACAACTTGTGGAGAGGGTTCTGGCATCCAGTAAACAGAGGCCTAGAATGCAGGATACAATACAAAAACCGTCCAGCTCAAAATACTTATAATGCCAAGGTTGAGAAACTCTGAAACAAAGTAAAACAATAATGTTTGTCCAAAAATAAAAATACCACAGATAAAAAGATTTTCTTATAAATTCTTTGCCAAATAATTTAATTTAGTTTCAGCTTGTAAATTTTATAAAGAAACTGAGGATCATCACAGTTAGTGACACTGA
This sequence comes from Tamandua tetradactyla, assembly GCF_023851605.1. Classification (NCBI taxonomy): domain Eukaryota; kingdom Metazoa; phylum Chordata; class Mammalia; order Pilosa; family Myrmecophagidae; genus Tamandua; species Tamandua tetradactyla. Next base: position 15,672,850 of record NC_135330.1, on the reverse strand, counting down.
GTATGGCACTTGTTTTAGAATCCTCAGTCTAGTACTTTCTTCTCTTTAAATTACTGCTGATAATTCTGTTAGAATCAGAACTGAACCTAATTAATTTTCTAACCTTAAATAGAACAAAACTGGAACAAAATATTTCTGTATTTGAACCTGACCTAAACGAGCAAATGATTCACTTGATGTCATTGTATACAATGGCTCAAAAGCTGATTAATACCTTTTTATAAACAAATTTTAACTGATGAAAAAATATATATGCATTGTATAGAACTTTTGGAAAAAAGTGAGGAATACAAGCAAGAAAATATTTTTATTTTCCATAACACCAAACTCACAATTGCTAGCAACATGCCTGCATGTATCTTTCTACAGAACCAAAATATTTTACACAGAATTTTAACAACCTCTGCTAACTCTACAATGATAAAAACATTCACTTACTTGTCCTCTGCCAGGATTTTCCTTTGGAACAAGCAGAGATACCACTGGTCCATATTTTTGACACTCCTCTTTTACATCTTCTACAACATCTGGTTATTAAAACACGTAACAGTAACTGCTTTGATATAATCAACACACTTGTATTGTTTTCAAACTTTAAAATACCAAAAAATTTACAAACATATCTAAATAATGAGGCAATTTTCAATACCTTCTAAAATCAAGCTTAAGAATTACATGAATTCAAAGTATTAAACAATTTTGTTTAAATTTAAATTAGACAATACATTCAAATTAAAAAGAATAATAAAGTTTGCCTCCCAATGACCATTCCTGTCCCCTACCTGAAGACAATAATGATTACCAGTTTCTTCTAAATCCTTCCATAAATTCTATAGGCTTATACAAGTAAATATGCTTATATGTTTTTAAATAAAAATATTCTAATCTTGCTCGTTATTAGCATATATCTTTATGATCTTTCCATATAATTGTATAAAATTTTCTCATTTTTATGGCTGGGTAATATCACTCTATGAATGCTCTATAAATTATCTAAGGTCCCCTACTGATGAGTAATTAAGCTATTTCCAGACTTTAGCTACTATAAATGATACTGCAATAGACAAAACATGTGAGTACTTTTAAGTTGAATTTATAAAAGCAGATTATGTCAAAGTTGGTATGGACTTGTAATTTTGTTTGAATTACCGATTTAACTGTCATAAAGGTTTACCAATTTACACTTTCTCCAGTGATGTATGAGAATGTCTATTTTCCTGTATCTTATCCACTGTAGGGTATTTTAATCACAGTTCTGATTTTAATTAGCATTTCAATAAGAATGGCAATATAAATTGTATTTTCATACATGTCTGATACATTTGTACTTCATTCCTGTAGTCTGTCCATTCATTTCCTTTATCCATTATCTATTGGGTTGATTTGTAGGGGATTTGTCTGTAATAAGCAATGTAAATATTTTTCCTAGATTGTCATTTGTCTTTTAATCTTTCTTATGGTGGCTGAGGTCATAATTATGACCAAAATATGTCAAATTATTATTTTACTTATTGAAGGTTTTATGCCATGCTTGAAAAAAAGTCTTTTCCACTTAAGGACTATAAACAGAATTCTCTCCAGGGTTTTTTGTTGTTGTTGTTTTTTAGTTTATTAGTTCTTTCTTTATTTTATATACAAAGAGTTAGCATTGTTTCCTTAGTCAGGCAGGTGTCTTGGAAGATCACTTAGTCCAACCTGATGAAGCCTATATCCTTCCCGCACTGACAGAAACAATGGCGGCACATACTGAGGCCATATTTCCTAATCAGACAGTGCTGGTTTGAGCAGAAGCAGCAAGAGCAGGAACCCTGGCTGAATTTTTTTTTTTTTTTAAATGGGCAGGCACCGGGAAACGAACCCGGGTCCTCTGGCATCGTAGGCAAGCATTCCTGCCTGCTGAGCCATCGTGGCCCCCTGGCTGAATTTTTGTGGATGACTCCAGTAGACCTGGTAATGCATCTTGCTTTCAAGGAAGGCAATGAGGAAAAAGGTCTCCAAATGATTTCTAAAATGTCTTTTTCAAACTTTTCTTCTCTCCCTTCCACCCACTTCCTTTTTCACTTTCCTGTTTTCATTCTTTCCCTTACTACTTCAAAACATACTGAAAAAACACTTAAACTTTGATTCATTTGGAATTTATTTTGGTGTAAAATGGAAGGTTGAATCTATTTTCGTCTGCATCCCCACCAAGATTCCAAGACAGCTGTCCCAAAACAATGATTTCTAGCTAAGAAAACTTACCTAAAACTAAAAAATGTTATTTGATAATGACCCTGCTAATCAGAACCAGCAAAGGTATTAGATTTTTAATGCACTTTAGTTCATGTAAGATTCTAAAATTTATTAGAAAATTTAAGCAACAATGAAATACTCAACATATTCAGAAGCAGAAATAAGTCTTACAAAGCAAATACATACATACCAAGAAAAAAAAAAGAATATAGTCTTCTTAAAATTTCTTCAAGAAAGCACAAGCTTGAGTTTCACAGAGATAATTTAGGGGAAAATTTCACAGAAATAAAAATTCTTATACAAAGATAAGTAAAGTATATAAGTGGGATATTAAATTTGATCAAAAAAATTACTTAGAACCACTGTGCATTAGTGACCTGATTCAAACAATGCTAGGATTAGACTATTCTTTCAGATAAACAGGCATCCTGAAAAGATGAGGGGCTGGAGATTCTTAACATTCACAGACTCAAAGAAACTGTTTATTCATTTCCCAAAAATTGATATTGAAGCTCAAGGACATAAAATGATTTACTTTTACAAGAGGCACTACAGTACAATTAACGTTATACGTAACGTTTTAATTTTTCAAAAAGAGAATGTAATCATTTATTACTACAAAATTAAATTTTTAAATAGAAAAATAAATAAAACAGTTTTGTTGTATTTAATCTTATTTTATTGAATGTATATATATATGTGATTAGTTATGCTCATTAAAAATTTTTTTTGGCTTATCATTTTTTCATACAGTAATTCAAAGGCATGTCCTAAGGACAGCATGTTTCAGAACTCCAGTTTAACAACTGCCTTTGCTGAAAAATCTTCCTTACAAAGGAAGGTAGATTTGAATAAGAGATTAACATCTTTGGGCTTATGAAAATCATGATCCTCATTTCCCAACCCACCTACCAAGCAGACAAGGTTTTTGCTGAACTGTAATGAATCCGTAAACAAAACACCTTTATATATTTACATATATACACACACACCTAAATATCTGGCTCATTTATTTTTTTACTAGCTTTGTGACTGAGCCTCAGTTTCTTCATTATAAAATGGGAAAATAGTAAGTACTTCTCAGGTAATATAAAGTCCAAGGTACTGGGTAAGTGCTAAAAATTTGTAGTTACCAACATTACTAGTGACAGAGAATTTTGTACACTGACTCAGAGATATCCAGGTTCAAAACAAGGAATAAGAAACATAGGGAAGAACAGTATAAAATAAAGCTTTCTGTTTTAAACTTTTTCCATCTTAAATATTAGCAGAATATAAAACAAAATATAATCTGTGGACAGAACATACAGAAATTAAGAACAGGTCAAAAGTCTAGAAAACAGCTGAGGATCATTTGTTAGCAAATAACAGCTAAATGGTGAAAGTAAATAAAATGATAAAGTAAGCAATAGGAAGAAATCAGAAAAGTTCAACATGAGTGCTGAAGAACACTCAGAAAATAACTGGTTACTGTGTGAGAACATCAGTGACTTCCTAACTACTCTCACTTAAAACGTATCATTATTTAGTTGTGTATTCATCACCACAATCAATTTTTGAACATGTTCATTACTCCAAAAGATGAAAAAAAAAAAAATTAAAAAAAAGACACCCAAACATCTCATTCTCCTTACCTGCCCCCCCCTATTATTTATTTTTTTACTCGCCTGTCCATATACTAGATCAAGGGTGTGCCAGCCACAAGCTTTTCACAATCACACAGTCATTGTAAAAGCTATACAGTTATACAATTGTCTTTAAGAATCGAGGCTACTGGATTATAGTTCAACAGTTTCAGGTACTTCCTTTTAGCTATTTTAATACACTAAAAACTAAAAATGGGTATTTAAAGCGTTAAGAATAACTTTCAGAATGACCTCTCAACTCTATCTGAAATCTCTCAGTCACTGAAACTTTTTGTTTCATTTCTGTTCCCCCTTTTGGTCAAGAAGGCTTTGTCAGTCCCGTGATACCAGGTCCGGGCTCATTCCTGGGACTCATGTCCAGGAAGATTTACACCCCGGGGAATCATGTCCCATGTAGGGGGAAAGAGTGAGTTTTCCTGCTGAGCTGGCTGACAGAGAAAGAGAGAGAGAGAGAGAGAGAGACTGAGAGAAAGGTGTGGAGTGACTCTTAACATTCTCCTTATTTCATCCTTCCTTCCTTCCTCCTTTCCCTCAGTAAATATTGAGTGTCCAGTATGTGTCAGTGCCGTGGATATAACAGTAAACTAAAACAATCTTAAAAATCCCAGCTCTGGTAGAGCTCACATTCTAGTGGTTAAAGGTAATTAATATTTACTGGGTGCTTACTATTTGCCAGACATCATTATAAGAAATTTTTATATATTAACTCATTTAATTTTCACAAAAATCCTATGAGATAAATATTATTTATTACTCCCATTCTGCAGAGGAAACTGTGGGTCAAAGAAGCTAATGAGTGATAGACAACATGTGATTCCAGTCTGTACTCTTAACCACTACAAAAAAACCGCTTCTCTAGTACTAGTACTGTGTTGATGCAAAATGCTTCACAACCTTGGTTGTGTATCCCTGGTCCAACTTTGGCTCTGTTTTAGTTCATTCACTACTCTGCTTTCAAAATATTCTCTCTAAACGTAAGTCTGACTATATCACTCTCCTATTTTAAATTTTTAATGGCTCCTTATTGCATTCAGCAAAGAATAAATATTCACTTAACAAATATTATGATAAGCCAGGGACTATTCTAGGCTTGAGCACAGCTCTCTCATGTAGTTTATATTCACATCTTTAAACACAGCAAACAAGTCTGTTAGATAGCTGTTCTCTGACCATTTCCCAATAAAGATCCTAAGATTCAACCACACCAAACAATTTGCTGTCCTCTGAGTGTGTCACATTTTCTCTCATCTCTGTGCCTTTATGCTACTTCCTCCTCAACCCATTAACTTTTAACAAAGCAACTCTAACTGCTAACTGAGCTCAGACAGAACCTTCACAGAGATTGGGTTAGGCAGCCTTCTTCTCTGCCCCTGTACATTACCCTATCCTCAGATTTTCCACAACTGTAAGTGTTTGCTTGTATCTTTTGTCTCCCTACTAGTGTTAGTTCCTGAAAAACAGGAAATAATCCCAGAGTGGAACACAGCATGTGCACAGTAAATATGTGCTGAATGAATGAGCTGTGAAAAGAAAAAAAAAAAAAAACGAGAGACCAAGAAGGGACAAATGAAAGCATAGAGCAGAACTAGATTAGCAAGACAAGACAGACAATTTTGCTGTAAAAACTAACCTTATGAGATTTATGGGTTTTTGGAATTAAAGAATAAGAGTATTGTAGCAATCATATGGTTCAATATCCTTACGACAGAAATTAGGAAATATGAGAATCTTGTGGATATATATGTCTATTCCAGACTTAGTTAAGAAAGACACATTAAAATAAAATATAGTTTTAGGAAGCACTAACCTTCATATTCCTCTTCATTTTCAAGATAATCATCATCTAGCACATTCAGCAGTCTTAGCACTGGAGTAGGAAGCATTACCAGATCTTCAATGTGAGGGGCTGTTAAAAGTTCATCATAATATGGTTAAATGTACATCTCCAAAAATAAATTAATGAATACCAGTCAAAGGAGCTTGGGATATAAATTAGGTCTGATGTCTTATTTGACGGTGACATGACCAAGAAAAAAAATAAGTATACAACTTACCAAAAGGAATGCTAAAGAATGGGCTGCATAATGCCATTTCAGCAGGAATTCTTCTGCTTGGATCATCATGAAGCATGCTAAAATAGGAAAATAGGTATATTTACAAATATTGTGAAATTTTTTGAAAATGTAATCATTAAGGAAAACTAAAAAGTTTAAATGTTCGTTGCAGCATTAATTATATTAGCAGGATTTATTGAATCACTTACCTACAAAGAATATATTTACTATTTATGAGTAAATGACTCAGTAGATCACGATGCATACCTATGATATAATATTTTATACTGTAGTTTCAAATGATGTCTTAAATTAATAGATGCAACATAAAGAAAATATCCACATTCTATAACATTAAGTGAAAAAAGCCAGACACAGATTTAGAGTGACCCAATTAAAACAAAAAGCTATTAGTGGATGATTTTTAATCTTGTGAAATATCCCTAAGAATACAGCAACTAGATAGCAAAACCAAAAACCCATAAACAACATTTATAAAAAACTAGGTGACAAGATATCGCCAATAAATTCTAAAATACTGGAGGCTGGGGACAAACCATCAATAACAATAGGACTTATACCATATTAGCATCTATGTAGGAGGAAGCAGAGGGAAGCAACAGCCGATATGATGAACGAGAGAACAGATGATCCAAAATACCACAAACCACCACGTACTCACCAGAATGAGCAGCAGACCAATTTGAGAAAAGTAGCTGAAACGATGAGTATCTGGCAACCGTTAGGGGGCCCTCTGTTAAGATCTGAAGGGGTTGGAGTAGTCTAGGTTCTGGGACCTCTCAAAACTAACCAGCCAAAGTTTCCTCCTCTAGACAAATGTCCTACACTGAGAAGAAATTCTTGGGAACAGAATCCAAACTGAGCAGGATGGGCTTTAAAATTTTTTAAAAAGAAGGTCCAGGAAAAAAGTAGGAAGGGGAAGAGCCAGCAGATCTCAGAAACAAGTCACCATGTTTCTCTTTGTTAGTAATACACAGAAACAACATTATAGAAGGGGGAGAAGTGCATTATAAAAAAAGCTACTCCTTCTAGAAGTTCAAGAAACTGATTTCACATAAAAATGAGCAACATAAAAAGAATTGTAACAAAGTAAATTTTTGAAAGAAGTGAACAGCATAATACCTCTTACACAACGAATGCCTACCAGAAAGACAAATCCACAACACAAATGAACACACCTTACTATCTCAAAATAAGCTAACAACATTTTTAAAAAATGATACAAGATATGAAAGAAAAAGAAAAATTTGAAAATTTCAAAAATGAGGTTAAAGAACTCAAGAAAGAATTTGATATAAAAGGAAAAAATTAGTTCATAAAATGAGATTAAGATAGAAGGGATACAAGGATGAATATGTACAACAGATACACACCTAAAGAGAAAAAGGTGGAAAGCAAGAAATTTTTTTAAATTAAAACAAAATTAATTAAATTATTAATTAACATCCCTGGTTAAACTATTATTAATATACAAGAACTCAGAGAATACTGATCTTTTGATCTTCAAGAAAACAAGCTTCAGCAAACTAAAATGACTAGAGAGTCTTCAACACAAGGACGTGAACATTATATATATAGTTAGGTACAGAACTAAGGAAATGAGAGTTAAGAGACTGTATAGCACATAATGGCTATAAGATCTGACAATACAAATACAACTATTTTTAAAATAGGTGAAGAATGGGAAGAGTATGCAGAAATATTTTAACTTTTCAATAATCTTATTAGAGTCCTACTTTTCTGAGGCTGTTTTATCTGTAATGCAGAATAAAACAAATGGATAATTATAAAATATAATTCTAGTATACCTTTTGTCCTTGAGAACCAGAGTCTTGACGTGGAAGAAAGGAGATAAGAGGTGTAAAATAGAAAAGGATAGATAAACACTTTGCGGATATCAGCATGAACCCTGTCCAGGAAAAGGCCAAGAACAATGACCACTCCTGACTTTTCCAGTAGCACTGAGTATTTCTACTGAATATTCCATTATGCTTTAAAATACCATTTCCTACTACCAGGAAGAAGAAACCAGGCTTTTTGGAGAAATGGCTAATTCTAGGTCTGGGGCAGGAAATGTATAAGATGAAGTACCTTCAGTAAGGAAGCTACCACAGATAGTAAGTTTTGCTCCTTCATCTGCTCCATCTGTACCCTGTAACTGAGGGACCAAGATATCAGGAAAGGAGGAATCTTCCCTATTTCCTCTTCCTTCCTTGTACCCACTTTTATCAGAGGTAAAAAGACCCCAAGACAGTAATGTTACCCAACCCCCCCATCACCCAGGGTACTCAGTTTAGCCAGTGCTGTTCTTTAAAACCAACAGAAGAGCCACCGGCAAAACTTCTATCCTCCTGGCAAATGCCTACAGAATAGACAAAAAGGAGGCCCAAGAGAATTTATAACATTTAAGCATGCCAGAAAAAGATGAAAAAGTAGGGTACAAATTAGTGAGTTTTATATCTCTGTTCATTTTTTTGTATGTACATCTAACGTTCTACTTGTGTCTATTTAATGCAATGTATATTTTATCACCTCCAGAAGGTAATACCAAATTGGCAAGCAAAAATTCTTAAAAAAGCTCTATTCAAATCGCTTTTAGATAAATAAGCACTTTTATGTATACATAAATTAGTACTACAAGAGACCCAAAAAGAGAAAAACAAAAACCCTCTAGGCACAGGGTTCAAATTTTGTAATTACTGTAAACGAACCTGGACATTGGAATGAAACTTCAGAAAATTGGAATTTTCTGAAGGCAAAAGGCAAAAAACTTTTTCTAATTGTCCAGGTCCCAGCTTTAGGTGAAATGGATCTATAATTGGAAACAAATAAAAGAAGGGCATAGGAACTCTCATTAACACTAAGGCCACCTTAGGGGTCTTCAATCCCACCACCCTCATTTAAAACTTTTAAAATCTGGCCTCATTCTTTGTCTCACCTATCTCCAGGGCCTAACTAGCTAAGGCAGCTATGGGGGATGTGTTGGGTGTGGAAAGAAGGAGGAGGGTGGGCTTGGTTTGGAATTCTCTCTACTGGGTCTGGAGATTAGAAATGGTAGGCATGGAAGAAATGTGAAACAGGCCATGTTTGCTCTGAATGAATTCCCCAATTAAAAAAAATTTTTTCCCCAATAGTACCTATGCAATGGTAACCACAATAAACAAAGCATTATTAATACATATACATAGCCTTGGGTTAGGAGTAATTGAATAAGATCTAATCGCCAAATTTCAGTAAAAGAAGAAGTCCTTGAAAGCTATGGAAAAGTTTTCCTGGACTTATGCTTGAAACAAATTAAACAACTGTATATTTTCCAGAGTTTGATGCTTTTGACGTTATTCATAATTTTAGAATATTAATGAAAACAAAGAGATTTCTTTTTTACTTCCAACAGAAAAAGAAGTATTATATCTATTAGTTCTTAAAGATGGTGAAAATTATAATTTTGTGTCTATGAAACTAATTATTAGTTTGATAAACTATTTTTAAAATAATTGTGCTTTATAATTGTCTTGGTAACTTAAGGTATGTGGACATGTAAAGTATACAGGATGTGCTCTATTAAAGAAAGGTGTGTAGTTCTGTCCTCGAGAATGTGTAGGAGAAAGGCTGGGTGGGTATGGAAAGTTGTGGAGGTTTGTTGAAGTGAATTTTGTCGCAGTCAAAGCTGTCTAAAATTTAATAAGCTTGTCTTAGAGTGTAATTTTGTAAATGGCTAGTTTTAATGTGTATGACTAGACCTGAATGAACACAGAAAGTTCTAGAAGGGCTGTGAAAGTGAACTGTTTGTAATCAAACCAAAAATTTGATAGGCTTGTTATCTTTTGTAAGAGTTTTTCATGTCAAACTGTGTATTCATACAAAACTGGAATTTAGTTTTCTCTCTGTTAAAATAAAGCAGATTATAGGTCTATTCTCAATGAAAGGTTATAAAAAGTTTATCTTAACCATCTGAGTATTCTGTCATATCAGAATAATATCCTTGTTGATGTTTATGTTAACTTTATCACCCTTTATTTTTAGAGGACTTTTTGTTCTCACTGGTTAAAAAAGGAATCAAATATTGTTTCACGGTAAACCATTCTCCTTTTTATCATAGTATTCAAACCTAACAACTTTTGACATTTTGCCCTCCCAAAGTGTTGCAAAAGATTTGTTCTTTTACATTGTAAAAGTGAGGTGATCTTACATAGGTATTTGGGAGGTATAACAATAATTAAAAGGGATTTTTTTATCCTTCTGCTAGCTAAATTGTTATGGGTGAAATGTTATTCATGTATTTAGAGACTGTATAAAATTCCTAAAGACCTAATAATGTTCTTACTGTTCATGTTATATCCTGATACTGACCTGCATCAGGTCAAAAGCATAATGTTTCTAGTTATGGTTTTAATCATTCTTAAAAGATTACAGATGATGGAAACAACCAAATTTACTTGCCAGTTACACTCCTTTGCTCTAATGCACCTCTAAAAATCAGCTATAAGTCAGAACTTCATCTTTAACAAAAAGGAACTTTAAAAGAGAAGCAAGGCAACTATATAAATCATGATTATATCCTACCTGTTAATTAACATAAACTTGGTAAATGGGTAAAGGTAAAACAGGAAAAAACTTATACTGTTTGTGGTTGATGACCCTAATATAAGTCAACTATCAAATGTTTTTATTTCTGAAAATAACTGCAGTTAGAAAATGCTTATAAGAAAATTAGGACCTAGATTGTAAGCTCTTACAGCAGTCACATTTATTCCTGAGCTTTAACCGTTATTTCTAAATTTTGAGATTCTTTGCTCTTTGTGTATAACCTGGTAGTTTCCTGGAACGGAGACTCAGAGTTACAGTTCTCTAGTTCCGAAAGTCAGCATTACTCCATACAGCAACCAATAAAGAAGCTGAAAAACAGACTTCAATTAGAGATCTGAATGAAGCTGATCTGGTTAGGACTAAGGTACATTAGAATACAGGGTAAAAGATGACACTGTCTATATTTTTAAGACTTTGACTTTTGTGTGAGATCAAAGGAAGAGATCATTTATTGTGTTCAAAATTTATATTTTCTATGGCAAACAAGAATTTAACTTAACCTGTCTTGTCAGTTTATTTAAACAACTGAATTCAACTTTTTGTGGCATGAAACCTAAAATAAGGAATGAGATCTCAGTATTCTATACAAGTTGATATAATATCCTAATGCATTTCAAAGTGTTTGGGGAATAAAATGAAATGCAAAGTCCCTTGAGGGACTGGAGATAAATATGGAACTAATAAACTTCCCTACTTGAGGAATTCCTGCTATTCCCTTAAGCAATAGGGGCTCCCAATTTAACAAGGTAAAACCCCTGATTTTGAGGCTTGACCTTACAAAATTTATTTCCATAACGACAAAGCTAAGCCTACTTACAATTAATGCCTAAGAGTCACCTCCAGAGACTCTTTTTGTTGATCAGATGTGGTCTCTCTCTCTCTCTCTCTCTCTGTAAGCCAAACTCTGCAAATAAACTTATTACCTTTCCCCCTACATGGCACATGACGTCCAGGGGTATAAGTCTCACTGGCAACATGGGACATGACTCGCAGGGATGAGTCCTGACATCATGGGTTTGGCAACACTTTCTTGACCAAAAGGGGGAAAAGAAATAAAACAAAGTGAAGTTTCAGTGGCCGAGAGCTAAATAGAGTCAAGAGGTCGTTGTAGAGGTTACTCTTAGAGTAACCCTGGGTTCTATCTAAGACACTACAGAGGTTTTTACTTATTAAGTTTGTTTTTCAGAGAAGTAAAGGCTCTGGATTGTTCCTGTGCCAGATAAGCCCTGAAACCCAGAGGCACCAGTCTTTTCAAGAACAACAACCAGTTTCATTCCTCTACCCCACAATGACGACACCCCTTTTCAGCACAAAGAAGTTAGAATGGTTATCACCCAGATATCCCTCAGCGCTGAGGAATGGACAAAAATAAAAGGGAGGAAATGTAACTGAGAGATTAAAAATTAACAAATGATTATGATTACTAATTATATTGGTATTTTCTTTCTATATGATAGGCAGAAGTTAATACTTGAAATTAATGAAACGCAACTAGTCTCACCCTTGTTTATACTTTCTATTGTAAATGTTACAACTCTATCCCTCTCCCTTATTTGAATCCACAAAAACCCTGAATTCCTTAGACTGGGAAAGACAGATTTTGGGGCCTATAGGCCATCTACTTTCCTGCTTCAAGGGCAGCATTAAATTATTTCTCTCTTTGGAAACCAAACAAATAAACAAAAAGAGATAGTAGGTTTTATCAAAACCAATTTGCAAAGAAAAAGACCCTTTAGATTAATAGATTTAAAAGGGATTTTTTTTTTAAAGAGCAAAACTAAGCCATACTGTTTAAGACTGCATAGAGGTTAATAAAAATACAAAGAAACCAAGGAAGTGATTTACATAAAACTCAGGATAGGGCTTACTTCTAGGGAAGAAAGAAGGGCCTGAGATCAGGATGGACATATAAAGGACTTCTAGGTCAGCTGACAAAGTTCTGTTTCTTGAACTGAATGGTGGTTAAGGGGTGTTCACCTTATTCATTAAGTTACATATTTCTTTTTATTACTGTTTTCAGTATCCATCTTCTAATTGTACAATAAAAAAGGTTAAAACAATTTGTGTACATACACAACTCATATACATATGCAGAAAAACATTGGAAAGGAATATAACAAAGGGCTAGAACCAGAAGATGGGCTTATAATTTTTATTTTCTTCACTACAATTTTCTGTAGTTTCCAAATTTATCATTAGCTGTAAAATTAGGAAAAGAGATGGCTATTATTTAAAAAAAAACAACCAAAAACCCAAACAAAGCCAATATTAGAACTTAGATGACTTGATTTCCAGCTAGAATCTATTACATAATTCTACACTGCCATCTTTCCAATCTAAAAATGCAATTTGTAATATCTAATATCAATCAGATATTAACATCAATTTAAAACTAATTTGAAATACACATATGCACGTGAATATATATGAAACTAGTGAGATCAGAATGAGGCCTGTGGTTTATATCAGAGTCAATTCTCTGGTCTTGACAATGCATTAAAGTTATGTAAGATGTTACCACTGGGGGAAAGTAGACTAAAGATATTTGGGACCTTTCTGTACTATTTTTGCAGCTTCCAGTAAATCTTTATTTTAAAATAAAAAGTTAAAAATCAATTTGAAGGTTTATAGAACCAAAAGCCCAAAGAAACTATAATATTCTGACTCAACCAAGGAACCAGATTACTTTATTCTGATTACTTTATTTATTTCTGGGTCATAATGCTAGAAATCTGAAAAGCCAAATGTTTGATAGCACACTGTTATTTCTTATTTTTAAAATATACATTGTATTTTTAATTTATTTAGAAACTCGAAACATTTTATCTGTCCCCAGAAGGTTTTCAATGGAAATGAGCTGAAGTATAATAAATAATTACCTCATTCAAGTGTTTTTGTTTTTTGTTTTCTAGTCCAAAAACAAAAACAGACTTTAGTTAATAAAGACTCTCTTTAAAAACCTATATTCCATCAAATAAATGTAGCTGCCAGAGTACAAGAAGCCAAAAGTATAGTGGCTCTGAATGTATTTTCCAGTTATAAATAGCAGCCAGGAAGAACTTAACATCTGGTACTCACCATTATCAAAAAAACATTCCCTTGAAAATGAATTTAGTAAAACTATATTATGTATATTCCTTATAGAAAACTAGCCTGTATAGAATATCTAAACTAAAATTCTTATTTCTAGGGAGTAAAACCTCTATATGATCAGATAAAACAGAAATATCATAAATCCATTCAGTAAAAGAAATGCTTCATATAGCAAATGTACCCAAAGCAAGTTTAAAGTACATGTAATGTACCTTTTGATAAGGTCTCTTAGGTGATAGGCTGGAATTGCGGCATTCACCACAGCTTTACTGGCAAATATGTGATCAATAATAGCAGAACTGTTTGCCTAAAAAAGGGAGAAAAGTCTTCCTTTGGTCATTCAATTCATTCTGTATTTATGAGTACTAGGCACAAAGCACTGTTTTGTTTGGTAAGTAAAATACAACAGAAAACAATCTTTTCTGAGCTTACATCTTAATATAAGCCATTATATACATAAATTATAAGCTCCTAGAGGAAGAACACTTTTTTCTCTATTCCCAGCATCTAGCACAATACCTGGCACTCTGTGAACATTTACTAGATGAATGAATAAAGAAACAAATATCAAAACACATATAAAAATGTAGTTCAATGGAAAGTGAGGAAATTAATATGTGATAAATGAATCAAAGTGTCTTAAGAGAAGAGTCAATTGGTTTTCAGAGAGAAATAAACTATAGAAGACAAAATGAGTCAGTATTTAAGAAGCTGCATTTGTCACATTACCCAGAATCTAAATCCTTATGGAACACAACATTTTCTTCCTAACTCAGAATGTGGAGCTCTGTATAAAAGTAAAAGGACCAATACCATCATTGCTAAAATTTATTGAATAATAACCACGTGTCACACACTATGCTAAGCACTTTATAGGGATCATTTCTTTCATATCAATATTCTTATGAAATATATGCTATTATCCTCATTTGACAGAAAGCAAACTGTGGTTTAGTGAATAAATAACTTAGTAAGAGGTGGAGGCAAGATACAAACCCTAGCTCAACTTCAGAGCCTACACTCATACCTTCTTCGCAATTCTGCTTCAAAGAAAGTGATAAAACACAGAATAATGATGTTTTATCTACAGGGGTGAATATTCGGGATTCCACTAGCAGAAATCATGCCTCCAAATTTCACAGAAAAATTTCTGAATGTGACCTAGTTCTGACCAACCCTGACCAAGCAGATATTGTCCAAAGGGGTCAAAGACAGCCATAGCTAATTCAATTAAGTGATCTATATTTGGATTAACACTAGAGAAAGAATACTTAGTCTCTTGACCCCTTAGGAGTACCAGAATGACACAGCTTTTACTGGCACAGATAGCTATGCTTAAATTTTTAGGCCAAAAGTAAGCATGAGGTATGGTTACCTTCCTTCCAAGAACTGCTACACCAGAGATCAGTGACCATCTTTTTTTTTTAAATAAAACTATATGGTAAGGTGGGCCACGGTGGCTCAGAAGGCAGAGTTCTCACCTGCTGTGCCAGAGACCCGGGTTCAATTCCCGGTGCCTGCACCCAGGCAAAAAAACAAACAAACAAACAAAAACTACATGGTAAATTAGCCAAAAAAAAAAAAAAAACCCCACAATAATTCCTAAGCATTGTATTATTTATTGGGCCTCAAGCCAAACAGATATTGATATCACAACATTAAATCCTCATGTTATTTTTGAAGATACAATGTAATTAACTCCTAACTTATGAACATACATTAAAAAGCTCATGCATATGTCAGTGGTTTGGAACTTAGAACACATGCTCCCACAGAAACAGTGTTATAAACAATGGTTACTTTACCCAGATAGTTCCCAAATGGAATATAAATATGAGGCAATTTAGAAGAGGAGACATAATGCTGAACTTTGAGTAGGAGGTAAAAAATTTGAGAACCAGGTCTGCAACATGACCTGGAGCAAGCTGCTTTACATATTTGTGCCTCCAGGTGTTTATTTATAAAACAAGAAAAAACAATACCCACGTTAAGTATACTCACAGGGTTGCTGGCAGGATTCAATGAGATTATGCATTAAAATACTTGTTTAATTCTACAGCATTAACTGTCAGGCATTAAGCAAAGACGATTATTTAACTTATAACCAACTGCTGTATTAGTAATAACTTTAGAACCTAGTATAACTAAATTACTAGGCAAAAGAAACCAATTTTGATTCTTTAGAAAAATGTACTCATTCACATATTTTCTCAAGCACCTACTACATGCTAGGTCCCAAGCTAGGAACAATGAGAATGCAATGCTCACTGGCTATCTGTAGCCATGGGAGTGAGTAGTGACATTTTAGGTACTATAAAGGCAGAAAGAGAAGCATGGACAAGATGAGGCAAGCAGAGTTCTCAACAAGAAGAACTGGGTACTCTTAAATTTGGCTCAAGGACCCCACAGCAAAGAACTGATATAGTTTACCTTCCATTCCTGAGATCTGACTGTATGTTTCAGTTTCATTCCTGAGAACATTTCCAGTAAAATGATTCCTAGGCTCCACAGATCAACAGCTGAGGTACATTCTGTATCACTCTGCAGGCCAGCCTGGGCCAAGCAATTTTGCAGTTCTGCTTCTGGAGCCCGATACCCATCTGTCTGAATATATTTTACATCCTAAAGAAGATGAATAAATATTACAACCAATAAAAAGCTACTCACTTTCTATCCATAAATGTATGTATTACTCTGAAGTACAGTATACCACTGCCAAACTAAACACCAATAATTTTTAATCCTTGGCTACTGTAATTCTTCGGTTCATTTAACTAGGCAGTTCTCACAGACAAGCTGTACATTTCAGATAGTCTCATACCTATTAAGTACCACTGTTGAAAAGGACACTCTGCAAAAAGATGATAAACCAAGGAGAGTGGAGGGTATGCCAGAGCTGTCACATGCACCCTGCCAGGAAGCAGAGCCACATATAGCCTTTTTTACATGGTGGCATGGAAATTCTTTTATTTGCTTCATCCCCAGGCATTTCAGTATTTTAGATAGAAAAGCCTCTTAAGTCCCTACTAAACAACCTTTGTTTTTAAAAAAAACACTTGGTTTAGGACACTAGATTTTAAACTAGAAGGGGAAAAAAGAAGGTATTTCTTACCTGGTTGCCTTCTTTGAAGCTAAGTCCGAAGTCAATAAGTTTAAAACATTCATTCTCTGCACTCCACAATATGTTACGTGGTTTAAGGTCTGCATGGACATAACCCTCATGATGAAGAAAAGCAAGGGCCTCCAGAACATCTCTGGCACAATGCTGTATCATCCACATGGAACAACCCTGGTGACTGGAATATAAAAGCAATTCCGAAACACTGACATCCAGGAGTTCAAGCAATAGACAGCGTGATGGTACATTTGGAGAGAAGTGGATTGTAAAGACTCCATACAAAGTCACTATAAAAAGAAATGAATTACAATGCTTTAAAATCAGACTAAAGTATAAGTCAACTAAAGTAAATAAAACTCTGCAATACAAATTTGGGATAGTCTAGATAAGGATATCTTTGATGAACAACACACTTCCACTATAATATACATTTTCCCAAGTAAGACATATTAATAACTGGATTATTTTAATGAAATGATTCAACTTTTAAAAGTTGATTACCATTATAATTATTAAATATGGTACAATGATTCAAGTTGTGTTTCATCAACAGATGAGCAAACAGAATACCAAGCAAAGTTGATCAGAAGTAAAAGTCCAAACATTAAAGAACTCTCTGAAAGCAAGTGTCACAACATGTGAAAAACTGAATTGAAGGTTATTTATTTATTTATTTATTTTTGCATGGGCAGGCACTAGGAATCTAACCTGGGTCTCCAGCATGGCAGGCGAGAACTCTGCTGCTGAGCCACCATGACCCGCCCTGAAGGTTATTTTTTATATCTAAAATAAGAGCCTAACCTAAACACTAAAAGAAGAGATTAAAACTTTCCAGACGATATTTTAACCTAATCTTGCAGAGATTCAGTAAATTCAGAGACCTAACAAATATCTTACCTCCCAAATACCAGGGTTATAAATACCAAGCAATGCACCACTAGTACTATGAAACTTTTCTCCAAAATGGTAATATAAAGAATGTCTTTGTTCAAATTAAATCTGGATCATGTATACCAGGATATAAAACATCTCTTCATTAGCCAATGCTGTAACTAATTATAAACTCTGCTGGGTAATGACAATAAAAATGGTTCTCATGGATCAATTACCAACGATGATTATATAGCTTACATTCAGAATATCTGAGTCATGAAGTACAATCTAGAGGCAAAATTAGAGTGTTTCTAAATTTTTACACTTTCATAAGATCTCCATTTCTTACAAATCCATACTAAACATATGGCAAGTAATACCTAATATCTATATAAGTTAATAGCCTAGATGCCATAAGCCTTGGAAATATTTCCCACTTTCCAGTGGTATGCATAGATTCAAAAATTTCCAGAGATGACAATTTAGCAAAGATATGCCTCCTTTCACTAGAAAAAATATTCCTCTATGCTATAACTTAACGGACATCTACCATGTGACAGACACCAGGCAAAGGCGACCAACTCTCCCGTCTTGCAGACTCTCGTGAAAGGTGGATGGGAAAGTAGCCAGAACCTGGTGATAAGACCCACTTCTCCCGCCTAAGGATGAAAGATCATGCTGAATGAGGGAAGTGTATCCCTGGCCTGGGACCTGGGCAAGAAAACAAGGGAGACAATTACCGATGTTCCTGTGACCCTGCAATTGTTCCAGCGCCGCCCTCTCTTTGCGGAAACCATACTCGGCGGCCGAAGCTGCAGCCCCGGTGGTTCCAGGCGGCAAGAACTGCTTGAGGGCGCCCGGGGGAGAGCCAGGGGTGCCGCAGCAGCGCACGCGATACACCGAGGCCGAGGATCCGCTGCCCAGGCGGCTCTGTACCTGCCAAAGCCGTCCAAAGGCCTCTAGAAACCGCGGCGGCTCCGCGCCCCACGCGCAGCCGGACCCCGCCATTGATGTGAACTGAGTGCGCTGACACAGACACTGACGTGACGCCCCGGGCACGCCCGCAGACCCGCGGTCACATCCCCGCCCGGCGGACTAGCGGCCCCGCAGGGAGCAGCCTGCAGCCGCTTCGCCAACTACCGGGACATTAGGACGCCATGACACCGGAAGCCGTATTGCCTACAGGTCCCAGAAACCGGAAATGGAGGAACAGCCAATCCTAGAGGTTGAAGGAGGCGGACCCAGAGCAGAGGGGCTAGAGCTGATTTCGAGCATTAGGTGAGGAGGAAAGGACTGAGAGGAAGAGCTACTAAACTGGAGTTCATAGCATTCCAGGCTCAGTGATAAGTGCTTTCACGTTCGTTACCTGAAACTAAAACTGGCCCTTTTTCTCACCTTGCCTCACCAATGCTAACCAGTTTCCCAGGAAAATAAAGCCCAACCTACATTTCCCATGGAGGGGTCCGGAGAAGAATTCCTTAGTTATTGAAGGAGAGCCTTAACTACCAATACCACTTCATGGTCACTAGTAGTCATAATTCTGGGTACCTGGTCCCCGTGCTCCTTTAAATCCACCTTGTCTGTTATCAATAAAGGTGCACTGAAAATTCATGTTTAGGGTTCTTTATGGGCATATGTAACCTATAAATTAGGATTTATGGGATGGTTTTGATTACTGAATTGTTATATAAATATCCCTTTTTGCTTTCTTCTATATTGAAGTAATAGAAGGAGATACCTGGAATCTCTAAATTGTAATTCAGCTGCCTTGATCCTGCCAATGAGTATATAGCACTTCTCTTCTGTCCCTGCGATCGTAAAAACTTTGTAACTAACCTTCATCTGTATCCAATAATCCAGTTTTTCAACTTTAGAGTCTTGTAATCACTATAGACAGCCCCTAATGTTTATTAATGAAGGGTCTTAAATCAATACAGAACTAACTCACCCGAAGTCCCAAGTTATCTTGATAACCAAGACTGGATCTAACCAAAGTGGACCTACCTGATATGTGCAGTAGCTTAGTCTTTAACCTACAAGTCACCTATACCTCAATATGATGCTAAAAATCACGCACATCCCACTATTTTCTTATATACATTCTGTGACTAAGCGTGTAATCAATATGTTCATGCTCAGTGATTAGGTCACCACTGATTACATCATCTATGACCACTCATTACCCTAAACCCTGCCCATCCTTTTCTCTAATAAAACTATCAGAATTGCAGCAGCTGGGGGAGACAGATTTTGGGTAGATAGGCCATCTGATCTCCTGCTACATGCCTAGTAATATAAACGTTTTCTCTGTTTGAGACCCCAGTGTCTCAGGAATTGGTCATTCAGTGCATCAGGTAAAAGAATCCACCACCGTTTCTGTAACATGTACGTTTTCATTTCTCATGTGTAAGTAACTAGGAATGGGATAACTGAATTTAATAGAAACTGCCTGAGATGTTGTTTTATTTTGCATTCCCACCTGCGATGAATGAGGATTTCAGACGCTCTACATCCTTGTCAGCACTTGACATTGTCAGGTTTTTTTTGATAAGTGTGTAGTAGTAGCTCGAGATTTTAATTTGTGCTCCCTTAATGACTAATGATATTGAGCATCTTTTCGTGTGCTTATTTACTATATGTATCTCTTTTTGAGTGAACTATCTGTTTAGCTGTTTTGCTGATTTGTTAATTGAGTCGTTTGTTTTCTTATTATTGAATTTTGAGACTTCTTTATGTATTCTGGATCCCAACCTTTCATGTGTGTGTGTGTCTGGCCTTTATTAAATATATGTTTTACAAGTTTTTTTTTTTTTTCACAAGCTATGGTTTGTCTTCATTTTCTCATCATTATTTCAGAGTAGACATTTTAAACTTTGGTCAAGTCCAATTATTTATCATCTTTTTTCTCATATGGTTCATACTTTTTGTGTTCTAACTAAGAAATCTTTACATAATCCTTTAATGTACCTTCCCCCTTTATCCCCAAACTCTCCATCAGAGCTGCCAATTTCTTTCATTGGTCAAGCAAATCAGATAATTGTAGATGAGGGTCCCACAGAATGTGGCCTGGGGGCCAAATCCCAACCTGGCCTGTTTTCATAAAAAAATTTTAGTCACAGCCACACCCACTGATTTACTTATTTACAGGCTA
Source organism: Tamandua tetradactyla (assembly GCF_023851605.1). Lineage (NCBI taxonomy): Eukaryota > Metazoa > Chordata > Mammalia > Pilosa > Myrmecophagidae > Tamandua > Tamandua tetradactyla. The sequence goes on along the minus strand of NC_135330.1, from coordinate 15,652,075 downwards.
CTTTTGTGCTACTACAGCAGAGTTGCAATATAGTAGTTGTATTAGAGACTGGTTGTCCAACAAAACATAAATTATTTACAGTCTAGTCCTTTCCAGAAAAAATGTGTCCATTCCGAGGTGATCTATTAATTCCTCCCCACCCTTTTCTTAAAGATAATGCTCCTGGAGTTCCCTTGTTTGTCTGTATCTTTCTGGACAGGTTGTTTTAAAAATCTTTATAGCTACTATCCTGAGCATCCCTGTTCCTACTGTTCTGGGTTAGTTCTCCTGTTTCCTGGACCACTCGTCTTTCTTGGTTTATTCCATTCCCCACTTCTGATGGAGGCTATCCTCCAGTAAATTGCACTGGGCTTCAGAATATACAGGAAGTAAACAATTCAAGACCACTGCCTCCTACTCTCTCACTTGAATGATAGTTTTTCTTGATAGAGAATTCTAGGTGATTATTTTCCCTGAGTATATTGGAGACATTGCTTAATAGTACTTTCCAGCTTCCAGAGTTGCCACTGATAAATCTAAAGACCTTCTGATTTGTAGTCTGTTATAATCTATTTTTCTTTTCTGGAAAACTTCAGGGTCTTTTTTCACCACCAGTGTGCTAAAATATCTTAAAAATGAGACTTGTTCCTTTAACCTGAAAACTCATATTCTTTTCATTCTGAGATTTTTTTCTTTAATATTTACCTTCTCATTTTCATTTTGTAGAATATATATTAATTGGATATTAGACCTCTTGCATTATTACTGTTTGTTGTTGTTTCCTTTTTAAAGATTCTTTCTGGTTTAATAATTCCTTAAGGTCATCAAATATCCCACCAGTTTCACATTTCCAGTAGTACTGTGTATACCATTTTTTAAAAAAAGTTGTTTAAATCTAGATCCAAATAAAATATACACATTGCAAAAAGAAAGAAAGAAAGAGAGAGAGAGAAAGAAAAAGAAAACTGCCTTGCCTATGGCTACCTCATCAAAAAACCATCCATCTTGGGCAAATACGGATCTTTTACAAAATTGTATTTTCATTTATTCATTGAATTCTTCTTACTCATTCAACAAACATTTATTGAGTAACTACTGTGGTTAATGGAAATCTCAATCCACAAACTAGAGTGTGAAATAAATATAATTTTCTTTACTTTTCTGGAATTCAGTTTCTTTCCATTTCAACCTTAAGTCTGATGAGAGAGCAGAAACTTAAAGTCAAAAAATTTGCCCCATCTCCTTTTTTAAAAAAACTTTTTATTGCATAATATAACATATACACAAAGCAAAGAAATAAAAAATCAATAGCTTTCAAAACACTCTTCAACAAGTGGTTATAGGACAGATCCCAGAGTTTGTCATGGGCTACCATACGATCCTCTCATATTTTTCCTTCTAGCTGCTCCAGAATATAGGAGGCTAGAGGCTTAAATATTTTTTTTGTCATCACAATTGACTTTCTTTCCTTTTTTTGTGGAAAATAATGTGCTGGTTTGAAAGGAAGTATGTCCCCTAAGAAAAGCCATGTTTTAATATAAATCCCATTTTGTAACAGTAGAATAATCTCTATTCAATACTGTATGTTTGAAACTATAATGAGATCATCTCCCTGGTTGATGTGATTTAGTTAAGAATGGTTGTTAAACTGGATTAAGGGATGACATGTCTCCACCCATTTGAGTGGGTCTTGATTAGTTTCTGAAGTCCTATAAAAGAGGAAACATTTTGGAGAATGAGAGATTCAGAAAGAGCAACACTACAAAGCAGAGAGTCCACCAGCCAGCGACCTTTGGAGATGAAGAAGAAAGACGCCTCCCGGGGAGCTTCATGAAATAGGAAGCCAGGAGAGAAAGCTAGCAGATGATGCCGTGTTCACCATGTGCCCTTCCAGCTGAGAGAGAAGCCCTGACTGTGTTCGCCATGTGCCTTCTCACTTGAGAGAGAAACCCTGAACTTCATCGGCCTTCTTGAACCAAGGTATCTTTCCCTAGATGCCTTTGATTGGACATTTCTTTAGACTTGTTTTAATTGGGACATTTTCTCGGCCTTAGAACTGTAAACTAGCAACTCATTAAATTCCCCTTTTTAAAAGCCATTCCGTTTCTGGTATATTGCATTCCAGCAGCTAGCAAACTAGAACAAATAACATATACAAAAAAGCAATAAATTTCAAAGCACAGCATCACAATTAGTTGTAGAATATATTTCAGACTTTGACATGGGTTACAATTTCACAATTTTAGGTTTTCACTTCTAGCTGCTCTAAATTACTGGAGACTAAAACAGATATCAATTTAATGATTCAGCATTCATATTCATTTGTTAAGTCCTATCTTCTCTGTATAATTCCACTTTGATCTTTCCATACCTCTCTTTAGGGTTGTTTGTGCTATGTCAAGTCTAAATTTTTGCTATTGGAAGGGTCTGTCACTAATATTAGGAAGGGAGATGAAACTATCTGATGTTCTGGAGAGGCTAGGCTAAGTTTCAAGACTTATCTGGACCAGGGACCCATCTGGAGGTTGTAGGTGTCTGGAAAGTTACTCTAGTGCCTGGAATATTTGTGGAATCTTATATATATCCCTAGGTCTTCTTTAGGATTGGCTGGAATGGTCCTGGTTGGGGGTTGGCAGGTTATGATAGGTAGCAAGGTCTAACTGAAGCTTATGTAAGAGCAATCTCCAGAGTAGCCTCTCAACTCTGTTGAACTCTCTCTGCCACTGATACTATTACACTTTTTCCCCCTTTTGGTCAGGATGGAATTGTTGATCCCACGGTGCCAGATCTGGATTCATCCCTGGGAGTCCTCTCCCACATCGCAAGGAGACTTTCACCCTGGATGTCATGTCCCACCTAGGGGGCAGGGCAATGATTTCACTTGCAGAGTTGTATTTAGAGAGAGTGAGGCCACATCTGAGCAACAACAGAGATCCTCCAGAAGTAACTCTTAGGCACGCCTATAGGTAGTCTAAGCTTTTATGCTACCTACATAAGCTTCACAAAAGTAAGCCTCCTGATTGAGGGCATGGCCTATTGACTTGGGTGTCTCTCAGGTTTGACATAGTATCAGGGGATTCCCTGATGGTAAGGTTTAATAGTTCCATATTGTTTCTCCCCTCCATCATGGGACTTTGCCAATACTTTTTGATTATCTGCTTAATATACTCTAGGATGTATCCAGGCATTACAATAATCTATACAGGATTAAAGGACCTCTTTCTTATTGTGTGTTTCCTGTGTTTCAGTTGTTCAAATGAGCTATACAGATAGGTTGAATTGAATTATGCAATACCGAAAATTTCATTTCCAGATCAAATAAACCTTTCTTTCACTGGTCTCAAAGAGTATGTGTGGCTCTGAAATATAGACACTGTCTTCCTTACCCGTATGTTCTGAATTACTTTAACCCCAATCTGTTTGGCTTCGTTCTTATCTATAAATATCAGGTTACATATACAAAACAGCCTCTCAAAATCTAGAAATAATAATCACCACTCCAGACTTAATGTCTGCTCTAAAAGCTTACAATCTAGTCCCGTTTACCTATAAGCATTTTCTAAAGGTGACCATGCCATCCTTGTTCTTTTGTTTCTGACTTGTCTCACCAAATGCCCCAAATGTTCATTCACATTGTTGCATGCCTCATGACATTGTTCCTTTTTGTAGCAGCACAACCTTTGTTCATAAGTACACACCATCATTCACCAATCTACTTCTCCGTCACTGCATCCTTCAGCCACCTGCATTCATCGGGCATCATATAGAGGGCCCAAAGTCCACAGTCCATCAGCGTTCTCAATTTTAGGTAATTTCATTGTTTCCAAGAGAAAGAAAACCAATAAACATACCCTCATCAAACAGGAAATCTAAACCTTCTCTTAACTCTTGTCACTCACCCCATTGTTTACCTCTGCTGTTGCTTTGGTAGCACTGATGGTTTCCTTTTGAACCTAGCTCATAGCATGCAATAGCAGTTTTCTCCCTGTACTCTGGACTTAAACACTCTTTATACAAGAATCATACCTCTGAAGTAATTCTTATGAGAACTTATGAGAACTCATATTTCTAGTGTGAGTCAGTGAGACACATAGGCCTATACAACTCCTTTCAATCTTGCTTATCTTCAATATGATAGTATTACTTCTAGACCCACTAGAGAATCACCTACACTCTTATCTATTCCCTTACATTGGAGTTCAACCTCATTAGCTAACGGTCCACCCATCTCTAGTTTCTGTGTATCTAAATCCCCTATGTTCTATATTATGAGCCTCTGATTATATCTTTATGCTGGGTTATAACCCATCTCCTTTTACTCAGGGTTTTTTAAAAATAAGTTACCAGGCAGGTGGGGTGGCTTATGTAGAGAAAAGTGGTGAGGGTGAGGAACCACTGCTTTTCAGTGTCTTCAGGCATCGTCTTGCCTATTGGCCACTGAGATGTGCTTTATTTCTGCCTGCATGACCCTTTCAGGGTCTGAAGTAAAAGAAAAGCTCTGCACATTCTCCTGTTATTTATAACAATCATTTTCTTTATGTCTGAAATCCATGCAAATCTCTTGAGGGCTTGGGCTTTTGGAATACAAAAGACAAGTAAAGACACAAGTTTTTGTGATTTTGCAGTCTCATTGCTTCTCTAAGGCAATAGCCACCCCACCTGCCTGGTAAATTATTAAAAAAAAAAAACCTGAGTAAAAGGAGATGGGTTATGACCAGCATAAAGATATAATCAGAGGCTTATACTATAGAACATAAGGAACTTAGATACATAGATGTCAATCAGCCTATGTAAACTGGCAAATGAAATTTCTCAAGAAAACATTTTTATCCTTTAATTTGTTCAGTGTTCATTATGTTTTTAAAAATATTAATCTAAAGTCTCTGTGATGCCAGCATTTACCAGGTCTCAGCAGAATCGATAACCAGGTGTGCCAAACCAGCTCTCAGATGGCTCAGATTGGGGTAGCTGCTAGACCAAAGAATACATCAAGCATGAAGTTAAACATTTTTATTAGGACTTACAAACAGGAGAGAGTCCCCAGTGGCAGCCATCTGGAGAATGGACAAAATGTCCTAGAGAACGAAAATGGTGCTCTGCAAAGGTGGGGACAGCTTATAAGGGTTTCAGACAAGGACAATCCATAGGGTATGAAAACAGAGTTTTGGCAGGGTCTCATGACACAGGGGGTTGGAGATTTGTTATGAAAATATTAGGGGAGGAGAATTTTAGTGCTTTACATGTAAGTGGTTTACAAAATCACCTGTACATTCTTTTTCTCCCTGAGGAGGTCTGTTGACCTCTGACTTCTGTCTAGGTCACAAAAGCAACTACATCTAATAACTAATATCATTTCTTTGTAGATGATGTATTAAGTTCTCTACAGTAATGGTTGAGAGCATGGATGCTGGAGCTGGACTGTCTGGGTTTGAATCCTAGATTCACCACTTTCATTATGTGTGACTCCAGGCAAATGACTTATCTTGACTAAACCTCCATTTCTTCAACCATAGAACCTCATAGTATTGCTATGAAGACTGAAATCCTGTATTTAAAGAGCTTAGCATAGGGTCTGGCACAGAATAAAAGCTCAGTAGATATCACTTATTATTATTCAGGTTTTGAGTTATTTAATCATATTGACCCAGAAAATGCCTGGGAGAATCAGATTGAAGGATTGTAAAACTGTCTTCCCAGTATAAACCGATAGACGCTGCTACCACTTCATCTTTTCTATTTTCCATGATGGTGGTGATGGTGGTGAGCATTTACCAGGAGCCCTTTAGCAGGACTCAGTGAAGAAGGACTAGAGCTAGAGTGGAAGGTAATGCTTCAAGCAGGAAACTAAATTGGTGCAGTGGGGAAACCTTTCCCTGTTCAATCTTTGAGCCCCATCTTAGATTGCTTCCTTTGAAATCTAGCCAGTGTGTCTGTAAAATAAGTGGACTTGATAGTCTTCCCCAACCCAAATGATAATGAACCTGAAGTATTCTTCTTAAATTCTTCTTATTTTTAATGCCGCTAGTATGTCTTTAGCCTGCCAGGTTAGTCCTGTCCAGAAAGAGCCACCTTCCCCAAACTATTCTTCCCGAGACACAAATTCTTCACTAGTTACTACATAGTTTCAACAGACACAGGCACTTTCTATTTTCTTATGAAAAGCAAGGATTTTTTCATGGTCTTCCCATAGCAGTTGGCAATACCAAGGCTTTAGACAAAATTTGCAAGTAGGCAATGGCAAATGATTTCAGTGAATTAAAAAAAAATTAAAAAAATAGCTCATTCTGTGGCAGACTATTAAATTATGCAATTAAATTTTTTCCATTCTTATTTCCCAGCAAATTAAATTTCTAGACATACAATTGTTATGTATAAATCTTATTACTTTTTTGTATAGACCAAAAAGATTTCCTTCATTAGCTTTCTGTATAGATACATTTTATGAAGCTGAGGGAGATTACTTTCTGCATGTCTTTATTTTACATATGTAGTATTGGAAACTGATGGTAATGCAACAACACATGAATTAGATAAAAGATAACAGACATCAAAAAATGGGTGACATAACTGTTCTAGTGAATCAGATAAAAGATGCAAATATAAAATCTGAAGAATCAAATAAATTTAGTTGCTTTACAAAAGGCTTTGCAAAAAGTTTTGTGAAACTATAGAGGAGTAGTGCATTGTAGAACACTAACATTCAGTGTAGACTAGACCTAATTTCTATTAAGAGTAAGTGTTTCCTGGCTTTTTAATTTCATGGAAAATCTCGAATAATGGGGCATTAAGATAAAGTATTATCTTGTTGATTGAGGGGGAAAGAAAAAGTTGATACATTTAAGCTATCGTAGATACAGCCATTTTCATATGGCTCTAAAAAGCTTGAAAATGAAACTATAAAACTGACAATTTCAGTTGTCTGTAAAAACTACAAGCTACCTAATACTAATGGTTACCACTGACTAGAATAAAAATATATTACCTTAAGAGGATGAGAAATGTATTTGGTTAAGGAATAAGTATGTATAATGCGTTTGATTAGATACTTTATAAAGATATAATTATGTGATTGTATGATTGTATGCTATGTTAACAGAAATAGATTATACTAAGTGATAGATTTAGGCAATAACAAGATATATGACGATAAAGATGAAATGAGCCAGTTATCAATTTATTGCCTCTCACTTTATTTTGGGATACCAGAGCAGAACCACAAAAACAGTTCTACTTTGTTAACTGAATTTGTGATAGAGGCTACTGGAGGAACAATGACAGAGAAAAGAGCTCCTCTTCCTGGTTCTGGGGTGCTGTGCTTTCCTTCTACAGTCTGGTTGCCATGGCAAGAAGAGGCCCAACAGAATTCTCTCTCCAGTGAGTTTCTGCAGCACCCCAGCAAGTGGCATCCTGAGTGAACTCTCTGGCCTAACCAGGAATGGGGTGCCCTTGTTCATCACCCAGCATGCTGTAGCCACACCTTCCAACAAGGTTTGGATCCGCAAGCATGTTGGCTCAGGGTTTCTTAGTTCCTTTCTTGGGTCCTCTCTCCCTTAGCCCTAGAAGTAGGAGCTGCTTCCTGTGGTAGGTATTCCTGAATTCCTCAGAATCCTCTTTTACCCCTTTTAGTAAACCACCTTTGCTAGTTAATAATTCTTTGTATTACCAGTGCAGGTCCTGATTCCTGACCAGATCCTGTCTAATACACGAAATGAGGAAGAGGAGGCTAATTGATTGTCAAGATCAGCCTTTCTCAATCTTTTTACCCTGGAGGAATCCTTGAAATACTTGTCAGTTCTCAAGGAACCCCTGCGTAGAAATTATGGAATCTACAGTTTCTGTTATAAGTAAGTAGTAGATAATAATTATCAATACTCTGTTTAGTAAAAAAAAAAAAACTTTTCTGTGAAACTGTTTATTTTGGCTGACTTACTAGTATGTTCTCTGTGTGGTTCCATCTCCCTATAAAGATAATACTGGTCATGAATGTAGAAAGAGAATACTTCATCTTTCCTTTGTTTGAACGTCTACTTCACTTTTTTTCCCCACCTTATCCAAGTAGGCCTAAAATTCGTATCATAAATTCCTACTGTATAAGAGGCTAATGAGTTATATTATGTGGACTATTGCATGTGCAAGAATAGGTTATCACTGTCTTTAAAACTGAAAATTACTTTTTAGCTGACCTTTCTTGAAATCAATCTTTCTTCTATTTTGTAAACTTTTAAATATTAATAAAGAGACAGAGTAAATTTCTGTTGATTAACTGACTTAAGCCAAAATGGTATTTAACTTTTCTAATGGTAGGCTTGGTAGATTTAATTTTAATGAAGGGTGTAAATGCTTTTGATTTTTGTATTTACAACATATATGAATGTTCATTGACAATATTAAATGGTTAAGCTATTAAAACCATTAATCAAAGCAATGTGAATAAAAATCTAGTTTAAGATCCAATTTAATACAAGGCAAAAATAGTTCTAGGTTTTTAAAACCTGAACTGAGTGACATCATTAGGCTCAAATGCAAGTCAATCATTTACAAAGTTATCCACATATATTGGATAACATGTTTTAAAAAATAAAGAATAAAATTTACTTTAAAGTAAAATCTGCACTTGTGTTTTGCTGCGTAAACACTCTACTCTGAATTGAATTTGAGATTAGCATGCATGGATTTTATTTTTAAATGAAATGGGGCAATTTTGTTTGCCTTTGAAGCTTGCTAAAAACATTCTCACCCATATAAGTAGTTGAAAACTGCAGCAAATTGTTTATTGGTTTTCATGTATGGTAGGATGTTTCCATTAAGGCAGTTAGAGGCTTGTAAGAGAAAGCTGGGAAAGGTAATTTGGAATAGAAAGGCTGTCATCATCAGCCTACGATCCACCCCTCTGTGCAGTACAGTGTTGCCAATGATTACATAAAAAAAACTGAGAATAAGCCAACCAAATGAACATGGTTCTACCATGTACCACCTTACTAGCTTGAAAGATCTCAAGGAAACTGCTCCAGGACTGTTGGGTCACAATCCATCACTGTGAGAACTAGCATTGGGCAGTACACAATGTTAGAAAGTGATAGGTTTTGTTTCCGTCATGATTTCTTACCAGACTCACAATGTTAGGATTCCAAGGAACCCTGGTAGAAAACCTTCATTTAGATATCTGTCTCACAAGGTTTTTTTTCCCTTTTCTTTTAATAAAGCCCTATACATATATTAACTCATTTAATCTTCACACTCACCCAATAAGGTGAACATACAGAGAAGTTAGTTCCAGTTCATCTCCATTTTACAGATGAAGAAACTGAGGCACAAAGGAGCTAAGTAACTTGCCTAAGGTTACACAGCTAGCTCACACTGAGCTTTGTTAATACTGTTTCTTCCTCTTGCCTCTTCAGTACTAGCGATGGTAAGATCACTGTTGCTAAATGAGTATGACTGCTGAATCATTATTTTGATATTTCTTTTAGTCTTCAGTGTCTTGGAATTGGAGGGAAAACCCTAAAATTGCAGAACTGTACCCCATCCCAAACTCTGGAATCTGTTCTATGACTATTTGTTGCAACATACTTTGAAATTTATTGCTTTTTTGTATATATGTTATATTGCACTGTAAAAATGTCTTTTGTTTTTTGTAAAGATCACTGTTTCTTGGTGCCTCACATTCTCTTGTTCCCTCAACCCTACCCACACCTCTATGTGGTTCCTTCACTAAAATCTGGTCATTTGAGTCTCCTGGAATGAGTTCTGTTTCTTGTTTGGATTCCCCTAGTATCTCATGCCATATACCAATAGTTATATGTCCTCATTCCAAATTTTTAACTTTCTATCAAATCCCCTGTCCTTCAGTATGACTCTCTATGTGTTAATTTGAACTAACGATAACCTAACTTATTCCAAGTTGTGAATGGCCACCCTCCTTAACCCTTCCAGAAACTTAAACATGAGTCCTAATAACAAAATTAAGTAGGGGAGGGTTTTTTTTCCCATAACCAAGTAGGGTTTAATCCAGGAATGTAAGAATTAATATTTGAAAAATCGATCAATGTAACTCATAGAGTAACATTAAAAGAGAAAGATGATATCACCATCACGATTGATGTAGAAAACATTTTATAAAATGAAACATTCATTCATAGTAAAAATATTTAGCATACCATAATAAATCCGATAGAGTTTCCAAAATCAAGAAGCCACCATAGCAAAAAATATACATGATGAACAATTGAGAACTTTCCCAGAGGTCAGGAATTAAACATTATATGTACTGGAGGCTCTACTCAGTACAGTAAGACAAGAATGCTCTGAACAAGCTCAGAGAAATTAGTGCCAGTTCATGACTCTACGGTGAGGTAAGACCTGTCCAGTCCTCTCATCTCTTCTCCCCCTTCTCCATTCTGTCCCTGGAAGAGAAAGAAGTTCCAGCTCGCATTTTGGGAGTGGTGTGGGGAGAGTAGCAGGAAAAGTCGAGAAAGAAGAAACCAACCACTCTGCTTCTCCCTACCTCCCCATGTTCCCATCCCAAGTTTCTTTTCACTATAAGATTTCTATTTTGAATAAGGCCAAGCTGACGTATGGAGAAGTTTGGTTTTGTCTTTAAAATGAAGTTTCATTGGGATATATTCACACTTTACAGTTCATCTAAAGTACACAATCAGTTGCTCACAATGTCATAACATAATTGTGCATTCATCACCAAAATCAATTTTAGAACATTTTCGTTAATCAAAAACAAAACAAACAAACCAAAATCAAAACATCCCATACCCCTCCCCTAGCTGCATTATTGTCCCCTAGCATGTGTGCTACATTTGTAACCACTGATGAAAGAATATTAAAATATTACTACTAACTGTGGTCAATAGTTTGCAATAGTTACATCTTTATTCCATATACCACTTAATTAAATTAACTCCTTTTAATAGTGATGTGCATTTTGTTCTAGTTCGTGAAAAAACTTTTTATATTTGAACTGCTAATCACTGTCATCATCCACCACAGTATTCACTGTGTTTTGCAGCCCCATTTTTCAATCTCTACCTTTCCTTCTAGTGACAGCCATGACTCTAGACTACCCCCTTTCATCCATAATCCCATGCATAATTCAGTGCTGTTAATTATAGTCACTGTCATGTGAATCCCAAACATTTAATTCAACCCAGTTAAAAATTCTGCACATATTAGGCATCTAGTCTCCTTTCTCTAGTCTCATTCTTTTTCCTGGTAACTTGTATTCTAGATTTTATCTCTGTGAATTTACATATTTTAATTAGTTCACATTAAGTGAGATCATACAATATCTGTAGTTTTGTGTCTGGCTTATTTCACTCAACATGGTGTCCTCAAGGTTCATCCATGTTGTCACATACTTCAGGAATTCATTCCTTCTTACTGTTCAATAATATTTTATCATATGTATAGGCCACATTTTGTTTATCTATTCATCCATTGATGAACATGGCTCGTTTCCATCTTTTGACAGTTGTGGATATTACCACTATGAACATCAGTGTGCAAATGTCTTTTTGCATTCCTGCTTTCAGTTATTCTGGGTATGTACCTTGCCGCGGGATTGCCAGTTCATATGGCAGCTCTATTCATAGTTTCCCGTGGAAACCCCAAACCATCTTCCACAGCGGCTATACCATTTTATATTCCCATCAGCAGTGCATAAGTGTCTCAGTTTCTCCACATCTTCACCAACACTTGTAGTTTTCTGTTTGTTTAATAGTGGCCATTCTAGTTGGTGTGAAATTACATCTCATAGTTTTGGTTTGCATTTCCCTAATAGCTAGTGAAACTGAGAATATTTTCATGTGCTTTTTAGCCATTTTTATTTCTTTTCTTGAAAAAAAAAGTCTATTCATTTCTTTTGCCCATTTTTAAATTGGGTTGTTTTTCTTTCTATTTTGAGTGTTGGATTTCTTTATATATTCTGGATATCTAATCCCTTTCAGATATGGAGTTTCCAAATGTTTTCTACTATTGAGTGGGCTGCCTTTTCACCCTTTTGACAGAGTCTTTTGAAGCACAGAAGTATTCAATTTTGAGGCGTCCCCATATAACTTTATTTTTTCTTTCACTGGGTATGAGATCTAAGAAACCACTGCCTATCACTAGTTCTTGAAGATGCTCCTCTATATTTTCTTCTAAGAATTTTAATGGTACAGGCTCTAATATTTAGGTCTTTGATCCATTTTGAGTTAATTTTGTATAGGTTGTCTAATGGGGTCCTCTTTCATTCTTTTGGACATGGATATTCAGTTCTTCCAACACCATTTATCAAAAATACTGTTCTGTCTCAGGTGAGTGGACTTAAAAACCTGTCGAAAATCTATTGTGTATAAATATGAGGGTCTATTTCTGAATTCTCAGTTCAATTACATTGATCAATATGTCTATCTTTATGCCAGTACCATGCTGTTTTGACCATTGTGCCTTTATAATATGCTTTAGTCAGGAAACGTGAGTCCTCTAACTTCGTTCTACCTTTTCAAGGTGTTTTTGGCTATTCAGGGACCATTGCCCTTCCAAATTAATTTGATAATTGGTTTTTCCATTTCTGCAAAGTAAGCTGTTAGAATTTTGATTGGCATTGCATTGAATACAAGTAGATAAACTTGGGGAGAATTGACATCTTAATGATATTTAGCCTTCCAAATCAGGAACATGGACTGTCATTCCATTTATTTAGGTCTTTGATTTTTTTTTTTTTAGCAAAGTTTTATAGTTTTCTGAATATAGGTCCTTTACATCCTTGGTTAAGTTTATTCCTAGATTTTTGTTTCTTTTAAGTTGCTATTATAAATGTAATTTATTTTTCTTGAGTTCCTCCCCAGATAACTCATTAAAAATATATAGAAACACTATTGATTTTTGCTTTTTGATCATGTATTCCACCATTTTGTTGAACTCATTTACTGGCTCTAGTAGCTTTGTCATAGCTTTTTGGGAACTTTCTAAATATAGGACCATGTCGTCTACAAATAGTGAAAGTTTTACTTCTTCCTTTCTAATTTAGATGACTTTTACTTCTTTTTCATACCTAATCGCTATAGCAAGAATTTTTAATACAATATTGAGTAATAGTGGTGACAGAAGGCATCATTGTCTTGTTCTTGATCTTAGAGGGAAAGTTTTCAGTCTCTCACCATTGGTGTGGGTTTTTCATATATGCCCTTTATCTCACACCACATTAGCTTTGTGTTTTTCATATATGACCTTTATCATGTTGATGAAACTTTCTTTGATTCCTACCTTTTGAAGTGCTTTTACCAAGAAAGGATTCCAGATTTTGTCAAATGACTTTTCTGCATCAATTGAGATGATCATGTGGTTTTTCCTTTTCAATTTGTTAATGTGGTGTGTTATATTAATTGATTTCCTTGTGTTGAACCACCTTTGTATACCTGGAGTAAAATTCACTTGGTCATATGTATAATTATTTTAATGTGCTGTTGGATTCAATTTTCAAGTATTCTGTTGAGGATTTTTGCATTTATATACATTAGAGAGATTGGCCTGTAATTTTTTTTTTGTAGTATCTTTATTTGGCTTTGGTATTAGAGTAATGTTGGCTTCATGGAATTAGTTAGATAGTGTTCCCTCCTCTTCAATATTTTGGAAGAATCTGAGCAGGATTGGTATTAATTCTTCTTGGAACGACTGGTAAAATTCACCTGTGAAGTAATCTGGCCCTGGGCTTTCCTTGTTTGGGAAGTTTTTGATGTCTGACTCAATCTCTTCTCTGGTGAGTGGGTTATTGAGGTCTTCTCTTTCTTCCTGAGTCACTGCAGTTGTTTGTGTGCTTCTAGGAAATTGTCCATTCAATCTATACTGTCTAATTTGTTGGCATGCGTTTGTTCATAGTATCCGTGTAAGATCCTTTTTATTTCTATGGGGTCAATGATAATGATGCCCCTCTCATTTCTGATTTTATTTATTTGCATCTCCTCTTTTTGTTTTAGTCAGTCTAGCTAAGGAAATGCCAATGTTAGTGATCTTCTGAAATAACCAACTTTTGGTTTTATTGATTCTCTCTATTGTATTTTGTTATCGATTTCATTTATTTCTGCTCTAATCTTTGTTATTTCTTTCCTTCTGCTTGCTTTGAAATTAGTTTGCTATTATTTCTCTAGTTTCTCCAGCTGTTAAATTAAGTGCTTGATTTTAGCTCTCTCTTCCTTTTTAATTTATAGCATTTAGGACTATAAATTTCCCTATCAGTCCCACCTTTACTGTATAATGTAAGTTTTGATATGTTGTAGTCTCCATTTTTACACGTCCTGAGGTATTTACTGATTTCCCTTGCAATTTCTTCTTTGACACACCGGTTGTTTAAGGGTATATTGTTTAGCCTCCATATATTTGTGAATTTTCTCTTCTCCAGCTGTTATTGGTGTCCAGCTTCATTCCATTATGACCACAGAAAGTGTTTTGCATAAGTTCAATCTTTAAAAATTTATTCAGACCTGTTTTGTGTCCCAGCATGTGGTCTATCCTGGAGAATGTTCCATGAGGACTTGAGAAGAATGCATATCCTGCTGTTTGGGAGAAACAATGTTCTATACATGATTTTTAGGCCTAGTTCATTTATCCGATTATTTAGTTCCCTGTTTCCTTTTGATCCTCTGTTAGATGTGCTATCTTTTGAAGAGAGTAGTGTGTTGAAGTGTCCTACTAGTATTGTACAGACAACTATTACTCCCTTCAGGTTTGCCAGTGTTTGCCTCATATTCTTTGGGGCACCTTGATTAGGTGCATGGATTTTTATGATTGTTATTTCTTCTTGGTGAATTTCCCCTTTCATTAACATATAATGTCTTTTTCTTCTCATTATATTTTTGCACTTAAAGTCTATTTTTATCTAATATTAGTATAGCTATACCAACTCTTTTTTTGGCTATTGTTTGCATAGAATATCTTTTTCCAGCCATTCACTCCTAACCTATTTGCATCTTTGAGTTGAAAATCAGTCTCTTATAAACAGCACATAGGTGGATCATATTTTTTTAATCCATTCTGCCATTCTGCTTCTTAGATTTGGGAGTTTAATCCATTAACATTCAGTGTCACTACTGTAAAGTCAGTACTTCAACTATTTTATCTTTTGGCTTTATTTGTGATATATATTATTTTCTCTCTTTTAATCCTTTTAGCTATCTTTGTTGATAATCTTCATTTCTGTACTCTTCTTCAAGCCTCTCTCCTGTGTCTTTTCTTTTTTTGCTGGGAGAACGCCCTTTAATATTTCTCGTAGGACAGATATCTTGTTAACAAACCCTCTCAGCTCCTGTTTGTCTGTAAATATTTTAAATATTTAAATATTTAAACTCTCCCTCATTTTTGAAGCACAGCTTTGCCAGGTAGAGACTTCTTGGCTGACAATTTTTCTCTTTTGGTGTCTTAAATATATCACAGCACTGACTTCTTGCCTCCATGGCTGCTGATGAGAAATAAGCACTTAGTCTTATGTGGTTTCCCCTGTGGTGAATCACTTTTCTCTTGCTGCTTCCAAAGTTCTCTCTTTCTCTTTGGCATTTGACAGTGTGATTAGTATGTGTCTTAGAGTGGGTTTATTTGAATTTATTCTGTTTGCAGTATTGGGCTTCTTGGATTTGCATATTCATGTCTTTTATAAGCGTTGGGAGCTTTTCAGCCATTATTTCCTCAAATATTCTTTTTGGCTCTTTTCTCTTCTCTTCTCCTTCTGGGATGCCCATGATGCATATGTTTGCATGCTTTATGTTGTCGATTGTTTTCCTGACATTGTGCTCAAGTTTTTCCATTCTTTCCTCCATTTGTTCTTCTGTCTGTTCATTCAGATGCTCTCTCTTCCAGTTTGCTGATCCTTTCTTCTGTCTGTGCAAATCTGCTATTCTGTATCTCTAGTGTCTTTTTTTTTTTCTTTGCATGGGCAGGCATCAGGAATTGAACCTGGGTCTCCTGCATGGCAGGCGAGAACTCTGCCTGTTGAGCCACCATGGCCTGCCCTCTAGTGTATTTTTAATTTCATCTATTATGTCTTTCATTTCCATAAGGGCCCTTATTTTTCTTTGTATACTTTCACATTCTTCTTTATGCACACCCAATATCTTCTTAATATCTCTTTAGCCATCTCATTGAATTGCTTTAGGAGATTTGCTTGAACATCTTTTTTTTCAAGAGTTCAACTTCATTTATTTTTATTTTTACATGGGCAGGCACCGGGATTCCAACCCGGGTCCTCTCGCATGACAGACAAGCATTCTTGCCTGCTGAGCCACCGTGGCCCGCCCTGCTTGAACATCTTTGATCAGCTATCCCAAATTCTGTATCTCCTCTAACTTTAACTTGTTCCATTGGCTGGGTCATGTATTTCCACATATTGGTATACCTAGTGATTTTTTTTTCCTGATATCTGGGCATCTGGTTATCTTGATGGGCTTATTCTGTATGTTGGTTTCTTTCTCTTGGCTAGGATGATGTTGTTGCTTGGATTTGTATTAGGGCGCTTCCTTGACAGTTGGTTCATCAGTATTTCTTAGCCATTTCTGATACAGGGTCAGGTATCCATAGAGGCGGCATCGACCAGGTCTAAAAGGCCTGGGAGAGGATCTGGAAATACTCCCCAAAGCCCTTTTCTCCCTGCCACATCACCAGGCTGTACTTTCCAGCCTGCCCAGCAGATGGCACTCCTTGACTACCTAGTCGCCTGAGCCCTAAGAAGGCAGGCTTTTATGGCTCTATGCTAGATTCACCTTTTGGCACAGTCAAAATAGTATCCAGTGGTGTCAGACTGGGTGGAGCTAACCATGTAGGATTTGGTGTTCTCACTTCACTGGCTAATGTCTGGCTCACTGTTGAGCTGTGTGACCCTCTACTTCAGCAGACTCCCATAGTCATCCCAGTCCCCTATTTCCACCCTCGAGGGTGGGTGATGAGTGCCAGGAGCTCCGGACAGAATTACTCACAAATCTCTGACCACGAATTCTCAGTCTCTTTATCCTGCCTTCCCTGAATGTTGTACTGAACTCCTAAGTTCTCTGTAACCTCAAACAGTTAATTCAGTTTCTACCTGTCTACTCACTGCTTTGGGGAGAGAAGTAGGTTCTGTTGATCCTCCCTATTTTTCATTTTCTTTCTCTTTTGATTCACAGTTCTACTTAATAAAGATGTCCTAGCCTATTTTTGGAAGCTCCTCCTGGGAGCCCTTTTGTGCGCAGCACTCCTCAGCAGCTTGTGTTCTGCCCTGGGTCTCTGGACTGGGGTCCCTGTGTCAGGATATGTGTGGGGTTCTAATTCACTGCTGTGTGAGACTTTATGGTCTGGGTCCCCAGTGGGAGGTGAGACGGATCCTGGCCACTGCCTCTGAGCAATTCCCAAGCTGCAGGGGACTAAGTGAAGGGGAGAAAAAAGGACCAGCCTGTCTAGGATGGAAGTTTCCTACCTGGTAGTTCTCTTTTTCTTCAATTTGGCATTTATGGAGTTCTTCTCCAGCTTCTCCTATCCTCCAGATTTCTAAGCAAGTGGGATTTCCCCTTTTCTTTGCTGAATCTCTGGAGAGGTTTTTTTCATGGGATGTCTTATGTCCCTAAATAAATTACAATATAAATTAAAATATAACATTTACAGAAATATATACGAGCCATATACATGTAGCTAGACGAATTTTCACAAAGTGAGTACATGCATATAAGCAGCACCCAGACTTTGAAGATATTTTCTAAACTCAGTTCATTTGGCAGGCTCACTTATTTTCTCCTATACCTAACACATAGGTCAGAGTCTAGGTCATTCCATTTTTTCAGTCCCTGAGTCAGGAAAGCAATGTAGGAGACCACAGTATAATAATGAAACCTACCTTACAGGTCTATATGTGAAAGCACTTTGCAATCTGTGTGTTCAGTGCACAAAAGCTGAAATATTTTCTAAAGGCTTAGCTACAAAACTTGAGCTACAAGTTCTTTTCCATCATGAGAGTTTTCTCCTTAATGACGTCAACCTGCCACAGTGTCTCTGCTCTTTCATCTATGGCGATTCTCTTTCCAGTCCAATTCAATTAAAAATTATCCTATGTAGCTTTGTATGCCTGCCCACGTGAATTGACAGGAAAGGAGATGTTTCTGATATCTGAAAATGGTATCAGGAAATGTGGTCTTGTCACCTTTGTTTGGATTAGAGGTGGGACATGACACCAAATACCTGTGGTGTTAGAATGAGGTTTATACAGCAGGACTATTGATTGGAGTTAAATTACAGTATCTGCTGTGCAATCCCTTCTGTCTGACATTTTCCAGGTTTACAGTCCCAGGAGCTATCAAGCAGGGACCACGGGTGGGGCTGTCTGGGAAGTGTTATTTTAATCAGAATATGTACTGTAAGTTTTGTCCTGGTTAAAATGCACTTCCCAGTAGCCACTGCTTTAAAGGGGAATAAGCTGATCTTCATCACCTTTGAAGTGATATGAGCTATAAAGAGAGTGGTTTGTGTTAGCAAGAAAATAACAATCATACCTACCATTTTAATGGGGACCCAATCTGTGCCAGGTGCTCTGTGGATCATTTCCTTTAATTATCATCAGTCCTCTTTGATAAATATGGAGCATTATTCCTATTTTACAGAACCTGGAAACCAAGGCTCAGAGTAGTTAACTAATACAGATAAAGTCAAATCACCTGTATGAGTATACAGAAAAATCTCTGCTCTTTCTTCTGAATGCCTGATCATGTCACTATCCCTCAAGTATATAATAAGATACTGTTTGGGCATAGGCGAAGAGGCCCACCATGGCACCAGGCAGGAGGGGGATCACTTGAAATGGCTTAATGTGAATGTAGAAGAATAATTAATACTCCTTTTTTTTTTTAACATTTTAAGCTGTGAAATATAGCATATATATATCAACAATTTTGAAAGTACACTCCAACAAATAGCTACAGAACAAATTTTGTAGTTTGGTATGGGTTATCATTCCACAATTTCAGATTTTTCTTTCTAGCCACTCCAATACACTGGAGGTTAAAGTACACATCAATATAGTGGTTCAGCAGACGTACTCATTTGTTAAATCTTACCTTTTCTGTTATAGCTCTTCCTTCTCCTTTGATTCTTTTCCCACACTATAAGGGTCTTTGGACTATGCCCTTTCTAACCTTTTCATGTTGAAAGGGTATCAATAATTAGGATAGGTCAGTTTTGTTTTATTTCTACTAGAAGCTTGATCTCTTTTTCAGTCACTTTCAGTGTTATTGTATATAGCAATGCTGACTTGATACACCGTATTTTAAGAAAATAGAATGAAAAAAGAAAAATTAAAGCCAACAGAACTGATACAAACATGCTGAATTTACTAGAGGAACTAGAAGCTCTACAACTTCAAAAATGTCCAGAATGCTTGTGTTAAATATCAAATTATTCTTTTAGAACATATAGAATCAATCCATGTGCGTCTTGGAGGGTTTCTTTGATTTGGAACACTGTCCTCTTATCACTGCACCAAGAGATCCTCATCACATTTTCACATCCCTAGACAATTTCCCCACCCATGGTTTTTATCTTTTTTTCCTATTTCACAGCTTCATTCACTAAATTGTCTTCTACACTTATCTCCTCTGCCATGACCGTTCTGTCAAATAGTTTCATTTTGTCTTCCCTCCCATCAACACTCCCAGTCCCCTTGACTTCCAACGAACGGTGATAGTAAGATGAAAGGAAACATTGCGAGCATCCAACCAACTCCTCATTTTTGCAGAAGAATAAACAGAAACTCAGAGAAAGGAAGAGACATGTGCAGTCAGTGAAAGCCAGAGCTAAGACCACAGGTCAGTTCAGCCACAACCTCCCACAGCTCCCCTGCCTCCCTCACCAACACTTTCCATTGCATCACAGGGCAAAATAGTGAGTTAAATATTTAGTTAATGTATTAATACTTCACTAAGTGATCAAGCGTAAAAGGGGAAGAAGCAATTAGAATTGTTAAAAAAAAAAATAGAGCCTCTAAGACTCAATGACACATAGTTTAAAATCATAGCTCTTCCATTAACTATATAACCTTAAGCAAATCACCTAATCCTCTGTTTTTGTCTGTAAAAATGGGGATAAAAATAGTATTGACTTAGGGTTTGAAGGTTGAACCAGATAATGCTTTCAAAGCATTGTACACATTAGGAGTCAGAAATTTTCTGCATGTAACAGAAAATACAAATAAAAAAGGGTTAAGCAAACAGATTTATTTTTCTCACATAACAAGAAAAGGAAGGCAGTGCAGACCTAGAACGGACAGCTACAATGCCATCAGACCTCCGCAAAGTCTTACTCTGCCTGCTCTGCTGTCTTTAGTGAGGCGGATGTTTTTTTGGCCCTCAATTTCCATTCTCCTCTTCTTCTATGAGTGGAGTTTTACCTGCCCGTGACCACTCATCTTATGGCTACATTCCCAGCCTCTCTCTCAGCAAGGTAGGGTTTAGACTAAGTACTGGCTAATGGGATATGAGTGGAAATGAGGTCAACAATTCTGTCTTACCCTTATCAGAACTGGATGTGTCTCTCCCTCATCTCTTTTCCCTCCCAAAGTCCATGAGATGATGGGAGGTGGAACAAATCATCGGGTCACGGAGATGGAAACCATGTTGACAGTGTCAGGACCCTGAACTGCCTTTCTCTAGAGGGAAAGAAATAAATTTTTTCCTTATTTAAGGAAGATACACTATGTATCTGGCTCTCTTTGTTACAGCCAAGTAAAACATTAGCATCAAGCTCTCATTCCTTTGGCTGCTTTATGGGCACATGGTGGCTAATTCACCTTCAGCTTCATGTTTATGTTGCATGCAAGAAGAAGAAATTGGCCATGGCTGGATGAGACAAGCAAATCTTTTCCATAACTCTCTGGCATTTATGTGTATATGCCACTATTAGTTTGTTAAGTTGCTGGAATGCAATATACCAGAAAAGGAATGACCGCTAAAAAGGGGATTTAATAAGTACAAGTTTACAGTTCTAAGGGCATAAATCTGTCCTAACTAAGGCATCCAGAGAAAGGTACCTTAGCTCAAGAGAGGGTGATCTGGCAAGGCATATGACCGGCATCTGCTGGTCCTTTACTCCTCATTCCATTGCTTCCAGCTTCTGATGAAAGTGGTTTCCTCTTTAAGCGTCTGTGCGCCTTCACTTAGCTGCTCCTGGATGAAACTCTGGGTTTCATCTCTTAGCTTAGCATCTGCCAGAGCCAGAGATATCTTCTCTCCAGGTTCTGGCTATTTCTGTGAGTTCTTGCTTACCACCCGGGGCTATTTCTGTCTCAGTCTCCAAATGTCTACATCAGCTCTGCTCTGAGCTCTCTCCAAAATGTTTCCTTTTTTAATGGACTCCAGTAAACTAATTAAGATCACCTGGAATGAGTGGGGGTCACCTCTCCATCTAATTAAAAGGTCACATCTACAATTGGACATGTCCATCTCCACAGAGCTAATCTAATAAAAAATTTTCCACCCTAAAGTACTGAATCAGGACTAAAAGAAATGGCTGTTCCCATTTCTGTTCCCAGGCAGATAATCAAAAATTATTGGCAAAGTTCCTTGAGGGGTGGGAGAAAGAATATGGAACTATTAAGTTTTGCTATCAAGAAATTCCCTGATACTGTGTGAAATTTTAGGGACACCCAAATCAATAGGCCATGCTCTCAATCGTTAGCCTTATTCTTGTGAAGCTTATGTAGGTAGCAGAGAAGCTTAAACTACACACTCTAGGTATATCTTAGAGTTACTTCTGAAGGACCTCTTTTGTTACTCAGATATGGCCTCAGTCTCTCTAAGCCCAACCCTGCCCTCCCCCGTATGTGGGATATGACATCCAGGGGTGAAAGTCTCCCTGGCTACATGGGAGATGACTTCCAGGGATGAATCCAGCCCTGGTACCATGGGATTAACAATTCCATCCTCACCAAAAGGGGAAAAGAAGTGTAACTAATAAAGTATCAGTGGCAGAGAGAATTCAAATAGAATCAAGAGGCTACTCTGGAGATTGCTCTTACGCAAGCTTCAGTTAGACATTGCTACCTATCACAACCTGCCAACCCCAACCAGGACTATTCCAGTCAATCCTAAAGAACACCTAGGGCAATATATAAGATTCCACAAGGGTTCCATGCACTAGAGTAATAGTCCAGAAACCTACAACTTTCAGATGGGTCTCTGGATCAGATAAGTCCTAAAACCTAGAGACCCAGACTCTCCAGAACATCAGAGAGTTCCATCTCCCTACCCCATATTAGTGACAGACCCTTCCAACATGAAAAAGTTAGAATGTCCATAGCCCAAACATTCCTAAGAGAGGAATAGAAATTCCACCATCAAAAGTGATGGTGGAATTATACAGAGAAGATAGGATTTAACAAATCAATATGATTGCTGAATCATTAAATTGATATCTCTTTTAGTCTCCAGTATCTTGGAGCAGCTAGAAGTGAAAACCTAAAATTGTGGAATTATAACCCATGTCAAACTCTGAAATATGTTCTACAACTGATTGTGGGGCTGTGCTTTGAAATTTACTGCTTTTTTGGATATATGTTATTTTTCACAAAACAGAAAGAAAAAAGTCAATGTGGTGCTAAAAAAACAATATTTAAGCCTTGTAGCCTCTTCTATCTTGGAGCAGCTAGAAGGAGAAATCTGAGAGGATTGTGTAGTAGCCCACAACAAACTCTGGAATCTGTCCTGTAACCACTTGTTGAAGAGTGTTTTGAAAACTATTGCTGTTTTATTTATTTGCTTTGTGTATATGTTACACTATACAATAAAAAAGCTAAATAAATAAATAAATAAGACATAGGTAGGTAAGCTTATTGAGGGTTTTTGTTTGCCTGAGTTCCTGACTCATAACAGGAAAATAAGACCTTTCTGAATTATTTTGCTATCTTTCTGTTTATAACACTACATGTTTGGAAGCATCTTAATGCATCATCATATAAGTTAGACTGTACTCTTTAGCTATACTGTGCACTCTATCATAAATGGTTTGGAAAGAATGTGGCATGTGTAGTGAGAAGGTGAGTTATCAGTTAAAGAATAATCAGGAAAAATTAAGTTTGGCTCTTGTTTAAGCCTGCAAAAAGAAGAAGAAGAGGAGGAGGAGGAGGAGGAGAAGGAGGAGATGGAGGAGGAGAAGAAGAAGAAGAAAAAGAAGGAGGAGGAGGAGGAGAGGAAGAAGAAAAAGAAGGAGGAGGAGGAGGAGGAGGAGAGGAAGAAGAAATGGCTGTTTCCAGCAGATTGGATCAGAATTAAAACATCGTTTTTCTGGGGTTCATAATAACTTCAAACTGGCACGCTTTCATTGACAAGACCTGTGTTACATGACCACTCCTAGCTATGAGGAAGGCTAAAAATATTTTTCCCTGGCACAGCATTGTCTTGAACAAAATCAGGGTTCTATTAGTAAGAAAGGAGTTGATGATGGATATTGAGTGGATATTAGTAGTGTAAGCTGCAATAAATAATAAAGCAAGTTGCAATAAATAATAAAAGTGGTTTATTATTGATGGTGGACTAGGATAAGTTGAGTTCACCCCTGCTCTAAGGAGCAGCATAGAAAGAAAGGGAAGGTGACTGAGACTGTGATTGCAGGGTGTAAGTGACCCAGGAGAGATTTCCACACCACATAAGGGATCCCTGGTTACAAAAGCTGAAAAATTGAGAGGCAGAGAACCAGAGACCGTCCAGCTGGTGAAAACAGCCTAACATGCCCCTTTCCAAAAGGAAGACAGGAGCTCTCAGGGGTGCATGGATGGGGAGACCAGGACTAGAAACACTCTACCTCTGTATCCCCCACACTGCACCCTGCTCCTGTGCTCCAAGGTCTGCCTGAGCTGTGCCACGTACCCATGGCCCCCACACCACCCTTCTACAATCCTGAGACCTGTACCCCATGCTCTAAGGCACCATCATAGAGTCCCCAAACTGTGCCTATAACTGCGCTGCAATGAGTCACCGCCCTGTTATGCTCTGCCCCACACCCCACATCCTGCTCCACATCCATCCCACAAATACTAAGCTTTAAACTATGGAAGGAAATCAACTTACAAAGCAAGCCAATCAAAATATTACATGCTGCAAAGAAACAGGAGATCACTAAGTATATCAAGATGCAGACAGATATAGCCCTGCCTAATGACCAAATTAAAACACCAGAGGAGACACAGACTTTGGAACAACTAATCAAAGATGTTCATACAACTCTACTAAATAAAATAAATGGGATGGCTAATGACATAAAGTATATCAAGAAGACACTAGAAGAGGGAGGGGGGCCAAGATGGCGGCTTGGTAAGGTGTGCGTGTTTTAGTTCGTCCTCCAGAGCAACTACTAATTGACCAGAAACAGTACAGAACAGCTCCCGGAGCCACGGCAGAGACCAGACACACAGCATACCCCAGTCTGGACCGGCTGGACCGGCTGAGAGTCTCCGCAGCGGTGAGTTTCCCGAGCAGCACACACTTCCCCAAGCCACAGCGGCTGGCAGCCGGCATCCCTCCCCCACAGATGGCTTCCCGGACTGGCTGCAAGTCTCCGGACCGGCTGCGAGTCTCAGAGTGGCGAGTTCCCCAAGCTGCGGCGGCCGGCGACCGGCGTCCCTCTCCCACAGGCGGCTTCCGGGAGGGAAAGGAAAGAGTCTCCAACAGTAGCAGGGACTGAGTCCAACCAAACACTGGTGGTGGCATTGATGGACAAATTCTGACTGCTAGGGGTGGGCCCCCAGCTCAGGCGAAACTGATCGGGGCAGAGGTCGCCTGTTGGGCTGACTGAAAGAGAGGAAAGGGGATGAAACAGAGCCTTCTGCGGCTGTTTCTGCAGAGGCTTGGTTGCCTCTGGACTCAGTGCCAGGATTGCACAGGCTGTAACTGCCCCAAACGCAAAAGCAGGTTGCTTTCGGGGCTGTCTGCCACCTGGGCCTTCCCCACGGGAGGGGTGAGGTGCAACTCAGGTGGAGTCCCTCTTTCAAGGAATTCAGATCCCAGAGCTTCGCAATTTGAAGCCATTAAAACCAGCCTACAACCTTTCCTCTGTCTCCACCACGCCCCCAGCAGGGAGAGCCTTCCAAAGTTAAAGGAGCCACAACATATTTTGCTGGATTGACCCACAGACAGACAAGTGCCACATACAGGGTAGGATAAGAAAAACAGAGCCCAGAGACTTCACAGGAAAGTCTTTCAACCTGCTGGGTCTCACACTCAGGGAAAACTGACACAGGTGATTCCTTCCCCCCGAAAGGAGGCCAGCTTAGTCCGGGAAAACCCGGTGGGAGTCTGTAATACCTATGTAGACCCTCCTAAGGGTAGGGAGGGAAAAGGCACCTTACAAGCAGGACAAGAAACAAGGATATAAGAACTGAAAATCTACCCTCTGTTAAACAAAACTTAAGCTAGAGGCCCAGAAAAAGCTGAACTGAAGGTCAATGAACAGACAGACAACACACTCATCTAGCAAGAAAACCCTAGGTAAGATAAGTGAAAGCAATCTCCAGAATAAAATAATTAAGGTAATTAAATGTCCAGACACCAGCAAAAAATAACAAATAACACCAGGAAAATTGAAGATATGGCCCAATCAAAGGAATAAACCAACAGTTCAAATGAGATACAGGAGCTGAGACAACTAATGCTGAATATACGAACATAAATGGAAAACCTCTTCAAAAACCAAATCAATAAATTGAGGGAGGACATGAAGAAGGCAAGGAATGAACAAAAAGAAGAAATGGAAAGTCTGAAAAAACAAATCACAGAACTTATGGGAATGAAAGATATAGTAGAAGAGATGAAAAAAACAATGGAAACCTACAATGGTAGATTTCAAGAGACAGAGGTTAGAATTAGTGAACTGGAGGATGGAACATCTGAAATCCAAAAAGAAACAGAAACTATAGGGAAAAGAATGGAAAAATTTGAACAGGGGCTCAAGGAATTGAATGATAATATGAAGCACACAAATATACATGTTGTGGGTGTCCCAGAAGGAGACGAGAAGGGAAAAGGAGGAGAAAAACTAATGGAAAAAATTATCACTGAAAATATCCCAACTCTTATGAAAGGCCTAAAATTACAGATCCAAGAAGTGCAGTGCACCCCAAAGAGAATAGATCCAAATAGGCGTTTTCCAACACACTTACTAGTTAGAATGTCAGAGGTCAAAGAGAAAGAGAGGATCTTGAAAGCAGCAAGAGAAAAACAATCCATTACATACAAGGGAAACCCAATAAGACTATGTGTAGATTTCTCATCAGAAACCATGGAGGCAAGAAGACAGTGGGATGATATATTTAAACTACTAAAAGAGAAAAACTGCCAACCAAGAATTCTATATCCAGAAAAATTGTCCTTCAAAAATGAGGGAGAAATAAAAACATTTTCAGACAAAAAGTGACTGAGAGAATTTGTGACCCAGAGACCAGCTCTGCAAGAAATACTAAAGGGAGCACTAGAGACTGATATGAAAAGGCAGAAGAGAGAGGTGTGGAGAAGAGTGTAGAAAGAAGGAAAATTAGATATGATATATATATAATACAAAAGGCAAAATGGTAGAGGAAAGTATTACCCAAACAGTAATAACACTAAATGTTAATGGACTAAATTCCCCAATCAAAAGACATAGACTGGCAGAATGGATTAAAAAACAGGATCCTTCTATATGCTCTCTAAAGGAAACACATCTTAGACCCAAAGATAAACATAGGTTGAAAGTGAAAGGTTGGGAAAAGATATTTCATGCAAATAACAAACAGAAAAGAGCAGGAGTAGCTATACTAATATCCAACAAATTAGACTTCAAATGTAAAACAGTTAAAGAGACAAAGAAGGATACTATCTACTAATAAAAGGAACAATTAAACAAGAAGACATAACAATCATAAATATTTATGCACTGAACCAGAATGCCCCAAAATATGTGAGGAATACAATGCAAATACTGAAAAGGGAAATAGACACATCTACCATAATAGTCGGAGACTTCAATTCCCCACTCTCATCAATGGACAGAACATCTAGACAGAGGATCAATAAAGAAGCAGAGAATTTGAATATTACAATAAATGAGCTAGACTTAACAGACATTTATAGGATATTACATCCCACAACAGCAGGATACACCTTTTTCTCAAGTGCTCATGGATCATTCTCAAAGATAGACCATATGCTGGGTCACAAAGCAAGTCTCAAAAAATTTAGAAAGATTGAAATCATACACAACATTTTCTCAGATCATAAAGGAATGAAGTTGGAAATCAATAATAGGCAGAGTGCCAGAAAATTCACAAATACGTGGAGGCTCAACAACACACTCTTAAACAGCCAGTGGGTCAAGGAAGAAATTACAAGAGAAATTAGTAAATATCTCAAGGTGAATGAAAATGAAAACACAACATATCAAAACCTATGGGATGCAGCAAAGGCAGTCCTAAGAGGGAAATTTATTGCCCTAAATGCCTATATCAAAAAAGAAGAAAGGCCAAAAACTCAGGAATTAACTGTCCACTTGGAAGAACTGGAGAAACAACAGCAAACTAACCCCAAAGCAAGCAAAAGGAAAGAAATAACAAAGATTAGAGCAGAAATAAATGAAATTGAGAACATGAAAAAAATAAATAAAATTGAGAACATGAAAACAATAGAGAAAATCAATAAGACCAGAAGTTGGTTCTATGACAAAATCAACAAGATTGATGGGCCCTTAGCAAGATTGACAAAAAGAAGTGGAGAGGGGACACAAATAAATAAGATCAGAAATGGAAGAGGAGACATAACCACTGACCTCACAGAAATAAAGGAGGTAATAACAGGATACTATGAACAACTTTATGTTAATAAATACAACAATGTAGATGAAATGGACAAGTTCCTAGAAAGACATGAACAACCAACTTCGACTCAAGAAGAAATAGATGACCTCAACAAACCAATCACAAGTAAAGAAATTGAATCAGTCATTAAAAAGCTTCCTAAAAAGAAAAGTCCAGGACCAGATGGCTTCACATGTGAATTCTACCAAACATTTCAGAAAGAATTAGTACCAACCCTGCTCAAACTTTTCAAAAAAATTGAAGTGGAGAGAAAGCTACCTAATTCATTCTATGAAGTCAACATCACCCTCATACCAAAACCAGACAAAGATATTACAAAAAAAAGGAAAACTACAGACCAATCTCTCTAATGAATATAGATGCAAAAATCCTCAATAAAATTCTAGCAAATCGCATCCAACAACACATTAAAAGAATTATACATCATGACCAAGTAGGATTCATCCCAGGTATGCAAGGATGGTTCAACATAAGAAAATCAATTAATGTAATGCACCATATCAACAAATCAAAGCAGAAAAATCACATGATCATCTCAATTGATGCAGAGAAGGTATTTGACAAGATTCACCATCCTTTCCTGTCGAAAACACTTCAAAGGATAGGAATACAAGGGAACTTCCTTAAAATGATAAAGGGAATATATGAAAAACTCACAGCTAATATCATCCTCAATGGGGAAAAATTGAAAACTTTCCCCCTAAGATCAGGAACAAGACGAGGATGTCTACTATCACCACTGTTATTCAACATTGTGTTGGAAGTTCTAGCCAGAGCAATTAGACAAGAAAAAGAAGTACAAGGCATCAAAATTGGAAAGAAAGAAGTAAAACTATCACTGTTTGCAGACAATATGATACTATACGTCAAAAACCCTGAAAAATCCACAGCAAAACTACTAGAGCTAATAAACGAGTACAGCAAAGTGGCAGGTTACAAGATCAACATTCAAAAATCTGTAGTGTTTCTATACACTAGCAATGAACAAGCTGAGGGGGAAATCAAGAAAAGAATTCCATTTACAATTGCAACTAAAAAAATAAAATACCTAGGAATAAACTTAACTAAAGAGACAAAAGACCTATACAAAGAAAACTACAAGAAACTGTTAAAAGAAATCACAGAAGACCTAAACAGATGGATGGGCATACCATGTTCACGGATTGGAAGACTAAACATAGTTAAGATGTCAATTCTACCTAAATTGATTTACAGATTCAATGCAATACCAATCAAAATCCCAACAACTTATTTTTCAGAAATAGAAAAACCAATAAGCAAATTTATCTGGAAGGGCAGGGTGCCCCGAATTGCTAAAAGTATCTTGAGGAAAAAAAACGAAGCTGGAGGTTTCACGCTGCCTGACTTTAAGGCATGTTATGAAGCCACAGTGGTCGAAACAGCATGGTACTGGCATAAAGATAGATATATTGACCAATGGAATCTAATAGAGTGCTCAGATACAGACCCTCTCATGTATGGACATTTGATCTTTGATAAGGCAGTCAAGCCAACTCAGCTGGGACAGAACAGTCTCTTCAATAAATGGTGCCTAGAGAACTGGATATCCACATGCAAAAGAATGAAAGAGGACCTGTATCTCATACCCTATACAAAAGTTAACTCAAAATGGATCAAAGATCTAAACATTAGGTCTAAGACCATAAAACAGTTAGAGGAAAATGTAGGGAGATATCTTATGAAGCTTATAACTGGAGGTGGTTTTATGGACCTTACACCTAAAGCAAGAGCACTGAATAAATAAATAAATAAATGGGAGCTCCTCAAAATTAAACACTTTTGTGCATCAAAGAACTTCATCAAGACTGTAGAAAGACAGCCTACACAATAGGAGACAATATTTGGAAACGACATATCAGATAAAGGTCTAATATCCAGAATTTATAAAGAGATTGTCCAACTCAACAACAAAAAGACAGTCAATCCAATTACAAAATGGGAAAAAGACTTGAATAGACACTTCTCAGAAGAGGAAATACAAATGGCCAAAAGGCACATGAAGAGATGCTCAATGTCCCTGGCCATTAGAGAAATGCAAATCAAAACCACAATGAGATATCATCTCACACCCACCAGAATGGCCATTATCAACAAAACAGAAAATGACAAGTGCTGGAGAGGATGTGGAGAAAGAGGCACACTTATCCACTGTTGGTGGGAATGTCAAATGGTGCAACCACTGTGGAAGGTAGTTTGGCGGTTCCTCAAAAAGCTGAGTATAGAATTGCCATATGACCCAGCAATGCCATTACTAGGTATCTACTCAGAGGACTTAAGGGCAAAGACACAAACGGACATTTGCCCACCAATGTTTATAGCAGCATTATTTACAATTGCAAAGAGATGGAAACAGCCAAAATGTCCATCAACAGATGCGTTGCTAAACACACTGTGGTATATACATACGATGGAATATTATGCAGCTCTAAAACAGGATAAACTTATGAAGCATGTAATAACATGGATGGACCTAGAGAACATTATGCTGAGTGAGACTAGCCCAAAACTAAAGGACAAATACTGTATGGTCCCACTGATATGAACTGACATTAGTGAATAAACTTGGAATATGTCATTTGTAACAGAGACCATCAGGAGATAGAAATAGGATAAGATAATGGGTAATTGGAGCTGAAGGGATACAGACTGTGCAACAGGACTGGATACAAAAACTAAAAAATGGACAGCACAATACTACCTAATTGTAATGTAATTATGTTAAAACATTGAATGAAGCTGCATGTGAGGTATAGTGTTTTTTTTCTCTCTCTATTATCGTTTTATTTCTTTTTCTGTTGTCTTTTTATTAATCAATGCAAATGTACTAAGAAATGATGAATATGCAACTATGTGATGATGTTAAGAATTACTGATTGTTTATGTAGAATGGAATGGTTTCTAAGTGTTTTGTTAGTTAATATTTTTTAGTTAATAAAAAAAGAAGACACTAGAAGAGCATGAAGAGGAATTTGAAAGAATAGAAAAATAACAGATATCACAGAGATTAAAGATGCTGTAGGCCAAATAAAAAATATACTCGAGACATACAGCAACAGATTTGAAGAAGCAGATGAAAGAATAAGTGAACTAGAAGACAGGACAACTGATTTCAAACACTCAAAATAGCAAATGGCAAAAAAGATGGAAAAATTTTAATTGGATCTCAGGGAGATGATAGACAAAACAAAGCACACAAATATAAAAATAATTGGTGTCTCAGAAGGAGAACAGAAAAGTAAAGGGCTAGGGAGATTAGTTGAAGATACAATGGGAGAAAACTTCCCAATCCTTATAAAGAACATGAATACACAAATCAAAGACGCCCAACAAACTCCAAATAGAATAAATCCAAATAGTCCTTCCCCAAGCCACATACTAATCACTCGGCTAAATGTCGAAGAGAATAAGAAAATCCTGAAAGTGGCAAGAGAAAAACAATCTACAACATACAAAGGAAACCATAAGACTGATTTCAAACCATAAAACTCATAAGACTGAGTTCAAACTATTCAACTGGTACTATGGAGGTGAGAAGGCAGTGGTATGGTATTTTTAAGATCCTGAAAAAGAAAAACTTCCAGGCAAGAAATCTGTAACCAGTGAAACTGACCTTCAAAACTGAGGGAGAGATTAAAATTTTCACAGATAAACAAATCCTGAAAGAATTTGTTAACAAGAAACCAACCCTACAAGAAATACTAAAGGGTGTTCTGCTAGTTGAAAAAAAAAAAAAAAAGACAAGAGAAGGTGGTCTGGAAGAAGGCACAGAATTGAAGAGTACCAGTAAAGGTAACTTAAAGGATATAAAGAGAAAGAGGGAAAAGAATATATATATCTTAAAAATAAAATCCAAAAGATAAGATGGTGGATTCAAGAAACATCTTTTCAATAATAATTTTGAATGTTAATGGACTAAACATTATAGAAATATAATCCAGCTATATGCTGCTTAAAAAAGATTCATTTTAAACACAAGGATACAAATAGATTGAAAGTGAAAGGATAGAAAAGGATGTTTCATGCAAGTTGTAAGCAAAAGAAAGCAGAAGTAGATATACAAATAGCAAACAAAATAAACTTTAAATGTAAAGACATCATAAGAGACAAAGAAGGACACTATATATTAATAAGGGGACAATTCACCAAAAGAAAATAACAACCATAAATGTTTATCCAGGAGCTCTGAAGTACATGAGATAGACCTTGGCAAAACTGAAGGGAGAGACACACATTTCAACAGTAATAGTAGACTTCAATACACCCCACTCTCCTCTATAGATAAAACAACTAGACAGAGGATCAACAAGGTAACAGAGGAGTTAAACAACTTGATAAATGAATTAAACCTAATAGACATATATAGGTCATTAAACTCCCAAACACCAGGATATACATTCTTCTCTAGTGCTCAAGGAGCATTCTCCAAGGATAAATCATATGCTGGGGCACAAAACAGGTCTTTATAGATTTTGAAACATGAAAATTATTCAAATCACCTTCTCTGATCTCAATGGAGTGAAACTGGATACCACTAACCACCAAAGAATGAGAAC
Organism: Tamandua tetradactyla; assembly: GCF_023851605.1. Classification (NCBI taxonomy): domain Eukaryota; kingdom Metazoa; phylum Chordata; class Mammalia; order Pilosa; family Myrmecophagidae; genus Tamandua; species Tamandua tetradactyla. The sequence continues at coordinate 15,619,690 of NC_135330.1, read as the reverse complement.
TTTCAAAAATATATGGAGATTAAATAACACACTTTTAAAGAACCAGTGGGTAAAAGAAGAAATCAATAGAGAAATCAGTATCTACCTGGAGACAAATGAAAATGAGAATATAGCATATCAGTACTTATGGGATGCAGCAAAGGCTGTGCTGAGAGGGAAATTTATTGCCCTAAATGCCTATATTAAAAAAACAGGAAAGAGAAAAAATTGAGGAATTAACTGCTCACATGGAGGAACTTGACTAGGAACAGCAAACTGACCCCAAAGCAAATAGAAGAAGAGACATAACAAAAATTAAAGCAGAGTTAATGGGAGAGCAAAAGAACATAAAGAGAATCAATAAAACCCAAATTCAGTTCTTTGAGAAAATCAATAAACTTGATGGGCTGCTAGTAATGCTGACAAAGAAAAAGAGAGAGAGGATACAAATAAACAAAATCAGGTATGAGAAGGGGTGCATTACCACAGACCCTGAAGAAATAAAAGAAATCGCAAGATGATACTATGAACCACTATATGCCAACTACTAGACAACTTAGATGAAATGGAAAAATTCCTGGAAACACACCAACAGACTACACTGACTCAGGAGGAAATAGAAGATCTCAACAAGCCAATCACAAATTAAGAGATTCACTCAGTCATCAAAATCTTCCTACAGGCTCGGTCCAAGATGGCGGCTTAGTAAGGTACGTGCGTCTTAGATCCTCCTCCTCCGAAGCAACTACTAGGTGAACTGAAACAGTGCAGAACAGCTCCCGGGGCTACGGCAGGGAATGGAAACACAGTGTACCCCAGTCTGGACTGGCTAGTCTGACTGCGAGACTCGGCTGCGGTGAGATCCCCGAGCGGCGCGCAATTTCCCGAGCAGCGGCAGCTGCGGCGGTCGGAGATACTCCCTCCCTCCTTCCCGAGCCGGCTGAGAGACTCAGAGAGGCAAGTTTTCCAAGCCGAGGTGGCCGGCGTCCCTCTATTGCGGGCGGCTTCGAGTCTCGGCTTCAAGTCCGCGGCTACGAGTCTCGGATCAGAGGGCTATCCAAGCCGCGGTGGCCCCCACCCCGCGGGCGGATTCCTGGTCCGGTGGGGAATTCCCCAGGCCACGGCAGCTGGTGACCGATGCCCCTCCCCCGTGGGCGACATCCTGGTCCGGTGGCGAATTCCCCGGGCCCACTGCGGCCGGCGACCAGCCGCAGGGTCCCCTCAAGCCATGGCGGCTGACGTACCCACCACGCGCGGCCCCTGAACCAACGGAGAGAATTGGATCGGAAATCCCCAGGCCGCGGAGATCGGTAACCGGGGGTATCCATTCCAAACACTTGAGACAAACGTGTGCCACGAGCGCCACCTACTGGGCAGGATAAGAAAAATAGAACCCAGAGATTTCACAGAAAAATCTTACAACCTTGTTGGGTCCGACACCCAGGGAAATCTGACTAAATGCCCAGACGCCAGCAGCAGAAGATAACTGTCCACGCTCAGAAGATTGAGAATATGGCCCAGTCAAAGGAACAAACCAATAGTTCAAATGAGATACAAGAGCTGAGACAACTAATGCTGAATATACGAACAGAAATGGAAAACCTCTTCAAAAATGAAATCGATAAATTGAGGGAGGACATGAAGAGGACATGGGCTGAACATAAAGAAGAAATAGAAAAACTGAAAAAACAAATCACAGAACTTATGGAAGGGAAGGATAAAGTAGAAAAGATGGAAAAAACAATGGATACCTACAATGATAGATTTAAAGAGACAGAAGATAGAATTAGTGATTTGGAGGATGGAACATCTGAATTCCAAAAAGAAACAGAATCTATCAGGAAAAGAATGGAAAAATTGAACAGGGTATCAGGGAACTCAAGGACAATATGAACCGCACAAATATACGTGTTGTGGGTGTCCCAGAAGGAGAAGAGAAGGGAAAAGGAGGAGAAAAACTAATGGAAGAAATTATCACTGAAAATTTCCCAACTCTTATGAAAGACCTAAAATTACAGATCCAAGAAGTGCAGCGCACCCCAAAGAGATTAGACCCAAATAGGCGTTCTCCAAGACACTTACTAGTTAGAATATCAGAGGTCAAAGAGAAAGAGAGGATCTTGAAAGCAGCAAGAGAAAAACAATCCATCACATACAAGGGAAACCCAATAAGACTATGTGTAGATTTCTCAGCAGAAACCATGGAAGCTAGAAGACAGTGGGATGATATATTTAAATTACTAAAAGAGAAAAACTGCCAACCAAGACTCCTATTTCCAGCAAAATTATCCTTCAAAAATGAGGGAGAAATTAAAACATTCTCAGACAAAAAGTCACTGAGAGAATTTGTGACCAAGAGACCAGCTCTGCAAGAAAAACTAAAGGGAGCACTAGAGTCAGATACAAAAAGACAGAAGAGAGAGATATGGAGAAGAGTGTAGAAAGAAGGAAAATCAGATATGATATATATAATACAAAAGGCAAAATGTTAGAGGAAAATATTATCCAAACAGTAATAACACTTAATGTCAATGGACTGAATTCCCCAATCAAAAGACATAGATTGGCAGAATGGATTAAAAAACAGGATCCTTCTATATGCTGTCTACAGGAAACACATCTTAGACCCAAAGATAAATATAGGTTGAAAGTGAAAGGTTGAGAAAAGATATTTCATGCAAATAACAACCAGAAAAGAGCAGGAGTGGCTATACTAATATCCAACAAATTAGACTTCAAACGTAAAACAGTTAAAAGAGACAAAGAAGGACACTATATACTAATAAAAGGACCAATTAAACAAGAAGACATAACAATCATAAATATTTACGCACCGAACCAGAATGCCCCAAAATACGTGAGGAATACACTGCAAACACTGAAAAGGGAAATAGACTCATATACCATAATAGTTGGAGACTTCAATTCACCACTCTCATCATTGGACAGAACATCTAGACAGAGGATCAATAAAGAAATAGAGAATCTGAATATTACTATAAATGAGCTAGACTTAACAGACATTTATAGGACATTACATCCCACAACAGCAGGATACACCTTTTTCTCAAGTGCTCATGGATCATTCTCAAAGATAGACCATATGCTGGGTCACAAAGCAAGTCTTAACAAATTTAAAAAGATTGAAATCATACACAACACTTTCTCGGATCATAAAGGAATGAAGTTGGAAATCAATAATAGGCGGAGTGGCAGAAAATTCACAAATACGTGGAGGCTCAACAACACACTCCTAAACAACGAATGGGTCAAAGAAGAAATTGCTAGAGAAATTAGCAAATACCTCGAGGCGAATGAAAATGAAAACACAACATTTCAAAACTTATGGAACGCAGCAAAGGCAGTGCTAAGAGGGAAATTTATTGCCCTAAATGCCTATATCAGAAAAGAAGAAAAGGCAAAAATTCAGGAATTAACTATCCATTTGGAAGAACTGGAGAAAGAACAGCAAACTAATCCCAAAGCAAGCAAAAGGAAAGAAATAACAAAGATTAGAGCAGAAATAAATGAAATTGAGAACATGAAAAAAATAGAGAAAATCAATAAGGCCAGAAGTTGGTTCTATGAGAAAATCAACAAGATTGATGGGCCCTTAGCAAGACTGACAAAAAGAAGAAGAGAGAGGACGCAAATAAATAAGATCAGAAAAGGAAGAGGAGACATAGCTACTGACCTCACAGAAATAAAGGAGGTAATAACAGGATACTATGAACAACTTTATGCTAATAAATACAATGATTTAGAGGAAATGGATGGGTTCCTGGAAAGACATGAACAACCAACTTTGACTCAAGAAGACATAGATGACCTCAACAAACCAATCACAAGTAAAGAAATTGAATCAGTCGTTCAAAAGTTCCCTAAAAAGAAAAGTCCAGGACCAGACGGATTCACATGTGAATTCTATCAAACATTCCAGAAAGAATTAGTACCAACTCTCCTCAAACTCTTCAAAAAAATCGAAGCAGAGGGAAAACTACCTAATTCATTCTATGAAGCCAACATCACCCTCATACCAAACCAGGCAAAGATATTACAAAAAAAGAAAACTACAGGCCAATCTCTCTAATGAATATAGATGCAAAAATCCTCAATAAAATTCTAGCAAATCGTATCCAGCAACACATTAAAAGAATTATACATCATGACCAAGTAGGATTCATCCCAGGTATGCAAGGATGGTTCAACATAAGAAAATCAATTAATGTAATACACCATATCAACAAATCAAAGCAGAAAAATCACATGATCATCTCAATTGATGCAGAGAAGGCATTTGACAAGATTCAACATCCTTTCCTGTTGAAAACACTTCAAAGGATAGGAATACAAGGGAACTTCCTTAAAATGATAGAGGGAATATATGAAAAACCCACAGCTAATATCATCCTCAATGGGGAAAAATTGAAAACTTTCCCCCTAAAATCAGGAACAAGACAAGGATGTCCACTATCACCACTATTATTCAACATTGTGTTGGAGGTTCTAGCCAGAGCAATTAGACAAGAAAAAGAAATACAAGGCATCAAAATTGGAAAGGAAGAAGTAAAACTATCACTGTTTGCAGACGATATGATACTATACGTCGAAAACCCAGAAAAATCCACAACAAAACTACTAGAGCTAATAAATGAGTACAGCAAAGTAGCAGGTTACAAGATCAACATTCAAAAATCTGTAGCATTTCTATATACTAGCAATGAACAAGCGGAGGGGGAAATCAAGAAACGAATCCCATTTACAATTGCAACTAAAAGAATAAAATACCTAGGAATAAATTTAACTAAAGAAACAAAAAACCTATATAAAGAAAACTACAAAAAACTGCTAAAGGAAATCACAGAAGATCTAAATAGATGAAACGGCATACCGTGTTCATGGATTGGAAGACTAAATATAGTTAAGATGTCAATCCTACCTAAATTGATTTACAGATTCAATGCAATACCAATCAAAATCCCAACAACTTATTTTTCAGAAATAGAAAAACCAATAAGCAAATTTATCTGGAAGGGCAGGGTGCCCCGAATTGCTAAAAACATCTTGAGGGAAAAAAACGAAGCTGGAGGTCTTGCACTGCCTGACTTTAAGGCATATTATGAAGCCACAGTGGTCAAAGCAGCATGGTATTGGCATAAAGATAGATATATCGACCAATGGAATCGAATAGAGTGCTCAGATACAGACCCTCTCATGTATGGACATTTGATCTTTGATAAGGCAGTCAAGCCAACTCACCTGGGACAGAACAGCCTCTTCAATAAATGGTGCCTAAAGAACTGGATATCCATATGCAAAAGAATGAAAGAAGACCCATATCTCACACCCTACACAAAAGTTAACTCAAAATGGATCAAAGATCTAAACATTAGGTCTAAGACCATAAAACAGTTAGAGGAAAATGTAGGGAGATATCTTATGAATCTTACAATTGGAGGCAGTTTTATGGACCTTAAACCTAAAGCAAGAGCACTGAAGAAGGAAATAAATAAATGGGAACTCCTCAAAATTAAATACTTTTGTGCATCAAAGAACTTCATCAAGAAAGTAGAAAGACAGCCTACACAATGGGAATCAATATTTGGAAACGACATATCAGATAAAGGTCTAGTATCCGGAATTTATAATGAGATTGTTCAACTCAACAACAAAAAGACAGCCAACCCAGTTACAAAATGGGAAAAAGACTTGAATAGACACCTTTCAGAGGAGGAAATACAAATGGCCAAAAGGCACATGAAGAGATGCTCAATGTCCCTGGCCATTAGAGAAATGCAAATCAAAACCACAATGAGATATCATCTCACACCCAGCAGAATGGCCATTATCAACAAAACAGAAAATGACAAGTGCTGGAGAGGATGCGGTGAAAGAGGCACACTTATCCACTGTTGGTGGGAATGTCAAATGGTGCAACCACTGTGGAAGGCAGTTTGGTGGTTCCTCAAAAAGCTGAATATAGAATTGCCATACGACCCAGCAATACCATTGCTGGGAATCTACTCAAAGGAATTAAGGGCAAAAACTCAAACGGACATTTGCACACCAATGTTTATAGCAGCGTTATTTACAATTGCAAAGAGATGGAAACAGCCAAAATGTCCATCAACAGACGAGTGGCTAAACAAACTGTGGTATATACATACGATGGAATATTATGCAGCTTTAAGGCAGGAAAAAGTTATGAAGCATGTAATAACATGGATGGACCTAGAGAACATTATGCTGAGTGAGTCTAGCCAAAAACTAAAGGACAAATACTGTATGGTCCCAATGATGTGAATCAACACTCGAGAATAAACTTGGAATATGTCATTGGTAACAGAGTCCAGCAGGAGTTAGAAACAGGGTAAGATAATGGGTAATTGGAGCTGATGGGATACAGACTGTGCAATAGGACTAGATACAAAAACTCAAAAATGGACAGCACAATAATACCTAATTGTAAAGTAATCATGTTAAAACAGTGAATGAAGTTGCATCCAAGCTATAGGTTTTTGTTTTGTTTTGTTCTTACTATTATTACTTTTATTTTTTTCTCTATATTAACATTCTATATCTTTTTTGGTTATATTGCTAGTTCTTCTAAACCGATGCAAATGTACTAAGAAATGATGATCATGCATCTATGTGATGATGTTAAGAATTACTGATTGCATATGTAGAATGGTATGATTTCTAAAAAAAAAAAATGGACAGCACAATACTACCTAATTGTAATGCAATTATGTTAAACACTGAATGAAGCTGCATCTGAGCTATAGTTTTTTTCTTATATATTTTTGTATTTTTTATTTTTATTTTTATTTTTTCTCTATATTATCATTTTATTTCTTTTTTGTTGTCTTGCTATTTCTTTTTCTAAATCGATGCATATGTACTAAGAAATGATGATCATACATCTATGTGATGATATTAAGAATTACTGATTGCATATGTAGAATGGAATGATTTCTAAATGTTGTGTTAGTTTATTTTTTTAATTAATAAAAAAAAAAGAAAAAAAATCTTCCTACAAAGAAAAGCCCAGGGCCAGATGGCTTCACAGACGTCTGTGAATTTATCAAACATTCCAAAAAGAACCAATCCTGCTCAAACTTTCCCCAAAAGTTGAGGAAAAGCAAACACTACCTAACTGATTTTATGAAGCTAATATCATTTTAATACCAAAACCAGTATAAGAAATAAGATAAGAAAACTATAGAAATTGTTAGTGTGATTGTGAAAATAATTAAAAAAATAAGAAAGGAAAACTACAGGCCAATCTCCCTAATGAGCATAGATGCCAAAACTCTCAACAAAATACCAGCAAATCTAATCCAGCAACACATTAAAAGAATTATACACCACAACCAAGTGGGGTTTATACCAGGGATGCAAGCATGGTTCAACACAAGAAAAAAATATTTTATTATTATTGTAATAGATAAATTTCCCACTGGGATCTAATCAAGGCTAATTTTCCAGTGTTATATTTGCTATTTCTCTAGATTTTTTCTTTTCCGGACAACCAGAGTTTGACAAATCAAACCAACTTTGAAGTTACAACTCCATTTTTCCATTTTTTTATTCAGCATTTTTTTCAATACCAATTACGCACAAAAGGGAGAGATCAACAGGGAAAGAAGAGGAATACTCTTTCTTGATACCAATCCAAAAAAAGGGTAATTTAATAAAGGAAACTTATAGTCCAGTTTCACTCATAGACATAGTGATAAATGTTCTAAAGAAGATATTGGCAAAATCTTGAAAAAAACTTACAAAAAAGGATCTTCATCGTATGATTCCATTTTTAGGAGTTTTTATTTTTCCCTTCCCTTTATTCGAGAAGGTGTGGGTTTACAGAATAATCATGCACAAAATACAGAATTCCCATATACCACCCTGCTACCAACACCCTGTATTGGTGTGAAACACTTGTTACATAATTGATGAAAGCATGTTTTTATAATTGTACTATTAATTAAAGTCCATGGTTGAACCTAAGGTTCACTGTGTAGTGTAGTTCCATGGACTTTTTTAAGACAATATTTTTATTGAGAAATATCCACACAAATACAGTCTAACAATATTGTGCAATCAGTGGCTCACAATATCAACATATAATTGTGTATTCTTCACCATGATCAGTTTTAGAAATTTGCATCACTCCGAAAAAAGAAGAAAAAAGAACTCTTACATCCCATACTCCTCACCACTCCCTCTTATTGATCCACAGTATTTCAATCTACTCATTTTTTACCCTTTATCTCCCCCTATTATTTATTCATCCTTTTTATAAAACTCATCGGTCCATACTCTGGGTAAAAGGAGCATCAGACATGGGTTTTTCACAATCACACAGTCACATTATAAAAGCTATATAGCCACACATGAATTAATTATTCTCTGTCTGCGCACTGTGAAGGCTAGAAAGCTAGTTACCAACTTCCAAAACACAATGAGGGGACAGGCTAGGATAGACATTCTCACTCCAAAAGGGAGAAATTTTTCCTTCACTTCGTCCTGGCTCTGTTCTTTTCAGTCCAGTCTGGCAGTATTCTACTCATGCAAAATTCTCAAAAGCTTTGTCAGCTTCCTGTGTGGTTCACAAGGGTCAAGCCATCAGACAAAAAGATATTCCACAGATCCTCCCTGGATAACTGCATTTCCAAATTTGGCCTTGTGGTTAACTGACCCCTTAATTCATATGCCTTATCTCTTTAGCAAACAGCTGTTCAGCAATACCTTCACTTGGGACCCTGTTTTCTGGGGGCTTACCTCCCAGAAGCTCAGAGAGGGCCCTGCTGAGCTAGTTTAGTTCTGGCCCTAGTGTCAGAGCATGCTACATGAATAAGGTGAGAATTTTCTAAATCATCAAAAAAAATGCTGGTTCCTTTTGTGCTTAACAGTTCAAGCATCAGTTCATTCTCATTTCCTTGTAAACTGCAAGGAGAAACCAGGCTGTGTCTTCCACACTCTGCCTGAAAATTTCCTCATCTAAATATCCCAGTTCATTGCTTACAAGTTCTGCCTTCCACTCCATATCAGGATCTCCTTTTCTCCAGTTTTCAACAACACATTCATCATTTCCTTCTAAGTCTTCTATGGAACCACCTTTAATCCTTATTTCTACCAATGTTCTGTTCCTAATGAAATATATATATTTCAGAATGAAAGTTCCTATAGTTACGAACAGAATGAAAGTTCCTATAATCATATATATATAGAAATTTCTCTACAACTCTCACTTATTTATGTGCCTTCACCAGAATCACCTTTATCTATAAGAATTGCCAGAATCTCTACTGGCCCTTTTCAAGATAATCTAAGCTTTTTCTACAGGTACTTTGAAACTCTTCCAATCTCTAACTGTTACCCAATTTCCAAACCAGGTCCACTATTTTAGGTATTGTAATAGCAGCACTACACTTCTCAGTATTAGAATCTGTATTAATCAAGGTTTTTCAGAGAAATTGATAGAATATATGTAAGTAATAATAAATCAATAAATTTATTCGTTACATATATTTGATTTTTTAGGGTTATAACTTAGCATATCAACACCTCTTTATTCCATTTATTCCCTTCTATTAACAGTTCTTAACTTGCAATGAATTTCATTTTCAGACAGACTTACAGTCACACTGAATCCCATTTGCACAAAGATGGATAGGCAGACACTGAAAGCAGGCAGCTTACAAGTGCCGGAAGGCTGATGTGAGTCACAGCCATCATCCACAATGAAAGATAGTAGGACCATGGTGCTCCACAAACCGGTGTCTGTTACCAGGTCTGCAGAACTACTTCCATTCTCTACACTCCCTCTATTTGGGGTTTTGGGTTAAGGTATACATTCATTTTGATTTGCCCATATGAGTGCTGCTGTGACTGACATTAAATATTACCATTATATGTAGTAAGACCTACCCCCATTCCACTTTAACCTTTGAGACTTGCTTTATATGAAACTTTTTTGAATCCACATGATGTAACTATCTCATCCTTGTATTCTTTGTTCTTTCATGTCAATTTTCAAACTCAGAGCTGCTTGGGAAATAGATAACATTTATCAAAGCTCCTTCTGAGAATAGAAGGTTTAAATCTTTCATTTGTATATGCATTTGGATTAATTATAACAAAATATGAGAAGATTCTGAAGAGCAGAGAAACAATTTTTTAAATTAATTAATTAATTTTTTACATGAGCAGGCACTGGGAACCAAACCCAGGTCTCCGGCATGGCAGGCAAGAACACTGCCACTGAGCCACTGTGGCCCACCCCAGAGAAACAATTTTGAAATGCCTTAGTGAATGAACCCAATACATAAAGAACAGGTCAGTTTTTACAATGGAAATTAAATCCTTTTTTTTTAATATTTGATTTTATTATGAGGAATTGGCTTAGGTGACCATGGGGGCTGGCAAGTGTGAATTCCCCAGGGGTATCTGGCCAACTGAACTGGGAGTAGAAATTCTTATATTTGATTTCTGAACTACACAGTTGAAGTTTTTAAGACCTTCAGTTGATTCGATAAGGAGACTCCCCATATTGTTGAGGACAGTTTCCTTTGTTGATTGTAGATGCAATCATCCATAAAAGCAATCAGTGAATTACACATGCAAACCCATGGTCAAAACACTCTCACAGTAACAATTAGGTCAGCATGTGCTTGACCAAACAATCAAACAACATAACCTAGCCAAACTGACACACGAGATTAACCATCACAACATTCAATGGTTGTGATTAAGCTTTTTGAGAGAAATAACTGTCTTGATGTGTTTGTAGCCACCAAAATCTGTTTTCAATTTTGGACATAAGGCATACTTGTCAAACTCCTTTAACTTAGGTATGACTAAATAATTAAGTTCTCCTTAATAAAATCTGGTACAAAACAATGTGTGTCCCTCCCTGGTTTGGCCTTAGAAATCTCCTATGTGCTTTTTTTTTTCTTTCTTACATTTTTTTTATGTAAGAAAACAAACAATATACTTAGAACCACCAACAATGAATATCTCAGTTAGCTTAACCATAGGCATATTTAAATAAAGTATCCGTATGATCATTGTAAAGTCTGTGTTTGTACAGTAAGTGTCATAAACCAATTTAACATTAAGGCAACAAGGAAAAAATCTACATATTTACATAGCAAAGTTCTTAAATGCTAACTATTAAAAACTAACTTAGATATCATTTGATCAGCTGTCAAAACTGTGAATGTTCTCATAATATCAAGTAAAAAGTTCTTACAAATATCTTCATTGCTCTGGTAATGACCTATGTTACTAAATATTTTCCTCATTTCAGGAAAATAGGAAGATGCAAATTTTTTTTTAACTTTTTTTACTGTATAGTATAACATATATACCAAGCATAGAAATAAAAAAAGAAACCAATAGTCTTCAAAGCACTCTCCAAAAAGTGGTTACAGGATAGATCCCAGAGTTTGCCATGGGCTACCATATGATCCTCTCAGATTTTTCCTTCTGGCAGCTCCAGAATATAGGAGACTAGTGAGCTTAAACACTTTTTTTTTTATCATAACAATCAACTTTTTTTCCTTCTTTTTTTTTTGTGAACAATAACATATGTACAAAAAAACTAAAAATTTCCAAGCACACATCACAATTAATTGTAGATCATGTTTGTAAGCATTTTCTAAAGATGACCATACCATTGTTGGTTTTTTTTTTTTTTTTTTTTTTTTTGGTTTCTGGCTTATTTTTGTCTCACCAAATGTCCCACATGCTCACTCACATCATTGCATGCCTCACGACAATGTTTCTTTTAGTAGCAGCACAACCTTCGTTCATAAGTATACACCAGTGTTTGCCATTCTACTTCTCCATCAGTGCATCCTTCAGCCATCTTCATTCATTGGGCATCACATAGAGAACCCAAAGTCCACAGTCCATCAACATCCTCAATTTTAGATAATTTCATTGTTCCCAAGAAAAAGAAAACCAATAAACACACTCTCACCAAATAGGAACTCTAAACCTCCTCTTAACTCTTGTCCCTCCCCCCATTATTTACCTCTGCTATTGCTGTGGTAGTGCTGATGGTTTCCTTTTGAACCTAGCTCATAGCATGCAATAGCAGTTTTCCCCTGTACCCTGGACTTAAACACTCTTTATGTAAGAATCATATATTTGACATAATTCGTACAAGAACTCATTCATATTTCTAGTGTGAGTCAGTGGAACACGTAGGTCTGTACAACCCCTTTCAATCTTGTTCATCTTCAATATGGTAATATTACTTCTAGACCCACTAGAGAATCACCTTCACTCTTATCTATTCCCTTATACTGGAGTTCAACCTCATTAGCTAACGGTTCACACATCTCTAGCTTCTATGTATCTCTAAGTCCCTTGTATTCTATATCATAAGTCTCTAATTATACCTTTGTGCTGGTCATAAAAGTGGAATCCAACAGTATCTACCCTTTTGAGTCTGGCTAATTTCACTCAGCATTATGTCCTCAAGGCTCATCCATCTTGTCATGTGCTTCAGGATGTCATTTTGTCTTACTGCTGCATGATATTCCATCGTATGTATATACCATATTTTGTTGATCCACTCGTCTGTGGAAGGGTATTTGGTTTGTTCCAATCTTTTGGTGATTGTGAATAATGCTGCTATGAACATCGGTGTGCAAATGTCTGTTTGTGTTGTTGCTTTTATCTCTTCCGGGTATATACCATGGAGTGCTATTGCTGGGTCATTGGGCAGATTGATATTTAGTTTCCTAAGGAATCACCAAACAGTCTTCCATAGTGGCTGCACCATTGTACATTCCCACCAGCAGTGCATAAGTGTCCCAGTTTCCTCACATCCTTTCCAACATTCCTGTTTCTTTAATAGCAGCCATTCTTATAGGTATAAGGTGATATCTCATTGTTGATCTGCATTTCCCTTATAGCCAATGAAAATGAGCATCTCTTCATGTGCTTTTGAGCCATTGGATTTGCTCATCAGAAAAATGCCTTTTCATATCTTCAGCATATTTTATAACTGGGTTGTTTGTTCTTTTGTGGTTGAGTTGTATGATTTATTTGTATATACAGGCTCATCAGAAAAATGCCTTTTCATATCTTCAGCATATTTTATAATTGGGTTGTTTGTTCTTTTGTGGTTGAGTTGTATGATTTCTTTGTATATACAGGAAATCAAACCTTTGTCCGATATATGATTTCCAAATATTTTCTCCCATTGAGGTGGCTGCCTCTTCAACATTTTGACAAAGTCTTTTGAGGTGCAGAAGCATTTGATTTTGAGGAGTTCCCACTTCTATTTTTGCTTTTGTTGCTTGTGCTTTGGGTGTAAAGTTTAGGAAGCTACCTCCTATTACTAGGTCTTGAAGATATTTCCCTACATTTTCTTCTAGAAGCTTTATGGTGCTAGTTCTTATATTTAGGTGTTTGATCCACTTTGAGTTAATTTTTGTGTTGGGTGTAAGATAGGGGTCCTTTTTAATTCTTTTGGCTATTGATAACCAGTTCTTCCATGCCCAATTATTGAAAAGACTTTTTTGTCCCAGTTCAGAGGATTTGGAGGCCTTGTCTAAAATCAGTTGAACATAGATTTGGTGGTCTATTTCTGCACTCTCAATTCAACTCCATTGGTCAATGCTCTTTCTTTGTGCCAGTACCATGCTGTTTTGACCACTGTGACTTTATAACAGGTTTTAACATCAAGGAGTATTAATCCTCCCACTTCATTCTTCTTTTCAAGGATGCTTTTAGCTATTTGGGGTCCCTTTCCCTTCCAGATGAATTTGGTAGTTAGCTTTTCCAAATCCTTATAGTAGGTTATTGGAATTTTTACTGGTCCTGTGTTGAGTCTGTAGATCAATTTGAGGAGAATTGACATCTTAATTATGTTTAGCCTCCCTATCCATGAGCAGGGAAGGTCTTTCCACCTATTTAAATCTCCTTTGATTTCTTTTAACAATGTTATGTAGTTTTCTGTGTACAAGTCCTTTACATCCCTAGTTAAGTTCATTCCTAAGTATTTGATTCTTTTAGTTGTTATTTTGAATGAAATTTTCCCCTTATTGACTCCTCAGCTAGGTCATTGCTTATCTGTAGAAATGTTACTGATTTTTGCACATCAATTTTATATCCTGCCACCTTATTGAATTTGTTCATTAACTCAAGTAACTTTGCGGTAGATTTCCCAGGATCTTCCAAATTAGTGTCATATCATCTGCAAATAATAAGAGTTTTGCTTCTTCCTTTCCATTTGGATGCCTTTTATTTCTTTGTCCTGCCTGATTGCTCTACCTAGAACTTCTAGCACAATGTTGAATAATAGTGGTGACAGTAGACATACTTGTCTTGTTCCTGATCTTAGGGGGATGGCTTTCAGTCTTTCTCCACTGAGTATGAAAATTACTACTGGTTTTTCATATATTCCCTTTTTCATATTGAGGTAGTTACCTATGATTCCTATCTTTTGGAGTGTTTTTATCAGAAAAGGATGCTGAATTTCGTCAAATACTTTTCCAACATCAATCAAGATGATCATGTGATTTTTCCCTTTTGATTTGTTAACGTACTATATTACATTAATTGATTTTTTTGCATTGAACCATCCTTGCATTCCTGGTATAAACGCCACTTGGTCATGGTGTATAATTCTTTCAATGTGTTATTGGATTCGATTTACTAATATTTTATTGAGAAATTTTGCATCTATGTTCATTAAGGATATTGGCCTATAGTTTTCCTTTCTTGTAGCATCTTTATCTGGTTTTGGTATTAAAATGATATTAGCATCATAAAATTAGTTAGGTAGAGTTCCTTTTTCCTCAATTGTTTGGAAAAGTTTGAGCAGGATTGCTGTTAGTTCTTTCTGGAATGTTTGATAAAATTCCCCCGTGAAGCCATTTGTCCCTGGCCTTTTCTTTATAGGAAGATTTTTGATGACTGATTGAATCTCTTTACTTGTGATTGGTTTGTTGAGATCTTCTATTTCTTCCTGAGTCATTGTATTTTGTTTGTGTGTCTCCAGGAATTTGCCCACTTCATCTAACTTGTCTGGCTTGTTGGGGCATAGTAGTTCATAGTATCCTCTTATGATTCTTTTATTTCTTCAGTGTCTGTGGTAACACACCCCTTTCATTTCTGATTTTGTTTATTTGCATCCTCTCTCTTTTTTTCTTTGTCAGTCTTGCCAGTTGCCCATCATTTTTATTGATTTTCTCAAAGAACCAACTTTGGTTTTTTTTTTTTTTAATTCTTTCTATTGTTCTTTTGTTCTCTCATTCATTTATCCTTGCTTTAATCTTTGTTATTTCTCTTCTTCTATTTGCTTTGGGGTTAGTTTGCTGTTCTTTCTCAAGTTCCTCCAGGTTTGCTGTTAAGTCCTCGATTTCTGCTCTTTCTTGTTTTTTAATATAGGCCTTTAAGGCAATAAATTTCCCTCTCAGCACAGCCTTTGCCACATCCCATAGGTTCTGATAAGTTGTATTCTCATTTTCATTTATTTCCAGATAGGTACTGATTTCTCTGGCAATTTTTTCTTTGACCCACTGGTTGTTTAAGAGTGGGTTATTTAATCTCCATGTATTTGTGAAGGTTCTCATTCTTTGGTGGTTATTGAGATCCAGCTTCATCTCATTGTTATCAGAGAAAGTGCTTTGAATAATTTCTATATTTTTCAATTTGTAAAGACCTGTTTTGTGTCCCAGCATATAATCTATCCTGGAGAATGTTCCATGAGCAGTAGAGAAGAATGTATAACCTTGGGCTTTGGGGTGCAATGACTTATATATGTCTGTTAGGTCTAATTCATTTATCAAGTTATTTAACTTCTCTATTTCCTTGTTGATCTTCTGTCTGGTTGTTCTATCCATAGAGGAGAGTGATGTATTGAAATCTCCTAATATTATTGTTGAAACATTTATCACTCCCTTCAGTTTTGCCAATGTCTGTCTCATGTACTTTGGAGCTCCTTGATTGGGAGCATAGACATTTATTATTGTTATATCTTCTTGGTGAATTGACCCTTTAATTAGTATATAGTGTCTTTCTTTGTCTCTTATGATGTCTTTACATTTAAAGTCTACTTTGTCCGATGTTAGTATAGCTACTCCTGCTTTCATTTGGTTACAAGTTGCATGGAATATCTTTTTCCATCCTTTCACTTCTAATCTATTTGTATCCTTTTGTCTAAGATGATCCTTGTGTCTAAAATGAGTCTCTTGTAAATATCTTATAGCTGGATTATGTTCCTTAATCCATTCTGCCAATCTGTATCTTTCATTTGGTAAATTTAGTTCATTAACATTCAAAGTTATTACTAAAAAGGCATTTCTTGAATCCACCATCTTATCTTTTTCATTTTATTTGTCAGATCTATATATTATTTTCCCTCTTTCTCTTTGTAATCATTAAATTACCTTTAGTGGTACTCTTCAATTCTGTGCCCTCCTCCAGACTTCCCTCTCATCTGTTTTTTTCAGCTGGCAGAATTCCTTTTAGTATTTCTTGTAGGGCCAGTCTCTTGTTGACAGATTCTTTCAGGACTACTTTGTCTGTGAAAGCTTTAATCACTCCCTCAATTTTAAAGGACAATTTGTCTGGGTACACAATTCTTGGACAGAAGTCTTTCTCTTTCTGTCTTGAATATATTAAGATTGCCTTCTCACCTCCAGGGTGCTAGTTGAATAGTCTTAACTCAGTATTATTTGATTTCCCTTGTATATAGTAGATTTTTTTTCTCTTGCCACTTTCAGGATTTTCTGCTTCTCTTCAACATTTGACAGACTGATTTCTATGTGCCTTGGGGAACGCCTATTTGGATTTATTCTGTTTGGAGTTCTTTGGGTTTCTTTGACTTGTATATTTATGTCCTTTATGAGGGTTGGAAACTTTTCCCCCATTATATCTTCAACTACTCTTCCTAGCCCTTTACTCCTCTCTTCTTCTGGGACAACAGTGATTCTTATATTTGTGCACTTTGTTTTGTCTATCATTTCCCTGAGTTTCCATTCAGTTTTTTCCATCTTTTTTTGCCATTTGCTGTTTTGAGTCTTCAAAGTCAATTATCCTGTCCTCTATATCACTTATTCTTTCTTCTGTCTCTTCAAATCTGGTGTTGTGGGTCTCTAGTATGTTTTTTATTTGGTCAACAGAGGTTTAAGCTCTGTGATTTCTGCTATTTCCTATTTATTCTTTCAAATTCCTCTTTGTGCTCTTCTACTGTCTTCCTAATCTCCTTTATGTCATTTTCTATCCCACTTATTTTATTAAGTAGAGTTGTATGAATATCTTTGATTAGTTGTTCCAACATCTGTGTCTCCTCAGGTGCTTTAATTTGGTCATTAGGCAGGGCTATATCTGTCTACATTGTGATATGCTCAGTGATTATCTGCTGTCTTCGTTGCATGTAGATATGTTGATTGATTTACTTTGGGAGTTGGTTTCTTTCAGTAGTCTAAGGCCTTGTATTCGCAGGAAGGTTGTACAGCAGGGAGCAGGGCACAGGGTGGAACACTCAGCACTGTGATTTGTTTCAGGGCAGGCATGGGCACAGGTTGAGGATGTTACGCTGGTGCTTGTGAATATGGGTGCCCAGTGGCCAGGGAGGAGGTAGCTGTGTGGGTGTACTGGCCTGGAGTATGTAACCCTGGTGTGCACTGGTCTAAGGCATGGGGCCCTTTGTGTGCATGCATAGAGCTGTGGCAACAGATTGGGGTTATGCCTTCGTGGTTTGTGCGCAGATCTGACCTGGCTGTGCAGGTCAGCACTTTATCAGAGCTGGGAAGTGTGGTTGAGGGCTGTGTGCTGTGTGCCTGCACGGTTGTAGGACTGCTGTAACATGCATTTCCCAGAGCTGATTGGGGGCCTTCGCGTGTGCATGGACTTGGAAGTGCCCTAAATGGATGCGCTGAGCTCAGGGAGGGCAGAGTGAGGCTGTGCAACACTATCGGCGGGGAGAAGGGGGGGTAGCATAGGTATGGAGATTGCTGCCCACATAAATTGGTAACAGCCTGCAGGGAACGGTGAGAGGGAGGTAGTGTTCAGGAGGGGTCCAGGAGAGATGGGTTAAGCTTCACTTGGGGGTGGGTATTGGAGGTAGGTACATGCACTGGGGGTTGGGGGGGGCACCTTGAGTGCGGGGAATGGCAGACGGTGAGGAGGTTCAGGTGCGTGGGGTGTGGGGTGAGTCACCAGTCATGGGGCTGCACCAGTGAGGGTAGTGCACTCAAAAAACTGACCTGGCTTGCTTCCTATCCCGTGTACCCATTCCTGCACTCCCGCCAGCTCCACTGCTCCACGCCTTCATGCCAGGCTCCAGCTTCTTGCCTCTCAGTTCCTTAGCCTCTGCAGCCAGGACTGCCACATGTGGTGCAGAAGGCTCTCTCCCAGGTCAGCTGCACTCCTAAATTGCTGCCTCAGTCACCCTCCTGTCCCTTCTCTAACTTTTCCATGGAGCAGGGCTGATCTCAAGCTGCTCTAGTTGACCATCATCCCAGAAGTCTTCTAGTGTCTTCATGATCTCCTTTATGTCATTAACCATCTCACTGATTTTATTTGGTAAAGTTATAAGAACATCTTCAGTTTGTTGTTCCAAAGTCTGTGTCTCCTCTGGTGTTTTAATTTGGTCATTAGACTGTACTGTGTCTGTCTGCATCTTCATAAGGTTAGTGATCTGTCATCTTCACACCATGTAAATATCTTGATAAGGTTACTTTGGATGTTGATTTCCTTCAGTAGTCTAAAGCTTTGTATTTGCAGGATGGGTATGGAGCAGGATGCAGGGCATGGGTGACAGGTTGTGGTGCAGGTATATGCATGAATCTGGGCCTCTACGCTGGTAACTGTAAGCATGGGGTGTGGGTATGGGTTTGTGGATGTGCAGTGCAGGGCCTGTGGGGGTGAGGTGTAGTTCAGCAGGCCTTGGAGGGCAGGAATAGGGTGCAGAGTCTGGGACACGGAGATAGGGTGTGGAAGGAGGTTGATAGGGGGACTGATTAACTGTGCTGGAACTGGTATATGGGCAGGATGTGGGTGGATGTGTGAAGCATGTGGGTTGTGGGTGTCAGGTGATGAGGTACAGGGCACAGGAGTCGGGGCACAAGGTGGTTGGGGGAGCTGGTGTATCCTTGCATAGGTGGAGGGGTTCAGAGGGGCTGGGATGCAGATGGGTGAGTGTATAGGGGTTGAGCACAGATCACAGAGCTTGTGGGATGTGTGTCAGGGGTGGGTAATGATGGGTGGGCAGGGTCCTGGTATGACCCACAGATGCAAGTGTAGGGTGGGATAGAGGTGCCCACTTGTGCAGGGCAGACACTGTGTGGCACAGATGTGTCCGAGAGCACCTGCCAGGTGTGGGAGAAGGGCACTTGTGCCATAGGGTGGGGCAAGTGTGTGCATGTGTGTGGGGCAGGGGGGTGGGGTGCAGGGATCAAGAGGTCAGTGCATGGATATGTGGGTGCCTGGCAGGAAGGATGTGGCTGTGCGGATGTGGTGCGTGAATCTGGGGGGCAGGGCCCCAGTGTATGTGGGTGACAGGATCCTGCTGTGTATGGGGGCAGAGGTCAGGGGCAGCAGGATGGGATTATGCCTGCATGGGCTGGGGTCGGGTGTGGCCCTGATGCGCAGATCAACACCTGCCCAGAGCTGACGGGGCCTGGCATGAGTGGCCTCTTAAGAGCTCACAGGTCTGAGGGTCCGGATGCTGATGTGCGCATGCTCAGAGCTCACGGGCAGCCGGGTTTGGCCGAGTGACTATCTGGACTGGGTGGCATGTGTGACCTGGGTATGAAGGTGGGCTGGGACAGGCTTGTGCACATGCGTGGGTAAGGAGTGTAGGGCGGGGCAGGGAGGCTTGGAGTGTGGTGGATGACAGGGTTCAGGTGCATGGGGCATGGGGGGAGTCTCCCAGCAGGGGCGGCGTGTATGAGGGTAGCACATTTAAGGAGCACAGCTTGGCTAACTTCCTAGTCTCCATCTCCCTGTCCCTGCACTCCTGATGACTTTGGGCCTCCATCTGGAATTAGATGTAGTAGGCTGTTTGCACTAGCTGGCCGGTCTCCAGTTCTCTATGGCTCAATTCCTTTGCTTTCTCAGCCAGGGCCTCCCTATGTGGTGCAGAAGACCCTCCTAGGTTATTTAAACCCTGGAATCACTCTTCCCTTCTTTTTTCTGTCCCTTCTCTAGCTGTTCTGTGGAGCAGCGATGAGCTCGACCTATCCTATTCCACCATCTTCTTGGAAGTCCAATCCATTCCTCCATTTAAAAAACAATGTTCATGCTAAACTTTTTTTAAATTGGGAATTAAATTTTTATTTTATATTAGTGATATGGAAAGAAAGCTTGGGTCTCTACCTATCAGAATGGGCTTTACTCAATAATTCTTTTATTAAAATTTTTTTATTGAGATACATTCACACACATTCAGTTCATACAAAGTATACAATGAGTGGCTCACAATATTATCACATAATTGTACACTCATCATGATGATCATTTTTGGAACATTTGCATCACTCCAGAAAAAGGTATAAAAAGAAAGAAGAAAAAACTCAAGCATGCCATACCCTTTACCCCTCATCTCATTGATCACTAGTATTTCAATCTACCCAATTTTTTTTTTACTCCTCATCCTCCCTCTTATTTATTTTTTTTTTGTCCTTATTTTTTTACTCACCTCCCAAAACCCTGGTTAAAAGGAGCATCAGACACAAGGTTTTCACAATCACATGGTCACACTGTGAAAGCTATTTAGTTAACAATTCTCTTCAAAAATCAAGACTACTGGAATACAGTTCAACAGTTTCAGGTACTTCCCTCTAGCCACTCTAGTCACCACAAACTAAGAAAGGATATATATATATATATAATGCATAAGAAACCTCCAGGATAACCTCTCAACTCTGTTTGAAATTTCTCATCCACTGAAATTTTATTTTACCTCATTTCTTTCTTCCCCCTTTTGGTCAAAGAGACTTTCTCAATTCCATGATGCCAGTTCCTGGCTCATCCCTGGGAGTCCTGTCCAGTGATTTCCTCTGCAGATTGCTCATTACTAGTGCATAGAAGCACTATTGATTTTTGGGTGTTGATCTTGTACCTTGCTACTTTGCTGTACTCATTTATTAACTTTTTTAGCTTTGCTGTAGATTTGGGGGGATTTTTGACATGTAGTATCACAACATCTGCAAACAGTGAGAATTTTACTTCTTCCTTTCCAATTTGGATGCCTTTTATTTCTTTCTCTTGTCTAATTGCTCTGACTAGAGCTTCCAGCACAATGTTGTATAACAATGGTGATAGTGGGCATTCTTGTTTTGTTCCTTATCTTCAAGGGAAAGCTTACAATCTTTCCCCTGAGGATGATGCTAACTGTGAGTTTTTCATATATTCCCTTTATCATGTTGAGAAAGCTCTCTTCTATTCCTATTCTCTGAAGTGTTTTCATCAAGAAAGGCTGTCAAACAATAAAGTTATCAGTGGCTGAGAGATTCCAAACAGAGTTGAGAGGTTATCCTGGAGGTTATTCTTACACATTATATAGATAACCCCTTTTAGTTCATGGTGTATTAGAGTGGCTAGAAGGAAGTACCTGAAACTGTAGAGCTGTGTTCCAGTAGCCTTGTTTCTTTTAGATGATTGTATAATGATGTAGCTTTTACAATGTGACCCTGTGATTGTGAAAACCTTGTGTCTGTTGCTCCTTTCATCTAGGGTAGGGACTGGTGAGTAAAAAATATTGTTAAAAAATAAATAATAGTGGGAACAAAGGTTAAAATAAATTGGGTGGATGGAAATACTAGTGGTCAATAAGAGGAAGGGGTAAGGCATATGGTATGTGTGAGTTTTTTTTTTCCTTTTTAATTTCTTTTTCTGGAGTGATAGAAATGTTCTAAAAATGATTATGGTAATGAATACACAACTATGTGATGCTATTGTGAGCCATTGATTGTACACCATGTATGAAGTGTTTGTATATTAAGAATATTTGTATGTTAAGACTTATCAAATAAAAGTATTAAAAAAATGAAAGTGTCAAATTTTGTCAAATGCTTTTTTTGCATAAATAGAGATGATCATATGGTTTTTCCACTTTGACTTATTGATATGGTGCATTACATGAATTGATTTTCTTTGTTGAACCAGCCTTGCAGACCTGGAATAAATCCCACTTGGTCATTGTGCATAATTATTTAAATGTGCTGCTGGATTCAATTTGTAAGTATTTTGTTGAGGATTTTTGCATATATATTCATTAAAGAGATTAGTCTGTAATTTTCTGTTCTCGTAGTATCTTTGTCTGGGTTTGGTATGAGGGTGATGTTGGCTTCATAGAATGAGTCAGGTAGCTTTCCCTCCTCTCCAATTTTTTTGAAGAGTTCGAAGAGGATTGGTACTAATTTTCTCTTGAATGCTTGATAGAATTCACATATGAAGCCATCTGGTCCTGGACTTTTCTTTTTTGGGAGCTTCTTGATAATTGATAAAATCTCTTTACTTGTGATTGGTTTGTTGAGGTCATCTGTTTCTTTCTGAGTTCATGTTAGTTGTTCATGCTTTTCTAGGAAGTTGCCTACAATGTCTAGTTTATTAGCATGTAGTTACGCATATTATCATCTCATTACCTCCTTTGTTTCTGCAGGGTCAGCAGTTATGTTCCCTCTTCCATTTCACATTTTGTTTTGTTGTGTCCTATCTATCTATCTATCTATCATCTTTTTTATTAATTCTTTAAAAAAATATTACAAGAAAGAAACACAAACATTCTTAACATATGCTCATTCCATTCCACATATATAATCAGTAATTCACAATATCATCACATTATCTATCTATCTTTTTTTGGTCAGCCTAGCTAAGTGTTCATCAATTTTATTGATTTTTCTCAAAGAACCAGCTTCTGGTTTTGTTGATGTTCTCTGTGGTTTTCATATTCTCAGTTTCATTAATTTCTGCTCTAATCTTTTTTCTTTTGTTTATTTTGGAGTTAATTCACTGTTCTTTCTCTAGTTTTTCAAGTGAGCAGCTAATTTCTTGAATTTGCTCTTTCTTCATTTTTAATTTAGGCATTTAGGGCAATGGATTTCCCTCTCAGTACCACTTTGCTGCATCCCATAAGTTTTGATATATTGTGTTTTGGTTTCATTTTCAATATATTTACTGATTTTTCTTATAATTTCTTCCTTGACTCACCGGTCTTTAAAGACTGTGTTGGTTAGTCTCCATATATTTATTAATTTTCTGGCCCTCCACCTGTTCCTGACTTCCAATTTCATTCCATTATGATCCAAGAAAATGTTTTGTATAATTTATATCTTTTTAGATTTATTGAGACTTGCTTTGTGACCCAGCATATGGACTATGCTTGAGAATGATCGATGAGCACTTAAGAAAAATGTGTATCTTACTGTTGTGGGGTGCAATGTTCTATAAATGTTTGTTAATCTAGTTCATTTTATCATATATTCAAAATCTGCTTCCTTATTGATTCTCTGTCTAGATGTTCTATCCATTGATGAGGGCAGGGAATTGAAGTCTCCAACTATTATTATACAGGTGTCTGTTTCTTCCCTTCTGTGTTGTCAGTATTTGCCTTATGTATTTTGGAGCATGCTGGTGCATAAATATGCGTGATTGTTATGTCTTCTTGTTGAATTGTTCCCTTTGTTATACATAGTGTTCTTCTTCCTCTCTTTTAACTGTTTTACATTTGAAGTCTAATTTGCCAGGTATTAGTATAGCTACCACTACTCTTTTCTGGTTGTTGTTTGCATGAACTATCTTTTTCCAACCTTTCACTTTCAATCTCTTTTTGTCCTTGTATCTAAAGTGAGTCTCCCATAGACAGCATATAGATGTTAAACCATTCTGCCAGTCTGTGTCTTTCAGTTGGGAAGTTTAATCCATTAACATTTAATGTTATTACTGTAAAGGCAATACTTTCTTCTACCATTTTGTCTTTTGGATATTATATGTCATATCTTTTTTTTTTTTTCACTTTTTACCTTACTGATAGTCTTCATTTCTATACTCTTCTCCAAACCTCTCTCTCCTGTTTTTTTCTATCTGCCTGTAGTGTTCCCTTTGGTATTTCTTATAGTGCCAGTCTCATAGTCACAAATTCATTCAGCAACTGTTTGTCTAAAAATATTTCAATTTCCCCCTCATTTTTTGAAGGACATTTTTGTTGGGTCTAGAATTATTAGTGGGCAGTTTTTGTCTTTCAGAATCTTAATATATCATACTACTGCCTCTTGCTTCCCTGGTTTCCACTGAGAAATTCACACATAGTCTTATTGAGCTTCCCTTGTGTGTGATGGATTGCTTTTCTGTTGCTGCTTTAAAATTCTCTCTTTGTCTTTGACATTTGACAATCTAATTAGTAAGTGTCTTGCAGTAGGACTATTTGGATCAATTCTTTTTGGGCTACACTGCACTTCTTGTATCTGTAGTTTTATGTCTTTCATAAGAGATGGGAAATTTTCAATGATTATTTCCTCTATTAATCTTTGTCCTCCTTTTCCCTTCTCTTTTCATGGGACATGCATAATACATATATTTGTGTGCGTCATGTTGTCATTCAATTCCATGAGACTGTGCTCATATTTTCCCAATCTTTTCTTTTGTATGTAGGATTACAGATGTTCTGTCTTCCAAACCTCCCTTCTACCTTTTAAAATCTACTATTGTAGGTCTCCTTTGTTGTTTTCTTTTTAATCTCTTCTATTGTGACTTTCATTCCCATAAGTTCTGTGATTTGTTATTACAAACTTTTGATTTCTTTTTTACATTCACCCAATGTCTTCTTTATATTCTGCATCTCCTTTTGTTGCCTTTAGCTGCTTTTGCATGGATGACAAATTCTGGGAAAAGGATTCACCCTGGAGAGGACTTTCTCCAGTGAGTATTACCCAGCCTAAACCATACCAGAAACCCATGAAGAGGACACAGACCAGTTCCAGGTAGCCCTGGGAAGAGGGTCAAGAAAGACACCAAAAAGCCTTTTAACAGCTGTCTGAAGTTGCACTTTTCTGGTCTGCCTAGTAATGATGCTGTTTGGAAAACTGTTCCCCAGAGCCCTAAGTAAGCATTGCATCTTTAACCTCCTTCACCCCTATTGGGGGTAGGGTTGTAACACTGGCTATGTGATCCATGTTGAGGGATAGGCTAAAATAGCAGTTCAGAACTGGGACAAAATGATCTAAATTCACTGATCAAAAGCTGTGATTAGTACTCAGTCCTGCACCCCCTCCCTATCCCTGTCTTTCTCGGGGAAGAGGGGTTCCACGTCCTTCTCTGTCTGCAGCAGCAGCCAGGGGCCAGATCTAGGGTGGCTTGCCTTGAGAGTGGGGGATATGTGCTGGCAGCCTCTGTGGACCTAGTAACTCACAATTCTTTACTGTGGCTTTTCTGTCTCTTTATCTACTCTTCCCTGGATTCTGAATAGTGCTCCTCTGATCCCCAGAGTGCTGAAACAGTGTTTTCAAACAGTTTCTTCCTATGCACTAGCTGTTTTGGGAAAAGAAGTGAGTCCTGGATCTCCATACTCTGTCATCTTCCCCCAACGTATGTGCTCTTAATAATATAGAACTATAGGGATACTTCCTTGACTAATGACCAGAATCATGTTTAAGGGTGAAACATTAAAAGAATTCCCATTAAATTCAAGAACAAAATAGTATGCATATTATCACCACTTTTGTATGAATTTATTCTATAGAAACTAGCCAGTATCACTGACAGAGTAAATAAAAATAAATGAGGTTAAAGAATTGGAAACGAAAAGTCAAAATCATCAGTATTAGCCTATGAAGTGATTGTATACCTGAGAAATTTTAAAGATGTAACTGGGAAAAAATGAAAACAAGAAACTATTTTAAAAACTCACTAACAGGATTAGTTACAAAGTTAATACATAAAAGAACAGCAATTTTTCTTTATACAAACAATAATCAGTAGTAAAATGAATTGAAAGAAACTCATTTACAACAGCTAAAGAAAGAACAACAAAAATGTTAGCAATATACATAGCAAAAAATATACAGAATCCATAGGAAGAAAAAATTTAAATATACTGAAGAATATAAAAGAAGATTTGAATGAATGGAAGGACAAAATTTTAGAAGCATGTCAACTTTCCTTAAATGAACCTATATATTCTACAAATCTAAAGAGCAGCAGAATTTTTTTATAAATTTAACAAATAGAAAATAAAATTCATCACTAGAAAAAATAAAACTACCGATAAAACCAAGCACATTCTGAAAAAGAGAAAAAAACCTAACTTATCAAACATTAAAATGCATTAGAAAGCTATAGTAATTAAGAGATTGGTAGTGACAGAAGACTGGAGCAAAATATAAAGTGCAAAAATAGGACCAAATACATACACGATTTAGTACAGAATAAAGGGGAAATTTTGAATTAGTGGGGAAAACAAAAATGATTCAATTTATGGCATTTGTTATTTGACCAGCTAGTTATTTGAAGCAAAATGAGCTGAATCTCTATATCATATCCTTCAGCAAACTTAATTTAAAAATGAATCTAAATTTAAACATAATAAATAAATGTACTAGAGGGAAATATGGCATTTTAAAAAGTCTTGGAATTAAGAGAGCTTTTCTAAGCAGAAATAAAACTCAGAGATTGTAAAAATTTAAAAGTTTTCATTATTCGTATTTTGAATAATAAACAGGAACATGGAAATATTTAACATATAAAGAAGTTTTGCAGATCAGTAGATAATGTGTGAAGAACGCAAGTAAGCACTTCAAAGACAAAGAAATACAAGAATGAAATATTTGAAAAAAGGCTCGCTCTCATTTCTAACTAAAGAAATGCAAATTAAATCAATGCTGAGACTCCATTTTTCACCTATCATCTTGCTAATGGTTAAGTCCATAAAAAATAGACAGTGGATATGAGAGTGTTAAACAGTTACTCTTTAAAAACTTTTTCATAGACTCTTTACATGGCAATGTAGACAAAAATAAAATTCATGGATACATTTTTTAACCCAGAAATTACAATTCTAGAAATTAATCCCACAAGTGTGCAAAATCAAAATAGTCTAAATTTCCATTCAAAAGGGAGCATCCATCTTACCAATGGAATCGAGTGAAACAAAGGCTATATATCAATCCTAAAAAAGGTAAAGAGAAAGAGCAAGACCAAATGTGTATTTGTCACCCATTTATTACCAGGCCTCATCCTATTCTTGGCAGATATCACTGAAAGGCAGAAAAAAATTCGAGGTATCTTCAGGCTTAAAGCCCTGGTCAATGGTCCAGTTCCTTTTGCTCCCCATCCACATACATGTGTATCATCACAAAGACAAGGGCAGTCCATTCAATTCTAGTTGTTCAATGTATTCTGAGACTCGCCTATGTACCAGGAACTCAGACTCAGCTCTGAGTTTAGTGAAGAAAACCAACAATTGAAGGCAGTTGGGATGCCGTGTGACACTGAAATGATGGGTCCACGTGTAGAGCATATTGGGGGTGCAGAGTAAAGTGCAATTCCCTCATCAAAGGGAGAGAGGGCTAACCTTGGAGCTGGGATTTGGAGGATGAACGGTAGCTTCCTTCATTCATTAACTCAACAAGTATATATCAAGAATCTAGGATGTTTCAGACATTGCCCTGCACACTGTCGAAACACTGATAAACACTACAGGCAATATTTCTGCCCTTGTGAAGTTACAGTCCAATGAAAGGAAACAATACAGTAAAAACAAAACTGATTCATAAGACAAAGAGGAACAGAGAGAATCCTTTAGGTTGGGTGGCAGGAAAGTCTCCTTTGAAGAGATCACATAAAGCAATTCATGCTCCCATATACAATGCTATGTGAGAAAAGACAAAATTAGCACCTGTATCACAAGCATTAGCCTATTTGTCTCCACCTGTGTAGGAAGACCCTTCATGTAGGTGATTGCTGTGTGCCAGCTGCACTAAGCATGTCACATGCATTATCTCATTTATTCTTTGCAAAACCCATTTCCAGTAGGTGACAATCTCCTGTGGGGGAGAAAATTATAGCTTCTTATCAAGTAACTTGCCCAAGGCCAAACCATTAATATATTACTATGTTCCCTGCTTCACTGATGTCCCCAGTTCCACTGAACAATGTAACAGGATAACTTTAGAAGCCCGTCATTAAGGGCCCAAGCAGGGGACTTGTCACTCTGCTGTTTCTTTGTTTTTTTGTTGCATGTCTTTATTTTGCCGAGGTTGCTGTAACAAATTACCATAAACTGGTTGGCTTAAAGAACAGAAACTTATTGTTTCACAGGTTTGGAGACTAAAATAAACATGTCAGCAGGATCACTCTATCTCCGAAATCGGTAGTGTTCAGGCATTGTCTTGCCAGTAATCCATCACTTAATTTCTAACTCCATTCCATGGCCATCTTACCCCTTATCTGTCTCCAGTCTGCGTCCAAATCTCTCTCCTAATGGGAACACCAGTCTTATTGGCTTAAGTCCTCACCTTAACTACTAACATATTCAAATACCCTATTTACACATGGGTTTACATCCACAGGACCTGGGATTAGGACTTGAACATGTCTTGTTGGAAACTGGAGTCAATCCACAACATTGCATTAGAAGGGCAATGTACCAGTTATGATGCGTCCACAGACTAAACGAAGATGCTGTGGGAAAGATTAAAAATAAAGAAAGAGGAAGGGGACCAAGATGGCAGCTTAGCAATGTGCGCATTTTAGTTTGTCCTCCAGAACAACTACTAAATAACCACGAACAGTACAGAACAGCTCCCGGAGCCACATCAGTGACCGGAAGCACAGCATACCCCAGTCTGGACCAGATGGACTGGCTGCGAGCCTCCCCAGAACCGTGAGTTCCCCAAGCTGCAGCAGCTGGTACCCCTCCCCGAAAGGTTGCTTCCCAGAGGGGAAAGGAAAGAGACTTTAACGGCAGCAGGGGCTGAGTCCAACCAAACACCAATTCTGGCATTAATTAACAAATTCTGACTACTAAAAATAGGCCCCAGCTCAGGTGAACCTGGTCAAAGCGAAGGTCACTCATTGGGCTAACGGAAAAAGAAAAAAATAAAAGAAACAGAGGTTTTTGTGACTGTGTTTCTAGAAAGGCTTGACTGCCTCTGGATTCAGCAGCAGGGCTTCTCAGGTTGCAATTGCCCCAGGTATAGGCAGAAATGAGCTTGTTTCAGGACTTGTCTCAAGCCTGTGCCTTCCCCAGGGGAGGGGTGAAGCCCAACTCAGGTGGAATCCCTCCCTCAAGGAATTCAGACACCAGGGTCTGGTAATATGAAGCCATTAAAACTAGCCTACAACCTCTCCTCTGTCTCCACCAAGCCCCCAGCAGGGAGAGTCTGCCAAAATTAAAGGTACCACATCATCTTATGCTGGTGGGACCTTCAGGCAGACAAGCGTCACATACTGGGAAGGATAAGAAAAACAGAGTCCAGAGACTTCACAGGAAAGTCTTTCAACCTGCTGGATCTCACCCTTAGGGAAAACCAATGCAGGTGACTCTTTCCCCTGATAGGAGGCCAGTTTGGTCCAGGAAAACCTGGCTGGGGTCTATAATACCTACATAGACCCTCCTAACGGTGTGGATGGGGGGGGGGGGGAAGGCACCATACAAGCAGGGCAAGAAACAAGAAAACAAGAACCAAAAAATTCTCCTCTGTTAAACATAACCTAAGCTAGAGGTCCAGAAAAAAACAGAACTGAATGTCAAAGAACAGATAGACAACAAATTCATCCAGCAAGAAAACCCTAGGTAAAAGAAGTGAAAGCAATCTCCAGAATAAACTATTAAGGTAATTAAATGTCTAGACACCAGCAAAAAATAACAAATCACACCAGGAAAATTGAAGAAATGGCCCAGTCAATGGAACAAACCAATAATTCAAATGAGATACAGGAGCTGAAACCATTCATTCAGAATATACAAACAGACATGGAAAACCTCATCAAAAACCAAATCAATGAATTGAGGGAGGATATAAAGAAGGCAAGGAATGAACAAAAAGAAGAAATAGAAAGTCAAAAAGAACAAATCACAGAATTTATGGGAATGAAAGGCACAGTAGAAGAGATGAAAAAAACAATGGAAACCTACAATGGTAAATTTTGAGAGGCAGAAGATAGGATTAGTGAATTGGAGGACAGAACATCTGAAATCCAACAAGAAACAGAAACTATAGGGGGAAAAATGGAAAAATATGAGCAAGGACTCAGCGAATTGAATGACAATATGAAGCACATGAATATACATGTTGTGGGTGTCCCAGAAGGAGAAGATAAGGGAAAAGGAGGAGAAAAACTAATGGAGGAAATTATCACTGAAAATTTCCCAACTCTTATGAAAGACTTAAAATTACAGATCTGAGAAGTGCAGTGTACCCCAAAGAGAATAGATCCAAATAGACGTACTCCAAGACACTTGCTAATCAAAATGTCAGAGGTCAAAGAGAAAGAGGGGATCTTGAAAGTAGCAAGAGAGAAGCAATCCATCACATACAAGGGAAATCCAATAAGACTATGTGTAGATTTCTCAGCAGAAACCATGGAAGCTAGAAGACAGTGGGATGATATATTTAAATTACTAAAAGAGAAAAACTGCCAACCAAGACTTCTATATCCAGCAAAATTGTCCTTCAAAAATGAAGGAGAAATTAAAACATTTATAGACAAAAAGTCACTGAGAGAATTTGTGACCAAGAGACCAGCTCTGCAAGAAATACTAAAGGGAGCACTAGAGACAGATATGAAAAGACAAAATAGAGAGGTGTGGAGAAGAGAGTAGAAAGGAAGACTAAGAGCAAAAGTAAAAAGAAGGAAATATTTATATTTTATGACATATAAAATCCAAAAGGAAAAATGGTAGAAGAAAGTACTACGCATACGGTAATAACACTGAATGTTAATGGATTGAACTCCCCAATCAAAAGACATAGACTGGCAGAATGGATTAAAAAACAGGATCTTTCTATATGCTGTCTACAGGAAACACGTCTTAGACTCAAAGATAAACATAGGTTGAAAGTGAAAGGTTGGGAAAAGATATTTCATGCAAATAACAAAACAGCAGCTATACTAATATCCAATAAATTAGACTTCAAATGTAAAACAGTTAAAAGAGACAAAGAAGGATACTATGTACTAATAAAAGGAACAATTCAGCATGAAGATATAACAATCATAAATATTTATGCACCAAACCAGGATGCTCCAAAATACATTTGGCAAACACTGAGAATAATGAAAAGAGAAATAGACACATCTACCATAACAGTTGGAGACTTCAATTCCCCACTCTCATCAATGGACAGAACATCTAGATAGAGGATCAATAAAGAAACAGAGAATTTGAATATTACAATAAATGAGCTAGACTTAACAGACACTTATAGGACATTACACCCTACAACAGCAGGATGCACCTTTTTCTCAAGTGCTCATGGATCATCCTCAAAGATAGGCCATATGCTGGGTCACAAAGTAAGTCTCAATAAATTTAAAAAGATTGAAATCATACAAAACACTTTCTCAGATCATAAAGGAATGAAGTTGGAAATCAATAACAGGCAGATGCCAGAAAATTCACAAATACGTGGAGGCTCAACAACACACTCTTGAACAACCAGTGGGTCAAGGAAGAAATTACAAGAGAAATAGGTATATATCTCGAGGCAAATGAAAATGAAAACACAACATATCAAAATTTATGGGATGCAGCAAAGGCAGTGCTAAGAGGGAAATTAATTGCCCTAAATGCCTATATCAAAAAAGAAGACAGGGCAAAAATTGAGGAATTAACTGTCCACTTGGAAGAACTAGAGAAAGAACAACAAACTAACTCCAAAGGAAGCAAAAGGAAGGATATAACAAAGATTAGAGCAGAAATAAATGAAATTGAGAACATGAAAACAATTGAGAAAATCAATAAAACCAGAAGCTGGTTCTATGAGAAAATCAATAAGGTTGTTGGGCCCTTAGCAAGATTGACAAAAAGAAGAAGAGAGAGGACACAAATAAATAAGATCAGAAATGGAAGAGGAGACATAACCACTGACCTCACAGAAATAAAGGAGGTAATAACAGGATACTATGAACAACTTTATGCTAATAAATACAGCAATGTAGATGAAATGGACAACTTCCTAAAAAGGCATGAACAACCACTTTGACTCGAGAAGAAATAGATGACCTCAACAAACCAATCACAAGTAAAGAAATTGAATCAGTCATTAAGAAGCTTCCCAAAAAAAAAGTCCAGGACCAGATGGCTTCACATGTGAATTCTACCAAACATTCCAGAAAGAATTAGTACCAATCCTGCTCAAACTCTTCAAAAAAATTGAAGAGGAGGGAAAGCTACTTAATTCATTCTATGAAGCCAACATCACCCTCATAACAAAGCCAGACAAAGATATTACAAAAAAAGAAAACTACAAAAACTACAGACCAATCTCTCTAATGAATATAGATGCAAAAATCCTCAACAAAATTCTAGCAAATTGAATCCAGCAACACATTAAAAGAATTATACATCATGACCAAGTAGGATTCATCCCAGGTATGCAAGGATGGTTCAACATAAGAAAATCAATTAATGTAATACACCATATCAACAAATCAAAGCAGAAAAATCACATGATCATCTCAATTGATGCAGAGAAGGCATTTGACAAAATTCAACATCCTTTCCTGTTGAATACACTTCAAAGGATAGGAATAGAGGGGAACTTCCTTAAAATGATAAAGGGAATATATGAGAAACCCACAGCTAGCATCATCCTCAATGGGGAAAAACTGAAAACTTTCCTCCTAAGATCAGGAACAAGACAAGGATGTTCACTATCACCACTGTTATTCAACATTGTGTGGGAAGATCTAGCCAGAGCAATTAGACAAGGAAAAGAAATACAAGGCATCAAAATTGGAAGGGAAGAAGTAAAACTCTCACTGTTCACAGATGATATGATACTATACGTCAAAAACCCTGAAAAATCCACAG
Organism: Tamandua tetradactyla; assembly: GCF_023851605.1. Taxonomy (NCBI): domain Eukaryota; kingdom Metazoa; phylum Chordata; class Mammalia; order Pilosa; family Myrmecophagidae; genus Tamandua; species Tamandua tetradactyla. Next base: position 15,586,704 of record NC_135330.1, on the reverse strand, counting down.
CAAAACTACTAGAGCTAATAAATGAGTACAGCAAAGTGGCAGTTTACAAGATCAACACTCAAAAATCTATAGTGCTTCGATACACTAGTAATGAACAATCTGAGGGTGAAATCAAGAAAAGAATTCCATTTACAATTGCAACCAAAAGAATAAAATATTTAGGAATAAATTTAACTAAAGAGACAAAAGACCTATACAAAGAAAACTACAAGAAACTGTTAAAAGAAATCACAGAAGACCTAAGTAGATGGAAGGGCATACCATGTTCATGGATTGGAAGACTAAATATAGTTAAGATGTCAATTCTACCTAAATTGATTTACAGACTCAATGCAATACCAATCAAAATCCCAACTTACTTTTCAGAAATAGAAAAACCAATAAGCAAATTTATCTGGAAGAGCAGAGTGCCCCGAATTGCTAAAAGTATCTTGAGGGAATAAAATGAAGCTGGAGGTCTCACACTGCCTGACTTTAAGGCATATTATGAAGCTACAGTGGTCAAAACAGCATGGTACTGGCATAAAGATAGATATATTGACCAATGGAATTGAATAGAGTGCTCAGATATAGACCCTCTCATCTATGGACATTTGATCTTTGATAAGGCAATCAAGCTAACTCACCTGGGACAGAACAGTCTCTTCAATAAATGGTGCCTAGAGAACTGGATATCCATATGCAAAAGAATGACAGAGGACCCATATCTCACACCCTATACAAAAGTTAACTCAAAATGGATCAAAGATCTAAACATTAGGTCTAAGACCATAAAACAGTTAGAGGAAAATGCAGGGAAATATCTTATAAATCTTATACTTGGATTTGGTTTTATAGACCTTACACCCAAAGCAAGAGCACTGAAGAAAGAAAGAAAGAAATGGGAACTCCTCAAAATTAAACACTTTTGCACATCAAAGAACTTTATCAAGAAAGTAAAAAAGACAGCCTACACAATGGGAGACAGTATTTGGAAATGACATATCAGATGAAGGTCTAGTATCCAGAATTTACAAAGAGATTGTTCAACTCAACAACAAAAAGACAGCCAATCCAATTATGCAATGGGAAAAAGACTTGAACAGACACTTCTCAGAAGAGGAAATACAAATGGCCAAAAGGCACATGAAGAGATGCTCAGCGTCCCTGGTCATTAGAGAAATGCAAATCAAAACCACAATGAGATATCATCTCATGCCCACCAGAATGGCCATTATCAACAAAACAGAAAATGACAATTGCTGAAGAGGATGTGGGGAAAGAGACACGCTTATTCACTGTTGGTGGGAATGTCAAATAGTGCAACCACTGTGGAAGGCAGTTTGGCGGTTCCTCAAAAAGCTGAATATAGAATTGCCATATGACCCGGCAATAGCATTGCTAGGTATCTACTCAAAGGACATAAGGGCAAAGACACAAACGGACATTTGCACACCAATGTTTATAGCAGCATTATTTACAATTACAAAGAGATGGAAACAACCAAAATGTCCATCAACAGACGAGTGGCTAAACAAACTGTGGTATATACATACGATGGAATATTATGCAGCTTTAAGACAAAATAAAGTTATGAAGTATGTAACAACATGGATGGACCTTGAGGATATTATGCTGAGTGAGATTAGACAAAAACAAAACGACAAATACTGTATGGTCTCACTGATATGAACAGACATTAGTGAATAAACTTGGAATATGTCGTTTGTAACAGAGACCATCAGGAGATAGAAATAGAGTAAGATATTGGGTAATTGGAGCTGAAGGGATACAGATTGTGCAACAGGACTAAATACAAAAACTCAGAAGTGGACAGCACAATACTACCTAACTGTAATACAATTATGTTAAAACACTGAATGAAGCTGCATGTGAGAATGATAGAGCGAGGAGGGCTAGGGGTGTAAATGAAATCAGAAAGAAAGACTATAAAGATTGAGATGGTATAATCTAGGAATGCCTAGAGTGTATAATAATAGTGACTAAATGTACAAATTTTAAAAACGTTTGTGCGTGAGGAAGAACAAAGAAATGTCATTACTGCAGGGTGCTGAAAATAGATGGTAATTAATATTTCAAAATTTCACCTTATGTGTAAGACTAAAGCAAAAAAATATTTATTTGGCACAAAATTTATATTTTGACTAGAGCATTTCCTAATATAACTTATGCAGACAGCTTGATTGAATACCATAAGTACCTGGACACTTGGGAAGGACATGAGATTTTGTTGATTTATCCAGAGGGATGCCCCGATGAATCCCAGAGTGATTTGATCAGTGAGTGGAAAAGTATTTGCAAAGTCCCCTTCGGGGAATGATGAAAACGGGAGAAATTCAAACCCCCCAAGTTGAATTCTTGATATTCTCACAAGCAGTGTGGACAACCAAAGCTATAGGCTGAGCCACTAGTCTTTGGGTTTGTTCATATGAAACTTAACCCCACAAAGGATAGGTCAAGTCTACTTAAAATTTAGGCCTAAGAGCCACCCCCCAAGAGAGCCTCTTTTGTTGCTCAGATATGGCCTCTCTCTCCAGCCAACACAGCAAGCAATTTCACCACCCTCCCACTGTCTACATGGGACATGACTCCCAGGGGTGTGGACCTTCCTGGCAACGTGGGACAGAAATCCTGGAATGAGCTGAGACTCAGCATCAAGGGGTTGAGAAAACCTTCTCGATCAAAAAGGGGAAGAGTGAAATGAGACAAATTGTCAATGGCTGAGAGATTCCAAACAGAGTCGAGAGGTTATCCTGGAGGTTATTTTTACGCATTAAGTAGATATCACCTTGTTATTCAAGATGTAGCGGAGAGGCTGGAGGGAACTGCCTGAAAATGTAGAGCTGTGTTCCAGTAGCCATGTTTCTTGATGATGATTGAATAATGATATAGCTTTCACAATGTGACTGTGTGATTGTGAAAACCTTGTGTCTGATGCTCCTTTTATCTACCTTGTCAGCAGATGAGTAGAACATAGGGAATAAAAATAAATAATAGGGGGAACAAATGTTAAAATAAATTTAGTTTGAAATGCTAGTGATAAATGAAAGTGAGGGGTAAGGCGTATGGTATGTATAATCTTTTTTTTTTCTGTTGTCATTTTATTTTTTTCTGTTGTCTTTTTATTTCTTTTTCTGAATTGATGCAAATATTCTAAGAAATGATGAATATGCAACTACGTGATGATATTGAGAATTACTGATTATATATGTAGAACGGAATGATATGTTAATGTTTTTGTTTGTTCTTAATTTTTCTAAATTAAAAAATAAATAAATTTAAAAAAATAAAGAAAGAAAGTCACTTAGAGAGTTGGTCTAGCAGCGCATAGCACTGACCAGAAAGCTATGTGGCAATCATGGACAGGAAATGTTTCCTGATCCTACAAGGTGATAGAGCTTCCAGAAAACCCCAACCTGCAAAAAACCTGTCTGTGTAGTATGCTTCATGAGTGTCAAGAAATTGGAACTGCGTTTGACTTCATAATAAGTAGGATTGAAATGAAGTAGATGTTAGGAGTGCAAAGGAATCATCCGTGGGTGTGAAGAGAATGGAGGAACTTTCTATTTCTACGGCCAAAGGAAGCCCGCAGGTAAGAAGACCTGAGCCTAACTTGCTGTGGGTCCTAACTGAGGAGTATAATAGCAATTAAAGGAATTGATAAGAGGGGTCCTAAGGGTGATTTGCCACTCTCAGATTCTGGGGTCTTTGGAAAATCTTGAGATTCCAGAAGAGAAAAACTTATATTTTATGCAAGTTCATTGGCGAAAAATCAAACAAAATACAAAGGCAAAGAAAAGAAAGGAGAAGCCATTCTCCACTTAGTGTTATTAGTCTTTTTAACTATTCTGATAGCTGTCTATTGATATCTGGCTGTTGTTTGAGTTTTTATTTCCTTGACTACTGGTGAGGTTGAATATGCTCACAAGTTTACAAGTTTGTTATTTGAACATCCTTTTTTGTTGGATACTTTTCGAGTTTTTTTTTCATTTCTCTTTTGAATTGTCTATTATTTTCCTTTTGATTTGTATGAGTTAAAAGATCCTGGTTAAGAACTTTTTGTTATGTTTTACAAATTCGTCTCCTCTGCTTTGTCTCTTCATTTTCTTAATATAGTTCTTTGGTCAAGAGGAATTTATTACTTTTAGTTTAGTTCAATTTATCACGTTTTCTTTTAGGGTGAGGATTTTTTCTGTTTAAAAATTATTTTCCAAACAAAAACTGAAAAATTCTGATCAGTTAAACAAAACCCATGCTTGAGGTCTAGAATAAGCTGAACTGAATGTCAAAGAACAGATAGAGAACAAAGCCATCCAGCAAGAAAATCCTAGGTGAAAGACTGAAAAATAATCTCCAGAATAAACTAATCAAAGAAATTCATTTATTTGTTTAATAATAAATATTATTTTATTTCTTTAATAACATTTATTTTATTTATTTAATACTTATTAAATAAATATTATTAAATATATTTTCATAAAATTTAATTATTATTAAATAGTAATAATATACATGTAGATGCCAGCAAAAAATAATGAGTCATACTAGAAAATGAGTCATACTAGAAAATCGAAGATATGGCCCAGTCAAAGGAACAAACCAACAATCGAATGAGATACAGGAGTTGAAATAACTAATTCAGGATGTTCGAACAAACATGGAAAATCTCATCAAAAATCAAATCAGTGAGTTGAGGGAGGATATAAAGAAGGCAATGGGCTAACAAAAAGAAGAAATTGAAAGTTTGAGAAAACAAATCACAGAACTTAATGGAATGAAAGGCTCACTAGAAGAGATGAAAATAAAACCAATGGAAACCTAAAAATTATTTTTCATGTGCAAAGTCATACAGATATACTTCTGTTATCATTTGAAGAGTTATTATTTTATATTTTGCATGAGGATCTACAATGCACTTGGAAGTTTTTGTATGCATGGTATACAAGGTAGAATATAAGTTTAATTTTTTTCCAAATGGATATACAATTGATTAGCACTATTTGCTGGAAAAAATCATTTCTCCATAACCTTGTGCTACCATTTTTGTCATAAATCAAGTGTCCTAATATGACTGATCTGTTTCTAGACCTTTTATTCTGTTCCATTGGGCTATTTGACTTTTTAATGCTACAACCACACTATTTAATTGCAGCAATAATAAATTTTGACCTGGTAGAATTAGTTATAATTCTGCCTTTTTACTGACTGCCTTTTAGATTTACTCTTTGTCTTTGAATTTCCTCAAACGTGCTTTTGCTGGTTGTGAGTCTTTTCATTTCAATGTAAATTTTAGAACCCATTTATTATTTTACTCACACACATACAAACGCTGTGATTTTGTTTGGTGTTGCTTTAATCTAGCAATCAATCTGGAGCTTATTTATCTCTTTACAATATCGATTCTTCCAAATCAAATACGTATCCCTTAATTCATTTCAGTCTTCCTTAATTTCTCCAAAGAACACCTTGTATTTTGCTTCTAGAGAGCTTGCACATTTTTTCCTAGATTTATTCTTAGGTGTTTTAAATGTTTTGTTACTATAAAAAATAAAGTTTTAAAAGTTTCATTTTCTGTTGTTGCTGTATAAAAATACAATTAATTTTTGTTCTGATTTTGTCTCCTGTGCTTTCCTAAATTTAGTATTTCAATAAATCATCTGTATTTGTTGTGTGCACTAATATTGTTTGTGAATAATGACAATTTTATTTCTTCTTTTGTAATCTTTTTTCCGTCTTATTTCTCGGCCTAACACCTCAATTCAATGTTGTATATTTTCTTTTTTCCCATTGTAATTTCTTCTTTGACACATAGGTTATTTAAAATTGTGTTTCTTGACTTCAAAATATTAAAGGATTGATAAATCTGCTGATAATTATTCATGGCTTAATTTCATTATCATCAGAGAACGTTATTGAGAGAGGTGTTAAAGCATTCCACTTTGTAGATTTGTCTATTTCTCCTTGTAGTTCTGTCAATTTTGTATTACATATTTTAAGGCAATCTTACTAGGCACATGGAAATTTAAAATTCTTATATCTTACTGAAGAATTAAGCTTTTTATCATTAAGCGTTTAGTTCATGTTTTTATGTAAATTCTATTTTGTCTATTAATATAACTATATGAGCATTTTTTGGCTCATATTTACATGCTATAATCTTTTTCTATACTTTTGCATTCAATCTTTCTATGTTTATATGCATAGATGTCTCTTTAGTAAGCATTATAAAATAGATTTTATTTTAATCCTATCTGTTAATATTTATATTTAACTTGAGCACTCAGTCAATTACCGACTGTAATGTAGATTTAATTTACGTTAAATCTAATTTACATTGTGCAATTTTACATTTAATTTAAATTTAATTTAATTTTATATTTAATTTAAATCTAATTTACATTATGTAACTAGTACATTTACATAACATACTAATTACATTAATGTATTTGGGTTTAAATCTACTATCTTATTTTGTACTCTTTAAATTAAAAAGATCAATGTTTCTTTTTCTCACTTTTCTTGCCTTCTTGTAAATTTATTATTAATGGTTTTTTGTATGCTGTACAGCAGGGTCACATTTCATTATTTTTCCATGTGAGTATCTCGTTGTTGCAGCACCGTTTTGTTGAATTTTTTGCATGTTTGTTTTTCGGGAAGTGCATGGACTGGGAATCGAACCTGGGTCTCCACATGGCAGGTGAGAATTCTATCTTGCCTTCTTTTAGATTAATCATTTTAGTAGCATCCCATTTTCTACCTTTTATTTTGGATGTTCTCTCTTTCTTTTTAAATGTACCCACAGTTAATCTAATTTTAATCTCTGTGTCTCTCCAAGGGGAGGGGGAATATGCATCTTGGTTCTTTCATCAGGAATTCTTAGAGTCTATGGGCATAACCTCATAAGGTGAAATTTATAGCACACTGAGAATATCACACCACTGTCTTACAGCTTCCATTGTTAATGGCAAAATGTAAGAAGTCTAACTGCCTCTTTAAAGTGATCTGCCTTTTTTTCTGACTGCCTTTTAGATTTACTCTTTGTCTTTGAAATTCTGCAATTTTACTAAACTTCACTTTGGTGTGGGTTTCTTTTAATTTCTCTTTCTTGGAACCTGTTGCCTTTTTGTTCTTCTTGTCTGGTATCTTTCATCAGTCCTAAAAATTCTCAACCATTATTTCTTTCAATATCACCTCTGCCCCATTTTCACTCTCTTCTCCACTTGAATGTACAAAGTACCTGCTAACCCATCTTACTCTATCTACCCTTTTTATCTCTTAATCTCTTTTCAATATTTTATTCTTCATTACTTCTCTGTGCTGCATTCTAAATTATTTTTCTTACCCAATTTCCAGTTCACTAATTACCTTCTCTGAAAAATCCAAGTACCCAAACATATCTTGTTGGGGTTCTTTAAATTAGTTGTACTTTTCATTTCTACAAGTTCTATTAGATTATTTTTCAAATCTGCTACATCACATTTTTTAAAGCTTTCTGTTTACTTCAGGCATTTGCAAAGTTATTTCTTATTCAAACATAATTGTTTTAGAATCTGTGCTGCTAATTTTAAGAAAATTGAAATCTTTGTGAATAGCTTCACAAAGTGAGTTTATTATGAATAAGCAGTTTTTTTCCACCCTGGAGTACCCAGTTTATGAGCCTGGACTTCAAATCATGCAGACTTTGGTCCATCATCACAACATCTTAGGGAAGAAATTTTTTTTCTTTCCCCTTTTTCTGCTTTACTCAGCATTAAGACAAAATGCACTGAAGTCTCCAGGGATGGGGAGGAATTCTTTTTCATCATTATAAAGCTCTTAACCTCCCTACACAGAGAAAAAAATATTCCAACTTAGTTTTGTACAAAATGTAACTGAAGCCAAGGACAACCCTTTTTGCAGCAGTTCAGTGAAGAACTTTGTAAAGATTGGAAAGGTGTTGACACTGTCATTTTGAGGACACAAAACTCTGAGCTAGCAATGGCAATGTTATGAGGTGAGGGGACAAGGCAGGGAAGCATTTATAAGATACTCGTTCTTATTTCCAGTAAGAATGTAAACATTAAGCTAGAGCAGGGTAAAGGTCATCTTCACGTGTCCAATGCCTTATTATCACACAAAAAATGTTCTGGCAAATTTTGTTTACAAGAAGTTTCTTTAAGTAAATCGCTAGAGTCATAATTATTCTTATCTGTTGCATACAGCCCGTAATCTTGAGGCTGTGAGATATTTCACTATCTATTGCTACATAATCAAACATACCAAGACTTAGTGGCTTAAAATAACACATTACTGTTTCTCATAGTTCTTAGGATTTATGGGCTCAAATGGGCATTTCTTGCTTGGGATCCCTCATATGAGGTCGCAATGAGATGGTGGCTGAGGGTGGAATAATGTGAAACATTCTTCCCTGTTATGTATGACACCTCTTATGTCTGGAATAACTGGGTCTGTGGGTATTTCTCTCCGAGTGAGAGACATGGGCTTCCTCAAAGTAAGACAGCCTCACATTGCTCAAACTTTATGCAGTGACTAGATACCTCCTGACAAGTGTTCCATGAGACCCAGTTGGAAGCTGCAAGGCTTCTATGTTCTAGCTTCAAAAGTCATTCCATGTCACTTCTGACATGTTCTGTTGGCAAGGCAATTACATATCAGCTCATATTCAAAGACCAGAGGAATATATTCCTCCTTTCAATGAAAGAATTCCTTATTTATATAGAAAGTGAAGGACTTTATGGTAGCTATGCTGGTTTGAAACTGTTATTAGAAAACCCACGCTCTTCTAATTCAATCTTATGGATGCAGACCTATTATTGGGTGGGACCTTTTGATTAGATAGATTGTTTCTATGGAGATGTGACCTACTGTGGGTGAGACCTTTTCATTAGGTTGTTTCCATGTAAATGTAACCCCACCTATTCAAGGTGGGTTTTAATCTGCTTACTGAAGTCCTTTAAGAGAGGGTCATTTTTGAGAAAGCTCAGATACAGACATTTGGAGATGCTGAGAGAACTGTTTGAAACCAGAAGCTGGGAGGAAAGGACAGCAGGCACTACTATATGCCCTCCCATGTGACAGGAACCCTGGACGCGATCGGCCTTTCTTGAGTGAAGGTATCCTCTTGGTGCCTTAATTTGGACATTGTCACAGCCTTAGAATTCTGACTTGTAGCTTAATAAATCCCCTTTATAAAAGCAATTCCATTTCTGGTATATTCATACTGGCACCTTTAGCAAACTGAAACAGTGACCATCTTGGAAATAAGTTTCCTATTGTATGACAACATGTGGCTACCAAGAAATAATGTCTCATACTATGTGACAATAGTGCAAACATGGTTTGATCCATATAGTTTACCAGCTCTGCAATAACTCTTGATGAATATTTTCAATTTGGAGGGATTTTCACTGATTGAAATTTTAGAGAATATTTAGTATATTCACATCAGATTCTTTCATTTGCATTATTCAAAGTCTTATTAAATGTAACCTCGTGTTTGATATTCTATTCAACAATGTAACCTTCTTTGATTATTCTTACCTTGACTTTTTGTTTGCTAGTTTGATTGATTAATTTGCCTATCACTGTGTACATAAAAGGGGGATCTGAGAAGATTTTAAACTTGTAGGGAATGGAAGGGCCAAAGAGAGTTTCTGGGGTATAGGGTAGCTGAAAACACATTTTTGGGACTCGGAATGTCTAAGTGCATTTCTAAATTATTTGTTGTGGGGTATGCTGTGCAAACCTTTCCTCCTCTACCAAATACTGAATAAATTCTACTTTGCTCACTGAGCCTTTCTTATGCGTGAATTTTGTTTTAGGCAGAGAAGAGCAAACACTGTAATATTGCTTTCTGAGTCCACATGGGGCAAAACTGATAAAAATAAAAGGGTACAGGAGTTTGGAAGCAGAGAAAGTAAGTCCCTAGGAATTTACAAATACATTGGAGAGGCTTTTCCAGATCATGAATTTGGGGAATTGAGGAAATTCTACCTAAACTTCAAATGCCAAGAAGGGCACTAGAGTTACTCTTGTGTGAGCCAATCAGTTATGTTTTCCCTGTAGCCCTCAAGTAAAACACTTTGTACTTCAGAGAAACCCCTGCCACCTGCCATTAGTACATCTAGGTGGCTTGATTGGTTCATTGACTGATAAATCAATCAATTGCAGTCAGGACTACCTGTCCGGAAAACCTCTTAGGACTAGTCATGCTGACCAGTCACTGCCCTGAATTAGTCCAAATGAGTTTGCTGAGCACTATGCCTGGATGTGCCAAATTCCTAAATGCCCAGGATCATAAGGAGGAATAGGAACTTTCCCAGGAAATTCCATGCCACTGGGCAATAAGTACCTGCAACTGCCTTGCAAACTGAAGGAAAAAGGAGAGCAGGAGAGACCAGAGTATATATGTGTGTGTGTGTGTGTGTGTGCACGTGCGTGTATATATTTTCCCTGTCCTCAGCCCTCCCCAGAGCATCTCAAAGCATTTCCAAAGAGTCCTGCAGTGGCCAAGAGCATCAGTTACCTGCACAAAGCTGCCCAGAAGGGAAGGCAGGGGATGCTATTGTTCACAGTGCTCAAGGCTGTGCATATGTATGTCTGGTCCAGGTTGCAGAGCCTCAGGAGTCATTGAGGACACATCCTTCCAGGGATACAGCATCCCCCTGGTCCCACTGGTGTGCATCCATAGGTATGGTCTCTACTGTCCCCATGAGGAATTCTTCAGACTAACATTGTGGACCCTGTTCTCAGACAGTGTGGATCCCACCGTATCATGAGGTCTTCTCAGTCATGTTGGTAAGCACAGCAGTTTTAAAGAGTAAAAATAGAAATAGGGCCTTCCTTAGGCCATCTTAGAAGAAGATGACATAGGGAGGGATAAAGTGAAGAGAAAACAGCAAAGTTCCTAGACAAATCTGTAGGGACTTCCAATCCCAGTCTCGGAGACTGAATGGACAAAGAAATGGGTTGTCTGAGGTTATTCAATGGGCTACAACCATTAGCCAGGATCTGTAAGCCAGTTTTGGTTACTGAAGTAAATGCTTTTCTTGCTTTGGAGTTTCTAGAAGGGTCTTGAGGTTATTTCCATGACCCCTACTTAAAAAGGGTCCTTCCCAAGGAACAAACAATCAGAAAAAGAAGAGGTAGAAGAATAGGGGAGTAACATTCTGGACCCACTGGCCACATCAGTGAAACTGAGAGTCCACCTTCAATAAGGGCCATGCCATCCCCAGGCCTTGAGGGACAACTTCCCAGCCTTGCTGACCATGATGTCCTTACATCCCTACTCATCGAAGACACTCAGAGTCAAATGTTCTAGAGGTCTTTAACAAGACTGGGGCCCATTAGCACAATTCAGATGCTGTTCTGCAAGGAGTAGAACTAGGTGAACATTAGGCACTCTTTCTCTTCAGTATCGTTCTCTTTGTTGTTTTCTTGCTTTCCTTCTTTTGTTATTATGAGGGCAGGAGATTACAACCCAGAGAATTAGGTAATTATATCAACCTTCATTGGGAGAGACAACAATTCCCCCAGAGTCTCACCATAAGAAAGATTAAACTTGCATACAAATATTTCCTGCAAACCCAGAAACACAAATTTACAAGTCTAATTTTACAAAAACCTCCCTTGATACAACTCCCCTGTCCTTTCTGCCAATAGGTCAGAGCACCCTCATACTGCAGCCCTCTGCAACGTTGGATATAAATGGGTATTTGCAGTTGTGCTGTGTGGCTGAGGCTTGAGGGGGGAATAATAATCTCCTTCCTGCCTTCTGGGGATTTCTGGAGTAAAGGTCACTCTTGCCCAACTCATAGTCTGGGCTCCAACTGAGGGCCAGGGAAACAAAGTCAAGCAGGTAGTAGAGGATACAGGTCCTGCCAGGCAACCCGGGCAGCAAGCCAGATGTCTGTGATTTCTTCAGACTGACTACTTCCTCAAACAAGTATCTTTTTGTTTTCTCTTTTGAGTATCCCTGACTTTTGCCTCGGCATCTTCTCATAATTGTATTTTTCCCTTTGATCATATCTCTAATGTGGCTGAAAATGGACCCTTAGTCCCCATGAATACGTTAAGTTACATGGCAAAAGGGACATTGCAGATGGAATTAAGGTTGCTGAGATGGTTTGAAGCTGAATGTACCCCAGAAAAGCATGGTCTTAAAGTTAATCCAGTCCCATGGATGTGGGTCCATTGTAAGTGGGATCTTTTGGTGAGTAGGATCTCAATTTAAGATGTGGCTCACCTCATTCAGTGTTGGTCTTAACCTTCTTACTAGAGTCCTTTATAGGAGAATGGAAATCAGACAAAGAGGAAAGCCATGGAAACAAAAAGCTGAAAGCAATAAAACCCAGAAGAGAAGGGAGAGACCATCAGATGCTGCATGTGCTTTGCCATGTGACAGAGGAGTCCAGCATCACTGGCAGGCAGTCTTTGGGAGGGAAGCATCATCTTGATGATGCCTTGATTTGGACAATTTTCTTAGCCTCAAAACTGTAAACTTGTCAGTGAATAAGTTCCCATTGTTAAAAGCCAACCCATTTTATGGTATCTGCTTTGAGAAGCTTTAGAAACTAAAACACTTGGTAATCCGCTGATGTTAAAATAGAGAGGTTATCCTGGAATGCTTGAGTGGAACCAATGTACTCACAAGGGGCCTGCATTTAAAGGCAGAAGAGAGATGCAAAATGGTGGTCAGAGGGATGTGGCAGAAGAAGGAGAAAGTCAAGGGATTTGAGGCATGAGATGAACTTGACCTGCTATTGCTAACATTAAGGATGAAGAAAGGAGGCCACAAGTCAAAGCATGCGATTGGCCTCCAAGGCTGGGAATAGCCCTCAGCTAACAGCCAGCAAGAAAATGGGGACCTCAGTCCTACAACTGCATTAAACTGAATTCTGCTCAAAACCTAAATGAGCAAGGACATTGTTCTAGTTTGCTAGCTTCCAGAATGCAATATACCAGAAATGGAATGGATTTTAAAAAGGGGAATTTAATAAGTTGCTTGTTTACAGTTCTAAGGCTGAGAAAATGTCCCAATTAAATAAGTCTATAGAAATGTCCAGTGACAGGCATCCAGGGAAAGATACCTGATTCAAGAAGGCCAATGAAGTTCAGGGTTTCTCTCTCAAGTGAGAAGGCACATGGCGGACACAGTCAGGGCTTCTCTCTCAGCTGAAAGGGCACATGGCGAACATGGTGTCATCTGCTAGCTTTCTTTCCTGGCTTCCAGTTTCACGAAGCTCCCTGGGAGGCGTTTTCCTTCTTCATCTCCAAAGGTCGCTGGCTTGTGGACTCTGCTTCTCGTGGCTATGTCGTTCTTCTCTGCTCTCTCTGAATCTCCCATTCTCCAGAATGTTTCCTCTTTTATAGAACTCCAATAAACCAATCAAGACCCACCCAAATGGGTGGAGACATGTCGTCACCTAATCCAGTTTAACAACCACTCTTGACTAAATCACATCGTCCAGGAAGATGATCTGATTACAGTTTCAAACATACAGTATTGAATAGGGACTACTCCACCTTTATGAAATGGGATTTTGATCAAAACATGGCTTTTCTAGGGGGCATACTTCCTTTCAAACCAGCACAGACATGGACTCTACTGTAGAACCTCCAGGAAGAAGCACAGACTTGTCAACACCTTGGATTTTGGTCCCATGAAACTCTTAGGAAGAAGCTCAGTTTCTTTTGTATTGTTTCAAGACTCAGGTTTGTTCCCATAAACCAAACCTGCATTTTTTTAAAAGTTGCCTATTGTTTATTTGCCTAACGAACAAATTGCCTAATCGCATCTTCACCTAAAATTTATACTCACTAACTTTATCTTTTATATTTGATTAGAGTGTCTCAGCTGCTTTAAAATTTATTTGCATTCTTTCAGTCTGTTTTTTTTCTTTCTATTTTGCTTATCTCTGGCTATTCCAATTATTAAATTGAAATATATAAAAACCATTTTTTCAATATATTAAGTAATTAAAGCTGCTAGATGGATGTAGTATCTGTGGTAAATAATAAAATTATCATCCCCATGTTTCAGTTTGCTAAAGCTGTTGGCATGCAATATACCAGAAATGGATTGGCTTTTATAAAGGGAATTTATTAAGTTACAAGTTACAATTCTAAGGCCATGGGAATGTTCAAATTAAGGCATGCACAGGAGGATAGCGTCACTGAAGAAAGACAGATGGCATCTGGGATCCTCTCTCATATGGGAAGGCACATGGCAGCGTCTCCTGGGTTGGTATCAAAATGGCTCTTTCAGCTCCTGTGGGTCGTTCTGGCTTCTGCTGGGATATTTTCTTTCTCTCTCAGCTTCTCTAAGCTCTCTCGGCTCTCTTAAAGAACTCCAGCAAGCAGATTAAGACCCACCTTGAATGGGTGGGGTCACATCTCCATGGAAACAACTTAATCAAAAGGTCCCGTCCAACAATAAGTTTGCCCCACAAGACTGGATTAGAAGAATACAGCTTTTCTGGGAAGCATGACAGTTTCAAACCAGCACACCCCAGTAACTAGAAAACAGAGGCAAAATTAAGTAATTTACCCTTAGTTAGTAAGTGGTAGAACCAAAACTCAAAGCCAAGCCCTCTGGTTGCAAAGCCTGGGGTCAAACCACTATACCACACTGCCTCACACACAGGCCAGTTTGCCCTTAGAGTCACAAAGAGTTTAAAAATATTGAGGTCCCATTTTAGAGTATTTTCAATGAATGATGCTGATGCAATTGGTTAGCTATTTGAGGAAGCAGACACAACTCCTAAAATAAGATAGCAGGAATTAAGTGAGAGACTGCATTGTCCCAATCAATCATTTTTTAACAAACATAATACAAGCACTCAGCATGCTGCTGTGGTCAGTAATGGCCTTGGACTTTCTGACTCTGATACTCACACTGCCCAGTTTCCCCAAGACTTCTGACTTATTTAATCATGTGGCACACTTGGCCTCATGCTCCCTTGGACTCGACCATAGAGTTTGGTCTGTAAGGCTGGATTAATTTGACATTTTTAGGAGAAAACAACAAAAAAAAACCCCACCAACTAGCTTACAATAAAAGGGAATTTTATTAAAGTGATATGGAGCCTAAGGGCAAAAATATAACCAGAATTCAGAATACACTGCATCCAGGTAATGAAAATGCATGGAGAACCAAGTAGGACTATTTCTCTCTCGACTCTGCTTTTCTCTATGTGTCTGCTTCATTCCTCATGTTGTGGACCAGATCTCTCTCTTCTCCAAACTGCTTAGTGGGAGACAAATACACAGCTCCAAAATGTACCTGCCATATAGCCAGCTACCTGTACATACTTCAAATCCCATTTCCATTCTCATTCTCTCTCTTCTCTTTGTCTCTTTAATTCTTTTCCTCCTTTTCCCCAAATTTCTGGGTAAGAGTCTCTAGCCCATCTTGGTCAGGGCTAATCAACTATGGTTGATCCAATCAGCTATGGCCAGAGGGACAAGGTCATGTTCTACAGGCATGGCACTATTGTTATTATTTTCACTAATGGGAGAAAGGGGACTCATACAAGACATTAAATATATTGTTGTGTGCTGTGCAGCTACTCTCAAAAGTGACACAGAATCAGAGTAGAAACAAGAATGGAAGGACATTTTATGAAAAATTTTCAACAAATATAAAAATGAAGACGATAATATAATGAACCCCATACAAAGAACCATACAACCCCATAACAATTACCAATATCTTAACGTTTCAATATGTGTCTCTAAAAACTATGGACGTTTACTCACAAAGCCATCATGCCATTACAACACACAAAAATGCAATAATTCCTTGGTATTGTCTAATAGCCGGTCAATAGTTACATTTCCCTGATGTTTTGTACTTGTTTTATTTTTTTCTCCCAAAACAGGATCCAAGTAAGGTACACATGCTGCATTGGTTTTATGCCTCATAAAATATTTTTGAACCGAGAACAGTCCTCACCCCTACCTCTGACTCATTTTTTTATGGCATAGATCTACTTGAAGAAACCAGGTCAATTTTCCTATTGATTGTCCCACATATATTGCACTCGTCTGTTTGTTTCCTTGTGATGTCTTCTAACTTGTGCTTCTGCTCCAATAAACTAGAAGTTAGCTATGAGGGTTGATTAGTTTCAGGCTTTACTTTTTTGGAATGTACACTTCATGGGTGGTGCTGTGTGTTTCCTGTTTATTGCAGCAAATCAGTAGATACCCAATGTCTGTTTGTCCCACTCTTAGTGATGCTAAGAGTAACCAGTAGTCTCAGGTAGTAACAGCCTGATCCCTCTCTTGTTTTCTTTCTTTTATTTTTTTAATGTTTTTATTCTTTATTCTGTTTTTTATTGTATTTCTTTTTTTTAAGTTTTTGTTCTTTTTATTTGGTTATATTCTTTTGATCCCTCCCTTGTAAAGGTCACTTTCAAGCATTTGTCTGAAGTTTTTATCCATTATAATCTTTGCCTGAATCATTTATTTATGAGGTAATGCAGAATGGTGATTTTCATATGTCATCATTCCTTCTTTATTTATTATCTGAAATTCCTCTACTAAAATTGTTTAAGAAACTAAGGTTATATGGTTACCATAAGATATAGTTTACACTGCAAAGGCAAAATAAGTTTTTAATTATTTTAATTGCCTATATTCAGAGTAAAGTTTTAGTGTTTGGTCATCTACTATGGGGACAAATAGATTGCTTTTATCTGGACAGAGGGCCTTCTCTCTTTTTGAGTACAATTAGAAACTCATTCAGAGGTCCCCAATACTTATTATCAGGTTTAACAATTCACTAGAAGGACTCGCAGAACTCAGCAAAGCAGTTATGCTCATGCTTATGATTTATTATAGTAAAAGGATAAGAACTAAAATCAGCAACAGAAAAAGGGTCAGAAAAGAAAAGGCATGGGGTTTTCAGTTGTCCTCTCCCAGGACGGTCGTGCAGACAGCACTCATTTTTCCCCACAATTATAAGTGAAAATACACACAGAGTATTGCCAATCAATGATGCTAACCCAAGCCTTGATGTACAGAGTTTTTATTGAGTATCTGTCACACAGACCACCCACATGGCTGACCTTAGTCTCCAGCCCCTTCAGAAGTCAAGTTGCTACCATGTAGCCTAAGGCCTCACTATCAATCACATTGTTAGCAAAGACTATAATGGCTTGGCTCAAGGCTCACAGGTAAACAAAGGTACTCTTAGGCAGGACATTCCAAAGGCTTAGAGGTTAACTTCCAGGAGCTGGGAGCAACAGGCCAAACTTTCTTTGAGCAAGATTAATCCTTTTCTGCATGAGATATAATCAATGTACTTCAGTCAACTACAATCATTATTCGTTTGATACTTAAAATTTTTCATGTTGGCTCTTAGGTCTTTTGACATGCTTCAATCTTTGCATACAAACACAACTAGATGTTCAAGGATCAACTTGAACATCTGGGGTGAATTCTTTAGAGAAATGGAATTCCTCTAAGTTCTGGATTCCTTATGGGGCAAATGGTATTTAGAGACCATAATCTGGCCTCTAGGTATGCTCATTGCTACTGAGTTTCATAGTTTCAGGCCACAGGGTGGCAAATTACAGCCTGTATGGCTGCTTTTGAACTAAAATGGCAGAGTTGAATAGTTGTACTGAGACTGTTTTGCCTGCATAGCCTAAAAAATGTAGTGTTTTGCCCTTTAAGATAAAGTTTTCTGACCTCTGTTTTAAGCTTTTTGTTGAAAAGGAAAAAAATGAATTTATACTGATATTTTTAATTCAACTTTATTGTCAAATAATTTTATTTAGTTTCTTTAGTTTTATGTGTATCTCTCCTCTTATACTGAATGTCTAGGTTCTGGAATGACCAAATGTCCCAGTTTGACTGAGATTGTTCTGGTTTAGCACTGAAAGTCCTGGGTCTTTGGAAATCTCTTGGTTATTGGCAAACCAGGAGAATTGTTCATCATACTTGGTTCTTAAAAATGTCAATATCCGTAAAACTATGATTTATCTTGCAATATATAGGCTGTGCAAGTTTGAAAGGATTTATGTATGATAGAAAAGCCATGTTTTAATCCTGATTCAATCATGTAGGAGCAACTTAAAATGGTTCTTTTATCCCTATTGAGTACAATAGTTGGAAATTTGATTAGCTTATCTCCATGAGAGATGCAACTCACCAAATTGTGGGTATTAACCTTGGATTAGAGGGAGATGTGGCTCCACCCATTCCAGGTATGTCTTAATTAGTTTACTGAATCCTTTGAAAGAGGAAGCATTTTGTAGAAAGCTTCAGAACGATGAGAGATTCACAAGAGATGAGGGAGCGCATGCAGCCAGAGACCTTTGGAGATGAATGTCCCTGGACCTTTTCAGCTTCATGAAACAAGAAGCCTGGACAGAAAGCTAACAGATGTCGTCATGTTCACCATATGCCTTTCCAGACTGAGAGACAAACCCTGAACTTCATCGGCCTTTCTTGAGTGAAGGTAACCTCTTACTGGTGTCTTAATTATAGACTTGCTTTAATTTGGACTTTTTCATGGCCTTAGAACTGTAAAGTAGCAACTTATTAAGTTCTCCTTTTTAAAAGCCATTCTGTTTCTGGAATATTGCATTCTGGAAGCTAGCAAACTAGGTAGCAAACATATCTCATTTTGTTGTTCCTCACTTTATTGCACTTTGCAGATATTATGTATTTTGCAAATTCAAGGTTTGTGGCAACCCTGAATTGAACAGTCTATGAGTATTATTTTTGCAACAGCATGTTCTCACTCTGTTTCTCTGTGTGTCATGGTCAGGTTCATGTGTCAACTTGGCCAAGTGGTGGTACCTATTTGTCTGGTTGGGCAAGTGCTGGCCTGTCTGTTGCGATGAGGACATTTCATAAACTTAAATCATGATCATGTCAGCTGCATCCACAGCTGATTCCCAGCCAAGGGGAGTGACTTCTATGCTTAATCTAACCACTGGAAGCCTTTTAAGGGGGATTCAGAAGAGACAGGTTCTCTTCCTGCTTCGGCTGGTGAGCATCTCCTGTGGAGTTTTGTCCAGACACTCCATCAAAATCGTCAGCTTCACAGCCTGCCCTGCAGATTTTGGACTCTATGTTCCCATGGTTATGTGAGACACTTTTATAAATTTTATATTTATGAATATTTCCTGTTGATTCTGTTTCTCTAGAGAACCCTAACTAATACACTGTGTCACATTTTAATTAAAATATGTACATTATTTTTTTCATTTTTGATATTCTTTTTATTAGTCACATTTTTTCTTTAAACATACATTTTACTAATTCCAACATCCCAGTCTTTGCTGGTATGACTTTGTCGACTGTTGTTTCTAATAAGTCTTGTTCATGGTGGTTTCTTTTCTTGTGTGCTTTGTTTTTACTGTAAGCTCATATTTTTGAAATTTGGTCTGAAGGAATTCCTTGAGGATTGGGTTTAAAGTACAATCCTAAGGGAGAATTAGATATGCTTTTGTCAGGTGCCTAGCAGCACTATCCAACTGAGACCACTTTAAATGATCAACTTGAGGATTTTCCAGACCAAGTATGAATTCTAGTCCCAAACAGTACGAGGGCCAGCTCTGATTACATATTATTAGGGAAGCTTTCTGTCTCCACCTCCTCCTCTCCTTGCTTCTATAACCAAAGTTAAGTGGGTGAGTTTTCCTCCATGGGATTGGTTCACAGTTTAGATGATGGTATCATCTTTTGAGGGCCCAAACGTAAGTAGGAAGTGTCTCTGATCTGGCTTCCTAGTTTGTGGAGCCTTAGGCTTTGTTGCTTACTTGACATGTAGCCTATTAAAACAGTAGTTCTAAGTGACCCACACGTCCGCCCCCCCCCCACAAACAACAACAAAAAAAGATGACTAACAAGAATGCTTATGAAGTGGGTCCTACATAAAGCCACAGCCATAGGAACTGTCAATAGACTCTAAGACCTTTATTCTAGCCCCTTTTCTTCTGTACATGAGTCAGTCATTTAAGGCAAGAGTGTGAGAAGGACATGCAGACATGATAAAACAGATCCAAGCAGAGGCAGTGAGGCATGGAAAGATGCTCATCTTCTCTCCTTGCCCAGCCCTGGGGGCAGTCCAAGGGCCCTCTGGTCTTTGAGCCAACCTAGTTCAAGGGCAGCTGTGTTTCTTGCCCTTGAATGGAAAAAAAAACAGTAGAACAAGCCAGGTCCAAGGCCCACAGATCCATGTCTCACTGGGGCAGTGGCAGAGCTAAGGACAGTTCCTTTCTACTCTTTGCCGAAAGGGAGATGTCTCCTGTTCTTGCTTGCATTTTGGTGCCTCTTTTGACTCAAGAAACTCTCCAGCTTCTTGCTGTGTTTCAGTTCCTTGAACTTCTAGCTAGAGCAACTGGTGCTGCTCAGATTCCTTCAGAAGTATGGCTAATGGCCCTGCTGGGCATGAGCCCACTGCCACTGCTTCAGGGCCAGGCATAGCCCCTACTGCTGCTTTCATTCCTGCTGTGCCATGTCTTGCTATTCCATTCACTAAAGCAGCTGCTGCAGTTTCTCATGCTCCTCCCCTGACCACGACCAGTGCTTCTTCAATGGCTTTTCCACAATCTCTTTTTCTTTGGCTTAAATGTCGTTCATGAATCGATACGTTTTGTCAAATGGCTCAGGATTATATTCCCTGACAGATCATCAAAGTGAAGGTCCTGGGCCACAGTCTTCCTGATGGGGACAATGTGATGCAAATTGGTACCTGGACCTTGGCTGACATTTCCAGAGGCCTATGCTTATCTGCAGTCTATGCATTTTGGACAGGTGGTCTAGACCTTGCTTCCTAGTGCTGTTTCCAGCTATCAAATGTTTCAACTTATCCCCTGCTTGACTCTGCAGTTCCAACAGCTTCTCAAATGACATGTCAGATGTGTCCTTTTGCAGGTCAGGGAAGATGGCCCCTGCCATCTTCCCAGCCACCTGGGGTCCCATGGGGAGACTGGGTTGTGGCCTGGGTTCGGGGATTCACTTTTGGCATCCAGTCATGTAAGGCTCAGAAGATGAATGGCCTGTACATTGCTTTTTTTTCCACTTGTAAAAATTATCCCTCAAAAAATTGATTAAAAACTCACAGCTGTTCCTCTCCATGGAAATCTTCAGTAAAAGGTGAAAGATTCATCCTATTTGAAGAGAAACCACAGTATTATACATTGCTTTTTAAAAGACAATGCTATTGCACATTTAATAGACTACAGTGTAGTACAAATATAACTTTTATATTCACTGGGAAACCCCAAAATTTATGTGACCTACTTTTTTTTTCACTTCCAGCACCTTTTATTTTTCCTAGAATCTAGCTACAATAAACACATTTACTCAATTGTTGATATAGACATAACCACCCAAAAAAATTCTGTATGCAACACATTGCCTTTATTACAGAGGTAGGCCTAAGGAAGCTTATAAACATTACAGATTATCCTCTGCTTTTCTATACTAGCCAAGGTTGCAACCAACAAACTATGTATTTTAGTAAGTACTTAAAACAGCTTAAGTCACGATCCCTCCTCTTAGGTGAAAAAAAAAAAAACAACTTAATTTCTGTCTTAACAAAACTTTATCCTGAACTATCAGATTTCAGCAGATGGAACACCAGAAATAGGATAAGACCAACTCAAGCCTTTTGCTAAGCAATTCAAGGCTGAACTTTCAAAAGAAGACAGGTTTCTCATCAAACTTTGTTTTTAATGGGTCTCAAAATTCTGTGACAGATTTTTGGTCATTGTTTCCATTTAAAAAGTACTGATTTTAAAAACTAATAACTTAAAACTGCCACATGAAAACAAATGGCCCACAAAACATTTCTTTCCTTCTGAAAGTTTTATAATGCATTGTTATCATTAACCAGTCTTTTATCATTAAACCTAAATGGCCAATTGAGACAAACAGTTCTGAGACCGTTCTTCCACCACTGCTTAAGACTGGGGTAGCAGGTTATGGGTAATATTCATTTAGCTTTCTGAGCTTTCTGGGAAGACTTGGTGACCTTGCCAGCTCCAGCAGCCCTCTTGTCCACTTCCTTGATGACACCCACAGCTGCTGTCTGTCTCAAATCACGAACAGCAAAACAACCCAGAGGAGGATAGTCAGAGAAACTCTCAACACACATGGGCTTGCCAGGAGCCATATCAACGATGGCAGCATCACTAGATTTCAGAAATTTGGGGCCACCTTTCAGCTTCTTGCTGGAATGGCCATCAGTCTTCTCATTCAGCTCGGCAAACTTGCAAGCAGCATGAGCTGTGTGACAATCCAGCACAGGTGCACAGTCAGCACCAATTTAGTCTGGATGGTTCAGGATAATCACCTGAGCAGTGAAGCCAGCTGCTTCTATTGGTGGGTCATTTTTGTTGTCACCAGCTGTATTGCCTCGATGTACATCTTTTACAGACACGTTCTTGACATTGAAGCCCACATTGTCCCCAGGAAGAGCTTCACTCAAAGCTTCATGGTGGGGCGGGCCACAGTGGCTCAGCAGGCAAGAATGCTTGCCTGCCATGCCAGAGGACCCGGGTTCGATTCCCAGTGCCTGCCCACGTTAAAAAAAAAAAAAAAAAAAAAAAAAAAGAAGCTTCATGGTGCATTCAAAAGACTTGACTTCAGATGTAACACTGACTGGAGCAAAGGTGACCACCATGCCTGGTTTGAGAACACCAGTCTCCCCTCGGCCCGCAGACACAGTGCCAATACCACCAATTAAACATCCTGAAGAGGCAAACACAGGGCTTGTCGGTTGGATGAGTAGGTGGTAGGATGCAATCCAGAGCTGCAAGCAGCATGGTTCCACTGGCATTGCCGTCATCATGGGTGAATTTCCACCCCCTGAACAAAGGCATGTTAGCGCTCGGCTCCAGCACATTGTCCTCTAACCAGAAATTGGCACAAATGCTACTGTGTCAGAGCTGTAGCCAATTTTCTTAATGTAGGTGCGGCTTCCTTAGTGATTTCCTCCTACCTCTCCTGACTGTAAGGTGGTTCAGTGGAATCCATTTTGCTAACATCAGCTATTAGTTGTTTCACACCCAGTGTGGAAGCCAGAAGGGCCTGCCTGGTTTTCATACACCAGCTTCAAACTCACCCACACCAGCAGCAACAATCAGGACAGCACAGTCAGCCTGAGAGGTGCCTGTAATCATGTTCTTAGTAATGACTCTGTGTCCTGGGGCATCAGTGATGGTCACCAATGCTTACTGGTCTCACATTTCCACAGGGAGCTATCAATGGTGATACCACACTCACGTTCAGCTTTTGGTTTATCCAAGACCCAGGCATAATTGAAGGACCCCTTTCCCGTTTCACCAACCTCCTCAAATTTTTCAATGGTTCTTTTGTCAATTCGACCACACTTGTAGATCAGGTGGCCAGTCATGGTGGACTTGCCCGAATCTACAGGTCCTATGATGACAATGTAGATATGAGCCTTTTCCTTTCCTATTTTGGCTTAAGATATAGTGATGGTTTTCATGACACCTGTGTTCTGGCATAACCCTGTTGTGAAAAATTCATGTGACTCACTTTATTGAGGCTGTCTGGAACTGAATCTGAAATATCTCTGAGAGATGCCAGTATGTGAAATATGTCATATCTTTTTTTACCCTTTAGTTGCCCTTCTTCATTTTTTCATGCTTCTCCAAGCCACGCTCTCATGTCCTTTCCTTTCCACCTGCAAGACTCCTTTTAGTAATTCTTGTAGGGCAAGTCTCTGATTAATGAACTCTCTAAGTTTCTGGTTAATATTTCAAACTCTCCCATTTTTGAAGGATAGTTTTGCTGGATAAAGAATTCTTGGCTGGCAGTTTTTCCCTTTCAGTACTTTAAATATATCATAATATTGTCTTCTCGCTTCCATGATTTCTGATGAGAAATCAGCACTTAGTCTTATTGCAGATCCCTCGTATGTGACCGAACACTTTTCTCTTGCTGCTTTCAGAATTCTCTCATTATCTTTGGCATTTGACATTCTGATTAGTATGTGTCTCAGAGTAGGTCTATTAGGATTTGTTCTGTTTAGAGCACATTGCACTTCTTGGACGGTCATATTTACATCTTTCGTAAGAGTTGGGAAATGTCTGTCATTATACTCTTCCCCCTTTTCCTTTATTTTCTCCTTCTGGGACACCCATGATGTGTATATTTTGCATGCTTTGTGCTATCATTCGAATCCCTGAGACCCTGCTTATTTTTTTTCCATTCTTTTCCCTATCTGTTTTTCTGTCTGTAAGATTTTGATTGTCCTGTCTTCTGGTTCATGGATTTCTTCTTCTGCCTATTCAAATCTGTTGTTGTATGCCTCTAGTGTATTTTTAATGTCTTCTATTGAGACTTTCATCCACATAAATTCTGTTATGTTCCTTTTTAAACTTTCCAATTATTGCTAATGCTCACACATTATCTTCTTAATATTTATCTCTGTATTAGTTAGGGTACTCTAGAGAAACAGAATCAACAGGAAACACTCACAAATATAAAATTTATAAAAGTATCTCACATAACCATGGGAAGGCAGGGCCCAAAATCCGCCGGGCAGGCTGTGAAGATTCGAATGGAGGGTCTGGACGAATGCCAGAGGAGAGGCTCACTGGCTGAAGCAGGAAGAGAGCCTGTCTCTTCTGAATCCTCCTTAAAAGGCTCCCGGTGATTAGATTAAGCATCACTCACTGCAGAAGACACTCCCCTCGGCTGATTACAAATGGAATCAGCTGTGGATGTAGCTGACACGCTCATGATTTAATTCTGTGAAATGTCCTCATGGCAACAGACAGGCCAGCACTTGCCCAACCAGACAAACAGGTACCACCACTTGGCCAAGTTGACACATGAACCTGACCATGACAATCTCTTTAGGCATATTTTCCTTCATCCTCTTGAATTGATTTAGTAGATTTGTTTGGACATCTTTGATTAATTGTTTCAAATTCCATATCTCCTCCAAAGTTTTAATTTGTTCCTTTTACTGGACCATATCTTCCCATTTCTTAGTATGGCTTGTAAGTTTTTCCTGATGTCTAGACTTCTGATTATCTTGATGAGTTTACTTTGTAGGTCAGTTTCTCCTCTTGTCTAGGGTTTTATTGTTGGTTGGCTGTACGTTAAGGCTTTTCTTTGATGCTTAGCCCACCTTATTCTATACCTTTAGAATAGCCCATGTTTAATCGGTCAGATTTTTTCAGCTCCTCTTTATCTGATTTTTGCCCTGGATATGTGGTACCATTTTTAAGATTGCACTTTTTGTGCAATTCTTTTCATCTCCAGGAGGAAGCTGACTTTCTTCTGTTCCTTCTCCAGGAATCTTGATTTGTTTGTTTGTTTATCTATTTTACCTCCATAATTTTTTACACTCCTTTTATTATCTCTAGCTACTTTTTTCCTGGAGCACTAATTCTGGGAGGAAGGTCAGTATTTCCCAGCCAGAATAGGATCAGGGACCCACAAAGGGGTCAGAGACTGGCTTCAAAGTGTCTGGGGTTGGGGGTGGGGATCAGGAAGGGCACCCAAAGCCTCTTTGATGGATCCCTAAATCTGTGCTTCCCTGGCCTGTTCAGCAAATGTAGCCCTTCAGCTCACCAATCCCTGGAGCCCTGAGGAAGCATTACTTCTTTAAATCTCCACTACTTATTCCCCTGTCTGGGGCAGAATTGAAACAATGTTTACCTTTGTCCAAGGTAAATTGAAGCCCTTGCTCAGATCCAGGACCCAGCAATCTGAATTTGTAATAAAAAACCATAGTCAGTGATCCGCATGCCACCCATTTTCTTGGGGAAGAAGATTTTTATGTTCCTTTCTGTCCTCAGTGATCTGGCCAGGATCTGGACCCCAAGGTGGCCCACTGCAAGAGGGAGGATCTGGACTCCAAGGTGGCAGCCACTGCACAGAGATAACAACTGACTGTTCTTTATTGTAGTTTATCAGCCTCTTCCTCCTGCTCCACCCTGGATGCTGGACAGTGTCCTTCTGGCTCCAGACCCCAGGACACTTGGCTTCCACTGTTCCTGCCTGTTTAATGGCTGTTTGGTGGAAAGATTGATTGCTGGAGCTCCTTACTCCACCATCTTCCCAGAAAGTTCTTCTCTGTATGTGAAATATATTCAAAATAGTAATACCAAATTGTTACTAAAAATTGAACTAATGAATGAGGATTAATCTCATCTTTTAGGTATGTTGGGAAACACTTTCAGAGAAAAATGTTTCATTTTGCTTTAAAAAATCATTTATTTTAGTCATCCAGCCATAGAAAATCAATTCATGGAATATAAATATTTACTTCTTATTAATAAATCAACATTGAATCATATCACGCATAGAAAAAGAAGTGAGTGTGCCCTGTACTGCCCGGACGGTATTAGGAATGACACATTTGACAAAGAAACAACGTGGCCTAAAAAAAACGAAACAGCATCTTGGTGAGTTAAAAAAACGACTGACGTACTAACTATTCAAAGTGGAAGATATTGTATTAAGATTGTAAACTCGAATTCTATATTCTAAAGCCAGTAGAAATAATTTTCCATATGATTATATAACGAAAGTGTTTTATAGTTACATATACATTATTTTAGTTTGTTTTCTCTCTTTTAAGGAGCCTATTTATTTATTTATTTATTTTTTCCTTGTGAAAACAAAAAACTCATATGTTACACAAATCAAACTAGCATATAAATATAAATTATGGCATGTTTTAATGCATTGTCTCAACTGTTTCTGATAGCTATTTCATAATGAGTTCACAAGCCATCCTTAAGTAAAAAGTCACATTTATTTTTTATATATAAAATATATATGTAAAATATATATAAATATATAAAAATATTTATTTTTAATATATAAAACAATTACATGATTTCATACTCAAAACTAGATATCAAATTTTATTTAGAAATGTCTCACCTCTATGCCCACGTCACCTACATTATTGACATTTTTTGTTTTTATTTAGTCCTAGTTTTATTTTCTTTTGCAAATGAGTAAATGCACGTTTATTTGCAGCTCCCATACTCTGTATGTATTACTGTTTTTACCTTACTGCTTTTACCTAATAATATATTCTGAAAATGACTTGGTATCAGCATATAAAGATCTTCCTCATCTGATTTTTTTTTTTTTTTTTTTTTTTTTTTTTTTTTTTTTTAAAGGAAAGACAGAGAGAAGGAAGGAAGGATAGAAGGAAGGAAGGGAGGAAGAAAGGGAAACATTTTCTTGTTTTATTGTATTTCGTTTCTCCGCCTTCGCTACATGGGCTGGGGCCGGGAATCGAACCGAGGTCCTCCGGCATAGCAGGCAAGCACTTTGCCCGCTGAGCCACCGCGGCCCGCCCTTCCTCATCTGATTTTATGACTGCATATTAATATTCCATTGTTGGATTATTACAGTTTATTTAGTAGAAGAAATTCAGAAGAATTTTGGTGTGTCTAATCCTTTGCTACTAAATACATTACCTTGTGCCTAAGTCATTTTGTATTTCTGCCTTTGATCTATCAGAGGGTAAATGCTTATGTAGTTTTTCTAGATATTGCCAAACTCTCCTCCATTGGAGTTGTAACCATTTTGAATTCCCACAAACAATGTATGAGATGTTCTATTTCATCTCAGCATCACTAGCCCAGTATGTTTTCACTTTTCATTTTCGTCAATGTGATAGAGACTTTCAGTATGGAATTAGCTTGCATTACTCTTATTTTGAGTGAGGATGGTAGAATTTGTTTTTGAAATAGGAAGAAAGGCAAGCAAGGTTCTATGATGAACAAGCATGCATGCAATTATTTCCTCCATATGTCAAAAAGCATCTTCACACAAAACTTGGTATACCCAATGTTCTCTTCCATCAATAGTAATTCTCTCCTCAACTTCCATAATTTCCAGTATTCCATTATTTACTATAATTAATAGCATATTACCCAAGGCCACACAAGTAGCAAAAAAAGTAAACTTGGACTTGAGAGCATGTCTTTCTGATATCAAGTTCTTTGATTAGTATAATTCCATTACACTCACAGCAGAGCAGTGGAACTTGCAAGGAAGAAAAATGACCTGCTACAGGGAAATTCCATGGGAGATGCAACCCAAGAGTGGTTGGACAGATATGGGGACAACCAATAGGTTGAGCCTGCAATCTTGAGTCTTGCCTCTATGAAGCTTATTCCTGCAAAGGTTAAGCGAAGCCTATTGATAAGTATGCCTAAGAGTCACCCCCAGAGAACCTCTTTTATTGTTCAGATGTGGCCTCTCTCCCTAAGCCCAAGTTGGCAGGTGAATTCACTGCCCTGCCCCCTACATAGGACATGACTCCCAGGGATGTAAATCTCCCTGGCATATGGGACCTGACTCCTGGGGATGAGCCGGGACCTGGCATCATGGGATTGAGAAAGCCCTCTTGACCAATAGCGGAAAGAGAGAAATGGGACAAAATAAAGTCTCAATGGCTGAGAGATTTCAGAGTTGAGAGGTTATCTAGGATGTATACAGATATCCCTTTTTAGTTTATGGTGTATTGGAGTAGCTAGAGGGAAGTACTTGAAACCATTGAACTGTGTTCCAGTAGCCTTATTTCTTGAAGATGATTTTATAACTATATGGCTTTTTATAATGTGGTTGTGTGATTGTGAAAACCTTGTGTCTGATGCTCCTTTTATCCTGGGTATGGGCAAATGACTAAAAAAAAAAAGTTAAAAAAACTAAATAAAAAATAGGGGGAGATAAAGGTAAAAATTGGGTAGGTTGAAATACTGGCAGTCAGTGAGAGGGAGGGGCAAGGGGCCTGGGATATATGAGTTCATTTTCTTTCTTTTTATTTCTTTTTCTGGGGTGATGCAAATGTTCTAAAAGATGTTCGTGGTGAAGAATACACAACTATGTGATGATATTGCAAGCCACTGATTGTATAATATGGTTGGACTTATATGTGTGGATATTTCTCAATAAAAATATTTTTTAAAAGAAGAGTAGTTGGACAGCTCTTAGGCAAAGCAGCGAGATGAAATAACCATCTGGGATAAGACTGCAGAGTTATATTGGTAAGGGAGAAGAATGAATCATGAGCACATGGTTCTATTTTTAAAGTTATATAGTTGAGAGACGTAATGATTCCCACAGATATTTAAGTGGGAGCAGCTGAACAGGGAGAGAAATTCACATATGGTTTATAATGATTATCATCGTATGGTGGTGTGCAAGTATTATGTTTGGAAAGTATTATGTACCCTAGAAAAGCCATGTTTTAATCCTGATTCTGTCTTATGGAGGCAGCTGTTTCTTTTAATCCCTATTCAGTTTTGTAGGCTGGAGACTTGATTAGATTATCTACACGGAGCTGTGATACACCCAATTGTGGGTATTAATTTTTTATTAGATGAAGATGTGATTCCACCCATTCCAGGTGGGTCTTGATTAGATTACTAGAGCCTTTAAAAGGGAAAACATTTTGGAGAAACGGCAGAAACGAGCAAGCCTGGAGAAATGACAGAAGCCTCAGAGCTGATAGAAACTTCACAGCAGAGCTGACACAGATGAGAACATGTGGAGAACAGAAACAAGGATATCTGGAAATGCTTGGAGCCCAGCAGACGTCACCATGAGATGTTAAGCAAGCCAGAACCTGGAGAGAGCCAAGGGAAGCCGAGAGATGAAAGTCAGCCCTGGAGAAGCAAAGTGAGGAACCCCCACAGGTACAGAGGCTGAAAGCAAGGGAGCCCAGGAGCAAGGGACCAGAGTGCTTTCCCAGCTGCAGAGGTGTTGCAGATCCATCAGTCTTCCTTGAATTAAGGTATCTTTCCCTGGACCCCTTAGTTTGGACATTTCCACAAGCTTAGAACTGTAAACTTATAACTTTACAGTTTTTTGTAAAAGCCACTCCAGTTCTGGGATATTGCTTTCTGGCAGCTTGCAAACTAACACAGGTGGTAATTGTTAAGTAAACAAAAGTTAAATAAATGTAATCCAGTTAAAAACATGATAGGTATGCTTGCATGGCTTATTCCATCTGAAATTAATATACAGGATGGTTTTGCTGATCAAAAAGGCCTTGGGAATTATAATCAGGACTTATTCACACTCAGATAACAAAAGCCAACAGATTCTCTACCTCTCCCAAGGATATCAGCTGATCAGCAGAAATAGAATGAATTGCCTCATCAGCACCAGGTGTCTGCTGGTTTAAAGGGGGCCAGGTGTCTCTGGCTAGATAGATTTGTCTTGTTCTTTCTTCATGGGGGCACATCAGGGCTCTCCTCCAGGACAGGAACTTCAAAGGACCTACAGGTCTCTAAATCCAGGCCCAATAAACTCTTTTCTTTCACCTGGAGAAATATCCCCTCTCTAAGCTTGTATATTTGGATATCCCTCCCACCAGCACCAGCTCCTCCTTCCCCAAAGGCATAATGCCTGAGGATATAAAGAGCCTTGGTTCTCAGTGGCGTGGAGCTTAGCCATGGGATGGGGTCCTCCCTGAGAGTGTCCAGTTGATTTCTCTTCCCATTGATGTTCTCCATTTTTCAGGTAGACTCATGAAAGTCTGGTCCTTTCAATTGGCTCACTGTGTCTGGACATATCTAAATTCATGCAGCACCCAAATGTTTTGAACACCGTTCTGGGCTAAGCATAGCCCAATCATAGGAAGCTCCAGCTGAAAATCGGCAGCTATTACAGCAAAAGCAGCGGTACTCCTTCTGGAGGAGACAGCCAGTAGCCAGAGAAGGTTAAAAAAAAAAAAAATGGTGCTATACGGTGATACATGAGACTACAACCCAGATCTGGAGAGGATGACTTCAACATTGCAGCCACTGCTGAAGAGCGTGATTCCATTGCATACTCAGAGGAATTCTCATGCATGTCTGTGAGTCAAAACAACTCACACTCAGTCCATTTGTAGGTTGAAATGGCTTGGTCACTTCACCCCCACCTTTTCATTTCCTGGAGCTTGTGAAGCAGGCTAAGTCCTACAGACCTTGTCTCACTACTCACAGACAGAGCGGAAGGAGTATTGCCACAGACTCCATCAGGCCAGTTGCTTCCACTTCTCTCCCCAGAACCGTCCCTTGACTCAAGACTGGATTTTCAGCTGACAAGGCACCCTGAGATATGGCAGGGGCCCCCCTGGATCTGCCCTATTACCATGGCCCTCTGAACAAGAGGGACTGTGAGACCTTGCTGCTCAATGGAGGGGTGGACGGCAACTTTCTGTTAAGAGACAGCGAGTCTGTGCCAGGAGTGCTGTGCCTCTGTGTCTCGTGAGTAGCCTCGTCTCCCCCACACTGGAAACCTTATATCGAATGGAATAATGGCAACCAAATATACAAAGATGTTATTTCACTTTGCTTTGCAGCCCAAATGACTAGAGCGAGAAATAGCTAGACACTGCCAGGAAGAGACGGAAGGAAGGCATCTGCCTTTGCTCTCCCACCTGCCTCTCTCTCTCCCTGGTGTAAACGCTGCATGATCAGATCCCCTGCAGCAGCAGAAGAGGGGCTGGTGGGGAAGGGAAGGGGGCAGGTAACGCAGGAGATAGGGAGGTGGGGTGTGGGCAGGTAGTGGAGAGAAGGTAGGAATGCGAGAAAGGCCCTTTTCTCTGCAGGTCTCTTTATTTGGTATGGCAAAGGCCTTGCTTGAAATTTCAATCTGAAAGACCAAGTTGTCACTCCTTCTGTCACTTCCACATAAAAGTCTTGAAATACTGATAATATTTCACATTTTTATTTAGATTTGTAAAGATCTGTACAGCATTTCCTTTCATCCTTCTTGAGGTCTATAAGGCAAGGATAAGCAGTCACCATTTCATAGGTGAAGAAACAGAGACCCACCTTTCTCAAATGACTTTTCGGCATTAAAACTCAGCTAGCATTTCCAAAACATCTGAGTTAAGTGTAAAATTCCAGCTCTGGGTATCAGAGCTACCCTGCTGAAGGAGTTGTTTATACTGAGTTTAGAAAGCAATCCCAGGCAGATAGTGGAAGCCTCTTAGCTTGTATTCTCTTGTATTCTTGTATTCTCTCTTGTGTATTCTCTTCTTTTTAAAATGGAGACCGCCAAACCTTTCCCCTTCTTTCTGTTATGCAAATTGAAACCCAAGTGTCTCCATGGATAAACTTTTGTGCTTCTTAGAATTAGAGAGCTATGAAGACAGAAATGACTGCCATGACTAATAGAATAGGTAGGGATATATTTCTTCTTTAAATGGTGTTAGGGATTCAGTTATGAAACTGTCGTGGGTTATCAACTTTCATTTTCAAGTTGCAATTGAGGTTGAGCATGTTTTCATATTTTTTTTAATCCATTGGGAATTCTCTTTTGAGAACTCCTTAGTCATTTCCTTTACCCACTGTTAGCTTGTGTTGTTCTCTTTTTATTAACGTTTTTCAAATTCTGTGTATAAAGATAAAGCATTTTTTCCAAAAAGAGACCCAGACACAAAGGAAAACTACAGACTGATTTCACTTGTATCAATTTGTACTAAACTAAACTATTAACACATAGAAACACATTAAAGTAGAAAATATACTATGATCAAGAGTCGTACAATCCAGGAAATCTAGGAGGTTTCAACGTTAGGAAAATTATTAATTTAATTGCATATTAATAGGTCAAAGATAACAAACTATATGACTTACTCAAATTTGCTTCACAAGTAGTAGATAAAATTCAATATCCATCTCTCCAATTAGATACACACGCATGCTCACACATGGATGCACTTACACACCCCTTATACACTCCTAATCAAAGGCCAAATGGAACACTAGAAAAATTCCTGTTACGGTAGTGAATGAGACAATGATGCTCATTATCAGCACTACTATGTAACATTTTTCAGGAGATACCAGCATGTGCAAATCAATAAGGTTCAAAATTGAAAAGGAAGATGCAAATTTATTATCATTTGAAGTTGGTATAATTGTATACCTTTGAAATCCAAGATTTTACTGGAAAGAAAAATCAAAAACTCCTACTAGAAACTTGAAGAAAATTCAGTTAGCGCACGTGTTTCCAAATTAAAATGTAAAAATAAATAGCTTTCCTACATAGAAACAATAACCAGTAAGAAAATGTAATAAAATAACCTGTTTATATTAGCAAAATATATAAAAATAATGCTCAGGAATAAATGTAACAGGAAATGTGCAAGACTTAAATGAAGAAAACTTAAATATCTACTGAGGGCTCACAAGAAGACTAGAATGAGTGGAAAGACTCAATTTTGGAAGCATGTCAGTTCATCGCAAATTAATCTATAAATTCAGCATTTTCCAGCAAAAGTAACAGAATTTAAAAAATTTGTCCAAGGATAATAAGGTTCATCCAAGTGGGAGGAGGGGGCAAAGAACTTGCTGGAATAGCTGGAAATTTTTTGATAAAAGAAGGGGATAGAATAAAACTACCAAACATAATATATTATAAAACTACAGTAATTAAAAGAGTTTAATAGTACTAAATAAATAGAATTTGGCGTATGATTAAAATAGTATTTCAAATTAATAAAGAAGGGGCAGGCCACGGTGGCTCAGCAGGCAGAGTTCTCGCCTGTCATGCTAGAGACCCGGGTTCGATTTCCAGGGCCTGCCCATGCAAAAACAAAACAAAACAAAACAAAAACCCAAATCAATAAAGAAAAGAATGACAATTAATGATATTAGGACACTTGGCTGGTTCACATAGAATAAAATAAATTTGAATCCCGTTCTTACTTCTAGAAGTAAAATTACTGTATAATGGTTCAAATACTTATTCTATTTTTAAAAAAATGAACCTATGGGTATTAAAAGAAAATAGGGACTATTAAAAAGTACTGCTTTAAGTGTAAAGGCCTTCCTAAGTGACAAATAAAATCCAGGCACCATAGATAAAAAGATTAGTATATATGAGCGTAGTAAAAAACTAAGATCAAACAACTTCAAAGACAATTGACAAGCTGTTAGAAAAAAAAAATTGCATTAACATATAAAGAGCTTCTAAAAATCAGTAGAAAAATGGATAAAGTAAAAGGGCAGGAGATTCTTAGAAAAAGAAATGTATGGAAAAAAACTAGTTGTCACTCATAATTAAAGACAAATTAAAAGAATAATGGCATTTTTTTTTTTTTTTTTTTGCCTGTTGAATGAGTAAGAATTAAAACTATGAAAATTCTCAGTCTGCTGTTGGAGTGTTGTGAGGCAGGCACTTTTGCACACTCTGGTGCAGCCTCTTTGAATGGTAATGTGATGCTAAATATAAAATGTATGGAAATAACTATCTCAGTAATAAAATTGTATTCTATAGTTATATCTGTACAAGTACATGCAAATTGGAAATAGTCTAAACGTCCATAAGATGTCATTCATACCGTCAGTGGAATACTATCCAGGCTTTAACAAGATAGGGCAAATTCATACATGATGGGAAAAAAAACATGAAAAAACAAGCAAGGTGCAAAGTATGATTCCATTTATGTAAAAAGAATACTCACCCTTGTCCTTGTATATTCATATAAAATTTCTAGATGATATATAAGAAATTTGTAATAGGGGATTTAGGAGTGAATTGGAAGAAGGGCTGGGGATTCTTTTCATTGAATAACTTCTTTGCATTGTTTAAATGTTTTACATGTGTATTTATTGCTTCTGTAATTAAAAAAAAAAGTTTACAAAAATATACCAAATCCCTACTATATCCCCAAGCACTGGGTAGGACTGAAAAAAATGAGATTCTAAGGAGATCCCAACAAATAATTTGCAGTTTTTGTCAAGGTGACCTGTATTTCAGTTTGTTAAGCTGCCAGAATGCAATATACCAGAAATGTGATGGCTTTTTATAGGGAATTTAATAAATTACAAGTTTATAGTTCTAAGGCTGAGAAAATGTCCAAACTAAGGCAAAGGCTGATGCCTTCTGGAGCGCCTCTGTTAGCTGGTCCCAGGACTGGCATCTGCTGGTCCCTTGCTCCCAGGATCCATTGCTTTCAGCCTTGGAAACTCCTGTGGGGGTCCCTCACTTTGCTTCTCTGGCTCTGGCTTTCATCTCTTGGCTTCCCTTGGTTCTGGAGTTAACCTCTCACATGAAGATATATGGCGACGTCTGCGGGACTCCAAGAATCTCCAAATATCTGTGTCTTTGTTCTTAGCTCTCTCCAAAATTTTCCCTTTTTAAAGGACTCCAATAAACTAATCAAGGCCCACCTGGAATGAGTGGAGTCGCATCTCCGTCTAATCAAAAGGTCACACCCACAATTTGGCATGCCACATCTTTGTGGAGATAATCTAATCAAAAGTTTCTACCCTGCAATATTGAATCAGGATTAAAAGAAACAACTGCCCCCACAAGACTGGATCAGGATTAAAACATGGCTTTTCTGGGGTACATAATATCTTCAAATTGGCACACAACCCAAAACACGTAAATCAATAAAACAACGTATGAAGTATAAATTCCCGAAAAGACAAAGTTTTATAGGAGTTCAGCATCAGAAGACATAAACAGGAAAGCCTTCTCAGAGGAGGTAGTATTTGAAGAGTTGGTAAGATGTGGTTACACGGAAAAAGGATGGAGAGCATTTCAGGGAGGAGCAGAGGTCTAGAAGGAGGGTACTTTAGTTATAGATCACATAGATGA
This sequence comes from Tamandua tetradactyla, assembly GCF_023851605.1. Lineage (NCBI taxonomy): Eukaryota > Metazoa > Chordata > Mammalia > Pilosa > Myrmecophagidae > Tamandua > Tamandua tetradactyla. Next base: position 15,551,127 of record NC_135330.1, on the reverse strand, counting down.
TGCAGGGTTCTGGAAAGTTAGTTTGGGGAAACCAGTTTTTGGAATAGTAGGATGAAGATAAGATCATGGAGCCTTAAAAGAACGATTCTGTAAATATTGGGGAAATACAGATGGTTTCTAGCAGAGGAGTGACAAGACTAGTACTGAATTTTAGGAACTTCAATCAGATTTGGAGAATGTACTGAAGTTGGGAGAGGATGGCAAGAGAGATTGTTATGCTACCAGATGGGAGATGGTGATGAACTGTCTATGGTGGAGGAAATAGTGGAAACAGACAAAAGAAGGTACAAGGAATGTGATAGAGGTAGGACAGGCTTTGACAAGAATCTCAGAGTAGGTGGTCTGTATTTGGATTCTCTATGGAAATTGATATTCATTTTCAACTTTTCTCAGTGTATCAGCCTGGCTTATATATTCGTTTAAAGAATCGCTAAGAAATGCTAATGCTAATAATAATAATAACAATAAATCAAATGGAGAGGCAAGAAGGAACGTTTGTTGGGCCCCTGCGCATGATTAGGCCTCAGCCCACTCCCTGCTCATGTCACTGAAAGACAGACAAAATTTCCGGCACCCTCAGTCTTAAAGCCCAGGTCAAATGGCCCCCAAGGCTAAGCCTCCATAATTCTTTATAAAAACTAATTAGCACACAGATCAGTACAGGCCATTTCCATTCTAGTTATTCAACAACTGCATATTCCAGGCACTGTGCTAGACACTTTGTTGGTGTCTTCAATGCAGCCCAGAGCCTGGCGGGAAAAATGAAACGGGAAGCAGATACTGAGACGGCCTGTCATGGCTGAAAGGGTGGGTCTATGAGCGGGTGCTATGGACATGCAGAGCAAAAAGCGACTTATTCATCAAGGAGTAGAGAGCCTGGCATTGGGCTTTAGAGGATGAATGCTACATCCTTCATTCATTTACTCATTCACTCAGCAAGCATGTATTGAGAAACTATTGCCCCGGTGAAACAGCAATAAACACCACAGGCAATGTTCCTGCCTTCATGAATTTACAGACTAGTGGAAGAAGAAAATGTGAAGACAAAGCAAGGAGGGACAGAGAGGCTCCTTTAGGTTGAGTCCAGGGAGGTGTCCTCTGAAAAGGACGCGTAGAGCAATTCATGCTCCCATATACAAAACTATGTAAGAAAAGCCGAAATTACTACCTATAACAAAAGCCCCTTCACCTACACCCGTGCAATAATAGGCCCTGGGTAGGCAATTTCTATTATTATTATTATTATTATTATTATTATTATTATTATTATTATTATTGTGCTAAGCATGTTACGTACATTATATCATTTATTCTTTGCAGAACCCTTTGCAGTAGGTGACATTATCCCTATTTTATGGAGAAGAAAACTGTAGTTTCTTATTAAATAACTAGCCCAATGCCAAACTATTATACATTATTATGTTCCTTGCCTTATGTCCCCAGTTCCACTGACATATGTTAAGAGGAGTAACTTTGGAAGCCTGACATAAAGTGCACAAGCTGAAACTTGAAGTTTTGGCAGTGGCCCCTAATTTTCCTCAACTTGTTCTGCCTCCTGGGAATGAACATCTGCTCCCCTGCTGCTTTAGGACAGTAATCTTCCAGCTTCAATGCTTCCCAGACTAAATGAAGATACTGTAGGAAATGATAAAACTAAAGAGAGAAAATCATATAGAGAGTCAGTTTAGCAGCACATAGCACTGACCAGAGAGTATGTGGTAACCATGGACAGGAAATGTCACCTTATCTACAACATGATAGAGCTTTTAGAAAACTTCAAAGTGCAGAAATCTATCTGCATTATACAAACAGTGTGACTTCATGAGTGTCAGGAAGTTGGACCTGTGTCTGCCATTATAATCAGTAGTATCAAAATGAAATCAGGAGGTGCAAAGGATTCATCAACGAGTGTGAAGAGAAAGGGTGTGGCTTCCTTTCTACAGACAAAGGAAGGCTGCAGGTGAGAAGGCCTGAGCCCTCACTTACTGTAAGTCCTCCCAGAAGAGGATAATGGCAATTAAAGGAATTGGTAAAAGATGCCTTAGGGGTGATTTGCTGCTCTTAGATTCTAGGGTCTTTGGAAAGTCTCTAGATTCAGGAGGAGAAAAAAATTATTTCAAAACTTTTGTTTATAAAGAATGCAAATTAATTTTAGAAAAATCAATTCTAGAGAAGGGTGTAAAGAACAGAAATTCCCTCATCTCACCTTTGAGACATCACAATTTTTCATATTTCAGCACACATCTCTCCAGACAGCTTTATGCATTTGCATGGATAAGCAAATACATATGTACATAAATGGTTCATTATACCTGCTTGCAACCTGCTTTATTTCAGCCTATTGCAGGTATCTTTCCATATCAGAGAAAGGTGATATACATCAACCTTTCATGACTGCTTAGTATTTTATTGATGGGTATTTGTTGATTGATAACTTAGACATGACCATACATTTAGATTATTTCCTGCTACATTCTCGTACTTACCTCTTTGACAGCTTCCCAGCTCTTTCCTGAGGATAAAATTCTACATGTGAAATTGCACTTAAAAATTTTTATAAACCTTGACAAATTGACAGATTGTTACAACAAATGGTCATACTGATGCACACTGCAATCAAGAGTGGTGAGAAGGTCCAAGGCAAAAAGTTTTAAAATATTCTTTGTTTAAATTTAGTTTGAAATGCTAGTGAGCAATGAAAGGGAGGGGTAAAGGGTATGGTATGTATAATTTTTTTTCTGTTTTCATTTTATTTCTTTTTCTGTTGTCTATTATTTCTTTTTCTGAATTGGTGCAAATGTTCTACGAAATGATAATGATGATGAATATGCAACTATGTGATGATATTGTGAATTACTGATTATATATGTAGAACGGAATGATCATATGTTAAGAATGTTTGTGTTTCTTCCGCGTCATATTTTTTTTAATTTAAAAAATTAAAAAAGGATTCTTTATTGACTTGGGTTTCCTTGCTTATGTCATGGCACAGAAAGTGCAGAGCACGTAATTGACATAATAAGGCACAGTTGGTTTCATTTCCTCTGGCTGACCTTTTGAAATTTAGCTAAAAAATAAAACTAAACATTCCACATGAGTAAGTTTCCCCATAATGCTGGTCACAGCATGAAACCAGTTGCAAATCTGTAGACTGTTCATGAGCTGACCATGGGCTCAGAGATCCACAGGTAGCACCTAATATTCTGACCACTCAGGATAAGACTGAACCCCATTGGAAAGAGTGAATCCACTTAGAGTTGAGCTGAGATCTAGAAGAACTATATTTTAGCCTTTTTGAGTCTCAACGGAGAATTTAACGCCAAAGATTTTAAAATGTTCTTTATAAGCCCTGTTTACTTCTCAGATCTTAAATGAGGTCAAAGCTTTGCACAGCGTAGCCAAAAAGGCAGCATTTCAATTCACTATCTGTTGGAAATCTTAAGACATGATTGGGTGGCCATCTGGATCTCATTCTTTCTTGTCCTATCCAGAGCTGTCCTCCACTTGTTGTTGCTCCCACGATAGAGCTCAGGCTACCACATATTTATTGAGTATCTAATAGTAAATATGGGGAGCAATTTTTTTAATTGAATGACAAGGACCAACCAGAAAAACAGCAAAATCCTTATATGCAACATGAACTTAATTTGGTTTATAAGAGCCAAATATTCCATTCATAAATCTTTTTATGCCATGAATGATATTTACAGCTTTATTGAAGCATCATTCACATAAAATTCTTTTAAAAGTGTAGCATACAAAGACTTTTAACATGCACATACTCCTGTGAAACTACCACCTCCGTCAAGATAATGAGTATATCCATTATCCTCAAAATTCTCCTTGTACCCTTTGAAATCCCTCCTTACCATACCACTCACCCCACTAGTCCCCTAGCACCCATGATCTGCTTGCTGGCACTCTAGATTAATTTGTATTTTCTGGAATTTAATATAAATCAAATAATAAAAATGTGTACTTTTTGCTTGATTTCTTTAATTCGGAATAATTATATTGAGATATAATCTTGTAATTACATACATCAGTAGTTCATTCCTTTTTATTGTGAAACAGTATCCTATTCTGTGGCTATATTCCAGTTTCTTTACTACAGTTAGAGTGGCTGTGAATGTTTAGGACCAAGTCTGTGTTTGGACGTATGCTTTCATTTCTGCTGGGCAGATACCTAGAAGTGGGATGGTTGAATCAGACAGTCAATGCGGGTTTATCATTTTAAGAAGCTGTCAAACTGTTTTCCAAAGTGATTTCATGTTCTCACTGGCATTATGAATGAGTTGCAGTTGCCTCACATCCTCACCAACACCCAGTGTGATCAATCATTTAAATTTTAACCATATTAATATGTGTGTAGTCGAATCTCATTGTGGTTTGAATTTGCATTTCCATAATGATAGTATTTTTTCATGTGCTTATCTGCGATCTATACATCTTCTATATGTAGTTCTGTTAAAATGTTTTGTGCATTTTTACCTTGTTATTTATTTTCTTACTATTGAGTCTTGATAATTATTTACATATTTGGAATTGAGTCTTTTATGAGGCTGGTGATTTGTAATTATTTTCTTCCAGTTTGTGACTTCTTTTTTCATTCTCTTAACAGCATACTTCAAAGAAGAGAGGTTCTTTTTTTCACATGGGCAGGCACCAGGAATCGAACCTGGGTCCTCTGGCATAGCAGGCGAGCATTCTCGGCTGCTGAGCCACTGTGGCCCGCCCGAGGTTCTTTATTTTAATGAAGCCTGATTTGTCAATTTTTTGTTTTATAGATTTTGCTTTTGGTGCTATATATAATAAATCTTTGCCTAACTCAAGGTCACAAGATGTTCTCCTTTATTTTCTTCTAAGAGTCTTATGGTTTTAGGTTTCACATTTAGTATAGCCCATTCCAAGTTAATTATTGTATCTGGGTTGAAGTTAGGATTGAAGTTCATTTTAATTGACTATGACTACACAATTGTTCCAGCCCATTTGTTGAATATAATATCCTTTTCCTCATTGAATTTCTTAGGCAACTTTGTCAAAAATCATTTAACTTGTAGGTATGGACCTATTTCTAAACTCTCTTTTCTGCTCTGTTGTCATTTTTGTCTATCTTTATGTCAATAATATATTCTATTGATTCTTGTCACTTTATAATAAGTCTTGAAATTATGTAGTATAAATCCCCAAGGACTTTTCTTTTATTAAAAGCTATTTTGGGTAATTTTTGTATTTTGTATATTTTTTATTTACATAAATGTTTTAGAGTCAGCTTGTTAACTATCGCAACACAAGCCTGGTGGGAATTAAATTGAGATTGTATGAATGCATAGATAATTTTGGGGAAAACTGACATCTTGACAATATTGAGCCTTCCAATCCATGTACACAGCTTAATCTCTCCATTTGTTTAGGACTTCTTTAATTTCTTTCAGAAATGTTTTATAATCATCAACATACAGATCTTACATATCTTTTGTCAAATTTATCAAAATTTATTTTGATGCTATTTTAAATGGCATCTTTCCTGTTGACCCTCTCCTTTATCCCTGGTCATATTCTTTACTCTAAAATGTACTTTGTCTGATAATGCTAACTTTTTAAAAATTAGTGTTAGCATGATATATTTTCCCACCATTTTTCTTTTTACCTATTTGCCTTTTCTTACTTTCTGCGGGCAGCATACACTCAGGTTTTATATTTAGTCTGATATTATGTTCCCTTTAATTGAGGTGTTTATACCATATATATATATATATTTTTTTTTTTTTGCATGGGCAGGCACCAGGAATTGAACCCAGGTCTCCAGCACAGCAGGCGAGAACTCTACCTACTGAGCCACTGTGGCCCACCCTATACCATTTATATTTAATGTAATTATTGATATGATTGGTTTTAAATTTACCATTTTGGTATTTATTTTTATTTGTCCCATCTGTACCTTGTTTCCCCTTTCCTCTTTTTCTGCCTTCTTTCAGATTGATTGAATTCTTTTATAATTCCGAATTATCTCTTTTGAGGACTTGCTAGCTATAATCCTATACTTTTTAATGGCTGTTTCAGTATTTATGCTAAACATTTTTAATTTATCCTAGCCTCCCTTCAGGTGATATCATATCACTTCACCTGTAGTATAAGAATCTTACAACAATATACTTTCATTTCTCCCACACCCCACCCAAGCCTTTATGCTATTATTGTCACGCATCTTATTTCTGTACACATTTTTATAAACATTACACTGCATTGTTAAAATTTTTGCTTTAAAAGAAACAATTATCTTTTAAAGTGATGCTAAATGTAATTTTTTAATATTGTAACTTTAGCCACAATTTACAAGAAATGTACAGTCTCTGGTATTCTGCATTTTTTAGGGTAGATCAAAATTTCTCAGCCTTGGAACTGTTGAAATTTTGGGCCCCAGAATTCTTTGTTGTGGGGATTGCCCTGTGCATAGTAGGATGCTTACCAGCAAACCCTGGCACTTAACCACTAAATGCCGGCAGCTACCACTGCTCCCTAATGTCCCTAACGACTAAAAATGTCTGCAGGCATCGCCAAATGTCCCGGGGGGGGCAAAATCACGCCTGTTTGAGAACCACTGGTATAGATCCAGATTTCCATCTGGTATCATTTTTCTTCCATCTGAAGGACGTCCTTTAACATTTCTTGTAGTACATGTCTGCTGATATACATTATTTAAACTTTTGTATAATTTGAAAATGTCTTTATTTCAAGTTCAGCTTTTGAAAGATTTTCTCTGGCTATAAGTTTCTAGGTTTGTCAACCTAGAAGTATTTTCTTTCAGTACTTTAAGATGTTGTTCTATTGTCTACTGACACACGTTGTTTCCAAGGAGAAGTTTGCTAAAGTTCTTATGTTTGTTCTTTTATACATAATGTGTCTTTTTCTTTGACTGCTTTTAAGATTTTATCTTTATCCTTGATTTTAGGCAATTTGATTATGATGTACCTTAGTGCCATTTTCTTCCTATTACTTGAGCTTAGGGTTCATGGAGCTTTTTGGATATGTGTATTTATAGTTTTCATCAAATTTGGAAAATTTTTGGCATTATTTCTTCAAGTATTTTTCTGTGCCCACTTCAGGGACTCTAAGTACAATATATTAGGTCACTTGAAGTTGTCCCACTGCTCAGTGGTTCCCTCTTCTTTTTTTCTTCATTTGTTTCTCTGATTTTTAATTGGATTATTTTCTATTACATTGTCTTCAAATTCACTAATTAATTTTTCTGCAATGTCAAATTTGCTGTTAATCTCATCTGGTGTATTCTTCATCTCAGACAATGTAGTTTTCATCTCTAGAAATTTAATTTGGGACTGTAAAAAAAACTTACATATTTCTACTCAACCTTAAAAGCAGCCAAAGAAAAAGACACATTATGTATAAAAGAACAAACATAAGAACTTTAGCAAGTATCTTTCCCACAACTTCTTGAAAATATGGAATAATTTCAACAATTGTATTAATATCCTTGTCTATTATTTCTGTCATCTGTTTCATTTCAATTTTTCCTCATAATGGATTCTATTTCCTGTCTCTATTCCTGTTCAGTAAATTTTTATTGGATGTCAGATAGTGAATTTTGCCTTCTTGGGTGCTGGATATTTTTTCCTAAAAATATTTTTGCTCTTTGTTCTAGGAGACAGTTATGTTACTTGGAAATTGTTTCATCTTTTTTGTTTATTTGTTTTGATTTGTTAGTTAGTTGTTTTTATTTGATCTTTTTGAGACTTGCTGTTTTAAAGCATTGTTAGGGAGGACAAAAGCAGCATCGAGTCAAGAGCTAGTTCTTTTATCCCATTACTGAATCAATACCCTTCTGAGTACCCAACCTGACCATGCCCCAGGAATGATAAGTTTTTCTGTCTGGTGGGAATAAAAGCTGTGTCCAGGCCAGTATGAGCTCTAGAGATTGTTCACTTTGCTCCTCTTGGGTGGTTCTCTTATTCATCAACTAAAGATTCAGGGATTCCCTCTTCAGATATCTGAAGCTCTTTCTCAGTGCATATCTCCCCTCTTCTGTATTTTGCCTGTAAATTCTGTGCACACTGGCATCCCTGGACTCCTAGCTCCATCTCTTCAACTCCCGGTTCTATCTGGGTTCCCTCCCTGTGCTGGTGCCAGGAAACTCTCTGCAAGCTGAAAATGGGCAATTGTGGGACTTACTTCATTTTTTCCCTCACTCAGAGATCCCTGTGCTGAACTACCTGATGTTCAATGCTCAAAAATTGGTGTTTCATATATATTTTTTCCTAATTGTTCACTTGTTTCAGGTGGGATTATAAATTTTGCCCTTGTTACTCCTGAAAGGTTTTAAGATATGAGGTATTTGAGAGAAAGGAAAGTAGACAAAATGATTTTGAGTGTGCTTTATTGGCCGCACTCCCGGGCAGAGCTCACCGGACCCAAGAGGGAGTGAGGTGAGGCTGCGCACAGGCTTTGGCGAGTGCAGTTTTTATGGGCAGGTGTTAGGTGATGGCATGAAAGGGGCAGCACATTGAACAAAGGATTATTATGCTAGTGGGTTGAGGAGTGGGTGGTCAGATGTCCATTGGGCAATGAGTGAGCCGATGTTTGCTGCGTGAAGACCTTGGTTGTAACCGTTCACCTCCCGTTCCGGAGTGACTTCATGATTCCAGCCATAGAGCCCTCCCTTATTCCCCCAACCTAACAACTCCATCTTAGTTAGAAGCAGAATTTCTAATCTACATACTTTTAATATTTATTACAGAACATATAAAGTTGTAATAATAACGATAATGTCACACATAGTGGTAGCAACAAAAATAACCAACACTTATTGAACACTCACTATGTGCAGGCATTGGATTAAGCTCTTGGCACAAGTGTTTTGATCATATGATTTGTATAGTATGATCTATCAAGGAAAATAGAGACAGGGTTGGGGGATAGGGAAAGAAGCCAAAGTGGTAATGGTGTGAAACAGGGACATGGCTTATCACTTGCTCTTACTACCTAAAAGCCAAAGTTTAACTCACTAATAATTTTTCCCCTGAGTTCTCTAATTTTAAAAATACAGGCTCCCTATATTTTTAAAGATGAAAAAGGACAGAAAGAAAACCACTCATGATCCTAGTGCTGAGTCAGTCAGCTGACTTCTATCCATCTGATTGGTGGATAATGAGAGTGTTTGGGATCTCCAGGGATTAGTGCCAGTTCAGACAGAGTATCAAACAACCCTCAGAAAGATTAGGTATTTTTCCTTTCCCTCGTGCACACTCCCCTTGGTAAATGCTGCAGATCCCTTTGAAAGAGGCTTAGAAGAAGAGTCACAGGATTCCTCTGTGGTCACATTCCTTCCTTAAAGGAATCCAAGAGCCCAGCATCCCTCTCAATTAAAAGGCTCTGGGTTTGTAAACTGGCTTAGCTCTGTAAATTGGATAAGAGGCTATGAATCCCTCATCTGTGACTGAAGTCAGATTTCTGCCAACCAGACATAGAATTTTTCTGTTCACCTATATATCAAGTAGCACTTCAGGCTGTCCATCTAATTCATTCATTCCTCAGAACCAAGTGGTCAGTTGAACATCACCACAGCTCCACACGGGTCAAAACACTGTCAAACCATTCCATTGTACCCATCATAATGGTACTAGTGCCCTGTTTGCCTCTCTTTTGAGTGCTACCTTCAGACCTCTGCTATTCTAGTCCCCCATTATTTCAACTGATATCAGGGCATCCAATTCTATTGTAGCATTTCCCACTGTCAACTGCAGCCTATAAAGGATAGTGTTTGAATCTGTTATGCACCCAAGAAAAGCCATGTTCCTTTAATCTAATCTTGTGGAGGCAGATCTGTTGTTGGGTGGTACCTTTGCATTAAGTTGTTTCCATGGAGATGTGACCCCACCCATTTAAGGTGGGTCTTAATCCTCTTGATGGGGTTCTTTAAGGGAGAGGCATTTCAAAGAGAACTAAAGGAAACTGAGAGAGAAAGAAAAATGTTCCAGGAGAAGCCAGAAGGACTCACAGGTGCTGAGAGGGCCATTTTGAAACCAACTCAAGAGAGCAGAGCCAGCAGATATGGCCATGTGTCTTCTCATATGACAAAGGAACCCTGGATGCCAACAGCCTTTCTTCAGTGAAGGTATCCTCTTGTTGATGCCTTAGTTTGAACATTGTCATGGCTTTGAAACTGTAAATTTGTAACTTAATAAATCCTCTTTGAAAAAGCCAACCAATATCTGGTATATTGCATTCTGGCAGCTCTAGCAAACCCAAACAGAGAGCTACAATTTTCAAAGATGTTGGTATTCTCCTCACAATGTATTTTTTCATGCATGGATTTATTTTTTAATGGTGGCTCCTAGGGACCTGAGTGGGGTAGGGGTGAGGGGGAGGGGTAGCTAAGCAGTTTGCCTACAGTGAAAACATTCCCATCTTTCCCTGAGATTTCAAATTCCATTCTCCATGGAATGCCAGCCAGGGAAGTTTTGACATTTCAGTTTCTTGAATATAACCATTGCTGAATCCAGGCTTCTATTAGCCAACCTGGAAGAATATTTATCCCACTTTCTGGTGTTCAAGCTAATCCTTTAAATTACAAATCCTGGATGAGTATGCCCTTTTTGATAGATCCAGCCAAACTAATCTTTTATTTCATCCTTCTTGGTTTCATACCATTGTATCTATCTCCACTCATGGTCTCCATACTTCTACTTTTAATAATTGGAAGGATTTTATAACTCTTTGAGGATATAGGCTATCTCATGAATTAGGCCTTGTCCTTTTATATCTTGGCCCTCCTGGAATCTAAGTCTCAAAGATGCTCAAGTGTGGTACAGTGGGGTCCAGAGGAGAAGCAGCAATCTCTTGTGAGACAACTTCCCCAGGTAAAGTCATTGTAAGATTTTTATCTTGAGGGAGGCTGCTACTTTCAACATGGAGGAGAAAGGGTGCTTCCATCAGCTAGAAAGACTCAGGCATTTTGAGGGGTTCAAAGTGCTTGATCTCATCTGTTTCTGTCCCATTAATCAGAGCCCCACTCCTTCCCCTTCAGTGATCTTATTTTAACATAAGAGACCCGGTGGGTTGTTCATTTAATTGGTTACACAACTCTGCAATCCTTATATTCAAGCTCTAGGCTTGATCCTCAGCAGTATTTGTTACACAGCAAGAGAGGAAAAGAAACTCTTAAAAGTTGCCATTGAGGCCACTGAGGATTGAGTCATGTCCTCCACAAAAGACATAATCAAGTCCTGATCGCTGGTCCTGTGGGCATGAATCCATTTGTAAAAAAGGACCTCCGAAGATGCTGTTATTAGTTAAGGTGTGGACTCATTTCTGAATGGGATCTTTGAAGATTCCATTTAGATGAGGCCAAACTGAATAAGGGTGGGTCTTAATCTATCCAGCTGGAGTCTTTATAAGCAGAGGAAATTCTAGCACAGACAGTCAGAGGAAGCTACAGGAAGAGACCAAGGAGTCAAACCACTATGAGATGGGAGGGAGGCAAGGATGCAAGTCAAGGAGCTCCAGGGACTGTGGCAGTCAGCACTCAAACACTTCAGACTCTGGGAGAAACATGTCCAATTGAGACCTTGACTTTAGACTTCTAGCCTCCAAGACCAGGAGACAATAAATTATTGTTGGTTTACACCAACGTATTTTGTCATAGCAGCCCTGGTAAAGTAAGACAGAGGCTTTTAAAATTTTCAACCTGTGCCCTGAGTTGGACTTTTTTAGGGCTTTCAGTTAGTTCCTTTCTCTGTGGATATCTCTTAGGTCTATCAGAAGTAGGCAGTACAGTCTTTGTACTCATCACGGTCACTACAGTGACTAGTGCCACTGCATTTAAAATATATATATTTTTATTGAGAAAGATCCACACACATACAGTCCATCCAAAATATACAATCAGAGGCCCAAAATATCATCACTTAGTCATGTATTCAGAACCATGATCGTTTTTAGAACATTTGTATCACTACAGAAAAAGAAATAAAAATAAAAAGCTCATACATCCCATACCCCTTAACTCTCCTTCTCATTGGCCACTAGTATTTCAACAGACCCAATTTTTCCCTTTATTATTTATTTATTTTTGTCCTTATTTTTTTTAGTTATCTGTCCATACCCTGGATAAAGGGAGCATCAGCCACAAGGTTTTCACAATCACACCATCACATTGTGAAAGCTATATAGAAAATCATCTCCAAGAATCAAGGCACAGTTCAATAGTTTTAGATACTTCCCTCTAGCCCTCCAATGCACCATAAACTAAAAAGGAATATCTATATAATGCATAATAGCCTCCAGGATAACCTCTCGACTCTGTTTGAAATCTCTCAGCCACTGAAATTTTATTTTGTCTCATTTTTCCCTTCCCCCTTTTGGTCAAGAAGCCTTTTTTCAATCCCACGATGCTGAGTCCCAGCTCATCCCTGGGGGTCATGCCCCACATAGTGGGGATGTAACATTGCATTTGATACTTGTCATTACCTGCTCTCCATTCCATGCCACCATATGACCCTGAGTAATCATAATGCCACTGGATGCTACGGACAACTCGTATCCCTCTGTTTCCTCCAGTAAGAAGCTTATAATGTGAATATCTCATTTTCAGGGATTATTTCCAATACCAGTTACTGGATCAGTCAGAGTCTCAGTAGAAAACAAATGATATTCTCAAAAAGGAGTATTGATGAGAATTTAGTGAAGGAACTATTTTAAAAGTTTGGCAAATTAAGAGGACCCGGTGAGGCATGGATTAGCACAACAGAAAGCTTTGTAAGAACATTAAACCTGAAGGGGGAAGAAGAGAAAATGGTTTGTCAGAACTGAGAGAGAATGGCTGTAAGAGATAGGTGCACTTGCTGATAATGCAGCCACTGCCTAACCCTTCCCTCTGATCCCGTGCTGATGGCTCCCACCGGCTGAACCCAATCAGAAGACCAGAGGACAGAGAGCACTGTCGATGGAGTCCATAGAGGTCAGAGCACACAGCAGGGTGGAGAAGGCTAGAAAGGAGACGTGGAGATATAGAGAATGTTCCAGGTATATATTGGTTTTGAGCAGACTATGTTTAAAATGCCTGGTAGACACTAAGAAGAGATGTTAAGTACACAGTTGGCTAAGTGAATCTGGAGTTCAGAGGTAGACCGGGTGCAGGAATTCAAATTAAACTTAAAATACAATTTGATAAGAATTGATATTTTTACAATATTCGGTCCTTCCATTCAAAAACATTGTGTCTCCCTTTATTCAGTGATGTCTTCTTTCATGTCTCTGGGTAGTATTTCTTTATATGGACTTGACACATTTCTTGTTAAGATAATTCAGTGCAATTCAACATCTATTTATTGAACATGTACTATAACTTAGGCAATGTGCTAGAAGGAACAAAGCAGACATTGTGATCCTGCCCTGTGGAACTCACAGCCTCGTGTGAATTACAGAAAGTCAGTAGATAATTGAAATTCAGTATAGGTGAAACATAACTTCTTTCAGAGGTCCCTTCCAGTCTCCCCTGAGGCAGCACCTGTCCCACCCCCAAAGTACCCCCCAAAGTACCTCACCTGAGGCATTCAGTTTCCTGAATCATCAACCCAGCTGCCATTACGTCATGCTGTGTGGGCAAAGCCTTAGTGGCAAAGAGGCTGTGGCTGGTTACTGTGGTGCAAATGAACTGTCACTCCTCTTCTTTCCCCACTACACTAAAGCTGCAGCTTCCCCTTCTCCCACCTTCCCACGCACACAGGGAGGGGAAAATCAAGAATGTAAATTTTCAGGCTATATTTGTTCTTAGATCTGTTTCTCAAAGGATGAAAAACATTTTCCTGAATATTTTTTTAAAAGTAAAAACCTTCCTAAAAAAAAATTGTAAGAGAACCAAAACATAGCCTTTACCTCAAGATGTGGTATTTGAAGAGGGATGAGATTGATGGAAAAATAATCATTGTTTTGTTTTTGTCTGTTTGGATAAAGGCTGTCTTAGAGCAGGTGGAAAGCATCTAGAATCTATAAATTAAACCACTGGCATTTCTAAAGGTTTAATTAAAAAAATTGTAGCTTGCTTTCAATAAAGAGATATCAGCTTTGTGAAAACGTTCAAAAGAGACTTTTTGAAATTGCAGAGCAAGAGATGGGCTTGTTGGAAGAAAAACGCATCAAAGGAAAACATTTGGTGTTAACTACTACTTATGTCCTTGCTATTCTCCAACTAGTGTAAACAGATAGAGCTTTCCCAATTGCTGGAAAAACTTGCAGAAAAAAAATCCTCAGAACTCAGTGATGTCACCACTACTGTACCTCTGCTTCCTGAATCTTTTTAGCCTTGCCTCTGTCCTTGCTTATCCTTACTTCAAAATATAGCTTAAAAATTGCTTATTTTCAACTTTTCATGCCTGATTTCAATTTACTCAATTTTATGAAGTATTTCATTTGTTATTTTTTTGTGTGCTGTATTTTTAAAGACTTTTAAAATTGTATAATATATATACAAAGCAAAGAAAGAAAAAGGCAATAGTTTTCAAAGCACTCTTCAACAAGCGGTTACAGGACAGATCCCAGGGTCTGTCACGGCTACCATTTCATCATTGCAGATTCTTCCCCCTAGCTGCTCCAGAGTACAGGAGGCTAGAAGGAATAAATGTTTCTTTTATCAGCACAATCGACTTCTTTTTTGTGTGAAAAATAACATATATACAAAAAAAGCAATAAATTTCAAAGCACAGCACAAAAATTAGTTGTAGAACAGATTTCAGGGTCTGATGTGGGTTAAATTCCACAATTTTAGGTCTTCACCTCTAGCTACTCCAAGATACTGTGAACGCTGTCTTTTAATTTAATCTAATAATAGTTGATATTAGAAAAATATGTATTTACTACGTCATTTTTAATAGTTTGTATTTTATCAGATGTTTTAAAATCTATGATTTTTTTATATTTTAAATGTTTAGTTTACTTATTTTTGCTTTTTAATAAATAATAAAATATTGGTATTGCCATTTTGTTCCAATATTGCCAACTCAAAGAGCAGAAATTTGGGTTCATAGATTTCACACATTTCAACTGTATTAAATTTTGCCAAATTGTTCTCCAAGACATTTGTATATAATTACATTCCCTTCAACGGTATATAGAACCTTCTACAGCTCTACATGACAGCCATTTTTTTTGGTACTATTAAACACATATCTTTGCAAATCTGGTACGAAATGTTATCTTATTGTGGTTTAATTTGTATTTTTAATTGACAGTGAAGTAGAGCATCTTCTCATATGTTTATTGGCCATTTCATTGGTGTTTTTCTCCTTGTAAAGATATGCTTAAACATAAACATAGACATATTGTCTCCTAGTCTGTGAGTTCTCTTACTTTTTTAGTGATGTATTTTGATAAATATGTTTTCATTTGAACATAGTGAATTTATTAATCTTTTCTTATGGCTGGACTTTTTGTGATTTAAGAACTCCTTTTTTAACTCAAGGTCCCTAAGTTATTCGCTTATATTTTATTTCTCCTCAAATTTCAATGTTTTTCTCCTTATAATTAGGTCTTTAATTAGAGTGTGAGGTAGAGATCCAATTTTATTTTTTCCATATGACTAACTTGTTGTCCCATTACCATTTACTAAATAGTCCATCCCCTGCCACTGATCTTCTCTTTCAGTTCTACTATATATCAAGTTATCATATATGTGGATCTGTTTCTGGGTGCATTATTCTGTTCTGTTAATATCCTTTTCTACTGCCAGACCAGTTCCTCCCACTCTAAATAATCATAGCTTTGTAAGAACACATGAGACTGGTTAGGACAGGAACGCCTCCCCTTCCAGCTCCACTCTCCCACCATGACATGCACACAAACACACACACATCTTATTTTTCTTCTTCAAAATTGGCCTGGGTATTTTAAACCCAGATTTTTATGCAGAGGAATGACATTATCTGATTCACATCTGTTTTAAAGGCACCACCCTAGCTGTTGTCTAAAGAACAATAGTTAACAAGGAAAGAGTTGCTGGAACTATGTCCTTGCCTAGGTGATAGAGGAAGCCAGTAGAGATAGGAGGGATTAGCCTTAGAAAACAACATGCAAATTTCAGCCATGGTAACACGGGTGGAGTAATGAGCACAGGTACTAACAGGTGCTATAGGGGGATTTGGGAAATTCTCTTCTGCTTGCTTTAATCTTCCCAGTAAAGTCATCAGTTAAGAGTGAGGATGGGTCCAGAGGTGTAGGGGCTTTCAGGAGAAAGAATAAAATTACCAGGAAAATGGGGGAGTAAATGATTGCCTGGAGTCATTAAGAGCCCACTTGAGGTTTCTGGTCGTTAATTTAAACTGAGACCAGTTTATGTGAGTGACTTTGAATTATCCCCCAGACACATATGGTTGCAGGAAGTTTTGCCAATTGCCATTCAAATAAAAGATGGGAAAGGAGTAGATGGCATAAGTGATAGAATGATCATAACGGCAGGTGGGGAATTGAAGCTTCGTGCAGAAAGTCAGAAGGGTAAGGAACAGTGAAAAGGTGGCAGGATCAATGCATCAGAAGGTTCAGGGATCCAAGGACTCAAGGGATTGTTGGGGTCAGCATGTTAGAGGGAGGTTCTGGAAAGATGGGAAGTAGTGAAAAGACAGTAGAATGCATGAAATTGAAATTACAGGTGATGTTACTGACAACTAAAAGGTCAAAGTTATGAGCATGCAACCTGTAATGCTGCCTTGGTTTAATGCTCTGCTGTTGCCATCTCAAAATTCCTAGTAATTTTTCCACAAGAGGTCTTACATTTTCTTTTTATATGGGGCCCCACAAATTATGCAGTTAGGCCTTTAACAAACATGGGTTCTGAGTGACTGAGGTAGCTGGAGAACGAGATCATTGAAAGATCTGAGATTATGGGCCAGAGAAATTGAGGTGTTGAAGGATTATCTACATGTGAATTGGAGTAGTGGAACATTTAGACAGGGATAGTACTGAAGATAGTGACAGCAAGAGAGGAATTAAAACCTGGAGAAATGATTAATAAGAACTCAGGGTCTAGGAGATGACAGCTACAATGAGGCACAGGAGGTGATAGAATCTAATGATGTGAAACTCAAAGCTGAGGGTTCATAGGGAGGAGGGAAGCAGAACTGGAGAGAACACTGGTCTCCCCTCCAGGCCCCATAGTGAAAGCGTTGTGGGAGAAAGAAGCAACTTTTCAGAGAGTAGCAGGGGGAAGCGGTGACCTCAGGGGACAGCCAAGCTTCCTTTAGAGCAAGGAGAAGGGATGATTAGAGAATAGGTTGACGGTATAGGGGATTTGGATGGTGGTAGAGCTGGGGTTCCAAAGAGCCCAATAGAAGGGCTTCAGGAGTTGGGGAGAAAGGGACACGCAGAGGCTGTACACAGTCTTGTGAGATTCGAATGCTGGAGATAAGGATGACCCGAGGGACTGACAAACAGGGTCAAAGGGCACAATGAGACTAGCTCCATGGGGTCAAGGCAGAGAGAGTGGAGGCAAGGCTGTGAGTGTGGGGAGATGGCAATAGGTTCCTTCTAAGTGCTGGTGTTGGGGGCAGAACACCTAGGGGAGCATGAACTTTTTATGTCTATTTAGTGTGAATGTAAACTGAAAAATCATGTTTCTTTAACAGTTTTGTAAATCCCTTTTATAAAATAATAAGTAGATCAGAGGCATTAAAAAAATTTTTATGTTTACCAAAATAATACCATACTCATACAGTGTGGATACCAATCTCACCTCTGTGAAATCTCTTATAGCACTCAAAAATAAATGCACACAGGTATAGCAAGTTCAATAAACCAATTTATTGTAAAGGATTATTGTGATGGTTTGTTATTTCCTTAAACAATACTTGGCAAAGAATAAGGCCATATCTGAATAACGGCTATTACGAAAACCTGAAATATATGGCTTTTTGGACTAATTAACATAGGACCTCCATTCACGTTATTCTTTATTCTCCTCTGGTGAAGATTCTCTTAGGCTAGAGTTCAAAACTGTAATTAGAGATAAAGTCATTTATTTAAGAACGTGATAGGCTACACAATATCTCTATTTCAAAAAAAAACATATGCAATCAACCAAATGCAATGTATGGACCTTGTTTGGATCCCAATTTGAGCAATATATCTCTGAAAAGACATTTTTGAGGCCTCTTCCCAGACTGTGGGGTACTTTGGGACACAGGTGTCACAGGTGAACGAAGAGACACATAAAATTCTGTGTTGCTTGCATATATTTTGGGGACACCTACTGGCTTATTCCATTTTCAGGAAACCTCACAAACGGATTAGGGATTTAGTCAATTGTCAAAGTCTCCAGATAAAGTCTCCTGTAAGTAGCTTAAAGCTATAAGTTCCTACCTGATTTATCACTTTTTACTTACTAATTTAGTAAAAATATTAGTCAATTAATTCCTTGACAGGGTGTAGGGATTGGGCTTAAACATTGCTCGAACTTCATGTCAATGTCTTTGATTCTCATTTTTTTTTTTACAATTTAACATTTCTGTGAAATCAGAACATGTCTAACAACTAGTTGATGGAGACATTTAATTGTATGCATTTTCTCCGCAAGCCATTATTGTCGATAAAGTTCCTTATAATGGATAACATCTTGGAATTGAACAAATATGGCTATTTTGCTATTACTTTGGAAATTGCTAGATTGGGTCTGTTATCTAACTTAGCCAATGGCTAGTGTTCCAGTGTGGAGCAAGAGCACAGTATATCGTATTTGGACAAATCCCCAACATTCTATAATTTAGTTATACTCACACCTCTAATATGGACAACAACAAATCATTAAATAAACAAATCAGACATGGCCCCAAAGTGCTTTATATGTTGTATGAATTATAGCTAAGTGAAAAAACTGGAGAGAAAGACCAAAACCATGGAAGTTGTAGCTTCTCTTTCCTTATTTTCCTTTTACAGCCTAGCCTTCCCTCTTAGTTTCCTGGGCTGCTCAAGCATATCCCATGAAATGGATCGACTTAAACAATGGAAATTTATTAGCTTATTGTTTTGAGGCTAAAAGAAAGTCCAAATCAAGGCTTCATCAAAGTGATGCTTTCTCCCCTACGACTGTGGCATTCTAGGGCTGGCTGCAGGTGAGCTGGGTACCTTGGCTTGACACATGACAAGGCATGTCATCTCCTGGCTTCTCCCTTCTCCTCTGGGTTCAGCTTCTTGCTTCCTGTGGCTTTCTCTTGACTGAAATCATTCTGCTTATACAGACTCTAGTCATACCGTTAAAACTCCTAATTTGGCTGGCCCACACCCTCCTTAACTGAAGTAACCTCATCAGAAGGTCCTGCTTACACTGAGTTCACACCCACATGAATGTATTACATTTAAGGACATGTTTTTTGGGTGTACATACAGCTTCAAACCATCAAACCATCTGTCATCAGAATAAGGGCCCTTATTTAAAAAACCTGGTTCCTTCAAATTTCTGCAGACGAGAGGGCCTGAAAATGATCAGTTTCTTTTTGGGTCCAAGATTGACAAACACACTCTAGACAAAGCATAGGGGGTAGACGTTCCCTGGATCTGAGTGCAAGAACGTCATAATTCACACTGTGATCCTCTTTCTACAGGTTTAAAAATTTCATCTACACATACCGAATCTTCAAAGAGAAGTATGGGTATTACAAGATACAGGTAAGAACATGCATGGACTCCCACAAACACAGCAACAGAAATGCAGGGGGAAACCTGAGATGATCTGTGGAGCCTGACACATTACCGTGTGGTGGTAAAGGGAAGCACCATACAGAGTTAGAATCAGATCAGTAGTTCACCTTGTCTTTCTCTGAGAAAGATAAGAAGCGAGTGGCGTTGGGAGACCACAACTACTGATCTTCAAAAGCGTGGATGCACACAACCCTAGTTCCCTTAATGGTCAGATTTGCTGGCCTGGACCTCATGTAGCACCACGGTTGGGTTAGAAGATTGAACAATGGCCCAGGATGAGGCTGGTAGGGGAAGAGGGCAGAGATTTGAAAAGTCTCATCATTGTATGAAATGAAAAAGGAACACAGAGTCAGCCAGAACTCTTGGGGATTTGTTTTATTTTTCTGGTTTACTGAGGCCTAAACAGAAAAACCTTTTGGCTTCTTTCAAATTTAGTTTTCTGGCTTGGGAGTATAATAAACATAATTGACTTCTGAATTACTGCCAGAGGGTCCTGAAATAATCTTTCTGAAACACTTAACAGGTTCTTCACTGCAAGTTTTCTAAGAATCTTCAATATACTAATGTGCACTGTGCATAGCTGAGCGACATTAGAATATGAAATGATGCCCATACCCTTTATATGTTTTTATTTAGTTTTCTTTTCATATAAAAGACATTATTAAAGCAACTGGCAAAATTTGATTAAAGTCTATAGATTAGCTAATGATATTATAGCAAGGTTAATTTTCTGATTTTGATAATTGAATTGTGGTTATCTAATATCTTTGCTTTTTAAGGAATATGAAAGTATTTAGGGTTAAAGGGACAGTGCGTCTGCAACTTACTCTCAAAGAGTTAAAAAAAAAAAGAATCCATATCTAGAGAAAATGAAAAGCAAATAAAATGATATCTGGAATCAAGGTGAAGGAAATATATATATATGGGAATTTTTTGTACTGTTTTTGCAATCCTTATGTTAGCCTGAACTTATTTCAAAATAAAATGTTTTTTTAAAAAGCAACTGATTTAAACACATTTTTCTCTTTGCAGTGTATAGTTGGGGAAACTGGACAATTCCCTGGTACCCAGAACCTTTTCTTGTCTGGACAAACCCAGGGAGGCATTCAAAGCAGTTATAACTCAGATGCAGAGTTTGGGAGGAGCAGCTTTAGAGTGAAGTAACAGCATCATAGGGCTTTCCTGCAGACCATTGAAATGTCAGCCTGCGTTTCTGTAACGGAGGTTAACAGGCAACATGTCAGAGAGCTTTAGATCGCTGTCCTTTTTGTGGCCAAATATGTTAGCTATGTGTGACCCCAGAGTGATCATCAAGAAGCAGCACCTAAAAGCAGAGGAAGCAAATTATTTTTGTCTTTTCATTATTTCTGTAAGATTATATTTGAAAAATACTCCTTTGTTTCGAGCTGGTAAACAGGAAACAACTATTTACAATTTACCTGAGTCATGTTGACATTCCCACTTTCAGCTGAAATTAGGATGTTTTTGTCTTATTTTCCTCTCAGGGAGATTCTGAATTTCTCAAGGATGTAAACTGCATATTTTTGTGTCTCCTATCAAAGGTTCATCTCTGTCAGGCCCCTCAGATGGCAAAACCTGTCAGCAAGGCACAGGCTTGCTTTGTAAACCCTTAGAGGGGTTACTGGGCAAAGGTCATGGATTCATTTCACAGTTGCATGCTATTGAGTAGTCTTCTTTCCTGTATTTTTGCAGGTTGCGGAAGGGGCTCAAAAACAGCTCTTTCCAAACCTGGAGGAATTGATCTCCAAGTTTCAAAAACCAAATCAAGGGCTGGTGGTTCATCTTTTAAACCCAATAAGAAGAGCCAGACCTTCCCTGAGATGTAGAAGATTGGAGAAAAATTTGTACGGTATTTCTGGGAAACACTATCATAGGGGAGTCAGGAAGGAACCTTTGTCCCATATCCACCTCTGACCTGCTGTGTTGAGTCAGTTCTGAGAAATGCTCTTTTCTGTGATGTTCTCTCTAAAAAGCTTCATCCTACTAAAAACAATTCCTATTTTATTGGGAAGTGGTTCTCCTGGCCCTTGAAGATGACCAAGACATGGTGCTTTCTGTGCCACATACCCAGGGTAACAAGAATAATTCCTGGGCAAAGATTGACTTCAGATTCATTTTGAAGGCAGAATTTTCAAAGGAGAAAAGTATCTCAACTGCCTCCTCAAGGCTTATCATGTTACATTTTAATCAATATTTGCTAAGCCTCCATTGATAAACTATTAGGTCACAAATGATTCCAAAAACACCCCTAATGGTATTAAGCCATGGTAAAAAATGAGAGATGGCAAGTAAATTTGGGTGCAGAGAATCCATGCTGAGTTCTCACAAACCAGATCACCAACAGCTGCTCTTGCTTACCCACATCTCTTGAACTCAGCCCTCACCATATCATCTGGTTAGATCAGTTGCAGCTTAGTAAGCACATGATGGTGCTGGGAGCAGATATGGTAACTAGGGAGAGGTGGGGTTTGGGGGGTGGACAGAGAATTCTGTGGAACCTAAAATCACCCCACATCTATTCTGCTCTGTTGACCGCAAAGTTGCCCCTTAGGCTGCCACAACAAGCCTCTCACTTCCCTAACAAGATTAGGGGTGTTGGTGATTAAAATGAAATTTCCTCCCCTACCTTCGTTTCATTGTTTCCCATATCCCCAAGCAGGGGAGTGTACACCCATGTATGCACAAAATCATTTTCTATAGTCCCAGTGCTGATTTAGTCCCATGATGACTTTCCACCAAAACCTATATAAAAAAATGGAAATTTAACAGGTAGCAGAGCCAGAAACCCAGGGAGGTACCTGTGTTCCAGCCTTTAGGTCTCCAGGCAAACCCAGATGAGGAGCTAGAGGTGGTAGGGATGGTGGTAATATTTTTTGTCTCAGTAATACTAAAAATAATCACAAATTCCAAGAGTGGCACCCTTCTGAGATCTTCCCCATGAACTAGGCAAGAGTTCCATCCCACCAATTTTCCGTGCTTGATTAGCCCCTGCCAGAGAGAGCTCACAATTCCTCAGCTACCAAAGGGGTAACATCTTCCCTCCATCTCATCTTGTCCCGCTGCCTTTGCCTCCTTAGTACAAGCTTCAGATGTTCTTACACTGAGGAAGGCAAAGGCTTTCTGCTAATGGGAGATCTCTGATGCTAGAAGCTCTGAGGCTGTTTATGAAGGGGCCCCTTTGCTGCCAGAAGAGTTCCCTGGGGTACGCTTTGAAGGTATCTCTTTAAGGTAGCCTCAAAACTGCCCTGTGCCTGGGAAGTCTTCTTTCTCTTAAATGAAGCTATTCAATGGGACTCCTAGGTGTAGAGCCTCATATCTGGTCTGATGCTTTTTCCCCAGAGAACATGAGAGTGACTATGTGGAAGTCTTGCCTTGAAGATAAGAAGACTAGACAAAGCAAGTTAGAGATGGTCACTGGTGACTCTGCTTCTCCTGCAGTTGTGGGCCCAGAATGCCAAATGCTAGTGGACAATTAAGACTCCCCTGGTATGGATAACTGAAGATGTTCTGTTCACCAGCCTCAGAGAAGTTACTCCTACATCCCTGCCCCCAAACCCCAGACATACACTAGGAACAGCTTCAAAATCCCTCTTCAATTCTCACTCTTCTTCCCTGGAACTGAACACCCTGTTCCCATGCTTCTTGACTTGTTTGAAGTACTTCCGCTGTGTCATGGTTGACACCACCTTCCAGCCAGCAACCAGAGGAGCAGCTTCATACAGAGGAGAATGTATGTAGCTGTGAGTTGGGAGTCCTGGCTCAATCACTAGCTATGTGACTTTGGGCAAAGCTCTTCCCCTTTCTAGGCTCATAAAACAAGTGGCTGGATGGGGTGATGCACAACTATCCCTGTCATTCTGCCGAGTCTCATTGTGTCAGGTGAAGTTGGGGAGACTGGGAGCAATGGATGACTAGAGGAGCAGTAAGGGGTCTGCATCCATCCTGCTTAATGGCCAGCCCGACCCGTGCAGCTGCCTGCACTGCTCTTGGGCACAGCGGGGGCCCTGACTTGACAGTTTCTTTGTTAGGACTCCAACCCACCCATCCTCTGCCTTCAGCCTGCTAATTAATTAATTAATCAATAATCTGCTTAAAAATTAATCTTCCCCTTTTGATTTGTGTTTCTTCCTTTATAATATATCACAACAGTTCTTAATATCTGACTTTGTATTACTTATATCTTAATAGTCTATCTTGTTGTTTAGGAGGACACGTAGCCTCTCTTTGTTCCTATTTTTCAAAATAGACTTCAGTATTCTTGGATCTTTATTATTCCACTTGCATTTAGAGTAAATCTAATAAATCTATTAAAATGCTCCAAAAAACCTGCTAAAAATTTGAGTGATATTTTAATGAATTTATGATTCATTAGGTGAAAACTGATATTCTCATGGTATTTTCCCAAGCATAAGCATGCTATGCACAATCTTATGCATTCTGTTAGATTAATTCCTAATTATTTACTTATAAAACCATAGGTTATAACAATTGGTATTTATTATATTTCTAGAAGGTTATGGCTATAGAGAAATGTTCCTGAATTCTGTAAACTGATTTTATAGTGAGAAACCTTGCTGACCTCTTATCAGATCTGCTAGTTTCCCTATTGATTCCTATTGTTTTCTACGTACATGATTTTGTCAACTACTAAAAACAACTGTTTGGTCTCTTTCCTTTCAATACTTATGCCTTTTATTTATTCATTCATTTATTTTTATTTTTCTTATTTATTTGATGGCTCGGACTTCCTGTATTCACTAAACAGCAATACTTATGCCTTTTATTTATTCATTCATTTATTTTTATTTTTCTTATTTATTTGATGGCTCGGACTTCCTGTATGCACTAAACAGCAGAGGTGATAGTGGGTATTCTTGTATCATTCTCAGTATTAAAGGTATTACTTAGACATTTTCTCCATTAAGTGTGATGTTCATTGTAGATTTTAGGTAAATAGATTTTATCAAAGCTATTTTAGGGTTTTTATTAGAGATATGATTTTAAACTTACTAGGTTTTTTTTCCTGCACTTTTAGGCTACCTCTATTCTATTATAGAGGTAAATTATGTCAATAATATTGCTCATATTAAATCATCCTTGCATTGATCATGGTATAAAATTAATAAAATGTTGGGTTCAGTATGTTATTTAAGATTTTGGCATCAAAATTATAAACCAAATAGGAATATATTTAACTGAACCATGGTTATACTAATCAAATAAAGTGAATTAGGCAGACTTCTTCCTTTTTCCATTTTCTACAATAACCTTGTAAGACTGTGTTTGAGGCTTTGGTGGGGAGGGAAAGGAGAAATCTTTTATTACTACCTAAATCTCTTTAATGGTTATTGGTTTATTAAAGTATTGCACATTTTAGCATTTTTTATTTTTCCAAAGATTTATCAATTTTCTCTTTTTTCAAAATTATTGGCATATAATTTACAATGTGTTTTTATTATTTTTAAAACTGTTGTGACTGTAGTAATATCTCCTTTTTACTGTATTTTATTTGCTCTCTTTTCTTTCTCTTTTTAAATCAACTTATTGGTACTTTCAAAGCAAAACTTTTGGTTTTCTTAAGCTTTTTGTTGTTGTTGTTACTTTTAGATTTTATTCTGAGTTTCACTGATTTCTACCCTCATTTATTTGGTATGATTTCAAAATTTTTTGCTTTCTAATAAATATATTTAAAGCTATGAATTTACCCCAAAGTACTACTTTAGCTTTATCTCACAAATTTTACCATCAATTGGTTTTATTGCTGTACAGGTCAAAGTATTTTTAATTTTTGTAAGTACTTCCTCTTCAATCCAAGGGTTATTTAGTAGTTTATAGTTTGTTTACAAAAATATAGTTTGTATTTTTAGTTCTCATTTTAGTATAGATTTCAAATTACATAGCTTTAGGGTGAGATAACATAGTTTAGTTCACTTTGCTTTCTAAGGCTTCCTTGCTGAACTGGTATATATGAACATTCTGTGACTATTTCATTTGCTTGAAAAGAATTATTTTTTCTTCATTATAAAACTCATTCTATTCATGTCCCCCATATTTATTGAGGATTATAGACCATTTAAAACAAGTATTTTTATAGATTTGCTTATTTTTCAGCTATTTGATCTATCAGGGTCAAAGAGAAATCTCTCATTTTACCCCAATATTTAATAGAGATTAACTTTCTAATTACAATAGTTGCTATATTTGTTGGTTCTCATAGTTCTACCATTCTTTTCTTGAGTATTTTGAGGTTATATTTTATAATTATTTTATCTTCTTTTCATTTAACTTAATGTAAAAGAAAGGAAATGAGAAGGGAGATCACCAACCCTAACTGCCTACCTGATTTTTCTGATATTGTCTAAAATTTCTTATTATATACTTCTTTGGGGCCCCTTTTTATTTAAATAACAGTAAACACTCCTAAGTCATTTATTCTCCCTTGCTTCTTTTATTTTTTAAGTGTTTTCCCTTAATCTCTTATAAGTTTTTGCCTTTAATTATGTTTTATATCATATTAAAATTGACCGTCTGGCTTTGTTTTTCATTTGTATTTCTCCAGTATATAATGTTCATCCCTTTAAGGTTTTTTTTCGTATCTTTAGTTTTAACTCTGTGTTCTGTAGACCATGTATTGCTGGATCCAAGTTTTTCCCCTTTTTGGAGAGTTTAGTGTATTTACATTGATTATAGTTTCCTCTATTGGAGTTGATTTCTGCCATCATATTTCTTTCCATAAATCATACATTGTATTCTTTTTCTTCTTTTCTGCTTTCAGTAAAATAGATCAAATTTACCTCTGCTGATCTGAAAATACAATTTCAAAAAAAAAAATTTGGTGGTTCCTCCTAACTTATGAAGAGCTGTATTTTTGTTTATTTTTCTCTACACCACTTAATTATATCAACTGTTATAAGAATACTCTCATTTCTCTTCTGTCATCATCACCAACCCCGCCCACCTATCTGATTTTTCTGATATTATCTAAAATTTTAATTATTATAACATACTTCTTTGGGGTTATTATTTAATTAACAATAAACTTTGCTGAGTTTATTGCTTACTCTCCTTTTCTTCCTATGTTTTTCAAAGCACATAGCACTTGCCTGAGTTTATTTCCCTTCTTGCTGGAATATTTCCTCTAAATGTATTTTCAGTTTTTCAGTCTGGAATATTTCCTCCAGACATATTTTCAGACACTTGGAGTCTTGCATGCTTCATAATATCTTTATATTACACTAACTTAAATGATAGGTTAACTGGACATAAAATAGTAGGTTTGAAGTTCTTTTCCTTCAACAATAAAAATTTTTAAGCCATTATTGTTTCATATTCAAGATTCTTGGTGGGTTATGTAACATTAATCTGATTTTTTCCCACAGCTCCTTTTTTCTGGAAACTTTTAAAGGTTGTTTGTCTTTAGAAACTTAAATTTTACTGTAATGTATTTAAGTGTGTTTTTTTCCCATCTTTATCCTATTTGAAATTCTATACACTCTTTCATTCTTAGAATTTTAATCTTTAATTTTGGGGAATTCTCATTCATCAAAGGTTTCCTTTCTTCTATTTTTATCTCTGGAATTCTTAGTAAACAAGTCATCTCCTTAAATGTTTCCCTCTGCATATCAGGCTCCATGCTTTTTGTTCTTGTAGGAAGATTGCAGATTTCTCTGCAAGGGAGATAGTATTTATCTCATAAATGAATATTACTTACTTTTGCCATGAAAATTTCCCTTTTGCAGAAATTAGTTACCAGAGACTACAATGCCCAAAGTGAGCCACAAGAGGTCAGCCAGCCACCAAGAAAAGCACTGCTCAATTTCTTAGCACTGCTGAGTCACCATGGTAGCTGCATGGCCTGCAACATTCCTTTGGCAGGTCTTCTCTGAACAGTGCTCATCTCTTCCCATGTGAACGCTTACGCTACAGAGTTGGTAGCAGGAGCAGCTTACTAGCCAGCCATTCTTGAGTTTGCAATTTGAGATGCAACAGTCCTGCCACTATTGCTTCCTGCTGAAATTCTTGCAATTCGCAGACTTAATGCTTAGCAAAAACCCTTAAGAATGAACATTTTCAGAAGGTATTAGAGTCAGCTCTGACATTTACAGGTAAATGGGCAAGTTTAGGCAAGGAGTTTGGGCAAGTTGCCGAACTCCTTAAGCCTGGTCCCCCTCATGTAGATAATTTGGGGATAATGACTCCTACCCATCAGGGTATTGTGGGGATTCAGTGAGATGCCTCTAGCATAGGTTAACACTAAAATGATAGTCTGTTTTTCCCTGTTTTGTAAAATGAATGGGGTAGGGAGGGGGTATCTCTAAACTCCCATACGGAAGAGTCAGTGTTAAAATAAATTGCAGTTGTTCCTGGTAAAGGTCCAACACAAAAAGATATTAGTTGGTCATGGGCAGTTTCTGCGATTATTTATCAGACTAATGTGAAGGAAAGAGAAGAGAGCTGTGTGCTACTGGGGAAGAGACCCTTCTCGAGGTCTGAGAGCCGAGGTTTTTAGTCTGCTTCTGACTTATGGGTTATAAGACTCAGGCATCTGCTAAATCAGTCTTAGTTGACTCACCCATGAAGTGGGGCTGACATAGGTAAAAGATGTGAGGAATAATGAAATCATGTGTGTTAAACTCTTTGTACCCACATAGATACTATCTGCATTTGAAAAATGGGCTTATTAAGGCCTCCCTTAAAGGGTTTTGAGAAAAACAAGTGATTGCATAAATTGATTGGCACAATTCTTGGAATATATAGAAGACAGGAGCTTTAAAATACAATGATGAAGCACCATTTAATAGCCAAGCCTAAAACTGTAAAGTATGGATATTAAGAACTGGAATCCAGAGCAGGGCAAGCAACAGCTCCCGGGCGGGGCAGATGACACCATTCTCACATAAGACTGGACAATACAGGCTTGCTTCTGCCGTCCCCATGGCAAGGTGGTGTCTGTCCAGGGAACAGGTTTAATGAAGGCTTGGTGGGAGGTAGATGAGCAACAGACTGATGCACTACTCACTTTTCACTTTGAAAATGGCCCCCCTTCGATCCTTCTCTGTGCAGCAGGTAATCAGGTGGAGAGGCTGCTTGTGGACAGAGGCCCTGGTATGGGGCGAGCAGGAAGAGGGGCCAAAGGGGGCTCTCTTTGAGAGCCCCGACTTGTCTGTGTCACGTGGTACTTGACTTCCTATATATATATAAATATATATATATAATCTCCCAACTTAAACAAACCATGAATTCTTCGAATTTAGTTCAATTCAAGCATGTTTTTATCACACACAAGGCACCGTGCTGGGAGCTGAGGTGTCAGAGATGAACAGAATGTGGTCCCTGCCCAGAGGTTAGCTCAGTGATGAGTGGGAGGGAGGCACAGGCCACGATGCAGGAATGCATAGGTGCTCCAGGAGAGCAGAGGAGCGGGGCGAGGGGTGCTGAGGAAGGGATGCCTGTGCTGAAATTAGAAGGATGAATTAACATAGCCTGGCAAAGTCAGAGGAAAGAGGACAGGAAGGCAGAAGGCTGACCTGAGCAGATGGACCACCGTAAGCCAAGGCACGAAGCAAGTCTGAACAGTGTGGAGGTACTGGGGTTCTGGAGCATTGAGGCAGTAGAGGCAGATGAAGCTGGCCAGGTAGGCTGCGGCCATTTGTAGATGATCTGAAACGGAGAAGCCATCTTACGCCTCTCCCAAGATCTTCAAAGCAGGATTCCCTGGTCTAGCCACAATATATACCACCTACACAACTGCAGATTAATGAATGAGGTGGGGGTTGGGGAGAGGCACCGGCAGGGCCGCTGGCCACAGTCTCACCCTTCGTCTTTATTACACCTGAAATCACTTCCCAGAGCGCCTGGGTGACCTCTCCAGAAGAGCCAGGTCCTAGAAATGCCACACACTGACTTTTTGAAAAAGAGAATATGTAGTTCAGCAAGAAAGACTGTTTTTTTGTTTTTTTGTTTTTTTGGCAGGCTTGACAGAGAGGACCCAGGATTCAAATTGAGCAAGGAAGGTTGACAGGAAATAGAATTTACCAGGTACCAGGGGATGCCAGGAAGGTAACAGGACGGATAGACCGGACTCCTGAGTTGTCCTAGCTAGCAAAAGTCTCTGTCCATTGGCAGCTCAGGCTGAAGAGGGAGCTCGTCCAGATTTGCTGAAGTTGAACGCCCTTCAAAGACCCGATGGGAGCACTTCCCTTTGTCTCCAAAGGCCAGCCTGCTCCCTCCGCTGGTGCGATGGTGGCCCGGATCCCCCAGACCCCCCACGCTAACCACAGGGAACTGTTACACGTTGCTGTGAGTTTGCCCATGAAGCAGGCTAAACGCTTAGCTGTGCTTGAACAGTGGACCAAGTCAACGGGAGTTACTTAGTAAACATGAGCGTAGACAGGGTAAGGTGGTAAACATGGGGAAAGCTTTAAAGAAGAAGGTAGTTCACAGATGGCACTGAAAACAGCTGATGGTGTTAAATACAGATTTTTAAAAATTGCAGTTTGTTGGGAGGTTGTTTTGTTGTTTTTTTCTTGGTCTGTTCCAAGGGAAAAACACCAGCAGACGCTTCTGCTTTGTGTAACCTGGATTCTTCAGGCAACTCCCACCAGAAAGAACGAACTTGGTATGTTTGAGTTGGTCCTTAAATATTTCCTCAAGTTTCCTTGCTTGTCTGTGTTATTTATAACCAAGTGGTTCGTTCACGGGGGTAGAACTTCCCCAGGCTGCCTTGAGCGGGACTATTTATCACGGCAGCAGCTGGAGATAAACTGGACACAAAGGGGATTTGTATCTCAGGAGGGTCGGTTCCGAGATACGGAAAGCGAAGGAATTTTCTCATTAGTAGGAACTCAAGAGTGGGGGCTCTTTCACTGTGTGCAGACGGCCCGGGGGGAGGGCGTCCTGGAGGGGCAAAACACTTGAAGATGCTTTCACCGGACAACTTACGGTCTCCAGGGTGGATTTCCTTGGGAGAGATGAAAGACACTAAATGCCATCTGCTTTCATGAAGCCGAATGGAGGGGGAGCATCCATCTGTGTGGATGCATTTCTTTGTGTGGACTTAATTACTTGTTCCTACTCACAGCGGGAGCCACAGTGGGGGCTCCAAATGGGGTACCCTGAACCACGTGGTGGGCTCAGCAGGGGGCACTAGGGGACAGAAGCCCATGGGTCCCTGACTACCAAAACCTCAGAGAAACCCATCACTGAATTACCAGCTAGACCGAGCTGGGAAACTTGAGGTACACTGGGGTGGGGGGTGGTGGTGGTGGGGATGCTGGGAAGGGGGAAGAGCAGAGACTGAGGAGAAAACAAGTAGCTGAAGCACAAAGAGTTCTAGAACATTCCCAGGATCCCATCAACTGGATTCCAAAGTCCAAAAGCAAAGTAAATTGATCATGAAGGTGTACTCTGAGTTAGGGGCAGCCCTGGATTAATTCCTTAAATCCTGAAAACCACCCAGAGTTCCCCACCAGCACATGCACAGACTTTAGAAATGAAGTGGATTTCCTAATGGCCTCTTGATGGTCAGTTTCCTTTTGACACTTCTGTAGGCAGACTAAGCCCAGTGGATCCAAACACTCAGTTAAAATTAATGGCCCCTCCCATGGTGTGCACAGGAGCTTTTGACTGCATGGACAGGGTAGTACCCGCCTCATCCTCTGGCAGCATGGTGAGGGAGAGGAGTGTATGACTTGTCCATGGATGTTTCGACAGTGCCCTAGACAGCTCTTAGCTCAGGGTAGGGCCGTGGATATGTTGTCTGAAGAAATGCATCTTTGTATCCCCACACCTTAAACCAAGGGCTCAGCTTGTAGTACAGCATTAAAAAATGACATACACACATCCATTTGAATACTTAAAATATTTCCTCAAAACATGTTTACCTTGCAAGTTTTCATACTTGAGCTTAGCACCAAATAGCTACTTTGCATAATAGGAGGAAGGAAAGGCACATTATAGACACATCTCACACTTGAGTGGCTGCAATGGCAGATCTTGACACCACCCCAAGGCTGCCCTAAGAATAGTCACTGGAGCATGCACATAAAGTCGCCGTTGCATTTTCAGGGCCTTTTTTTTTCCTATGCATGGAATATGCTGGATTGGTTTTTGTATTATTCCTGCCTTCTCAGAACAATATGCTTTCCCCCACTGCAGACAGCAAGTGACCCTACAGAGTTCTGTTCTCTTCTTGCATCTCCTCTGAGACTTGGCCTCAAGCCTGAGACCCTTCTAACCTGAAGCCAGGGAATCCCTGTGCACTGAACTCAACCCCTAAACCTAGTTACGGGGCAAGGGAAGAGGGTTGGGCAGAAAGGTCCCACCCTCTCCCCTTTAGAAATGTGTGTGGCTTCTGTGAACAGATTAAATATTAAATGTCTCTTTTCCCTTCCTCCTAACCCCTCTCCACCGTCTTCTTTTTAAGGAGGCAAGGGTCTGGCCAGCTCTCAGCTGTGAGTATTCTGAGTCCCTACATCTAATGCTGGTCTGGGGGTGGCAGTGGTGCAAAGGGGCTTCAAGCCAGCTTTTACCAAGCCACATTCACCCAGTGGGTGTCCTGGGGAGAAGGTCCCTCAGAGTAATTGCAGGAAGTACCTAAGTCAGTAGCTCTTGGTATTTTACTGACATTTACTGATGCCTCCCTTTGAGACTGACAGAAGCTCCTCCCAGAAGAATGCATGAGTATGCACACAGGGCTCCATCCCCAACTTCGGGGGATAGGGCCATGGACTCTAGGCAGAGAACCACTGGCACAATGATCTGATGGTCACCTGAACCTCCTCCCTGCCTCCTCCTGAGGGAGGTTCTGTGAACATCATGTGTCATGCACCCCAAATGTGCTAGGACAGGGATGGAAGAGGAGGGACACTTTCACAGCTGCCAGCCAGCTGGGGAATGGAAGGCATATTTTAAAAGACTTTTCCCCCAAGGGTAGGGGATTGGCAGCAGTTCCCTCTTCCTCACTTTCCTATCTCCTTAATTTTCCTCACTCTTCCAGGCCTTCAAGGACAAAATGTCAACTCTTCACCAGACAAGAAAACCAACTACTTCCCATCAATCAGGAGAAAAACAAAACAAGCAAATCAAACCAAATCATTTTATTGTGCAGTTTCCTTCTACCAGAATATTACTAAAAATATAAATATAAAATCTCTAGAAAATACTCAGAATAGATCTGTAATCTTCTTCCTCCCCCAAATTGGGACAAACCTCCTTGTTCCTTAAAAATCGACGTACTACATGTCTGTCTTCATAGCATCCACATACAAAACACATAGATAATGCTCTCTCTATACAGGCAAATACATTATTCTCCTGCCAGGTTCTGGAAGCTCACCCTCTGATCTATCAGGGTGAAGCTACATGCTGAATATGGGAATTGGGGCTGGGATTGTGGGGGAGTAATGGAGAGAAAAGACCCAGTGGCCTCAACTTCCTGATATGGAGATAGAAGACAGATTCTTCATGCCTACTTTTTCCTAGCCCTTGCGTGGCCTGGGCTGACTGCCCATACAGAGAAGCTGGACTACTGGGATCTGTGTGTGTGGTTGACCACAGAAAGGTCAGCCAGGAGGGGCTCTGGATAGAAGCAAGGGCTGAGCCCATAGCAGGAGAGAGTTAGTAGTTGTTTCTGCTGGGCTCTGGGCAGTGCTTAGCCCCTAGCACCAGGCAATCTCTGCAGCATCTAGGACCAGATTTCCTGAAGTAGCAGCAGCATCCCCCTTAGCATGGGAAATGGACAAGATGTAGAGATTCACAGAGAAGCGAGCTGGAGATTGGAGCAGGATCCCCTGACCTCTTGCTTGGTATCAGACACAAATCCAAGATCTTCTAAATCACTCAGGTGATGGTCCTGAAACAACCTGGCAGGACCCCCTTGTTCTCCTGTGTCTAGGGCCAGTTCTTCAGCAGTGGTCTGGGTGTGGAGAGCAGGATACTTAAGCCCAGGCCTGAAATTTCTGCACCCACGGCTACATTACCTGGCCAGAGTTGCTCTAGTCTCTGGGGGAAAAGCAGTCCCAGAGAACGGTTGAGTTTCACATCAGAGAAGCAAACTGAGCTCTTGGTTTGTAAAGCAGCTAAACTGGACTTGTTCCCAGGATGTGTATTTAGATTCTCTACCCCCATCCTCCAGCTCAAGCTGTGTGTTTTGTGCAATACCCTAAACCAATCTGTGAGGACTCATTCACAAGACTCAAAATGCCAGCCCCAAGAACCTCTCTGACCATTAGGGTCACATATCACATCCTAGGAAATGCCCTCGGAGCAAGGCAGGATATACACATCTAGTAATAACACCCCTGCTCGCTTCACCAGGGTCTGCAAGGCCCCCGACTTGTGCACAGACCCTTTTTGGGGAAGGGAGACCAGCTCTGCTGTGAGCACGTGGTGAAGCAATGCTTTCCAGGGCAATAGAAGATGGGGAGAAGAAAAGGGGTGCAAGGGCTGTGGTAAGGAGCCGCAGCTGCAGATGCAAGAATGCATAAGGAGCAGTCCATGCCCTTGTTGATTCCCTGAGGCTCCCAGTTCTATAGGGGTGAGCTTGGTGGTACAAAGGTGAGCACAGGCTTGGAGAGGAGATGAACTGAAAAATGGGCACCCCAGAGCTCGTGGGTGGGAAGGCAGCAGGAATCACAGGCCTGCAGTGGGGACGGCCAAACGGCCCATCTGGCTGGCTGTACCATTCCCAGCCTTCTCCTGGGGAACTGGTCATCTTGTTCAGGGGAAGGAATGTTTTCTTCTTGCTGCAAAGGCCCCCAGTGTTGAGGTCACCCCCTTACACGGCTTCCTGGCCACAGGAAGACAGCAGGTCAAGACCCCTGGTGGGAGATAGGAACACAGAGTAGGGTTAAGCCAGGAGGCAACCAGTGAGGGCTGGATGAACTGTATCTATCCGTAACATAGACTGTGCAGGCAGGAGCAGAGAGAAGCAAGTGACATCAGGATAAGGGGGAGGCTGGCCAGGGGCCCTCCAGGGAGGTGCAGGGCAGTGGGAGGCTCAGGCAATCGCAGTGCAAGGGCAAAGAGCACCTGTCGCTAAACTAAGGGATTTGCCTCCACAGTTCCTATCGCAGCCCAATCTCTCAGGTGCGTCATTTGGATTCACACACTAGGCAACTCTCACCCTACCACACCCCCTAACCCAGCCTCTAGAAGGGAGTCATCTCAGGCTGTGGGGTGGCCCCTGAAAAACTGCTCTGCTCCCCAGGCTGGTTTTGCTTTCAAGGTCTTCTCTACTATGTCTGTTCTGGATTCTTGTAGGACCTCTCCTCGCATGCTAAAAGCACTCCCAAGTTCCTGGGCCCTCGCCGCAAACAAAATCCGAACATGTTCTGCTGCTTCTGCTGAGGGCTGCCAGGCTGTCTGGTCTTTCCTTCTGCACAGGGAGCCCCAGATCAGCTGGTGGCTTCCTCCTGCTGGTGCCTTCCCCAGGCGGGCAGGACTGGGGCAGGGTCTCGGGGGCTGGCTCTGCGCCCTGACCCCCGGGAGTACTCACTTGGTGTTCTGATCTGACTAGATGGGAAACACCTAGAGAACCCATCCTGAACAAGGCGGCTGCTAAGTCTTGGGCTGGTGACATCTCCTCTGAACCCTACAGTCAGGGAAGGGGCAAGTTGGCAACCAGGGGCTGTGCTGCACTGGGACCAGGAGAAGCCACCGCAGCTGCACTGCAGTTAGGGTCAGGGCGGGTGGTTTTCTGGGTCAAGGCCCATCATCAAGCCAGACCCATCATTCCATACCCAGCCAGATTCTCCCTGAGGCAGGGAGCTCCTGGGCCATCAAAGAGGAAGGCGAAGAACAAGGGTGTGGGACAGAAGTGCTGGGGAGAAGGCAGCATGTGGGAGACAGGCAAGAGGGATTCCTCCTGCAGGACCCCGTGCCCAGGGCTAGTGGCCTTGCAGTTCACTGGGAAATCAAGACAAGCTTCAGAGCAGAGGAGCTCCAATATCCAAGTCCTGCTGTCAGCACTCACAGATGCTCATGGAAAATTAGGATCTCGGATGGCATCGATTCCTTTTGCCACTCTGCAAATTGACTCTAACCAGGGCTGCTCATGGGCTTCTGGCTATAACTTCCCTGGTCTGAGAAATGACTCTCTGAGGGTGCAGTAAGATCAAGGAGTAGGGTGGGGTAGAGGAAGAGCCAGTGTGCATAGCAGAGAAGCGAACAGAGGGAAAGTGCAGGGTGAAGCTCAGCAGGGAAGAGAAGGAACTCTACTCAAAGGACAGCAGGTCTGGGTGGGGGCCATCATTGTCAAGGCTGGAGGTCCGTGCCCGAGGAGGGGGACTGCTGCCCCCCTGGGGCTCAGCCAGGCTGATGGGGCTCAAACTGAGTTTGAGGCCGTTTCTCTCCATGAGGCCAGGAGAGGAGGCCCTTCTCCACTCAGTCATTTTCAGCTTGGATTCGTCCTGGCTGTCCTTGTGGAGTAGGTCAGGAACTGACAGGGACACCTCTCCATTGGGCAGAGCTTCACCCCCATCTGCCGTTTCCACAGTGGCCTCTGGCTGGGAAGTGTCTGCTGGGGCAGGCTCTCTTGGAGCAAGGGCAGTGGGAGAGGAGCCCTGGGGCTGCCCAGGGGACAGCTCTGTCCCATAGTCCAGGCTGCTAAGGACAGGCTGCGAAGAAATCAGCATGTCTTGGGTGGTCTTCAGAGCCCGAGGGGTCCGCTTCTTTGCTGTGGGAGGTGGAGGATCCAGTCGAGGGAATGCTTCTTGCAGGGCTGACCTATGGGGATGAGGATGATAAATAGGCATGTTTGAAGGATGGAGGGACACCAGCCACACTACATTCTCGCTTCTCTAACTCTTCCGACTTGCCCAAACACTGAGTGCTTTGTCCTTTGTGTTCTTCTTCATTTAGTGTGTAGGTTTTAGCAACTTGAGCATAATAACCGGCTTTTGGCCTGCTACATCTTCACTCAGTGTTCAGAGCAGCCCAAAGTGTTGCTATGGGAGACAGGATAAAAACCTCTAGGGAGCTGTGTCATAGCAGATCCATGAGGCGCGTCATTGGGGAACGTATTTCTGCAGAACATCAAGAACCTATGCCCTGAGCCTGGGATGGCCATTACCACCTCAGAAATAAAAGCGCTTGAAACAGGGCCTGGAAAAGACCAGTAGGAATAAGGTGGAAACATGGGAGCTGCTGCAGCAAGCTCCTTCCCTCTCTTGGCCCTCAGTGGGACCTGACTGATACAGCCCTCCCCACCACTAACAGTCCATGGCACTGGTCTCAGGTATGGCCCCCCTGGGCCTGGCCCCCATCCCTGGTCATTCTGATTCATTAGATTTTGGTGGGGATCCAGGCTAGTCAGTATTTCTAAAAGGCTCCCCAAATGATTCTGGCAAAAAACTCTGGATGGTAAACGCTGCTACAGGGGCTTGGAGCTCTGACTGAAACTTTGACCTGTAGACTGGAGAGGTTCATTATGCTATGTTGGTGCATTCTAGCCTGACAGGCCATGTGGTCCTGGGGGTGAGGGTGGGGGGCTGGGTGGCAGTAGCTGCCAGCAGGGTTAAGGTGAGGACCACAGTAGGCTCTGCATTTAGTAGACTCCTTATCTTTATCTGGTTCTGTTGCTTCTGCCACAGGAAGTTCTAGGGGCCAAAAGGACCCCGCACTAGCAGGGACCAGAGAAATTGGTTGTTTATTCTAATAAGAATCTTGGAATATTTCTCTTTGAAAGTCACTTTATGGCTGCAAATCATGACCTACAGGTAGTTTGCACGGTCCTACAATGCCTGTTTATGTTAGTGTGCCTGACAGTTCCTTATCTGCTACTGGAATTTTCCCCCCTAAATCTTTAAAAAGGATTTTGTGTGACTTCTGGTTTGGTTCTCCTGTAGGCCAATGACAGTCTTTAACACCAATCACAGCATGTTAACGTTGGAAAAGCAAAAAAAAAAGGGCAGCAGGTCTATTCCCCTATCTGAAACCCGAATGCCTACTGCAGGACTCTTGCCAAATCTATAGCCACCTCCTTTCAAATGGGGCCAGAGCCAGGAAACTGGCTTCCTCCCAAGTCTGTGCAACCCATCTCTGGGCAGCTCTAAATCTTTGGATGAATTTCCTTATGTTGGACTGAAATTGGCCCCCTCCCAGATTTACCGTCTGATTTGGGTTTATTTCCTGGGCTAAGATTGGACAAGGCCAATCTTCCTTCCATAAGACAGCCCTGGGGTTAAGACATCAGCTCCAAAACAGACCTAGGCCCACACTACACTCTGATAATTACTAACCTTGTGACCTTAAATAACTCACTTTACCTCTCTGAACTTGAACTATCTGCAAAATGGAAATAATATCATCTGCTTCACAGGGTGGTTGTGAGGCTTAGAGGCAAAATGATGTAACTGAGGAACTGGGCACAATGCTAAGGATGTGATGGATGCACAATAAATGCTAGCTGTGGTTTTGGACACTGAGAACCCATGAACATCAGCCGTTCTTTCAACTGGTCTTCATATGACAATTTCAGGTCCCTTCATCAGGGTTGCTCTCCCAGTTTGCCCGTGTATCCCCCCCTTCAAGTGTGTCCACAGACCTGCAGGAATGTTGGGGGGAGAGGGGCTCACTCACCTTTCATCCTCCAGCAAGGTCCCTGATGCCAGGTCAACCCCACTTGCCAGCTGGGCCCCTGCGGTCTTGTTGATCTCCATCACACCCACACTGCAGAGGCCTGAGGGCTCTTTTCTCCGCAGGAAGTCATTCACTTTGGCCCCCATGACTTTGCCAAGGTTCTTGAGGTGCTGGCTGCTGCCTGCCCAGAGTCCTGGCCCTCCAGGCTCCACCGAGCCCAGCACGGCTGAGCTGGGGGCTGCAGGCCTGGACAAGTGGGGGAAGGAGCAGCTCGACTGCAGCTTTGGAGTCACAGCTGTGTTCAAATTCTCAAACATGCTGTGGTCAACTACAAACAAAGAGGCAAAGACAGAGAGACGGATGAGTAGGGAGTGAGCAGACCCCTGAGCATATGTCTCTGCTTATCTTTTCCTTATAAGTACTGCCCCAAATTTATAACTTCATAAGACTCTGGACATATTCAAGAAAGAGCCAGCCAAGACACCCTTGAAACTTTCCAATCTGGTTTTCTTGATGGGACACAGGAGCAGAAACTCTAGTTCTGCCCCACCCAAGTTAATCGGTGATTAATCCTAGCCATAAAAAAGCTAACATCCCTTTAAACCTCCTTGACTCATGGCTTGACTCCATTACCTTGGGGCCACCGGGCCCTCTGAGGCAGAGAAAAAAACGAAGATGAAGCAAACGTGGTGTTTTTACATGGCCGTGAGTATGTGTCAATGCATGCTCTCTGACTCAGGCACTGGGAAAGAAGCTGGTGCAGGGATGAAAAGTATGTGGCTTGGAGTCAGAAGCTCCCTGCTGAAAAGCCACCAGTACAGCACATCTTATGGAAAACAGCCCCACAGCTGCCCACTTCTCCTGAGGTGAAACTAGGGAGAATGGGCACAGTAGCCTTTCTTTTTTTGTTTCAACAGAGACATCGCCTTCTGGACCAGCTACCTAGATCTGCCGAATTCCAAGGGTTATAGGTGGATGGAAGGAGTGGAGCTCTTCCGCCACAGTCTTCACCTCTGTAACTGCCCCTAGCCTATGCACAGGGGAAAGTGCCACTATAGGGGAGATATGTCAAGGCGCTTGGATGAGGGCATTGCTCTGATATGGTAGCAGAGTGTACAGATTAAGGCTGGGCTGGCTCCAGGATCCCAGAGGGGGACCTATCACACTAGCAGGGGTCCTGCCCCCCAGTGAGGCCATCAACTCCTGATTACCTGCTTAAGTGCATCTTGCCATGTCATTCACTTTTGCAAAATTTGCCTATTATATCCCACAGCTGTCTCATTTTTTTTAATCACAAAATCTGCAAACTAGCAGAGGAGTCCTTGGAAACTAAACCATTTAACTCTTTCTCCGAACCAGAAAGTACTGGGGTCACCATGGAACCAGGGCAAATGTTCAAGCAAGGCCCATTGGGGAAGGCAAACCCTCACCACTTCCTGGCTCATATATATGTGGTGGTTTCCTTAGTGATTTTAAGTGAATTTGCAGGGCAGACATATTCATTTTTAAACAGGACATACTCATTTTTAAAAGTGTGACTACCACAATCAGCTCTCTAGGTGGTTTTTAGGGTGTGAGCTCCTATTAATATTATAATTATCATTCATCTTATTAAAACACATTCTAACACAACTTTCACATTGTGCTCCATTTTGATTTCCTATACCTCTTGTTTTAGTCTATAAAGTACACTGAATTCTTAATTTAAAGGTAGCCCATGATACATTCTCACTGCAATTTTGTAAGTCTTTCTGATAAGTCCACCTTGTCTCTAGAAAAAATGGTAAGCTTCTTGAGGGGATGTAGCATCTTAAGTGCTTTTGTTTCCTGCAATGCCTGACAGGACCTTGCACATCAGTAAGCATTCAATAAATCAGTTTGGCTTTCATATGAATACTTAAAAATTGGCTTCATGGTGGGCTGAAATTTTAGGGAAACTGTTCCCAAGCTTTTTTTTTCCTGTATAAAAAGCACGCCAAAAATTCTCCCTTGGGAGTGGTCCCTGTGGACTCTTGAGGTGAGACCCACTTCTCTGCAAAGTGGGACCCTGACAGAGCTTCCTTCACGCCCATACCTACAGATACGCAATGAGCCTCTTTCCTGTTTATGGCACTAATGAGTCCCCAAACTCTGCCCATCCCTTCCTTAGGACGAGTGGCTTGGTGGTTCAGCCAAGAATGGTGAGGGAGGACACAAAGATGACAGAACCCAGGCCGGGTGGCCCTCCCCAGCAGCATTCCCCCAACATGCACAAACCCAAGAGGGAACATTGGGGGTATGAGTCACCCACAAGGAAGGGCATCTTACCTGACCAAGAAAGGGGCTCGGAAGGCAGGTGGGAAACAAACGAGAGAGAGATGCATTTTACGTAGTGACCAACCACTTTGAGAGTGTCACCTCCTGCCTGGGCCACCAGCAACAACATACTGAGAGGATACAGCAGGCAAGACAGAGGCTCTGCTTCTAAAAGTATAACAAGCCCTGGAATGAGCAAATACCCATACACTTCTCAAAAACACATTTTCCCCGAAAATTTGAGCCTTCTTACATTACATATATTTCAAGTTCTCAGTTGTCAGTGGGAGAAAAGCGATGGGTCAAGGCAGAAATTCTAAGCCCTTTGGATTCTGTTGACATCATCCATAACGATGCTATTTTCCATGTATATACCACTAGATTTTAGATCAGGAAGCTAATCATCCATTCCAACTGTCTAAATTAACAAAATGGGAAAACCAAGCAGCAGAGAGGCTGCCCAACATGACACAGGTATCTAATGGCAGGTGGGGATTAGAACTCATCCACACGTACTTTCAGAGCCACACTCTTTCTCTGCACCATGCTACCCCCAATGACAAGGCCAATGCCCTCTAACTTGCCAAAGAATGCAGGTTCAACTTGAATCCAACTTGTTCTAATGTTCCAAACATTAAAGTGGAAGGAACACAGGGAAATCATGTTCTCCACACCGCCCTTCAAATGCTGAAGCACTATGAATAACCATCCACACAGGGAGACAACTCTAGGCTCTTGGGTGCCAAAGTGAACACACACTTACACAGGCTCCACGGCAGCCCTAGACCTTCCAGCATACACATATCCACCATTTAGATCTAGAACACCATCATGTATCCAACCGATCCATTGTGATTATCTAGAATGGGGTATTTGCAGCTTATCTCCAAGGTGCCAAAATCAATCATCTTGGACCTTACCCCATATCCCACTCGTAGGCTATCCACTAGTTTTATGACAAACAAAAAGCAGACAGGTAACCCCTGCCTCTCTCAAGTCCACAGCCTCACCAGCAAATTGAGCTTAACTTAAAGTGAGCAAAACGGTACTGAGCAAGCCAGCTATTTCTGTTTTAGTCACTTGCTAGAAACAGACAATACTGACAACTTAAAACAACATGTGGTCCCTATTAGGAAATATACATTGAAGTATTTAGGGGTAAATGACGACGAAGTTTGTAACTTAACTTCAAGTAGTTCAGAAAACGAACTTAGGTACACATAACACACACACAGAGGAAGAATCGATAAAGCAGATGGCTTAAAACGTGAACAAGAGGTAAATCTGGATACAGGGTGTACAGATGTGTCTCAAACTAATTTTATTTCTGCAGCTTTTTACACATTTGACTTTATTTCTAAATAAAAGTAATTCTAATAAAAAGCCTCTCCCTCCATAAACAAAACAAAAAAAATATTGGGTGGAGGTCATTCAGAGACGACAGAGATTCCAGAGCTGGGGGGTGGCAGTGGCTACACAGAAAGGTGATAGTAAAGGCAAAATAAGGGGGGGGGTACACAGATAATACCACTATTCCACCTCTATTATTTTCTTCCTTCTTCCTCAGGGCAGGCCACTGAGGAATAACAGGTCAGACAAATCTAAAAGATGTTTTAGCTAACTTTGCCTTGCAATAGACTCCAGCCCATCTTTTAAAGGGGTAATGTGGCTGGGGGAGTAGAATCACATGACCTCTTGTGATGTCAGCTGCCCTCAGAATATTTATCGTCTGGACAACCCAACTAGCCTGTTAGGAGCAGATGTGTGGTTTCCTTGCCCTATAGTAGGCAGAATATGGAGAATTTCTCACTTCTCAGCATTTCTGGACCTCGAATCTCTTCCTCTACCATGAGCACTTTTCCTGATATTATGTCCTCACATGCCACCAGCTTACCAGGTAAACTCTGGTGCCACTAGGGCCACAAAGATGTGGTTTTTTTGAAGTTTTTAATTGAGTACTCTACCAGATGATGTTATAGGACCACAATTTAGTGAGAGACTCAAATAACACATGGGGAGAAAATAATTTTTCAAATTGCTGCATTTGTGGTAAGTAGTTCCTGCTGTTTATTAATTTCTGGCAAGGGAAGGATGGGGGAAACATTTGCCATCTAAGTTTTTTCCCCTTGGAATCTGTATGAAATGTCAAGGTAGCCGTCTCTCTACATGAAGAATATGCACTAGTTTTAGCTCTGTTGGGCAAATTGGAGAAGGTCCAAACTTATCAAACTACTCAATAGGGGTCCAGAAGGAAGGGTAACTGATGAGCATGGCTAAAGTTGGGGTGTTCTAAGGACTTGCTACTCAAAGTGTGGTCCCAGACCTGCAATGTCAGCATCACTCGGGAACTGGTTAAAAATGCAGAATCTCAGGCCCACCCCAGACGGCAGGTGCAATGAATCAAAACCTGCATTTTTAACAAGATCCCCAAGTGATTCCTATCCACAGTCCTTTATCTATACATATGGTATCTATAAATAGGTCTCTAAAACTTAGCACAGCTACTGCTCTGGGATTGGTGCAGGTCTGCTTTTATCCAAGCATTACCAGCCACTCCAAGGTGTGGCGGGCAACAAGGGACCACCCGAACCCCTTCTGGCTACAGGCATTAGATGTTTCAACTGGAGAATCAGGCTTTTCATCCTCCCAGGGACTGTGAGAGCAGAGCTCCCTCTTTGCACCCTGCAACCCTGAGCAACCAGAGGCCTGCAATGCAGAGTGAAGTCACATATGTGGGAAACTGCAGGAAGGTCAGTGGGCCAGGCAGAGAGGCATCTTCTGGGCCAAGTTTTAAATTTTTCTTTGGAGAGGATCTTAGCCGTGTCTCAATGAAACTGCTCCACTTGGATGTTCCCAGTGTGTCATACAGAATAGCCTTGCCTGCCTGCATGCAAGGGAGCTCATATACTGCTTTGGCTTTGAGATACCCTGAAATACTGAGGGTGAGCCTTTAGGTGTGTCTTGGGTGGGGGGAGGTCCCCAATAAGAGGGCTCCCAATATTGCTCAGCTCACCAGAGCACTTCTTCTGTAACCCAGACATTGCAGAGGCTGCAGCACCTGCTGAGGCATCCGGCCCAGCCCAGCCCAGGCCTTGCCGCCCCACTACCAAAGTAGGGCTCTCCAGCATGGGATGCATAACATGGTGCCCTCACCAGATGAAGCCACCTCTGACCCTGGTGTGCATGTGTGCAAAGCTGGGCCCGGACCGGGGCTGCTCCCTTAAGAGATGGGTGCTTGTACACGGGGTTGCCACATGCTGTGTTTTCATCTACAGTCTTCTACCTGGCTCTTCTTTCTTTAGCAGAGCCCCACAGGCTCTGTGGAGGCTTCTGACCTCCCTTCTCCTGTCTCTCAAGATGGCATGTAGGAGCAATTCCTGCCTGGGTAG
Source organism: Tamandua tetradactyla (assembly GCF_023851605.1). Classification (NCBI taxonomy): domain Eukaryota; kingdom Metazoa; phylum Chordata; class Mammalia; order Pilosa; family Myrmecophagidae; genus Tamandua; species Tamandua tetradactyla. The sequence continues at coordinate 15,507,148 of NC_135330.1, read as the reverse complement.
GTGGTTGAGGGAAGATGGGCAGGGAGGTAGGCAAAATGGCCACATCGAGACACTGCTGGTGGAAAGAGGGACTGCAGAGAGCCGGAGGGCCGGCTGTCCTCGGAGCCACCTGTTTGTGTCTATCCTTACAGAAGGAAGGAGACAAGGTGTCTCCAGGGAGGTAAGGGCTGACAAATACCAAGGTTTGGTGATTGAAATAGGCCCTCCTCTGCAGGGATCAACCTGCCCTGTGCACCAACAGCAAAAGAAAGCTGCAGGAACGAAAACGTTAGACTGCTCTCCCCACCAAATCTTCCACCCACTCTCAGAATTGTAAGCGAGAGGGGCCGGGCAACCCGAGGACACATCTGACTGCTTCCCTCCTTGCCTTTGGGCATCTCAGCCTCCAGCTCCGCAGGTCTCCCTGCTTCCTGCCCTCGGCCAGAGGCTGACACCCCGTCCTTTCCTTTGCAGACTGCACTTTGGGGGACGCCCAGACTGGGGAGCAGCTGAGACGGAACTGCACCATCTACCGGCCCTGGTTCTCTCCTTACAGCTACTTCGTGTGCACCAACAAGGAGAGCCACCTGGAGACCTACAGCTTCCCAGAGGTGCAGCGGGACGAGGGCAGGGGGGACAACTGTCTTTCCGAGGACACAGCTGAGAGCATCTGCTCCTCCTCCTCCCCAGAGAATACCTGCCCCCAAGAAGCCGCAAAGAAATCCAGGCAGGGCCTGGCCTCCGTGGACTCCATCACGTCCCAGGACATCCTGGCGGCCTCCAGACGGCTCCCTGCCCAGCAGAACGGCTACAAGTGCGCTGCCTGCTGCCGCATGTACCCCACCCTGCGCTCGCTCAAGAGCCACATCAAGCGCGGCTTCAAGGAGGGCTTCAGCTGCAGGGTGTTCTACCGCAAGCTCAAAACCTTCTGGGGCAGGGAGCAGAAGGCCCAGCCGGGAGACAGGCTTACCTCGGGCAGCTGCCAAGCCTCCAAGTAGGCCCGTGGGGCGGTGCCAGCCAGTTTGCTAGCGGACACCTCAGTAAACACTGGATGAAGCCTATTTATCTCCAGAGAGACACCAATAAATCAAAGTTAGCCACAGCCTCCTGTGTACTCTGAGGTCACCCAGCAGTACCCGCTGGCCTTCCCAGCACCCAGTCCCACTTCACTTCCCTTCATCTACCAGTTGCCTGGCAACATCGGGCTCACCTCCCTGGCTCTGTTTTTTTTTTTTTCCAAGACAATTTGGGAATGTCCTCTAAGACCCAAAGCGAGGTGCCCAGACCTGCAGCATCGGCGTCACCTAGGAACTCAAAACTGGAAAGTCTCAGGCCCCACCCCAGACCCAGTGAATCAGAAACTGTGGCCCAGCCGCGTGCATTTATCCAGCCCTCCAGTGACCCTGGTGCAGCTCAGATTCCAGACCCAAGGCCCAGGGATCCCGGCTTCCTTGTGGCCCCTGTGGGATCTGTCCGCCCCACACAAGGTGGGGGAGGGGGTGGCGCTTGCCCTGGGGGTAGAGAGGGTGGAATGTCCTCTCCTGTTTGCACAGGAAAGGGTCCAGGTGCAGGGTTCCTTCACAGTGTTAGACCACCTGAGGTGGGGGGTGGGGAGCATAGCAGGTTCTCATGCATAAGTCAGGGAAGAGGTAAGTACGGCCAGACCCCTGCCCATCACACACACCACCGCCACTCACTCAGAAGGGGCATCTGTTGCTGAAGCAAAACAAAAGGATTTTAGACCCAGGGGACAGCTGTGCATGGTTGTTTTGGGTCAAGTCAAACAGGCCAGTTAATGTGTGAAAACATCATTTCTCCCTCCCAAGCAACTGGCCGGTGGCCATCGCTGATGCTTGCTCTGCTTTTGAGCAACCTCCATGCCCCCTCTGACCCAGAAAGGCGGGTAGCATGTGGTAAAAGGAAGGAAAGAAGGGAAGGGAAGAGCAGGGAAGGGGGCGGGAAAGAGGGGAAAGAGAAAAGAAAGAGAAAAGCGGAATACTTCATAGTCTTATTTTTAGGTCTTCTTTACATCACTTTTTAACTCCCCGGGGACCCAGGGGGTCCTTTTATCACAGTGGGACATCTCTCAGGACACTGACACTCACCCTTCCTTTGTCTTCTGTCTCTCTGACTTTTGAGTGGGTGGGGTGGAAGGTCCACCTTATCCTTCCAGCAGACATATTACCTTTTCTTGAAGCCTCACTTTAATGTTTAGCAGAGCTTCTATTGCTCAGAATTATGCTGCTAAAATATCTCTTGTGGCTCATTTCCCATAAAGTACGAGCCAGCTGGGCTCAAGCCCCCAACACATCATATGCTACCTGGCCACTCCCAGCCCCCTACCCCCAACCCTCTCCTCTTCTTGTCCTCTTCTGCTATCCCCAGCCAGTGTCTACTTGCCCTCAGGGCTCCAGCTGGGCTGGGAGCTCAGGCTTGCAGGGCTCTGACCTTCCCACTCAGGCAGGACAGTCTCTGGGCAGCCCTTGGGCCTTCAGACTCTGGGCAAGTCTTTTTTGAGTCCACACTCTGATCTACTGCTTCTCTAACTGGAAAAGCCATCCAAGCCCGTGAAGCCGTCTCCTTGCACACACAGGTGGGAAAGGTCCCCTTGAAAGATCCCCTTAGTAGGGAGGGGTACAGGGAGGGGGTACACATGGGGGATAGGGAGAACCAGGAAAGGAGCTGACAACTCATCTCGTCTCGCTTCCTCCTCCAACCCCATGCTCTCTCTTCCCAGGCATCTGGATCCAGGCACAGAACATGCCACTAAAAGAGGGAAAACAATATGACAGCCAGGGACTGAGCCCAGACACCACAGCACATGCAATCGCTGCTGGGCAGGTGCTCGTGTTTTCTCCCTAAGGAGTTTCCACCCCCACCCCTTCCAATTCCTCGTTTAATGTAGCTCATTATTAGCTCAGTGACTGTCTTGATGCAGGGCTGCAAAGGCACCCAGCAAAGGATTACATTGACCAAAGAAGGGGCAACCTAAGGGTTAATGAAAAGGAAAACTAAGTGCCTGGTAACTGCTATGCGCTTTTCAATTGTAACCTCATTTACCTTGCAAAAATAGCTCTATGAGGTTTATATTACTATGCCCATCTACAGATGAGAAAATCAAGACTCAAGTTCAGTTCACTCGGTCTCAGAGGGCATGTGACCTGGTTTATCTGACTCTTCCAACCTCATTCTGACCTATGCCCGACAAAGTAATCTGCTTTCCATAATGTAAATTTTGAGAAGTCTCGCAGCTCCTTGTTTCTCTAATATTTCCTTCTGTACCAGCATCCCTCCTCTCCTATCTCTCTCTTCTACTTGCAGGAAAGCTCACATTCAGAGTTGGGCCTCTTCTTCTGAGCTGTGTTGTGATGCTACCATAATCCTTACCAGGGAGGGAGGGGGAGGAGCCTGTTTTGTTCCCAGTATGGGACATTTCTACAATTGGCCCATTCAGACTCCTACCAATTACATACTTCAGACACTTAGTCATGGGGTCAATGAAACTGTACCATCTTGATGGTCTTAGTTATATTTGAAGTATCTACAATGTAGTACTTTTTCAAGCATGCAAAACTTACTGCTATTGCCCATGGTATTCTAATGATATCTGGAATTTATAAGATGTGGTGTTGGAAGGTTCTGCAGACATGAATATAGATCAGGGTTTCTCAACAGAAGCAGTCCTGATGTTGTGGGCCAGATAATTTTTTGTGGGAAGGGACTGTCCTGTGCTTTGGAGGATGTCCAGCAGAATCCTTGGTTTCCACCCACTAGATACCAGTAGCTCCTCCATCCCTGGTTGTAACAACCAAAAATGCCTCTAGACATTGCCCAACTTCCCCTCGGGGACAAAGCACCCTCGGTTAAGAACCTCTGGCATGGACCGTGTCTACCTAAGCCACACCTGAGAGCACCAGCCTTTCTCCCTCCCTCAGGGAACACCCGAATTCCTTCTAAACACCATACTCCTCAGAACCATGTGTCGTGAAGCTGATGCCTCCTGGATTGGGAAGCGGGGTGGAGAGTGAGGGAGGAGGGCAGAGAAGGAACAGGTAGAAGAGCAGGGTAAGAAACAAGAAAAGACAATGGAAAAGCTTTTAGAAATAAGAAAGGTTTATTTAGCAAAAGCCACTACACTAGTGACAACATCCAGGGAGTAAGTGCACTTACATTGACAGAATCTTTTCCCAGAGAGTTGATCCAACAGAGTTAATGACACAACAGTTTTAGGAAGTAGAGGGGCTGGAGGGTGGCAGGAAGCAGTGAAGCAAAGAATAAATAATAGGAATCTAACCCCTAAACAAGATCAGTTGAAAGGAGTGAGGTTATGAAAAAGTCTTACAGACAGCGTTGATAAAAGCAGGAATATAAGGAATATAAGTTTTGATTCCAATATATAGTCCGTCCTGTGCAGAGAAATTCTTTCCTGGCTCCACAACTGTGGAGTCCGCTGGTACCTGGGGCAGGCTGGCCGGCTCACAGCCTCTCATCGCCTGGAAGGGAGGTGCCCCAGTATCCACTTGTCCTTCAAATAGAGCAGAGCAGAAGGATGGAAAAGAGGAAGGCAGGAGCTGAGTTAGCAGAGCGAGACGCAAGCAGGGAGGACAGGCTGACATCATTGGGAAATCAGGTCTGCAACTTTCCCTTTCCTGCCCAGTTTGCCCCAGTGGAGGGCCCCTACATCTGTCCTGTTTCCTAGTCTTTGCAGAGCATGCGCTGATTTGGTTCACACGGGGGAGGATGCTAACCACAAGCCCGTGCCCCAGGGAGGGCCTGGGCCAGAGAAAGGATGGAGCCAAGGCAAGCAGACACTACCACGAAGTGCCCCAAGAACACGAGTCTTGAATGGGTCCCAGGTCCATGTTACAGAAAACTCTGTAACAAGTCTCTCTGATTCTTCTATAACTCTCCTTCACTTCCTTTCTCCAATCCCTTCATGAGCTCTTCAAGACCATTTTAGAAACTATGTCCCACCCCCCGACTCCCCCACCCCATCCCACCACAAGCCATCTCCTACCACATTCCACACACCTAATCCACTGGTCTCTGGCTTTATCCTCAGCAACTATTTGCAGGGAGGTGGGCCTCGAGAAACTGCCAGGCATCTCACTTCCCTGGACCCTCAACTTTCTAAAAATCTAAGAGGTCCCAGACGTAAGGAACCCCGGGTTAGGATTCTGTAAGCTAGCCGGCCCAGCCAACTGGATTCTTCATGTCTGCTACTTTTAGTTTCATGGGTCTCACTTCCCTGGTTCTTGCTTCCTTTGCACATGTGGACCTACTTCCATGGTTTATTAGAAAACAAACCAAACAAAACAGGACAACCCTCCTCCAACTGAATGCATGTTAGGAGAGAACAAATCTATTGCCGATTCAAACACCCTGGAGCGTCCCATTCTCTTCTCTCAGGTCACCTTCTCTCTCTCTTTCTTACACACACGCACACATGCATGCACACACACACACGCACACACAGCTTGTCCTATTATCACTGACACCCTGGTGCACTAACCCCCGAGGAGGGCTAGTGCAAAGCTGCAATTATTTCTGAACTTTCTAGAAGATATTCCACCTGTGGCTATCAGGGTAGCACTTTCATTTATATAAATATTATAAAGCAAAGCTAGGGTTGAAGAATTCCATTTGGGGATAACCAAATTTTTACTAACTAACCCTCAAATAATACTGCAGTCTGAGTCTGTAGCTTCCAGTCCAGGCTAAATAAAGACTAACTTCCCTGAACATATGACTCCAACATGTCTTAGTTCTCTCTTTGGGCGGTTTAAAATGTTAACAGCCACTTATGGGCTTGCTGGAGCACAAGGAGCGAGGTCTCCTCACTGCCCCAGTCAGCCTGTTGTACTGAGTGGTGATCTCTAGGCCTAGATCAAGAAAGTGAAAACAATTGCGTGTGGCACTTTTAACAAGTGTGCCTGAGGCACGTACCCACAGCTGGGTCAAGGAGGGCGTGGCTGTCGCCCCTAAGTGGCAGTGATTCTGAAGAGTGGACTAAAACAGTCTCAGCTACCAGCCTGTGTCCATTTTTTTTTTTTTTTTTTTTTTTTTGCAGTAAAAACTGACTACCACTGCCCGTGGAGGGGATCGGTTGAGAGGTAAGGCTGGGGCTACAGATAAGGCTGGGGGCTCTGGGTCTCCGAGGCTTTCAGAGAGGCAAGAGTGCTGCAAAAACTTCAGCAGGCACAGCCCCTGAGGTGGGACAGACAGAAGACCCGGGGCAGCTTCCCAGCTTCCATTTAGAAGAGCTGGGCTTCCGGCTTTCAGGCAGGAGGTGGACAGGGGGTCCATGCTGAAGAAGCAGACATAAGTGCTTTGTGGCAGCAGAGAGGCTGCCCCTTCCCAAGAGCTTTCACCACAAAGCCTAAACGTGGCAAAGCTGCCAGTCTCCAGAGCCTCTGAAGTGACAACTGACAACCAGTTAGAGACAAGTGTTGGGTCCAGTTTATCCAATTGCTTATCCAATGTGCTCCAATTCAATTCCATGCTCACATTAAAAGGAATATCCTTTTTTTTTTTTCCAGCCCAGAGCATTCGACACCTAGAATCTCAGCAAAGATCTAGAGAAGGAATTCCTCCCCATAAAGGTTAGGGGAGGGTTAGGCAACTTGTAGCATCCTGATACTCAAAAGCAAAGTACCTGAGAAGGTACCAATGGCTTCCCTTCACAGTTGGGACCTCGTGGTGAGGACAGCAAGGGGGACTGACTGGGGCACCACACAACAGAGCAGAGCGGCCTGACGCCGCAGGTGGGGTGCAGGTCCTTCCACAGCCCGGTGGCCCTGAAGAGGGGGCCTCTGCCAAAGCCAGGGCTCCAGAAGGCCCTGCCTCCCTTTAGTGGTAAATCCAAGAGCAGAGCTGATGCACTTCTGGGAATCCAGTATCTTTTCCCACTTGACCTTTCAAAGCAAACCCCTAATCCTCCTCCGAAACCTCCAACTTTCCACGGCCCCTGGGGACCCTCAGCAGTCAGTCAGCCAGGCACCCCCCTACGCGGGCGGCAGCCCTCGCCGCCTCTGCCCAGCAGCCTGCTGTCCCCGCGGCGCCTACACAGCAATCTCATCGTCCAGGCTGTCGCCCAGCTCCTGCCTCTGCAGGACATTCAGCAGGCGGGGCAGCTCTTCCTGCGACCACGAGTCGCGCTCCTCGCTCTCATCCGTGTTGGACTCGTACTCCGAGGCGATGCCCGACTCGCGGAACTTGATGAGCTCCAGGCCGCCCAGGAGCCGCTCGCCGCGCGCGGGGGGCGGGGTGTCCTCGGGCGGGAGGAAGCGGAAGCACTCCAGCTTCACCAAGCAGTCGCGCCTACCTAACGGGCTGCCCGCTGGGTGGGCAAAGTCAGCCAAGCCCGCGCCCAGGGGCGGCGAGTGCAGGTCCTCTGGCTTAGGGGTCGTGGGATCACAGAGCACGGGCAGCGCTCCGGAGCGGAAGGTGATCTCCAGCAAGCTGTCCTGGGAGCCCACTGCAGGGGGAGACAAGAGGAAGTGGGCAAGTCAGGCAAGGGGCTTGGTTTGGGAAGCCAACACTCCGCCAGCCCAGGCTGCGGAAAACCTCCTTCCCTAAGCAGCCGCCATGCGGCGCCACCCCGGGGATCCGCTCCTCTCAACGCTTCATCCCTCCCAACCAACCCAAGACAGCAGTGGGTGCGCCTGGAGAAAGAATACTCCTGTCTATGCAACCCATCACTTAGATTTTGCAGTGGACTTCTAAAATCCAATTTTTAAAACTATTTAAAATTTTTGATTTTTTTCAAAAAAAAATTCAAAATATTTGAATTTCTAAAATTATGTACCAAGCACTGCACTCAGTGCTTTTACAGATCCTTCCATTTTGCTCTCCCAGTGCCCCAGCAGGCAGGTATTATTTTCATTGATTCTGTTTTCCAAAGAGGTAGCTGGAGTTCTGAGAGGATTGGTGATTTGGGTATCACAGCTAGGATTCAAATTCACCTTTGTTTTGACTGAGTTTTTTCCTTTAACCCTCTTGTGAATATTTCAACCCAAAATTGTATCTCCAGGAGCATGGAAAATGCAGTGGGTTGCTCTGAGTATAAAGCTAGGTTCTTGTTTTTGAAACAACACTCAAACAAATGATTTGGGGAATGGGACTTTCTACCAAGTTAGTTTGACTCCAAATCCCATGTTTTTTCTGTTAGGCCACAGCCACCAGCCTCTCCACAGGAAGGTAGTCAGGGGATGGTGGGACTCTTCATAGGGGAATTGGGCTGATAATCATTCTCCTAACTTTGGGAACACCAAGTGGGAGAGCCAATCCCTGGGCAGCATTTTAACTATATGTTAAGAAGGCCTTGGCTCCACATGCAAGATGACCCTCTACTCACTGGAGGCTGAAGAGCAGAGGGAAGGGTGCCTCCCTTACTAGCTGGAGAGGTACATGAGCTTTGGGGATGTGGGAAAGACAGGGCAGTGGGACCCATATAATGATATGGGGAGGCCAGCGAATGCCTTGAATGGGGTTTGTGGCAGCAGAAAGCTAGGCACGGGGCGAGTCATGGGAAAAGCATGAGATAACCTCTACACCACAACTTCGTAAATCAGCATTACTTGGGATAAAGCAGGGTCTCAATAAACATAAATCTAGACAACCCAGAGAGGCTTACAGAGCGGTACAGCAGCTCCCAATCCATAACTTTAGGCCACTTAAAAAGTACAGATTCCCAGGCCTGTCTTATGCATACTGATGCAGAATCTCTGTGGGTTGAACCCAGGAATATGCTTTCTTGTTTTTTTTTTTAAAAAGCTCATGGGAGGAACTACTGGTAAAAGTAGGGGGAACAAAAGGTATGAGTTTTACACCTAGACCTGGGTTGGGTCTTGGCTCTGCCCCCTTGACATTCCTGCAAGCTCCAGCCAGAAATTTAACTGCTCTGAGTCTGTTTTTTTACCTGAAAAATGGGAATGATGCTATTGACCACTACAAGGATTAGAAGAGATCATGCATGTAACATTCTATCACAGATTCTGTCACAGCAGGTGATCAGTGGATACTGGCTGGTACACAGCCCACACATGCACACAACCCACGGGTAAGCTCCCGAGGAAGGCCTGGGGCTGGGGCAGGGAGGCAGGCATCTCCGCTGGGGGGCCAGCCAACCTCTACCACTAACCAGCATTGTCATCTGGCCACAGGTACTCTGCTGCCTTCGCCATTACACAGATACACTGTTACCTGCTTTTCCATGTTCCACACTTGGGAGAAGGTATGGGGCAGAGAGATTCAAAAGATCAAATGCTGACAAGTCTGCTGCCTCCCACAAAGCTCATGAAGAATGTGATTCACAGGACGTGCCTCGTCCACCCTGACTGGAAAAGCCATTGGAGAAAGAATGGACTGCCTTAGGGTGTAAAGGACGGCCTCAAGGAGAGGGGCCGGGTGAATACATGGCAGCTGCTCCCCTGGGACATTCTGGAGCAAGTCTGGGCATTCGATTAGAAGGCAGCCAAGATCCCTTGTAGCCCTGTAATTCTGTAATTTCATGAAGTGTGTGGATGGAAAACAAAGCTGCCTTTGTTTTCTGTCGGAATTTCAGGGACAAGTCAGAGGTCCAATAAAGCCCCACCAAAAGCTGTAGGGAAAATGACATCTGGTTTGCAGAGCCTCCACGGAAAGAGGCGAGGCTGGGCAAGGGTGTTTGGGCATAGCTTACTGGTGTTCTGTCCTGACAGCTTCAGCTCCAGCTCCTGCACCTGCTTGACCAACAGGGAGATGTGCTGGAGCATGTCCTTGTTCTGCAGCAGGAGCTGGTGCACACGGGCCTGGGCTTCCAGACGGGCAGCAGCCTCAGCAGCCAACTGGTCTTTCAGCAAGTGAACCTGCAGAGAGAAGGAAGAGGCAGAGAAAACAGAGAGGAGGCAGGGCAGAGAGGAGAGAGGGGCATGAATGTAAACAGAGCCGCCGGCAGAGGTCTGGGACCAACAATGCCCTCCGTGTTCAATCTGAGATGGAGAAACAATTGATGGGAACATGGGCACCTGGGGCTCGTGAGTCAAGAGGAGGAGGAACAGAAAGGAGCAGGGTCACCTGCCCTGTGGATGTCTCCATGTGCCCCAACTGAAGGCCACGGGGCGTCACATACCACTCTGGGTCCTGCACCGAGGCCAGAAGGTAGGAAAGAGCCACCCTCCAGCTCCAGCAGTCCCCTGTGCTTGGCCCTGCCTCTTTCGGCACCTAACCCATCACTGTCAACTGAGGGAAGTGCCCTGTTCTCATCCTGTCATTCTTTTCTTCACGCAAAACCAAAAACAACTGATATATTGATCCACAAGCTTAGAGTTACAAGCCCCCATACAATCTTTCCACCTCTCTTCCTCCTAAGCCCAAATATAATGAGAAGGAGGAAGCACTATGTCTGACCTTGCTAAACTGCCAAGGAGTGTGTGATAAAGCCATCTCATCTTTTCATGTCTGGGGGTGTCAGCATCTTCCCCTGACTGCCCAGGCACCTTATTATTTCCCATGGCACTTAGCACCACGCATCCTACTGGGAGAGGTCAGATGTTTACCGACTGGCTCATAACTGGGCCTCTTCCAACAGCCCCAGAAGGGCTGGGATGAACGGCCAGCCAGAGGCACTTGACAGAACGGCCCCTCTGTGGGAGGAGGGGACACCCTCATCGAGTCACAACTTGTTCCTGGCAGAGCCACCGGCAATGGCAGGATCAGCATGGCTGAGGCCCAGTGGCCACTTCAGGCCTGTCTTTGGTACACAGCAATGGTGTGGCAGTAGGAGGGAAGGCCAAAAGCAGTGTTCACACACATATGCATCTTGTGCTAACAGGTGGGTGGAGGGGCCACGTCCCGGCAGTCCGGGACAGTGAGGATGGGGAGGGTTTCAGACGGCCCTTGAAGAAAGGGAAAGAAGGGATTTGGTGACCTTGGGCCAAGGCAGTTTGGGGGGAAAAGGGTTTTCTTGGACCAAAAACGTGGGGTGTGGGTAAAGACACAGAGGTTGACTGGGGTGGGACAGGTGGAACAAGGGGTAGAGGACAAAGGAAGAGGAGTTGGAAGAGCTAACCAATCCCCATACCCAGAAAACAAATACTCTAGGTTTCTGGAAAACAGTTAGCTCCAAAGGGAGTCCCTTTTCAGCAGAGAATAAAAAACCCTGTTCTCCCAGGCCCTGGCCAAGCCTAACCAAGGGATCTGCCAGCCTAACCAAGGGATCTGCCAGCCCGGAGCAGCTCTCAGATGATCATACCCTTTGGTGCAGTGGCTGCTTCTCGCTCTGCCCAGATCTAAGGACCTGACCTTGCGGCTGGCTCTACTTCTGAGTGGAGCCATTAGTGAGATTAGTTGCCACTTTCCATTAGCAGCTCCCCAAGGCTGAGCCTGTTTCTCCCCAGGGGAAAGATGCCTAAGGGATTTTCAGCAAATCTATCCTTCACAAAGCAACTGCTAAGGACAGAAATGATATTTTGGTCCAGACATGGGTCTCAGCGGCTAGCCTCATATAACCTGGGGTGGTGAGCACAGGGAGAAAAGTGCCAATAATATTTAAATCTAGCTATCAGATGGTGGGAGGCAATTAGGCCTTTATCTTTCTTGGAAACTGAGGCACGGAGAAATTTCACCTGGGAATCCTCCAAATCCTATTGGTTCTAAAAAACAGGAAACCTGCTGTGGGAAGCCTCCCAGGGTACTTCCAGAGATCGGGCCTCCTAAACCTTCCACCTGCAAGCATTGTTTCTTATTCCAACTAAGAAGAGCATCTTTGAAAGGAATCAACTGAGCAGAGAGAAATGTTAATTATTCATTTTCTATTTGCTTTGAAATCAAACAAAAATATCAGGCAGAAATGTGGAATGAAATTTTAAAGGGATACACAAACAGAAAAAGCAGAGACTTCTGCCCACCCCTAACTGGCATACATTAAGGACTCCCCGCATACATGGTACAGATTCAGCTCCTTGCAGGCCACATCTGAATAGCAAACAGAACAGGCTGCTTAAGAGCACTGGGCCGGGGGCTGGAATGGCCTGGAATGGCATCTCAGGTCATTCATTTCCCTCTGTCAACCTGAGGACCGGCTTGAGACTTGTAGTCAATGATTTCACATCCAGTAGATGCAGTGGTCAGTAATACAGGCCATCAAAGATCCCTGGAGAGCAGCCTTGGTGCCCCACTGTGAGCTCAGAGAATTAGGGAAGAGGAGTCCCCTCTTGCAGAAGCCAGAAAAGACAAAGTGGCAGCTTCTTCTGCAGGTATTCAAGTTCCAATGGTGGAGTACAATGAATATATAAATGATAACCCCTGAATCAAATGCTTCCATCACAAACAAGCTAGCACTAAGTAAGGGTCAGGAGAAATGCTTCTGAGGCTGAGTCCTTCTTGTACCAGATTAATAAGAATTTTTGCTTTGCAAACTTAGAGTTATAACATTTCAATTACTTTCAAACCCTATGCATGTGCAAGCACACGCTGGGGCTGCTGCCCAAAACCAACACTAATGAGCCCTTCTGCTTCTGCAGCTGTCAAAAGTGGCATCAGGCATAAGGCTCAAACCTCACACTGCAGCACTCTGAGTGCAGAAGGACCCAAACCAGTTCAAGTGGAGACAAGAGGACCTGGGCTTCTTTTAACTTTGATGCAATTTAATCTTCCCTGTGTTTTGCATATGTAGGTCTGGACTTGAAGCACTGAGATGAGGCTGAGTTCTTTCAGCCTTGTTTGGGTGCAGTCTGCTATAGCATTCTGTGCTCGCTTCCAGTCATACCACAAGACTTCCTCCCTACCAGATGAGATATTTATTTTTATTTGTCATGCTTTTCTTTCAAAAAAATTCAATGTCTTTTGCAAAGGTGGGCTCATTAATTTCTGGAAAGGTAAGTGTTAGCATTTCCTTTCCACAGCTGGGTCGTCTTTGGCAATGACTCTGCCAGCCACAAAATAAGTCAGTGAGAGGGCCACAGCCTGGAGTGTCAGGGCTCAGATGTCCACTTCTGGGCTCTGGCCACAGTGCTACCTGCCAAAATTCAACCCTGTCCCCTCCAGCTCCATACCACTTCCCCAAATTCTTAAAAGCCACCCCCACCCCACCAAGCACAACCCATTCACTCTCCGGCCTACTTGCCTGGACTCCAGCTCCTCCATCAGAAGTGGGGGCAGGGCCAGGCTGAAGTTAGGGAGCAGCAGGCACATGGAAATGGCAGTGGAGAGAACCAAAGCTATTTGCCCCCCACCCTACCCCCCCACCCCAAGACACACAAGCAGAGGCAGGCCGTGCTGGCCCAGCATGCATAATGCAGGGACTTGGGCGGTGCACACTGGGGTTCAGGGGCCTGGGAGAAGCCACAAGGTGCTAAGTCTAGGGCGTGGGGATGGGGGTGCAGAGCTCTTTTTTTTTTTTTTAAGCATGGTTTCTCTAACCACAGCACGCATGCTTGTGAAGCACAAATAACCAGTTACTTATTAATGGCAATAATGACCTGCCCTAATGCTTTCCTTATGAGCTAGGCCAGGAATTGGCAATCTGTGAACTAATCCGGCCTCCTTAATTATTACCCTTTAACGGCAGGGCCCAGATCACTTCTGGAGCTCTATGGGCCCAGCCCACAGCCTTGTAGATGCCAGCTACATCCAATTTTGGTTCAAGGTTTGGCTCAAGTCTCCTCACACCCTTGAACTTCTGGTTCATCTGAAAGCACGACGCTAGTGCAGCCAGGCAAGCCTCATGCTGGGTCAGGAGAGCGATCAGAGGGAGTTGGAGAAAAGTATCCCCTATTTATATTCTGAGGTCTAACCTAGAAATATTTAAGTTGGCTGAATACCACCTTTGCCCATATACCTTTAAGGGCAGGGTAGGCCCTTTCTAGGCCAGCTCAGAAACAAGTTAGGGTGAGGCTGGGAGAGGTCCTGGGGTTTTAGACCAAATGAGAGCACCCTGAAGGAAACCTAAGCCTGGTCCCACTGACATCAGCAGAACCAGATTGGCCTGTGAGCATAAATGAGGAGGCAGGGGCATATATAATGCCACAAGAGTACCTCTGTCTGTAAGAAAACCTGTCTTTATTCTCAGGTTTCTCCAGGAGCTACAAGAAGGGTTCTGATCCTCTCAGATAAAAGGAAAATGTGTTCCCACGTGAAACACTGAGGCAAGAGTTTTACCGAGTGGAAGGGGGACAGCCAGTAGTTTAATGAAGACAGACAGACACATCTTGCTGATCTACCTTAAGCACATGAGAAATCTCAAGAAGACCCATTTAGCAACCCACCTACATATTCTGTATAATTGTTTTTACCCAAGGATATGGTAACGGACGAAAAACCTGTGGATCAAATGCTACAAAGAGAGTAGAAGAAAGAGGAGTGTACAAAGAAACCTATATTTGAAGGCCAGTTTCAGACTGAAGACAAGGGAGCTGACAGCTAGCTGAGAGGTGCGACAATACCCCTGCTGCATTCTTGGACTTAGAAGAGCAGGATGCAAAGGGAAGAAAGGTAGGCAGGGACTGCCCGATGGGGATGTTAGAGAAGGGGAAAAAGTATGTGCCCGAAGCTATCAGATGGGTCTTGACCAACAAGATTTTGGAACAGTCTACAACGCTACTCAATCTGCAGCTCCAATGTGGGTTGCTGATACAGTATGGTGGTCTTTCGGTCATGTTAGTGCTTGAACTGAGTGTCAACAGGGCATTGCCAACTCTAAACAACTCGGCAGATTCCACATAAAGGCTAAGGGTGCCCCAACCAGTGGAAGTGACTGTAGAGGCTCATGAGGCAAATCTCAATCACAACACTCTTCTCTTCCCCCGAGTTCTCTGTCTTCCAGATAATCCATTAAAATAGGGCCAGGACAGTGTTGCAGCTTGATTCTGCACCCGGAACCCACTTAGGGTTTCATTCTGACTGTCATGGATCCATGATAACTTACATGTCTGGTTGCTTTGTAGATTGGGTGCTGCTGCCATCAACTGCCAGTATATTCTTGTTGTGTATATCACACATTTGCAAATAGTTTCTCTTGAGTATTTAGCAGTGGCTTCAAATTCAAATGCCTCCCTGATAATATTCACCATGAATATGCATCAAGCCCATTCTTAGATAAATAATAATTACTTGGTCATTGATACGCTGAAAGAGAAAAGTATACTCATTGGAGAATGGATTTGTATTCAACGTGAAACTTTTGGAAATGATCTGAGAGTCATGGAATGGAGCTGGTACTGGCATGCTCAGGCTGGGTGGCTTTGTCACCCATCACATGAGGGAGGAGGGGATTCTTAGGACTGCCACACAGTCATTAACTACAGGAGATGAGTTCTTTTATTTGACAAAGAAGACTGAAATTTCCCCCTAACTATAAGAATTCCTTAAAGACAGTCCTCCTTGTTGCTGTTTTGGGAACACCTATGAACCTTCCCAGCATCAGCATCAGCCTCCTTTTGCTTAACAGAATTTTTTTTTTAAAAGGTAGTGTCCTAATGCTTCCTGAAAGCTGGCTGCAAAGTCATGCAGGAGGCCTACACCTCAGATCCACATCACTGTGAGACTGTGTTCCAAGAAGGTCTTTTCAAGACCCAAGCTGTAGCAGATCATGGTATGGTCTGGCCTCTCTGGTTGCTTCCTCAAGGTATACTCTCTGGGGAGGACAGCTTTGCCTGGTTGACTCACTCCACCAAAGAGCCAGAAAAAGAGTAAGCAGAAGGGACAATTGCAGTCACAAATACCCTCCAGAGAAACATTTTCCCTGCCATACTAGACCTCAGAAAACCTCAGAAGTCAGTCCGGTCAAGCAGAATGGAATGCGACGCATAGAGCTACCCTTCCAGATCCCTCGCCGATTCTCCCAAACCGTGGCTGCCCTGCCCTCCTCACTGTCCTCACCCACCGAGTCAAGTCCAGGTCTGCCTAACTTTAACCTCAGAATCCAGCCTGTAAACTGTAGGAATGAACATGTCTTCGCCATTCTCTGATTGCCTATGGGGAAGATGAAGACTTGTAAGTTCCAAAGAAGATGGTGACTACAGTGCCCTCTGCGGAAAGCAAATGGAAGGAATCCCTGCTAACAGCAGCCGGGGGAATCAGAGTTCCCCTCTCCCCCAGATTAGTAGTAGTCCAGCATGTCTTTGGGACTCAAACAACACTTTGCTCCTGAGATGTTCTTCTCAATTCTTCTCAATTTGGCTCAAATAATATACCTAACTTCCTGTGAGTTAAATTAGAGTGAACTCCCAGGCTAGTACTGCATCAAATACTATCTGGAATAAACGGATGACTGACAGAAGTACAATGCCAGGCTGGTAGACTTTGCGAGGAAGTTTGGCAGAAATTCACAATTTAAGCTCTTGGAAGGGTGGTCTCACATCTGTCCTAAATGCAAGGGCATCCCCCCCACCTCAAAAACCATGAAAATAAGGCAGGAGAGGAAAGGTGGAATTGTGGGCATCTTTTCCCTTTGTAAGATCAAGTCATTATCCAACAACATCCAGCCAAGCCAGCCAAGCCCATCTTAGAGTGAGGGATATGTGGGAAACCCAAAGGTTTCTTTCCATTTCAACTGCATCCCCCATCTTGTCCCCTCCCACTGCCCCCGTTCCCCAACAAGCAATGATTGAATAGCATGAGCGATTCCTTATGGCTCCCTCAGTTTTAAACCTGCCCTGAGCCCCTGGCTAGAGAAGGCACATCAAGCCCATGAGAGTGGAGCCTGCGAAGTAGGGAGGAGGCTGAGGAGAACCTGGGCCACAGCCACTTGCGTCTGCTGCTGCTGCTGCTGGAGGAGCTGCTGGAGGAGCTGCATCTGGTGGTGAGTAGACAACGGCGTCCCCGTGCCCAAGTCGGGTGGCTTCAAGGAAGATGACGGAAGCAGCATTCTGGGTGAGGCTGTCAGCATGGGCTCCTGGGGGTGGGGTGAAACCTGGAGGAGAGAAGGAAGGCCAGGGCACATGGGCAGGTGCCATCGCTAGGGGCTTGCTCTCTTGTCATGTACATGGGCCAAACGAAACGGCCCACTAATAGCCCAAGAGCTGGAAATGGTGGTGTCTTCAATGGAAAATGAACGAGGAGATGGTGAAAAGTGCCTGAGCTGGGACCACACAGTTTACAAATGTCATATTTGAACACTTCAGTAACTGATCCAATGTGAGAAGTGACCAACAGCATGTACTGTCCCAGTGATACCGTATTGTTGAGTTACTGGGGCTCTAGACCTAGAGAAATCTATTTCTACAAAATGTGGCTACCATCCCACTGTGAGAACAGGAAGGAGGCAGCTTGAATCCTTTCCCTTGCTGTCCCTTCTTCAGGTATTGGGCATTGGAGGAAGAGACCACAAGAGCAGAAGCTGCCTCTAACCCTCCACTGCATCCTTTCACAGCAAGAGGAACGTGTGGACATCAAAACAAATAATGATTGGGAGAGATCCTGCCTCTCTTCAGCTGAAAGCAGTTTGTTCTCTTCCCTTCTGTCTCCCTTCTCCTGACTGTCTCCCAGAAGTTGGACACATCTACTAAGGCTGCTTATATGATTCATTTTGCAATTGCAGGGAGAGACATTTTGTTTCTGTTAGCGATGCTGACATGCAAGAGGAAAGAATCCAATGACAGGGGCTACTGCCACTTGATGGAGGACAAACTGGACACTAAGGGAAATGTCAGGCGGCCAACCCCGAGCTGTACTGGCCTCCAAACTAGACAGGCTTCTGAGGACCTGGCCCAATGACTCCACCTGAGACAAGGCAAATGCTGAGTGAAGAAACAGAAACACCTGCGACACAGACCTGGCTGGGAAGCGGAGAACAGGGCCATTCTTTAGGGATTTTCTTTCTGGTCTGTTTTGTTTTCTTTTTCTTTTTTTATCTTCAGATGGGACTTTAGTCTCAAGTCCTTAGTTTTATTAACCTGGATGACATCAAGGAACTCCATGGGCCTTGGTTATCACCTTAAGGAGTGAGGAGTGGAGCTGAGGATGCTCCTGAGGTGACCTCTCCATTTCTAACCCCCAATAGACCGGTTTCCACACTCCAAAGGGCTATGGCACAGGAGCATCGAAAGCACATAACCATTAGCTGCAAGCAGAGGGAGCCGAAACCGTCTTTGTTCCACTAGCTAAACCACAGGGAATCACATCTGTGGGCAGGGGAGGCTTAGCCTGGCACAGATACTGAGCAGATGTGAGGGGTGTCATGGAGAAGCTGGGAAGCAAAAGCACTGGGGATGCCTGCAATGCACCTCAGGGGTGAGGGTCGGCGGTGGCGGCAGCAGCACATGGGGCCCCTCTGCAAGGAAAGAAACAGGCTCTGGCACTGCCTCCATGCTGCTGAGCGCCTAGCTCTGCAGCTGGCCAAGCAGGGATCAGGGGGTGACTTGCAGCGGCTGAGGCCATGACTCGGCGGCAACAGGAAGCAGCGAGGACACGCATGTGCGGGTCACCTGGAAGGGCACCTCTGACCTACCTTGGAATCTGGGTGGGAGCCTCCTTCCTTCCCCACTGCATCAAGGTCAGTCACACCTCGGCTGAATTCCAGGGCATCGTTCCCTGGAAGAGGGACCTCGACGGCATCAATGTCAGTCTCTTCCGCGGTGGCTGTGGAGGCCCTCTCCGCCCCAGGGAGCTGGCGGCCTGCAGGGACAACGGGAAAGGCAGGGAAGGGAACTGTGAAGCCAAGAATGATGGCCTCCTTCGCACAACGCTTTATCTTTCAGGTATGTCAAGCCTAGGGAATGCCACTGACATCATAACATCTCCACCTATCTTTTGGCTCAAAAGAACATAAAAGTGAATTTTTAGCCCAATGAGATGTCCCCGTTTGAATAGCTTTTTAAAGTCTCGAAACAAAGAAAACATTTCTTCAGGCCTGAATGTGGTTGCTTTGCCAGGCTGGAGTGATGCCTATATGGACAGGGTGTCGGACCCTGGAAAAGGGGCTTTACCTCGCCCCCAGCTCAGGAAAGGTATCCAGGCAGGGGAAAGAGCCCTGATTTGGGAGTCCAGAGGTGTGTGTGTGTGGGGGGGGGGCTGCCCCAGCCGTGACCTTAGCGAGCTGTAGGATAAGCAGTGAATCACCCAAATCCCACTTTCTTCAACTAAGAAAGTATGGACAGAGCTGCGTGACAGACTAACAGCAAGGACAGTTGAGGCCCCCGTCCTAACAGAACGTCTTCCACCCTCAGATCCTGGCCCTTCTCCTCCCACCAGAAGCAAAGCTGGGGAGAGAGGCAGCGGTGGAGAGGGCAGCCGGCTCTCCACTCCTTCCTCACCTGCTCTCTCCACTTCTCACTGGCCTCCTTTCCGCTCAAGAAGTGCTCAAGTCTTTGATTATAGACACAGCTTAATGCCAATGTTTGAAAGCCCCATTTCTTATGTTTCTTTATTTCCTTTTTCCCTCTATTTCCTGGCATTTCACGGGAAATATTTTCTTTCTCTACATATGGGATTAGGCTCATCACTACTGTCATCAAACGATATTTAAGATGCTTTCAGGAACCAAGCACCAATTGTAAAATGGAATAGGTTAATCGAAGCAGGAAACACTGAGAGCTGATTTCCCAGCCCTAAAGCTAACCCAGGAAAAGGAGGCCCCAGTCCCTTGAGGTGCCTGACTTGTAGAACACATCGTTCTAAGGAGTCTTCCTGTGCAAATTCACATTAGCCATTTGGGGAAACATGCCTGATATTTACAAAGTAAACAGTGCACTTGGTTTTCCACCTGGCTTCTCTAGGAGCTGGGGAGTTGGCCCTGGTGAGGACAGAAAGGGCAGCCCTGCACGGGGCCCTGGTGGAGAAGACCCGGCTTTGGTCCTGCCACTCTCTTTCTCTAGAGAGCAGCCTGCCTCCCATCACACTCCTGCCCCCAGAGACTCCTTGAAACCATGGAGGTGTAGCCTGCAAGAGAGACAGCTAATGAATCCCTCACTGGCGGTTTCTCAGCAGGTGGATGGAACTGGAGGAGCTGAGCAGCTGGTTCTCCACGTTGTTTTCCCCACTGCAGATAAATAAGGTCACATCTTTCCCATTATAAAAGTTAAAAAAAGTCCAGCATTCCCTGCCCCCACATCTACCCTACCTAGCCTACTGCCTTATATCTCCTTTTTCTTTCACAGCCAAGCTTCTTGAAGACCTGTCTATACTCACCTGCCTACCTCCTTGTCTCACTCTCCAACCCCCAGCCCCTGCCAGCCAACCTGCTCGGTTCCTCTTGCAGCCCACCCCTTTGGAGTTAGAATTTGTCCTCATTCTTCCTTTTGGACAATGCCATGGTTTCAGCTAACATTGATTTATTTCCAGGCCAGACCTTTTTCCTGAACTCTCCAGCCATGTACCCAATGGCCTAAGGGATATTTCCATCTGGCTTTTAGACAAACTCTTACACTTTCAATAAGTTTATAACAAAACTCATCTTTTACTCATGATCTTACCCCCTCCTGAATGTTCCCTAAAGGGTGCCAGTCTCTGGTCACCTGAAAGGCACATGTTTAAACAGGAGAGTCTCCCTGGGTTGTAAGGAGGAGGCAGGTTCCCACGGCACTCGGTGCATTCACTTGTTGGAGCATTTCGCATTCAGCATTGGACCTGCTTGCCTCTTTATTTTCCCTTCTAGGCTTGAGGTCAGGGCTCTGTCTCCTTCATCTGCTTCCTAAGGCTCTGGCACAGAGAAGGTGTTCAATAAACACTGGACAAAGGAAATAGTATCGAGACAGGGAGCAAAACAGGCAAAAGGCTGCCAGATCCCTATCCCTGGAGATCCTGATAAGGAGAATGAAGAGTCCCCTGACACAGGTCATATCAGAAGCCCAAGGAAGGATCAGAAAATCTCTCAGATTTTAGATATGTTTCTGGGGGAGTTGTCCATTGGGTGCTTTATGGTCACATGTGGAGTTTTGTAGATTTATCTTTTAGATTTAATGGGTAGAGATCAGTATGGCAGCAGATCTGTCAAAATTAGGAAGAGTGAGGCAGAGAGAATATACCAGGTAGGGAACTCTTATTGTCATGTGTGCCTGTTAACATATCACATAAGACAAAACTCCAGGAGGGACCCACAGCTAATGGTTTCTTTCAGTCTTCTCTAATATGGTACTTGCAACTCTCCTGGCATCAGGATATCCACGAGACAATAAATAATATGAAAAACCTTCTGGCAAAACCAGGAAACATGTGGAGTTGAGCAATCCTGTTCCCAAACTATAACAGAGGTGAAGCTGAAATTGGGAATCCAGGTGAGGGGCAATGCTGCTTTCTGACTGCATATTTAAACTATTTCTACCCAATATATCGTAGAGAAGTCATTACATATATCATTTCATTCAATTATTCAATAAGCAGTTATTAAGCACCCATAGGACAGAAATCAGTTGGTCATGGGGCACAGTAAAATCTGTGCTTTCATCACTTTCCTAGGCCAAGGGAGGAAACAGACACAAACCGCAGCTACGGTGTGAGGTTTTAAGTGCCGTCTGTGACGGGGCTCTCCAAAGTGTGGCAGCAGGCGGGGGGTCAGGGGGACCCGTGCAGAGCCGTAACAGCTAAGACAGCTGGAGAAGCAGGAGAGGGAAGATTATGGAAGGCAGGAGTGATGGCACAGAGGCACAGACCCACAGCATGTCCGGGCACTGCAGATGGTCCTGCGGAGAGGGGCTTGATCATGACGAGCCAGGATTATTATATCCTGAAGGATTTAAAACAGGTAAATACCAAAAGATTTCCATTCTTTTCAATTTCACCCAAGAGATGGCATGGAGGATGGACCCAGAAAGGACAAGACAGAAAGCAATATTCTAGGTGCAAGATAATGAGGGTTTAAGCGAAGGAGGTGCCAAAGACACAGAGAAGGGGAGACAGATTGGAAAGATCTTCAGGGCCGGACATCACAGGACTTGTTTGTGGTATGAGTTGGGGAAGAGAAAAGAGAAGGGGATAAGTGAAGGGTGAGTTTGAAAATTTCTGATTCAGGTGACTGGAGACTGGTACCCTTTAGGGAACATTCAGGAGGGGGCAAGATCATGAGTAAAAGGTGAGTTTTGTTATAAACTTATTGGAAGTGTAAGAGTTTGTCTAAAAGCCAGATGGAAATATCCCTTAGGCCACTGGGTACATGGCTGGAAAGTTTAGGAAAAAGGTCTGGCTGGAAATCAATGTTAGCTGAAACCACGGCATTTTCCAAAAGGGAGAATGAAGACAAATTCTAACTTTGAAGGGGTGGGCTGCAAGAGGAGCCCAGCGGGTTGGCTGGCAGGCGCTGGGGGTTGGAGAGTGAGACAAGGAGGTAGGCAGGTGAGTATAGACAGGTCTTCAAGAAGCTTGGCTGTGAAAGAAAAAGGAGATATAAGGCAGTAGGCTAGGTAGGGTAGATCTGGGGGCAGGGAAGGCTGGACTTCTTAAACTTTTATAATGGGAAAGATGTGACCTTATTTATCTGCAGTGGGGAAAACTATCAGCAAAGCAGGGGAGACTGAAGATTCTGGAATGTGAGCTAACTAAAGGCAATAGGTTCTGGAAGAGGCAAGATGGGGCAGAATGTGGAGGCAGGTGAGAAGGCTAATCCTGGACAGAAGGACACTCCACTGACATGGGAGCCACTGAATGGGGAAGTGACCCATGCCGAGTCTGGGGACCACGAATGTGTAATGGACCAATCTGTGGTTGCAATTTCCCCCAGGGTTGTTCAGCATCGCAGGGCTGAAGTAAACAGGTACTGCCAGATTAATATAGTATTAACTAATTAACACAGAATAGGGGTTTTGTCAGCTTCTGACACAGACAGAAGAAAAAGGAATTATGAGATCAGTCAAAAAGTACTGGAAATGGCCACTTCTTGCCTTCACTACTGCAACAGTAACAGCTTGCACTCAAATAGCACTTACCATGGCAGAGGCACTAGTCTATGGATTTTCCATGCATTAACTCCTTTACCCGCATTACCACCTGTCTCAGTTTGCCAAGGCTGCTATGACAAATACCACACGATGGGACGGCTTACACGACAAGCATTCCTTTATTGTCTCACGGGTTTGAATGCTTAAAATCCAAAGTTAAGATGACAGTAAGACCTTGCTTTCTGGTGATGGGTGTCCTCTATTACGTGGTGATCTCTCTCCCCTACTTCTTCTCAATTCTGGCTTCTACTGACTGACTGCTCTGAATTTCTCACATGGACAGAGACCCACCCTGATTTGCTCTGGCCACACCCTAACTAACAGTAACATCTCTGAACGGTCCTATTGGGTTGACATCCATAGCAATGGCAATTAAGACCTGAACCTACCTTCTGTGGGGGATGTGATTCAGCCTCCAACACTGCCCTAGGAGGAACACTACTCATCTCCCCATCTGACAGACGAGGCCCATGGCTGGTAAGATCAGAGCTGGAGTTCAGATCCTGTCTGCCTGCCTCCAGGCCTGCTTTTAGCCATGATGCCGCACTGCTTCTCAACAGCAGGCTTCCTGCTTCTTCTTGGTTCCACCTGCCTCCCACTTGCTCTATCACCCTGACCTGCTTTGTTTCCTTCATTGCATTTGCACTCTCTAAAATAATCGTGCTGTTACCTGTGTGCACTCCTGTGCTGAATGTGAGCGCCTTGCCTGCAGGCACCTTGCTATCTTCCCCAGAGTATCCCCAGCACCCCAAATTGAGCCTGGCACATAGGAGGAACTTGAGAAATAGCACTCAATAAAGGAAAGAACTGAAACTTAGGAGCTAATAGATCAGGAGGAAACAACAGATCAGACAGTGGTGGCCTGATAAGATGGAACAGCAGGCGTGGTGGGAGAACAGAAATGGCAGAAGGTCAAAGTCCAGTGGATGTCCTGGTCCAGCAGACCTAACAGGTACCCAGTAAATATTTCTCAATCAATTGTTCCACGTCTTGATGGCCACAGTTTTAATGTTAAGGAGCCTATTCATCCAGAAGGTTTATACGTGTTGGCCTGTCTGCAGTCTTGGGAGGAGGGACGCTGCCAAAGGACCAGGGCCTCTCCCGGGAAACCCTCTCCAGGAACCAGAGACAACAGAGGACGAACCAAGACAACCAGAGCAGGAGTGGCCGCCCCACCTGGCTCTGAGCCCCAGGGACTGGCCAAGGGCAGCTGCTGCCAAAAGATACAAAAGATAATCTCCCCGAGGGAAGGAAGCAGTAAAAGGAATGAGATGGGAAAGAAAGGCAGGCACAAACCAAAAGAGAGAGGAGGTGCACACAATGACAGTGAGGAACAGCATTAAAGGCAGTGCTGAAACCCAGAAGGGAAAGAGCTGACAAGACATCAAAGAGAGTGGCAAAGCTTCAGTACTTTCCAATTCCTTACGAGTAAACAAGTTTCCTTTGCACGATAAAGGGCCTGCCATCCCATCAATTTGGGGCAGCGCTACAGGAAAGATAAACATTGCATTAAATGAAAACCTTCCAAATGAGGAAGCAAGATTCTTTTTCAAAGTTGTCAACCACAGCTTTCCTCTGGAGCCTCAAGGTGCCCCTCTACAGAGAAAAACCCTAATGGAGTCAATACATGCTTCTGGGGTAAGCTTTCATGGAAAGAAGAAAGTGTCCCTAGCAGTTTATAGACAGTAAATAAATAAATAAAAAGTAACTGGGGGGGCCACAGTGGCTCAGCAGGCAGAGTTCTCACCTGCTATGCCAGAGACCTGGGGTTCGATTCCGGGTACCTACCCATGTCAAAATAAATAAATAAATAACCGGGACATTTAAAAGCAAGTGACTATGGGGCTAGGTTCAGTAAACAGCCTTTCTCGATAAGATGCTTTTCCACACAGATATGGAGTATTCCAAATGCTAATACGCTGCTTTACAGCGCTGCACTGGAATCCGAGCACACCCTACTAATCATTTAACTTGCATCTGTCATAAAATCATGGATTTCATGTGATCATGGATTTCAGAGATTTTCTTGTCCTCTTTTACTGTATGGATGAGTCAAGAATTTTTGAGTATGCACTCGAAAAATAGCTAATAGCTAGCCAGTGCCTCTTGAGGGCACAGTATACGCTAGGTATGCTATGCTGACGTAGTTGCATTATCTTACAACAGCTCTGATCCAGAGAGAAATTGTTGTTTGCCCAGGATCACCCAGCTAAAAGGTGGGAGAGCCAAGGTTCAAGCCCAGTTGTTCTGGTGTCCCCAAGCTCTTAGTTGCTTCTCTAAAAGCGTATTCCTCCAGCTCTCCTTCTGTCCCACCACACAGCCCGCTCATTTCCATCCTTAAATACAAAAGGAGGCGAGAACCCCTGCTGTTCCCTTTTACTCTTCTGAGATGCCAAAATGGTTTAGAGACCACATCCAGCCCAGGCATAGCATTCCTCGAACTTTTACATTTAAAACCTTGAAGACACGATGCTGGTTTGGACAGACTTTCCTAAAATGGAAATGTTCTACATGGAGAACATCAATTACATTCTCTTGGGGAGAGTGGTTAGACGGAAGGGGTGAAACCACTAAGACCTCACGTATAAGCAGTGTGATTTGAGAAAATTATTGCCAAAAAAGGGGGGTAAATATCCCTGTGGGCCCCTATTTCAATGCTGACCATCTATTATAGCCAAAAACACTCAACATTTGTTATCTATCAGTTGCCATGGTCACCACTGCTGCCACCTTCCTTCCCATCAGCTCTCACCCTCAATCTGCCTACCCCTTTCCGAATCATTATTCCGCATCAAGAAGTTAAGCTGCTTAAAAGTAACTCCCTGTTGAAGTCTCCACTCAATCTCCTTGTTCATTAGGGCACAGAGTAGGCATTTAATAAATGCTTGTTGACAATGACTAAAATGGCATAAATTTCTTGGCCACTCACTGTGTTTGTCAGTTCATCTAACAAGCATTTATTTTGCTAGGAAAAGTCCCTACCCTCCCACAGCTCACTCTACTAAAGCAAGAGGACACTGTATGTCTGTTACCACAGTGGGCGAAATGTTTATGCTAACAGTATCAATCAAGAGTTAAGAGAGCACAGTTACACAGAGAAGAAAGGGGAAGGGCAGAGGGTGGGAGGGTGGGAGCTGGAAGGAAGGCTGCCCCAAAGACATGATGCTGGGATTGAAGGATAAGCAGGATGTGCATGGAGGAAAATGCACAGGGAACAGCACTGATCAAGGTGGAAGGTACCTGATGCATTCAGGGGCAGGAAGGAGCTCAAAATGCAAGGAGAGGAATGTGGATGATGAGACATAAAGGAAAGGAAGCTAGCCCTGTAGGAATCCCCACTGACTCCCCAGAGAGACAGTATCACAGGAAGTTACATCAGACCAGGTAGGAGCTGGAGGTACAAAGAGAAAGCTGCTCCCGCTGCAGGAGGGAAATAAGCCCTACTCCTTCATTGCTGTCAGTATGAAATGCTATCTGAACCCAGGTCTCCGCATGAAAGGCGGGCATTCTAACCACTGAACTACCTGTGCACCTGCTATTAGAAATTTTTATGTTAGATTTATAGATTCACATAGGGAGAAGAAACATTTTTATAATGCTGAGGCCTCCCATCTAAGAATACAGTATGCCCTTTCCATTAATTTTTTTCACATTATATATATACATTTTGATTATCTATACATTATGTAAATGGATTGTTTTCCTTCTATTCTGCCTTCCAACTGATTGCTGTTGGAAGATTGGAAAGCCATGGGTTTCTGTGTGTATTACTGGACATAGCATCTTTAACCGAATTCTTTTATTATTTTTAATAAAAATATTCTCTTGGATTTTCCATTAATTATAATTACAATGAAATATTATATTATAATTAAATAAATAATTAATAAAACAACTTTTTTTATAATTTCTTTTCTAACAGTCATGCCCTCCCCTCTCCTGCATTTATTGTTAAATAATAGAAATGACAAATGACATTCCTGACTTTCAATGAGACAAAGTTTGGGGATACTGGAATATCGCCCAGATTGAGGGTATATAAACTAAAGAAGATGAAAATAGAAAAAAAAAAAAAATGAGGTACTTGCAAACTCTTTCTAATTTGTTGCATGGGATGTGCTTTTGTATTGAACCTTTTTTAGGATGTGATTTGGTAGCATAAATAACTCCACCTTTAGAAAGTTTCCCTGATATATAGTTTACATGCTCCATTTTCTTCGATTTTCTGTTATAAAATTATCAGTTTCCTGAAGTAAAATTTGAAATCTGAAGAAACACAAGGGACACAAACTGCATTTGAAGTAAATCACTTGCTTGGAGCCTGGGGAGTGATCCCCCGACCTGCGTTCCTGTGCCCGTCCCTGTAGCTCCGCCCATGGCAGCGGTGGCACCTACCTGGGTCCCCTGAGCTGCTGCTGTTCCTCTCACTCTCCCCGTCTTCCTGCCCGTCGGCATTCTGCTGCGTGTGCTGCAGGCTCAGCTTGTGGCAGACCTCGAAGGCCTGCCCCACTGTCCGGACAATTCGCATAGCTTGGCTCTGGGAAGGAGAAAGCAAAAAACTGAGCAAAGGAAGTGGAGATTCCCTGCAAGGGGCCAGGGGTGGAAGAGGATGTGTCAGGAGCACGTGGACAGAAACCCATGAAGGGAAAGAGGTGGAAAGACCTCAGGCTGTGCACACATTCGCAAAAGAAGAGTACAGAGACATTTTCCCTTCCTGAAATACTCCAGAAAATAGAAAACTATCACACTTCTGAAACAATCAGTCAACTGAAAGGAGATGGCAAATATCCAATTCTGAACTTAACCCCAATTCCTCCTCCCAAGTTTAATAAAACAGACAATACACTTCAGAATCCTTTGCCAACCATTATCAAATGCTCAGTGAGGTCATCAAACTAAGAGGAACTCAGTCGCTGTTGTTGCTGCCAACTCTGGGCTGTCCTGGAGCTCCAAGGCCAAGGCATGGCAATATGGGGCTTGGAAAACTGGCCTCAACACAAAGCCAGTTAAAGCCCAGAGGCCAAGTTCCCAGGATCACCACTGGCAGCAATGAAATCTAAGGCGAGCCTTTCCTAGTCTTATTTTAAAAACAGGGGTCATTTGGGTCTTCTTTCTATTTTGCTATTTAACCTCTTCTTTTCACAACCCAAGAAGATACCTGGACCCTAGCTCTCATCTGCTAGGAAGTTTTTTTGTTTTTGTTTTTGGTGGGGGGGGGGGCGTAGATATCTGGTCTGGGAACCCTCACCTGCTAGGTAAGTAGGAGAAGAGGAACGAGAACGAAGAAGGCCTGAGCAGCCCAAGCAGGCTGTGAGGAAGAAACTATATGCATGGTTTTCAGGGCTTGGTCTGAAAAGTTGATCCCTGACTATCATTCGATGACAACTCAGTTTTCAGTTTCTTTTGAGGACTAAAAATGAGTTCAAAGTGAAATATGGAGAGCCTAAGAGCTCAGGCAGGGAAGGCTGAACACATTATAATCATATTTTGGAAGATCTAACTTCAGGCCAGCTGTGACCACCTGGTGACACCGTCCAGTCTGCCAATCACATCCCAAACCCTCAAGGGTTCAGCATGAGACAGCTGCTATTACAATACCAAACTGATGCAATTACGGACAAAGGCCAAGAACCCAATGCTATGGTTAGCCAGTAAGGCCTTATTGAGGTTAAAAGTATGATTCATTTATGCTTTTCATAATATTGAAATTACCTCCTATCTTCCCATTACTGCCTTCATGAACCCCCCAAAGACCCTGGAACCCCAAGTATGGCACAACTACAATGTTCTATTCTCTGCCAGGTGCAACTTCCAAAACTGCTATTTTTTTCAAGCCTGGGTTCAACTCCATGCTCCTTCTTTTTATAATTCAGGCAAGATCATCCATGCTACTGCAAAAAGGCATCTTTGCTAATCAGCACCCACATGCCCATTTCAGATCTCAGTCTTCTTCTCAGTCTATCTTCCTAATATTCCTCAACTCAAATCACTTTCGTGTGTGCGTGTGCACGCGCGTGTGTATGTATGTGAAATAACATATATTCAAAAAAGCGATAAATTTCAAACTACACCACCACAATTAGTTATAGAATAGATTTCAGAGTTTGGTATGGGTTATGGTTCTACAATTTTAGGTTTTCCTTCTAACTGCTCCAAGACCTGGAGACTAAAAGAAATACCTAATGTAATGACTCAGCAGTCATAGTCATTTGCTAAATCCAATCTTCTTTGTTATAACACCTACCTCTTCTTTGCTCTTTCTCCCACTCTTTAGGGATATTTGGGCCATGCCCATTCTTATTTTTTCATGTTGGAAAAGGGTGTTGATAATATGGGATCGGGGGATGGAACTAGTTGATGTTTTGGAGAGGCTGGCTCCTCAGGGTTTCAGCACTTATCTGGCCAATAAGTGGAAACCTACATCTGGAGATTGTAGGTTTTCTGGAAAGTAATGATGGTGCTTTGTAGAATCTCAGACAGAGCCCTAGGTGTTCTTTAGAGGTGGCAGTCAAATCACTTCCTAGAGGCGGTTATCTTATAGCTCAAACCCTTCCTAGCTATCTAGGTTAACTCCAGAGATGTTCATAACTGACCTGTCACCTGGAAAGTCCTGACATTTCTGGGTGATGAGAACCTTAAGGTAAGTGAAGCAGGAGGAGAGAGGTAACTTCCGCGGAATCCCCCATCACTCAGTGGAGGACAAGAAACTAGAACCTCCGTCCTCTATATCCAGCCTTAACTTCCTCCTGTTCCCAAGGGCTTAGGTACTTTCTCCTACCATGAACCTGCAGTACTGAGGAGATAACTGTCTGCCCAAGAAGCTGAGGAACAGCAGGTGTCAGCCCTAAGCAAGAAGCTCCACCCTTCCTATTCCCAAAAGATACAAAAAGGTGTGACAGAGGACACAGGCCCTGTGAAAACCCCAGCTCTCTATGTCTCCACTAGCGATCGAGCTGCTGTTATGGCTAGGATGTAGGCCCAGGAAGCTCAATTCTCAAGTGAAAAAGGAAAAGTTCATGAATAACATGATTATTTCCTCAGGCCTCCTCAAATATTTTTGTGGCTTATGAGAACAGGAGTAGACTACCTATGATTGATCTTTTACACTGAGGCTCATTACTAGTCTACCAAATCTTAGATGTGCTTTATTCTGCCTTCCAAGTACAATCAGCGTTCGTAACACAGAATCTTCCCCCCCCTTCTTCTGTGTCTTCTGGGAATTTTGTTCTCCAAGGCAACTGTACAGAGGCAAAGCAAATAAATGTTCTGGGTTCTAGAAATAAAATATGGTAAGTCTAAATGAGATATAAAGTGTTTAATCCCATCACTTTCTTATTTTACATAAAGTCTAAATGAGATGTAGAGATCAAATGTTTAATCCTATCACTTTATTTTATATAATTAAATTCTGAATCAACACCTGCAAAGACTGAGTTAGTGTTTTCCAGCTGCATCATTCCCAGAGTAGAAACCCAGCTTCCCTCATTAAAATGTACAGTTACATAGAGAGTCCAAATCCACTAGTGTGTCTGTGGCTATAAAACCTCAGGTTCTCCTAATGAGGGCATGTTTCAAATTCTATCATCACTGTGTATCACAGACACTTCCCTTCACTAGCTTTTTAAATTGTGTGCCAAGAAATGTTTTTATTGCAGGCACAGTGAGCAGAAGATGTCTTCTCACACAAAGTGGCCTCAAGGTCTGCCATTAACTAAATCTCTGTGACAACCCTTCACTAATTTAAAGCATATTAATTAGCTTCTTGCTATCAGGTGTACATCATTTCTGCCATGTGGGACATTTTCTTGGGAATACACAAGTATCACATCATCCACATAGACGCGAGCTTGCTCAGAACTGGAGAAGGGAGAGCCAGACAGAGTTCTGGTGTAGAGAGACTGAGAGCAGTCCTCAAGTGTGGATCTTCATTCTGGGGCCAAGGGAGGGACATTCTGCAGGCCTGAAAAGGAATACACTTCCATGTCATGTCAGCTTACTCTGGCACTCCTTCCTGTGCACACACATGGCCTGCCCTGATTCAGCTTGGAAACAGACTGAGAGTCAGAGAGATCATTGGCCTGTGGCTTGCTTGGGAGAATTGGATCTTCCAAGAAGATCCTTCCTTATTACTCTTTCATGGGAGCCTTGGAACAGAAGTTCTCAAAGGCTCAATGATTACCGCTGTGTGATTAGCTTCAAGAAGAGAAGCAGAACATTCTCCTGCACTGAACTCCTTAGAGGCTGAAATTCCCAGCCCACTGGTGCCATCAGGGAAGTCAGCCAGGTGTTTTGTGCTTGAGCTGGCTGCTGGGAGAAGTTATTGTACTGCAATATATAAACTTTGGAGGATGAAGGACAGAAGAGTTAGAACATCGATGACACCGGGTTCTCACTGTTCCATGTGAAGACTTCCTTGTAGACCCATGCAACTGTCTTTAGACGCACATGTGATTTTAGGTTTGGCATCATCTGCAGCTGTTCTGACTGATGCTTTCACACTTGAGCTGTCTCCCACAGGCAGGGATGCTATAGACCCTGATGGGCATCCACTCTTAATTTCTTGAAAGTAGTTTGTAGACGTTCCTCCTCTCCATCCTTAGTTTGAGATTTCAATGTGAAAGTTTTTACACTATTACGGATGTTCCCGTTAATACTTTTTTTTCTCAGTTATTTTAACACACAGCAAAGACGAATTCAAGCCATAACTTAGGAGCTGTACCCAGGCATTGTGTAATTACAAAAGGCTTATTGTGCTTCTCTGTATTCATAGCTCCCCATCCACCCGAAGCAAGAGCTGTACAACTACTCACTCCAGGGGGAAACAGATAAAATTAGTTTGTCCTTCTTATTAACATTAAATTCGTGGGAAACATTCTTGCTGTTATCGCTGCACTAACTCCTTGAAGTTGAACAAAACCCAAAGAGATGGAGCTTTTAAAGGCCCGTTAGAAGCTACTTTGGATTGTTTTATCTCAAAACACACCAGGTCATTTTTCTCTACCTCTGATTTTCCCCAACCTTTCAAAAATGGTGAAGCAAAATTCTTCTAAGTTCCTCCATTAAAAAGTCAAAGTCCTGGTTTTTCCTAACTTCTAATGAATAACGTGTCACCGTTTTATTTGTATCTTGCAGCTTTAACCAAAACATCCCTGAACCAAAAGCCTAGGCCCAAATTTCCAGGACCCTGAAAAGATCTGAGGATGATGGATCCGCACCTAAGCATGTCATCACGATGTTAAAGCCTGAGATGTTTTCCCAGGTCACCAGGAAGCCTGGAGTCTGCAGCAGAAAACCCAGTTCAGCAATTCTCCACAAGGCAGAAGAGATGAGCATGAAACAATTAGCCCCAGGACACAAACACCCACACCCCTCCCTGCTCGCCCACTCAACCCTGCACTCATCACCCTACAGCCCCAGGTTAATTCTTTCCACTCGGAACCTGGACCTTCCGTGGTTTTATGGGCAGGGGGAGAGGTCAATCTGAAAGGCCTTGGGAGACAGGGACATTGTGAGCCAGCGGGGAGCTGTCCAGAGCCCCAGCCGAGCCAGCCCTTGGGGTCCAGCTGCAAAGTTCTCCCCTCAGGAGCCTCCCCCAGCTGAAACCAGAGGCTAGAGGGATGGAGACGGAGACAAGAGGAGGGAAGAGGCAGCCAAGGGGATTGGATGAGCAGGAAAGGGGCAAAGAGTGACCCAGAAGAGGGAAAAGGAGACGCTAGGGCTGGGCAGGAGGCAACGGAAAGGCGAGAGGCCAGGTGGCGGAAAGAGCCGAGCGCCAGGCCTGGTGAGTCCACACGGTCAGAGCCTGGAGGCGGCGTGACCAGAAGTGGGTCCGGGGAAGCCGCTCACAGCCAGGCCGGTCCGGAAACCCTCAACTAGCTTTTAAATGACATTAAAATGTTGAAGATCCCAAACAAGTGTCACTGAATCTATGGGATTTGATGGGTGCAGGGACAGGTTTTCTAAACGTTCCTTAAACGGAAGCATGCAGATTTAAATAAGAGGATGCAGTTGGTGGGAAATGACTTTGCAGAGGAATCTGCATTTCTCAGGCGTCACAAGATGACCATGTGATGTGAGGCACAGATTTAGGAATCGGCATTTGAAGAACCCAGGTTCTGGCTCACATCTCTATCCCACCCCCCTTAGGACAAACGTATGGAACATTCTGGTTCAATCAACCATTTATAACCCCAAATGATCCTTTAAGGAAGTGAGCTGGTTTTGATGCTTAACCTGTCTATTCTCCATGTTTCATATTTATGTTTTAGTACTAGGGTCAGCAATTGACTTTCACCGCCATCTGATTCCCTTGAAAAGGTGAAAAACGTAAGCTTCAGGTTTACTTGCCCTGGCTTCCATGCGAAGCAGCTAAGCATCCTGCTTCCTCAGCTTCCGTTCCTTAACTATTCTCCCTTTATTGCTGTTGTTATATTTCTGTAACTTCAATGGAAAAAGTGATGACTCTCCCGCTTCTCTTCTTCCACAGAGAGGAATAAATAAATAGATAACACATACATGATAATACCTCCCACAGTAGTGGGTATATAAGAAGTGATTAAAAAAAAATGTTTCATTCTGAATATGGAAATTCGCCACACTAAAAAGTAGTTAAGACAGAAACTAAAGAGTAGTTCTGGAAAGGCTGGGGTTATTTTATCAATAATAGAAACAAAGATATTAAGGGAATCATGTTTTGTGCATTGTATGTGTTGGCATCAGAAGGGGCGTTCTAGTTTGCTAGCTACAGGAATGCAACACACCAGAGATGGATTGGCTTTCAATAAAAGAGATTTATTTATTTAACGTATAGTTCTTCAGAGGAAAGGCAGCTAACTTTCGACTGAGGTTCTTTCTTACATGAGAAGGCACAGGGTGATCTCTGCTGACCTTCTCTCCAGGCCTCTGAGTTCCAACAACTTTCCCCAGGGTGATTCCTTTCTGCATCTCCAAAGGTCTGGGCCGAGTTGTGAGTGCTGAGATGAGGTATGCTGAACTGCTTGGCTGTGCTACACTGAGCTCTCTCATTTAAGCACCAGCCAATTAAATCAAACATCATTCATTGCAGCAGGCACGCCTCCTAGCTGACTGCAGATGAGCAACAGATGAGGTTGACATACCATTGGCTCGTGTCCACAGCAATAGAACTAGGCACCTTCATCTGGCCAAGTTGACACCTGAACCTAACTACCACAAGGGGTAAAGCCACCATCTCCTTCCCCTGTAATAGCAGAGGAAAACTCCTGGGCCAAATGGATCTTTGGCCTGAGCTAGTACGATGGTTTCTACATATAAGGAAATGGTTGAAAAGAGTTCTAGATTTGCACATTCAGTGCTGACCGGCTTCATTTGAATTTATCCCCAACTTGACTTCTCTTAAATGTGAAGGCTATATTTTCCTTCACAGTAGTAAAAGAACACTGTAGCATATTTTATGAAGAGCCTTCTGTGCTTGAATATATAATCTGCTACCCTGCCATTTGCTTTAGAAAATGATTATATATATACAAAAGAACTGCCCCTCTTATTCACTACTCTAGGAGTGAGAAGGAGCTGGATGACAACTAATTCATAAATGACTGCATGCGTTCTGATGTCCCTGGACCTTTGAGGCTCTTCTCCCTTCATGTGAAGTCTCCTTTCAGAGGGATCTATCTAAGGACTTTGTTAGGGGGGCAATTACTTGAAGGTGGCCGGTAGGGCCAGCTGCAGCCTCAGGGCTGTCCTCTCACCACTGATGTTGTCTGTTCTCCACATGCCAAGCTGGCTTCTGCCAGCTGGACATGCCCCACTCAGTTACCTCACCTTTTGGCCTCTAGGCAAGAAGACACATTCAGCTCACTATCCCCAGAATGCGGGAATCACATGTGCTGGGGCTTAACAGCTAATAAGTCATGTCGGAAGCAAAGAGAGGCTTTAAAAAGAACCCCTTCCAGAGGCTTACATGGATACCTGTTCTTTAGGTCTCTGGGTCCCATCAAAGTAGCTGCTCACATCTTATGACCACAAATAGGCCTTTGAAAAGCAAAATGGAGGCTTAAAGATGGAAAGGCGGCCAGATATAAAGCAGCGCAAACAAGTGAGATGTTGGGAAGGTAGTCCCTTCCAGCTGTAGGATCTGACCATTCTCTGGAATTTATACTAGACCTTTTAAGCTTTTTCCCTAAAAGCCCATATTATTTCTGTAAAAATCCAGTTTAGTTTTACATAGGCCCATGAAAGTGCTTGGCCACCTGGATCAAATCTTCCTACGCAAAAGCCACTTTCTATTAGCAGCTCCAAAGCATTTGTGGGATCTTAGATGTCAAGATTAAGCTGGATATGGTTGCTTTGATGTTTTCAAAGTCAAGAAGAAATGTCTAGCCTTGGAGTGGCAGGAGAGTACTGAAGCTCATGGGAGTGCCAATTACAGGCAATTTTGTGACAACAGGAATGGAAAGGAAGTTCTCTTAGAACTTTATTCCAATCACCCTCGTGACACACAGACATGTTTCTTTAAACCATCTACTTACTCATGTTGACAAAACCTCACTGGGCACCCTCAACTCAGAACACAAATCAAGATGCAATGAACAGCTACTCTCTTTAGTGTGTCTAATTGTGTGAATACACTGGATACTTAGCAAGTATCAATTTTTTGATGAATTGCAGCAATAATCATGAAAAAGATATGATATTCTCAGTGAAACTGGGGTACCAGAGCCACTACTCAAAAGCAGACAGAAGCCTGCAGCAGCAGCAAGTCAAAAGGTTGATTGCTATATTTCACTGTCCCCTAGAAAAATTATAGCCAATTGTGATTTTATTTTCTGTGATTTTGCATTCTGTTCTTATTCTAAGTGACCTTGTTGTTGGCTGGGCCTTCAAACTCTGGAAATCTTTTAGATTCTATATACATGGAAGGGGTGGTTATTAGTACTATGACTTAATAAAGAAACCTGAAGAACCTGTGCCAAATTTCAATGTCCTGGTAAAAGCTCTCTCTAATTCACAAGTTATGGGGAAGGTTAAAGAAGTCATCATGGGGCCACGGTGGCTCAGCAGGTAAGAATGCTTGCCTGCCAAGCCTGAGGACCTGGGTTCGTTTCCCGGTGCCTGCCCATGTTAAAAAAATAAAAAATAAATAAATAAATAAAAAGAAGTCATCATGTAAGGAAGGAAATGAAGAGTATGAGCATCAAATAAGGTGTATATGTAGATGATGAAGAAGATGATGTTGATGATAAGAGAAAGAAGAGTGTGGGCACACTGCTTATAAAGCAAAGTTCTATATTACTCTATGTTCTAGTTTGCTAGTTGCCAGAATGCAATATACCAGGAACAGAATGGCTTTTTAAAAGGGGAATTTAATAAGTTGTTAATTTGCAGTTCTAAGGCCGAGAAAATGTCCCAATTAAAACAAGTCTATAGAAATGTTCCATCAAAGGCATTCAGAGAAAGATACCTTGGTTCAAGAGGACCAATGAAGTTCAGGGTTTCTCTCTCAAATGAGAAGGCACATGGCGAACACAGTCAGGGTTTCTCCCTCAGCTGGAAGCTCACATGGTGAACACGGCGTCATTTGCTAGCTTTCTCTCTTCGCTTCTGGTTTCATGAAGCTCCCTGGGAGGCGTTTTCCTTCTTCTCTTCCAAGGTTGCTAGCTGATGGACTCTCTGCTTCTCATGGCTATGTCATTCTCTGCTCTCTCAGAATCTCCTCTGAATCTCTCTCATTCTCCAAAATGTTTCCTCTTTATAGGACTTCAGAAACTAAACAAGACCCACCCAAATGGGTGGAGACACATCTCCCCTAATCCAGTTTAACAACCACTCTTGATTTGGTTACATCTCCAGGGAGATGATCTAATTACAGATTCAAACATATTGTATTGAATAGGAATTATTCTGCCTTTACGAAATGGGATTTTGATTAAAACATGGCTTTTCTAGGTTCCATACATCCTTTCAAACCAACACAGTCTACCAGCTCTCTACTCCATTTTTTAATTTATTTTTCTCATTCTGTATCTTCTGGGCACTTGAGATTTGTCTGCCAAGTGCTTCTGGTTCCAGGGAACTGAAGTCTAAGAAGTCAGTTCCAGGATGGCTCAGAGGTTTATAGTTATTCTTACCTATTACAGCAATAAAGTACAGTGCCCTTATCTTGACCTTGCTTTAACTAGCATAGAAGTTTAATAAAAGTAGAACTGAAGGTCATGTTTCTTTAATGTGCTTTTGTTTTGAACCTTAGCTTATCTCTCTCAAATGATTGTAATCTATCGAATTCATAATACGGGAATATGAAAGTATAATGACTTTTAGACTTCTACATACAGGAGGATCCAGGGTACCAAGGTTCTAAAATGGTAGATGGGCTAGCTTTTTGTCCAACAGGTTATTTAGTGGTCTTGATCACATCATTTGATCGAGGCAATGCCTTTGATACCAGAATATTGCACAGTACAGGGAAAGCTTAGTTTCAAAGTGGGTATGACTTTCAATACTGACAGGAAATAGTACTTCTTAAAGTTTCCAATAGACTACTGGTTTTTACATTCTTCTCTGCTAGTCCATGAAACACAGCACCACAGGGAAAAGAAGACTGAGCTATAATCTCGGTGTTGTCAGTTACCAGCTGGGTGATCCTGGACAAGTTAATTCCTCTTTCCAGGTACTGATTTCCTCGTCCATAATGAGAGAACTTTAAGACTGGATGAGCTCTGACATCTATGATTTCCACATTTTGACTTTCCAACATAATTGCATCCTAATGTTCAATGTATAAAACAGGTTCTTTCCCTAAATTGAACCTATCCCTCTTTCACTGCTGAAGCCTGACCAGGCAAGTGACTTATTCTTTAGCATACACATACCCTAGTGGACAGATTGCTCAGCTATGGCCCCCAATGTGATTGTAATAGCATTATAGGAGAAACAGCTTCTCCTAATCCAAACCAATTAAGCTCTGAGTGCAGAGAAAATGATTCCAAGGAGCTGCCTGTGAAGATAATGGGGAGGTTCCTGCAGCTCCTGTTAATCACCCACACTGCATGCACCGATGCACTAAGTACAGAGACAGTCACTCTTAATCAGGGAAGACAGTCATATCCTCCTGGGGGCTGGGAGAAAATGATAGGAGGGTAACAGCCACTCCACAGGAGAGGTCAAGAAGCCATGCAAAGTATCACAAAAGAGGCATCACAAGAGGTAAAAGGCCTCGCAAATGAATATGATCATCATACCCCCCCAGGAAGAGGGAACATGGGCTGCCCATGATATGAGGAAGTGCCTACAATGGATGCTCCAGACAAGGAAAAGGCCCACTCCTCCTTTCAAGCTCTAAAAGTGTGACTTGGTACTGAGATCCCTATGTCATAATCCTGGCACCCCTTTCCAGTCACATAGAAGTTGTGCCCTAAAGCTCAGATCACTTTGCACACAGGAATTGGCATTCCAGAACTTACCTTATTTGGTGCTTGGAGAAAACTGAAATCCAGAAAGGCTCATGTGTCTTTTAACATGAGTCTCCTGTAACAAAGTTTAGTTGCAAAAGCCCTGGACCGGGAAGCAGGAGGATCGGTACCAAGCTCAGTGGCATTACTGATTCACTGGGTCACGAAGGGGAAGTTAATTCCTTGGAACTTTTCTTTCTCCAACTACCAAATGGAGTTAATGTTGACCATACAAGGATATTAAGAGAAGAAAGGAAAATCTATGTCAAAATTATCTGGGCCATTCAGGGTTCAGGAGTTCTTCATACCCAAAGTTAAAGATTACAGCAGAACCCAGTTAACTATACTCCTGGAGAACAAGGATAGTCCTTAGTTATGTAATTTCCAAATGGACCAAGGAAAGTGGAATAATGAAATGGTTAAGAGTATGAGTCGAGTCAGATTTTCTGGGTTCAATTCCAACTCCACTTACTCTGAGTGCTTAGGCAAGTTATTTATGCTAAGCTCGGTTTCCCATTTATAAAATGAAGAGCAGAATAAATAGCACTTATTGCACAGAACTGCTACGGGCAGTA
Organism: Tamandua tetradactyla; assembly: GCF_023851605.1. Taxonomy (NCBI): domain Eukaryota; kingdom Metazoa; phylum Chordata; class Mammalia; order Pilosa; family Myrmecophagidae; genus Tamandua; species Tamandua tetradactyla. The sequence continues at coordinate 15,468,319 of NC_135330.1, read as the reverse complement.
AGTAAGATCATTACTATAAAGAGCATAGAACAGTCTCAGGCATACAGTAAGAAATCAAGGCTAGGTACTATTATTTGACTTAATATAAGACTAACACTTAGATAATGTAGAATAGTGAATGAAGAACAGTTTACCATGTGATCTTTCTGCAATATTTTGTTATTTAGCTTCTGGTGAAAGTATAATTGAAAAAAAAACCCAGCTCAGGGTTAAAACACCCAAGATGAAAACCAGACTAGCTATACATGTGGGTGACTATAGGATGACCCACAGGTATGGAATTACAACTGTGCTGAGACCAAGGTACAAGAAGGCCCTGTACCAGGAAAGTTGAGACACCTCACCCATATTCTCAACCAGCGAAGCGGCAGCTCTTTTCCCCACGGTGAATTGTGAGGTGAGAACAATAACCACATCAGAGACCTGTTATGAAAAATGTGCCATGGGCATGTAAACAAGGGCATGATGTGATATGCCAAGAGCAGTAGCCAATGCGCTGACCTACAAGTTTTTCTACACTATTATCAACAGTCGGGTTTTGTGGAACATCCAGGCGAAAGATCTCCCCACTCACCTCCAACATCCAGAAACATCCCTGCAAGATACATTTCCTCAAGATCTGCATCTCACCTACCATCTACAGCCCCTTCCTCTTCAACTCTTAAAGATTCCTATTTCTTGCCAATTAAAACTCCTTTCCAAGCTATTATCTCCTGAAACCAGAAGGGCTTTACAAAACAGTAAATCACCACATTTGGAGTCTAACCAGGATGGCAGGGGAAAAACTCTTGCAGACATGTTTCCCACCCTTCCCCAATTCTGTTTCCTTTGCTGAACAATCCATTTTTCTTTCCTGGCTTGGAAAGTAGCCCTCCCACCTACAGGTCAGGAGCAAAAGGGCAACAAGTCTGCATTGTCTGGAAACAATTCCCCCAGCTCCATGGCAGTGGGCCAGCAAAGGGCCTGAGAACCAACTCAGTTCCCTACACCTCAAAGCTACATGAGACTCTCCAAACCTGAAACTCGCATCTCCAGCCTCAGTGGCTTTTCTTTCTCTCCCTCTCCCAAGGCTTCTTTCTCTCAATTCTTCAATATGCACACCAAATTACCCTCTATTACATTTTTACTTTCAGTTTTTTTCTCTACTTTACTATTACCTAGATACGGAGTCTGGCAACTTACTCCTTTTCCCTCTCTCCTTTCCAGTTCTAGCATTGTCCATCCAATTCTTGATTTGCATTTTAAAAGCCTGGTAAAGGGGTGAGGGAACTGGGTTGGGTAAGGGCAAAAATCTTAGAGAAAGAGGCTAAATTTGCAAAGTATAATCTCTAAGGAGTTAGGCTGGGGAATGAGACACCTATTACTAAATCTTGACCCTGTCACATAGTGTTCTTATTATTCTCATTTGACAAACTACCTATAGATCTATTAAATATGCCATAGGACACAAGATGCATAAGATCCGATAAGGCACTGGAGGTGGAGGATACAGAAAGGCATTTGAAAACATAGTCCTCATACCGAGCTGGGCTTTGGTTTGTCTGTAGACTTGTAAGGTCCATTAGAGGTATGAATACAGTGTTTTCCAAAATTTGTTTTGCAGGAACATGGTTCCCAGGATGTTAACACATATTACATGGCAAAATATATATAAGGTTCCATGGCCCCATCAGTTTGGGAAATAGTGGATTAAAATGTTTATTACAGAAGTCACGATCTGTAGCCCACAGATCAGAATTACAGAATTGTAATGAGGGTCACCTTAATAAATGGCAATGATTCTTTTCTAGTACACCTTGGGTGAGCATCACACGGGGTGCTGTCTACCTGCTCCCATTCCAGAGCTCTTCCCAATGGCTGATACCTTTCCACATGTGGCAAAGTACAAAGTTCAGATGAAATGAAAAGAGAATTTCATTACTAGGAACAATGACATACTATGGAGATGGTTCCCTCATGTATCACATTGGAATAGCCACCTCAAAATCTGCCTTTCTATCAACAGGAAGATGGGCCAATGTCAGGGGTGCCTCTACGCATCAGAGGAAAATAAAAGATGACCAGTGACTGCCCCTTTACCTTCTTCTTGGATTTGAAGACATTACACCTGAAGACATTGCTGGCACCGTCTCGAGCAATATAGCTGAAGATCTTCAAGTCTTGGGAATCATGAGAGACATAGAAGATCCTACAAGAAAAGCAACAGAAAAATGCACAGAAAAGGGCATTAGGTTCAAATCTCCAACAAAGAAACCTCTGTTTAAGGACACCCTGAAGTCAAAGCTCAGTAAAGCCAAGTTATTAGAGAAAGTCTTCTTCAGAACTATCAGATCAAAAGCCACAAGGAGGGAGACATTTCCAATAGGTTCCATAAACACCCAAACTGCAGAGTAACTTCCAGATTTTGAAGAGGGGGCATGGGTAGGAGTAATCACTAGAGTAATTTCTAGTCATTTCTGGAGGTGGGAAACCCTGTCCTAGTAATGTGTGTGTTATAAAGAAAAATCATACCTACCCTTAATCAGAGCAATAAATCTGCATCTAATCCAGGGAAATGTGGACACATTTCCTGATACCTGTTCCAAAATTATCCCCAAATGAGGAGACTTGGGAAACCAGCAATGCTAGCCACGTTGGGAGAGACTAAGACACTGTTTCATTGGTGGTGCTGACTCCAACTTTCCTTCACTGTTTATCAGATGGTGGCTTCCATGTTTCATTCTGTCTTTTAGCCAATACTGAGTGCATGCTGTGGACCATGCACCATCCCAGGAGCTGAGAATACAGCAGGCACAGGACACAAAAAGTCCTGGACCCTGTGTGCACAGAGCTTACATGTGGATGTCAATAAATACATAGACAATCAGTGCTATTTACAAAAATAAGGCAGGTTAGGGAGATAGGAGAGGATGATGGGGGCTATTTGCAGAGACCTAAATGATGTAAGGGAACTGGTCACAGGGACATCCAGGCAAAAGTATTCCGGGAAGTGGGAAGAGCAAGTTCAAGTGCCCCGAGGTAGAAAGCTGCTTGAAGCAATTCAAGGAATAACAAGGAGCTCTGCATGGTTCTTGGTTCGAGTGGAGCGAGTATGGTCAGCAAGAGGGTCAGAAAAGCAACCAGAGGCCAGAGTATAAAAGGCCTTGGAGGGCACGACTTTATTCCAAGTGAGATGAGAAGCCACTGGAGGTTTTTGAGCAGAAGAGTGACTGGCTTACACTTTAAACCAAAGCATTGGCTTTGGCTGCTGTGGGGAAGGTGGGACAAGGGTGAAAGCAGAGGGAAAGGTGGGGGAAATGGGGAAAATTATAAGCAAGGCCCTAGTGTCTGACTCTTCAGTGCGCTGAGGGCAGGTTACCACCAAAACTGCCAGGTCTGACAGCTGTCGGCATGGGGCAGAGGCTCCTGTAAGGGGGTGCATCAGTAGAATTAGTTTTGGGTGATCTAAGAAGAGCATTGCTCTTGATAAACACTTCTGGGGCATTTTATGTCTATGAAACACCTTCTCCTCAATCAAGTTAGCACTGCTAACTTTCATCCAAGGATTTAGCAGAGCCGATTTGTTTGAGTGTAAGTCAGTGCTGTGTAGTAAAAAGAGAACGGGGTTTAAAGTCATATCAACAACTCTGCCACTGACTAGTAGGAAAGTGATGTAAGCCCTCAGAAGCTCGGTTTTGCTACCTGTAAAATGGGACTATTAATCTTGACACTCTGTAGGATTACTTGCAAGATGAAAGGAGGTAACTAGTAAAGTTCCTTTTTACTTCTCTTTATCCTGGTAGCCTTTAAACAGTTTGGTAACCAAGATCCTCAAGACAGATCCCAGGAAGCTTGGGTGGGATGTTCAAAAGAAAATCAGGCCCAGGAAGGAGGAGAATACTGGGAAGAAAGCACAGTTCACCTTGGGGACCAAGCTTCTCTGCTAAACTCTGCTAGAAATCATTTCACTACAACTAATATGTCTATCAACTCTAAATAATCCTGAAATAGAAGTTTTTCTGTTTGCTTAATGTGGCTCCAAGAAAGCTTAACCTGACGTTATGGGGCCCAGAGAGTCCCCTATTCTAATGATGCCGAACTGTCTTCTTAACCTTGAAGGGACAAGCCAATATGTGTACGTCAGCATCTGCTGCCTGTCTGGCTGACCTTCCTGGAGATCCCTCCCGAACATGGCCACAGCCTCTGAATCCATCGTGCCCCAGCTGAATTAATCATCTTTCTTGTAACCCTCCAAGCAAATGCAGCCTTCCTTCCGCCAGGCCCGTGCTGACGAGGGCTACCACTATCCAGCCAACCCAGCAACCTGGGCAATATCCTCGACTCCTTCCTCCCGTTCTCAAATACCCGTCACTCATGGTAAGTTCATTGCCGCCCACCTCCTTAGTATGTCCCTACTCTGTACTTGTCTCTTCGACTCCATACTCCCACTTAGTTTACAGACTCATATTTTTCAACTTAACTTTTACAATGCCTCTAAATAACATCTCACTGCTTTCCAGCTCACCTGTGGCCCATCCATTCTCTAATGTCATTCTCTACACTGCTACAAAACTGGTATTTTCATAAACACAAATTCCATGCCATGGTTTCCCTCTTTGAAACATCAAAGACTTCCTATTGCCCTCAGGATAAAGTCGAACCTCAGTGCGAAGTATCTTCCTTTCTGTTTTCACCTCTCTCCAGCGTCCTGACCTACACAGTCCTTCGACTAGCCTCATACCCCTCCCTTCCTTCTCACCTGCCATGAACACCCCTGACACCTTCAAGACTCTGTTCAGAGGCGCCTCCCCTGGTCCCCTCAGTCTGAGCTGCTGAGCCACCTCGGGCTCGCCTTTATCACCACGCGTACCTCCGGGTATGGTGCGTACACAGGAGCCCCTGAAGGAAGAAGGGTCCCAGCATGGGGTTCGCAGTGTGCACGTGGTGACCGGCACGTGGGAGGTCTTTAACGCCAGCCTAGGAGATGGGAGTCACTCCCACTCTCGTGGTTGAGCTTCCATAATGATCTGCCTGGCTCTTCCTCTTTCCCACAGGCAGTAGGTTCAGTTCGCTCAGATGCATCATACATAAACCTCCTTTGATTTCCTTTCAGTTCTTAATTTATTATTATGTAATGCCCTAAGGATCAAAAACTGAATATAACACAGCCAGAGCAGATAAGAACGTGAACTGGCATGCCCACAAGACTCAGTGATGTGGAGGGTCCCCGGGGACCGCGGAAAGCCACGGTTAACTTTCCCTTGCCAGACAAGGCACCTTTCGGGCAACGTGCTGACAATCTGTGCATGGATGCAGTCACTCTCTTGGGACTGGGGCTCTCTGGAGACTGTCTGTTATGTGTTGTTATTAAAAGTAAATAATCTCCAGCTCAACAAAAAAGTCGGCCAGTTAGAGCTTAGAAAAGTTTCCGTCAATATAACCAAGAAGCAGAGAGTTTTCCGTGTGAGCTCATTCATCAACAAATTAAATTCCAGGCCTCGGGTCCAAACTTTCAGATTTAGAAAGATGTTCCAAGAACACATATTTCTGCAGTACTTATTTTTCTTAAGAACTGTGATTGTGAGTGTACAGAGGGGAAAGCAGGGGATGGGTGGGTAGACACTGGAGATGGGGAGAGGCATATGAGTGCTTAAGAGAATAAGGAAAGATATCCCTTCCCCTAGCCTTCATCTTTATCCTCAGATCTGGTGGAGTTGTGACTCTGCTTCCAAAAAGAACGCCCTTGGTCAATTTTTTTCAACTTTTAGTAAAATTATCAAAGGTAGGATACCAAAGGAGTGCTCACTGCTCAGAGTGTTCATAATGTTTACCAAGGTTTTGTTCTCCGTTGAGGTTTTCTAAAATTTCTTATTTTCATTTCAAAAGATACATAGTAGTATCATTTTCACTTACTAAGCAAAGTATTATGCTTTCAAGACACAGCAAGAAACTTTTCCACAGATTGCTAGGTCAAGAAACGTAACATAAACGACAGATACAAAAACAATATCTTAGAGAAACTAGATTTCAGGTCTGTCAACAAGTTGGGAATCATGCAGACAGAGTGATAAAGAACCACTAGGCTGAGTGATACCCTACAACCCCTGGTCCCCTTCCTTGGACTGCTAACCTATAGACAGGCTGGTTTCTCTTAGGATTGTAGGGAGAAAATAAGAAAAAGAATTTCAAGTGGAAAGAGGGCTGTGGGGTCATCTGGCCTGGATCCAACCCTGCATCCCTGTCATTCACGGTTTATCTTAGGAACGGGCAATCCATTCCGTTTTGGAGAGGCTTTAATTATCAGACAATCTTCCCTTATGCTGATTGAAAATCTCCCAACAGGAAAGCAGCAGAGAAAAACGGTTGAGAGCTCCGGCTCTGGGGTGGGACAGGCTGGATGTGAGCCCAGGCCCTGCCACTTCCCAGCCATGAGACCCTGATGTTACCATGTTCTCAATCTGGTTCCTTCCCTGTGAAACAAGGGTGATGCCAGGACTGCATCAGCCCGCAGAGGGATGACCTTGTAGCAAATGAGTAATAACAGCAACTGCTACTACTCCTTCAACACAACCACTCCAGTTCTGTCCTCTGGGGCCTTAGAGAACAAGGCTCATCCTTATGCCAATGGCAACATCTGAATGTTGGGAAACAACCCCTGTGGTTTACAGTCACTCTCATTTTTGAGGTGAAACACCTCCTCTTCCTTCAACAGGTCCTCAACCAGGCCATTTTCCAGACCCCTTACTGCTCCGGCAGGTTTGTATGGCGGAAACAGCATGAGCTGTAAGATGAGAAGGATCCAGGATCAGGTCTTAGCTGGTGGCCTGAGGCAAATTACTCGATGACATAAACCTGTTTCCTCATTTTTAAATATATGTATTAATAACGTCTTCATAGTTTTAAGGTTTAACACACACACACCATTTTTAACACAATGTCCATGTGAGTTGCTCGCTTGGTAAATCTAAGTTCCATGTACCTTGTAAATCCTTTCTGCATACACCCACATTTACTATGACTCTCCTAAAAATGCAGCTCACAGAACTGAATGCACTGAAAAGAACAGAACATATTTGGATAAATTATTTTCTATGCCTGGAAACTGAATTTTTAGCTAAACATCCCAGATTATGTTTTTTGTTTCATTAGAGCATCATACTGCTGGTTCAGACAGGGGTCAACTCAAACATTTAAAGCTAATTTGTACAATTGCTCGCACGCACTCAAGGCTAGATTCCTAAGCGTACTTGGGTAATTGGTTTTTAGGACTGGCTCCTGGTGAACACCATTTCCTTTTGCTCCTTCTCAAAGACCACATGCTCAATGATCCTTTTTAGAATTTTGCCCAGGGGCAATGACTAGTTAACTGGTCTGTAATTTCTGAACCCAGGTTTTCCCCTTTGTAAAAGGTGGTAAGGTTTTTTCTTGTCGTCTCTTATCTCATCCATTTCCTTTGACTTTGCAAAGGCATCAATCACGATTCTGCAATCACATCCATCAGGACACAGGGACACAAGTGACCGAGGTGTGGGCTCACCCGAAGGAGTGAGGCCCACGTTTCTTTTCTCCTCATGGCTTTTTTTTTTTTTTTTTTGGTATGCTGTACGCGGGGTCACATTTCATTCTTTTTCCATGTGAGTATCCTGTTATGGCAGTACTATTCTGTTAAAAATTTTTTGTTGGTTTTTGTCGGTTTCTTTTGTTTGTTTTGGGAAGTACGTGGGCCAGGAATTGAACCCTGGTCTCCTGCATGACAGGTGAGAATTCTACCACTGAACTGCCCTTGCACCACCTCCCCCACCTGCTTTTTAAATTTCCTTTTTAATAAAATATTTTTATTGAGAAATCTTCACACACATACAGTCCATACATGGCATACAACCAGTGGCTCACGTTATCATCACATAGTTGTGTATTTATCCCCATGATCATTTTTAGGACATTTGCATCACTCCAGAAAAAAATCAGACCCTTATGTTTTAGTGTTTCTAGTTTAAAAATCAATTCTCTTTTAGGGAAAAAAAAGAGATGGTTAGAAAAATAATTCTTAAGACATTTTCCTTTTATGTGCTATTCACTGTCTTTCTTTGTACTCTTTTTCCCCCTTATTTTTCAGCCTTTTCCAAGAGCCCCAATACATTCAGTGTTTTGGCTTGGTTTTCAGCTTTTCCTTCTATACTTTGTACTTTTCAAAGAACATGATATAAATCATATAGCCACATTATTTTTCTTCATGGTCTCAACTTTTTAGGCCCCGCCCTACTCTGCCATGCCCACCTCTCTGGACATAAAGACTCTTGGGAGGACATGGCCGTGTCCTCCCAAGATGTGAGCATTCTGCCCATCTCCCCCTGCATGGGGACTGCCTGCCGACTTAAGAGACGACCTGGCTGCAGAGAATGTGAAGGTCTGGAGTCACCTGCAAGGTTTCTGGAGCTTCAATCCATGCTCTCCCCTCTCCAAGACCCACACACACGGAGACCCACAGAGAAACCCCTTTGCTGCTTCCTGATCAAAAGCTGCTGGGTCTTACCATGGCAGCCCAGAACCTGGCATGGGGTCCTGGCAGGGGGTCCACACAGAACACAGAGTCTGAGGGCAGAAGGTCTAGGCCTGTATGGCCTTGAGCAAACTTTTCCTTCTCTCCACCTTATTTCCTAATCCCTGAAGTGAGAATGATAAAAGTATTTTTCACATGGGTTATAAGGCTCAAATGGGTAAATATTCTGTAACCCATTAAGTGCTGTATAAGTGCTTTAAAACTGGAAACAAACTTGAGACTGTCAACTAGAAGAACCTCACTGCCCCTCTGGGGTGTCTCCACCTGGAGATAGTAGGGTAGACATTTTTCTTCAGGCCTTAGAAGAGAAGGCATGGGCATTCTCAACCCAGAAAGGTACTCCACAGGGACAGAGGGAGATGAAATCCCACTGAAAAAGATGAGCCACCAAATAATTTACAGAGGGGGAGGCAAAAACAAGAAGTCCAAAACCTCTGGGAAAGTAAGAAGCACAATGCGAGATATGCAGAAGATGGAAAACAGAACCAACCTGCGGCTCAAGACCAGCTGAGTGAGGTACAGCTGTGAAGGCACGGTGCTGGGAAATCCAACATTCCGCCTGCCCGTGGGAATCATGAGTCCCTAGGCAGCCTGTGCGATTGTGGTGCCCTCCCCCAAAGGAATGTGTTATCCTCAGAAGGCCTGGGGAGAGCATTAGCAGAGCCAACAGGTTAGAGGGAGGCCCCTGCAATGCTGTCCTTACAGAGTCACACCAGAAGCTAGAGCACCGATCCACTCCCCTCCCCAACCCCATTCGCTCCTACTCTTCCCCCACAACAACATATGCAAGGGGCTGCCTACATGCCGGGTACCTTTCTCCTCTTTGCACCCAACCCTGCAGCGTCAATGCAGCTTCACGTGCCTATTCGTGCTTGTTGCTCATCCTTTCCCCCACCTCTTATTTATTTTTAATCTAATCTTCAGAAAACAACATTGTCCTTCATCTGGACCATTTTTCTCTCTCATTACTGCTTTTCTCTGATTATCTTTTTCCACCCACTGCATTTTCAGGACTCTTTATAACTTTTCCTTTATCAGCAGTTATATCACTTTCCATCGTTTTCACCCATTTTAGCCATTCTGCATTTGATGACCACCTTTGTCAGGGCCGCAAAAGGAATGGTGAGAAATTCATGACATGCTGCCCCCTGTCCCTCATGGAACAGGTCTCCTCCTTCACTGACTTACTTCTACAAATGTCTAGGTGTCGGGACACTGTCCAAGGTTTCATGTCACTGTGGTTCACAGACCTTTACAGGGGTCTGGGAGGAAGCTGGGGTTCCAGCCCATGGGGACACCTCCACAGGCTCTCAGGCCTGTCTGCTCGATTGTGGGTTCAGACCTGTAAATACAGGAGCTGATTTCTAAGGTTTCTTCAAGGAATAAAAGAATATGAAGCTCTACATTATTATCACAAAGCTCTACTGTGTACCTAGAGCAAAAAATAAGCAATCAGTTGAGTTATAAAGTTGGGTAAGATCCTGGCATATTTATTCTTTGAAAGACTAGCTAAAGACACCCTGCCAGCCTATCTCAGCAGTTAATTTATGTTTTAATTTCACAGCTGCTAAGAAGTTCTTTCTTATGTCCCACTCAAATCTCTCCTGCTCGACTGAGTCAACCATAAACCATCACATAGACTCTTTAAATGCCAAGCACTGTGCTGAGTTAATTTACTTTCAATCAGTACTTGACAGGAAGGGAAAAACCAGCCCAGTATCCCCCACTAAACAACAGCAAAAATCATTTCAATCACTTCAAGGCTTCAACTCCTCTCCTCCGACACTTGTAATTTCTCTAAATAACTGTGACCTACTGCCAGCTTTCAAAAACCAAATCCATTAACACAAGATACCAATTCTTTCTCCTCGGCTTCTTTGTTATTCTGGTTCATACACTTAGTTTGTTCATATTTTCTTGGGTTAGCCCCCACCTCTCACACTTCTGAGGATTCTCAGGTTAGTGAGCCTTTTGCTCTGGGAAACAGCTTCCATTACAGGATCAGAGAGCAGAGAAAAACAACGCACCAAAACAGAAGGGGGCACTACTATAAGTGGTATATGCTGGGGAAGCCTCACCTAGAAAGTTGTATTTTCCCCCTTCCTCTATGAACAATTTACTCTCTTGCTTTTAAGAAAGTGGCATGTGGAGAGAGGGGTTGGGCATAAATCTTTTCAATGCAAAATAAATCATTATCAAGGGTCTATACCCCTCCTTTATACCTTGACCACGAAGCCTCAGCTGAGATTCTGCTCTGCTACTTTCTGCCACTGATCCTCTGAGCCTTAGCTTTTCCAACTGCAAAATGGGAGAACAGGCTCACACAATTGTTAGGGTAAACAAATGAGATCATTTATAAATAGTGGCTGGCACAGAGCATGTGCTGAAAAAATGGTCACTAAATTGATGCAATCAAATAAGAACTGCTCTTCTATCGTGTGCTTATCACGTGCCAGGCTCTGCTCTAAGCATTTTACATTAAAAATTCATTTAATCCTCACAACAACTATAATGATTAAGTCATGTATCAACTTGGCCAGGTTATGGTGGCTAGCTGTTTGCTCAAATACTGCTCTGATTGTTGCTGTGAGGGTATTTCATGGATTTCAATCATTAGTCAGTTGAGTGCACCTATGTGCATCTACAATCAACTGAGGAGACTGCCTACAGCAAGGAGAGAAGCCTCATCCAATCAGCTGAGCATTAAAGGGAAAAGTGATCATTTTTTAAGTCAGAAAGAAAAATTTCCAACTCTACTTCAGTCACACAGCTTCTGGGGAATTCACAGAAACCTTCACAGGAGTTTCCAACTTGCAACCAGAATTCAGACTTGTTCATCCCCACAGTTCCGTGCACCAATTCCTACAATAAATCTCATAATAATTAAGCACACACACACACATAAGAACACATTCTGTCAGTTTTTTCTCTGGAGAACCCTGGCTAACACAGATTTTGGTACTGAGAGTGGTTCTTGAGAAACAGAATTTTAAGGATGAGATTGCTGAGCTGGTTCTAGGGCTTTGGGAATTGGTTCTCTAATCTGATTAGATTCAAAGGCACCAGGGATTCTATTTTCAGTGATCAAGAGGGCACTGATAGTCCATGGTGTGAACTGGCAACAGAAATAGGTAAGATTATCACCACTGGATACTGATATTCAAATGCATATAAGAGGCAAGGTTCAGAGTGACAGTGTATTTGATACTTTAAGAAAATTTTGCATAGTTAAAAAGTATAATGATGTTGGCTGGCTGTTCCTAAATAGGCTGAATAGAGTTGTTAAAGAACGGATGAGTTCAAGGCTTCAAATTCCCAGCCCATCACATGAAGGGCATGAAAGTTTCCATTTGTGCTCTCAGAAAGAAATTTCTACTTCTTGCAGCTGCAGACTTGCAATTACTAAACACAAGACCTCGAGTTTCACTGTGTGAGTGGCTGAATTACAATGAAAATAGAATTCCCAACCTTGCAGGATATCTACAGCATTAAAGTGAGAATTTTGGTGGGGAAGAAATGGGATCCTGAAAAGTGGAATGGGGGCATATGGGTTGATAATGATGATGGTAGAGACAGTGAAACCCTAGTTTCTGCTGAGTCTTCTTTGCCAAATAAACTTACAAAGGTCTGCTTGGGGGTATCAACCCACGTACCTTCAGCTTACCTAGAGGAATTAGCCATCTGACCTCTAGACTGTTCTAAAGGAATCAGGCATCCTGCCTTCACCTGAAGAGATTAACCTTACTGTACCTGATGAATCTGCAATTGCCTACCCTGAAGAAGCAGCCCTCAATGCCTTCTGAAGTAATTAACCCTATTTCACCAGATGAAATTGTAATGGAATGTCTTGAGGAAGTTGGTTTGCAATATACTGCTAATTTCACTTATGACCCACCTCACCACCCACCCCCCTTTTCTTCAAGATGTATAAGTAGACAGAGGTCTCAATACTCCCTGAAAGGTGAGGTGCAAAGTGTAACCCAAGAGGAGTACGCTACATTCCAAAAGAACTGCATGATTTTTCCCATCTATATAGACAGAAATCAGAGGAATATATGTGGGAATGAATATTAAGGGTATGGGATAATAGTGAAAGGAACATAAATTTGGATCGGGTTGAATTAATCGATAAGGGCCCACTAAGCAGAGATTCTGATTCAATATTGTAGCTCTAAGGTTTAGAAAGGGCTCTAAATATTGTCAGGTGATTGGCTGAGGCATGGACCAAAATTGGGAAAACAAGCTGACTTATTCATATTTTATCCCATTTCAGATTCCAAGCACTTTTTTCCCCCAAGCACTTTTTAATGGTCTTCTGCTTTTACTTAGAAAGTTTGCAGAAGAGGTGGGTTGGGTGAACTGAGGTGGTCAGGAAGATACGGAGAAGGATACAAAGAGGTTGTGAAGAAAACGTAAAGTCCTTGTTTGAGAATCTTTATTTTCATCTGCTGTACACCCAAAACTCTCTTCTCTTATTATCTGTCACTCCACCACCCAAGAGCAGTTGTTAAAGGGATTATAGTGCCTTAGGGTGGTTCAGCATGAACCCCAAGAAATTTTTATGCCAAGAAACGCACATCTTACTCTGTACCCATGCCCCTTCACTGAGCCCCATATCCCATTCTCCTGGGATACAGAGCCAAGCATGTCTCAGACTCCCAGGAGGAGCCCAGCGTGTACTGACAGAACGAGGCAAGTGTGGAGCAGTGGAACAGAGTGCTACAAAATAAGGAGGAGGGGGCAACTATCTTCTGAGGGAACTGAGCTGCATCCTGAAGAATCTGTAGGCAGTGGCAGGGATTGTGGGGTGGGAAACATATCAGTTAGGTTCCTGGCAGGAAACACATAATTTAAGTAATATGAGGAGAATTTAATAAAGGAATACTTACAAAGGTGAGGGCAGAGTGTAGGGAAACCACAGAGGACAGTGCAGTACTTCAGGGAACCCTCAGCACAAAGACAGAGGGCAAGGGCAGCAAGCAGTTTCCAGGCCCCAGAGACAGAACCATATGTCACCGGGCCGGAGCTCTCCCGGTGGTGAGGCGGCCTGCTGGTGTGGTCCGCACACACCAGCCTCCCTGGACACTGCAGGGTAAAGGGGCAGAGAGAGGATCTGTAGGGCCAAAGGAAAGACATCCATCACAGAGACAGAGGAGGGGAGAAAGTGTACATGGAAAGGCATGGGGGTGGGGGGAGAAGGGGGCACAGGGATTTCTGAGGGACTGGGAGGAGACAGGAACAGAGGGAGGGGGAGGTCAGGGCTGACTGGAGATTCACTCATGGGCTCAGGGCACGGAAGGGGGTGGAGGCGGGGCATCAACACAGTTGCAGCCACAGTGGTAAGAAGGATGAATTGGAGGATGCAGGCAGAAGAAGGGAAGCCAGGGAAGAGGCTGCTACAATATGGAATGATAGGGGGAGTGGGAAGAATCTAGACCTGGGGCCTATCAGTTAGAAGCACCAGGCTCAAATTCCTGTTCTGTTGCTTATAACTGTAAGGCCTTAAGTGAGCCTTTTATTCTAAATTTTAGTATTTTCATCTAAAAAATTGGAGCTGCTCTGAGGACTAGAGTTTGGGTGGGTCAGGAGCCAAGCACAGGGTACAGTGAATGACACCCTTGAGTTATGCAGAGCACAGTCTGTGCATCCATATTGATTAGCCATGAGTCCAGGCAAGAAATGATGAAGGTCCAGCTAAGGCAGAGGCAGTGATGATGGACAGAAAGAGATGGATATGAGAGTCATTTCTCTGGATGTGAGGACAGGGAGGGAGAAGGGGCAGATTCTGATGTAACTTGGGTGACCAGTTGGATGGATTAAACATTAACCAGGACAAGAGACACACAGGAAAAGGACGTTGTGGGAACAGGGAAGAGGGAGGAGGATGTTTTTGGATATGTGAACTCTGAGTGGCCACCAGAGTTCAAATGGACTTGCTTATGAGGCAGGTAGATAAAATAGATCAGAGAGAGATATACAAACTTGGAAGTCACCCACTTAGATGGTGGCTGAAGCCATGGGAAATCTCGGATTCCCTGAGGAACAAGGAGAAGAAGAGAAAGAGCCCAATGAGAGAACACATTAATAGTTTCCATTTAAACAGGAGGCAGAACAGAAAGTCGGCAAAATTTCTGCGTAGGCAAAGAAGAGGAGTTCAAGGGAGGAGCTAGGGGAAATCATGACAGGAGGTGTGGGAGAAGAGCGCTCAAGAGGCAGAGAAAAGTCCAAGCATTAAGTGTCTCCGAGACACTGAGATGAGGACTGAAAATGAGCCAAGGATTTAGCAACTAAGGCATCACTTGTGACAGTAGCAAGAGCCATCTCAGTGGGAAGCTGCAGTATATGGATGAAAAACATGAGTGGGAGTTTTGGAAATACAGACAGCAAATGCAATTACACCCCAAAGTTTGGTGATGAAAGGGCAAGATGGGATGGTAGGCTTGAGGGGTTATCATCTCTTTTATAGGATGAGGAAACCTGAGTTTGTTTATAGACTAAGAAGAAGGACAAAAGAGAAATAGCCTCAAGACCCAAGTAGAAGCAACAGAAAACACAGGGTCCAAATAGAGGAACTCAGTTTGGAAGACAAGAGGCAATGCTTCCTCTGATTCAAGAAGGCACCGACTATGAACCTAGGTGGGGGCTGGTCCTACCCCTGGCTTGTCTCTCCCTTTCTTAGAAAACATTTTTTGGTGGCCTTTATGAAGAAGCTAAGTTTTTCTCTGTCAAAGAGTTGAGGCTGTTTTGATGCAGGACTAGTTGAATGAAGCACGAAGGCAGTATAATTTTTTAGCAAAGGCTGTTTTCACTGCTTCGGACTTCCATTTCACCCATTACTTGCATCTCTTTTCCAAAGGTGGGGACAACTACTTGAAACATGACATAGATCAAAAGGAAAGTGCATGAATCAGAAACACTTCACTGCTGTCTTCTTAGAGGGGAGGTATGTATTAATGCATCCTGGCTCTGACCACCTGAGGGATGGGGCTTACGTAAATACATGGAGAGAGGATGGTGGGTGCAGAAAGGGTGATGGAAGACTAGGCAAGCCTGGTCTATGACACTAGGTTCTCTTGGGGCCTAGTTTATGAGCACTTGTAGTACTTCTTTGACATTTAGCTTGTCAAATTTCTCTTCATCAGCTAAGGCATCTTACAGGCTTAATCGTATCCCTAGGGCTTTGTCGTTCCATCAGTGAACAAAGACAATTGGGAGGAATTTGGATCTAGCTTTTTTGCAAAGAAAATTATTTCAGACTTGGATTGTGTGGACAGGGCTGATGGGACTGTTCTAGTTTGCTAGCTGCCTGAATGCAATATACCAGAAACGGAACGGCTTTAAAAAAGGGGAATTTAATAAGTTGCTAGTTTACAGTTCTAAGGCTCAGAAAATGTCTCAATTAAAACAAATCTATAGAAATGTCCAATTTAAGGTGTCCAGGGAAAGATACCTTGGTTCAAGAAGGCCAATGACGGTCAACGTTTCTCTCTCAGCTGGAAGGGCACATGGTGAACATGGCAGCATCTGTGGGCTTTCTCGTGGCTCTACCAAAGGGGTTCTCTCTAAAATGTTTCCTCTTTTAAAGGATTCCAGGAAGCAACTCCACCTTCAATGGGTGGAGAGACACCTCCATGGAAATCATCTAATCAAAAGTTATCACCCACAGTTGGGTGGGTCACATCTCTATGGGAACAATCAAAATGTTTCCACCTAGGAATATTGAATGAGGATTAAAGGACATGGCTTTTTTGGGGTCCACCACAGATTCAAACCTGCACAGGAACTCTGGCCACTGCCTACAAGGCCATTCCAACTCTGGAAGGAAAGGCACTAGCAATACCCCAATTCCCCCAGGAGTCAGGACCATCCTCAACAATTAATTACATGCTAATGGGAGACAATGAGCTCATGTACAGATCACATCCATTAAGGGTTGCCCTTCTGAGGTTCTCCTTGATCTTCTCCTCCAAAAAAAAATCTTTCACTGGGGCCACTTAATAAAAACTAGATGAATGCATTTACCATTGATTATCATTTCATTTTTCCTATCTGCTCTGTGATAGTTATGAATTATCAGTAGAAACTGCAAGAAACAGGAGAAGAGATAAAGTCAAAGGCCAAGATAATTCAGAAAAAAGATAACCAGTCCCTCAAGCAAAGTGCCAACTGCACAGCAATAATAGAGGGCAGAACCAGCATCCTTCTTCAACTTGAAGGAGGAAGGTCTATATTTATTTGCAGAGGCATTTAAACCATCTGCCTAGTGGTTAATCACAAAGCATCAAGAAAGGTTCTCTGCCTGAGCAAAGCTGAACAAGATTACTTGACCTTCCTTGTTTCTCAATGTTTCCAGATGCAGTGCAGCCTTTTTAATAGTTATTTGTATACTGCTTATTCTATTCTATTAGAATATACATTCTGATATTCTGATGTAAACATTTTTTGACATCCTCCCCTAATACCTTCATATATGGGTTGTACTCAGTAGTTGAAAAATGTAGATTGGATGGTTGATTGGTCAGTTGGTTCATTCATTCATTCATTCATTTAATCCTGAACAAAAGTTTAATCCATGAGTGTACCCACTTCCTGGGAATTGTGCAAGGATATGAGAAGAAATCAACAAATGTGTATTGAGCACTATCAAATGCAAGGCAGACACAAAAATGATTAAGATATAGGTTCCAACTAAAAAAGACAGATAAGTAACTACAATTTAAGGATGAACTTAAAGGCTATATAGCTTTGGGGTCCAAAAGAGAAAAGAAACTAGAACTCTACTAGTTGGAGTGGCGGTTGGGATAAAATCAGTAAAGAATTCCTGGTGGATGAGGTATGTAAAATAGACTTTGAAAGATAGATAACAATTTGACAGGCAGAAATGTTGAACTAAACATAAAGTATTTCCCAGTTAACTATGGCTTAATTCTGATTGTTGCCAGCAACTGGGAAAAGCTAACTCTTCAACAGCTGGCTTCTCTGGGTCTTCTGATTAAGGTTTGGAGACTTAAAATCTAGCCTCTCCCAACCACCCCACCCCATCCCAACTTTCCCAAATTCTATATATAACTCTCTGGATCTGGCCACCCTCACTGCCACAGTTTTGAGGTCTGCACTACTAGAAAAGAAGCCCAGGCTCATAGTCTTGCCTTTACTCTCAGGGATGTGATATCACCACCCTTCCTCCAGTTTGTATCCAAGACACAAGAAGGAACCCACAAAGGGCCCCACCCAGCCAGGCTGTAGGACAGGACACTGCAACACCATGTCTAGACTGGCTTTTAGTGTAAAATGTCTAAGCTGCCACTGCTCAACTATGACGTCCTATGACAATCCTAAAGACTATTTATTACTGTTGAAGGGGTACCACTCCAAATCAGTGGAAGGGTGGCCATGTGACATTGCACCATGCTTTCCCACCTGAGACTTTTCAGTGTTTTGCAGAAATTATGTCGTACTAAATCTGTTCCCTTCATGTATTTAAGAAGGAGAAAATGAAGCAGAGAGTAATGAGATCTGAAACTAGCTAGTCATTTAATAAGTAGTACTGGGGACCAGGCCTGGGTTCCCTGCCTCTTGGCTTTCCTGTTTATTCCCATACAGAATAATTCTCTCCCTGGAAGAAAGCGTTTAATTATGTGAAATTTTCTAAATTTAGTGTAATAGGATTCTCCATCATTATTAGTGTAAAAAACGCCCTTGAAGGTCAGATATAGAGTCGTTCAGAGGTTTAACTTTGACTGGTTTGGCAGCTTTTGATGGTTCTCTACTGTGCATGTCGATTTACTTTCTAGTCAGTCTCACTTGGGCTGTGCCTTAGGCCACCAAGGATGGCTACCTATCCTCTCAAAACCTTTCACCTGTGTTCTGGAAGGATGTTTCCTGGGTTTTGAAATGAACATTTTAGTGGATCAAGTCTCCCCTAGCTTTGCCTTGTGGTAAGGATTTATTAAGCACTTACTAGGCCCTAAGGACCCTTCCAGTTCTAGGAACATAGGAATGGACAAAACAGGTATGGCTTTGCCTTGTGGAGTCCATGTTAAAAGTTACCATGACACAAATTTTCATTCTTTAACCATGATGGAATTTAATAATCAAATGGGGTACCACCAGAGACAGAGAAGCCATATTTTAATCCTGATCCAATCTTGTGGAGGCAGCTGTTTCTTTTAACCCTGATTGAAAGCTGTAGGTTGGAAAGCCATGATTAGATTATCTCCATGGAGATGTGGAGTGCCCAGTTGTGGGTATGAACTTTTACTAGATGGAGATGTGACTCCACCCATTCCAGGTGGGATTGATTAGTTTACTGGACTCCTTTAACAGAGGAAGCATTTTGGAGAGAGTCAGAAATGACAGAAACGATAGAGCCAATGGAAAGTTCAGAGTAGAGCTGACAAAGATGCCCGCCCTTGGAAAACAGAGACACAGATGTTTGTATATGCTTGGAGCCCAGCAGGCACTGCCATGAGATGTTAAGCATGCCAGAACCTGGAGAGAGCCAAGGGAAGCCAAGAGATGAAAGTCAGCCCTGGAGAAGCAAAGTGAGGAACCCCCACAGGAACAGAGGCTGAAAGCAACAGAGCCCAGGAGCAAGGGACCAGCAGATGCCAGCCACGTGACTTCCCAGCTGACAGAGGTGTTTCTGATCCATCTGCCTTCCTTGAATTAAGGTATCTTTCACTGAAGGCCTAAGTTTGGACATTTTTACAGGCTTAGAACTGTAACTTGTAACTTATTAAATTTCCCCTTTTACAAGCCATTCCAGTTCTGCTATATTGCATTCCGGCAGCTTGCAAACTAACACATAGGCACTCTTCCCATTCAACTCAGGTTACAGGGCAATCTCTCTTTAGTTCATCTCTCTGACACAAGTCTCTGTTCACTTGGGGCACACTGCATCACAGGCCAGAATGAGTTGTCTAAAACACCATTTTTGTTTTGGAACTCTGAGTCAAAAGCCATTATGCGAAGACTGTAAGTACAGGTGTGGGAGGAGATTCTTGATAGATTACTGAGAAAGAAACAGGCTAATTGAAGAGAGATATGTGGAATAATTGTGGATTGTGAAAACCATGAGTGTCTCCATATTTGCATATGGAATGGTCCTAGGAGTAAGTTGGTGTTGAAGGAAGAAATTCACTTTTTCCTTCAAAAAACAATTTCACTACCTTATTTTTACAAGCAAGTATGTCTTATTTGGTAATTTTAAAAATTATTCTCCTGAATATTTATCTGTAAGCCGTCATAGAATGCAGCAGTCAGAGTGAGAACGTGGAGACCGGGGCCCTATTTACTTGCCTTTACAACCCCAGTGTTTCTATGGAGTGGTATACAATAACTGGGGATGAAGGATGGAAGAGAAGGAGGAAGGAGAGAGGAAAAGGACGGTCTTCGGTGTGTGTGCTAATATACGTATGTGACCTGGAGCCAGGAGGAGTCACGGGAACCACAGATCATCAGTCCCTCCTGGAGACTCACTCTCCATTCCTGGTGTCACTGACACTTACTAAGCACAAAGGTCTCTGTCAAGTCTCTAAAGAAGTATACAGATTAAATTTCAGAACTTGCCTTTAAGGAAAGATAAAGAATGGTGGAAGATACAGAAGGCAAATAACTATGTGGGGTTAAAGCAAAAAATGAAAAGAACAGAAATAAGAGGAGAAGCCAGAGAAAGAGGAGAGGTGGTACTGCAGAGAGGCTGGTATGCTCAGAGATGTGGAGAGCACACACAGTAAACCTGGATGGGCAGTTTCCGTAAAGTGGTGGAAATCAAAGCCAGACTGCAAGGAACTGCAGGATGGTAGGCACTGACAAAGACACAAGCAGAGCTGTGGGAAGGAAAGGGGGGTTGATAGAACATGCGCTTTTTTTAAATCTATTTTTTATTATCTAACCAAAACAACAGAAAAACATGAACTCTGAACACACAAACATTCCATGCACGGTGTACAATCAGTGGCTCACAATATCATCACAAAGCAATACATTCATCACCATGATGTTTCAGAACATTTGCCTCACTCCAGAAAAAGAAATGAAAAGAAAAAAACGCATTCACACATACCATACCCCTTACCCCTCCCTCTCATGGACCACTAGTATTTCCATCTACTCAATATATTTTAACCTTTAGAACATGTGCTTTTGAATGGGGTTAGCAGAGTTTGGAGAGGACATTTTAGGATAGGAGAGAGCTGAGCATATTTTTAAGGAGACTGAGGAAGTCCATGGAGAGCAAAAAACAGAAGCATGGAGAGGAAGGTAGTTGAAGAAACAAGGGCAGATGGATCCAGAACACAGAAAGGCAGGGCAGAGAGGTAGTAGATGATAACACAAAGATGTATAGGGGAGAGGAGGAAAGCTGAGGAATCTCCCAGAGGAGGGGGGGTCATCACCCACGCAGACTGAGAGCACACAAAGCTGCTGGTTTGAAGAGGGTGAAAAGAGCTTGGGACATGAGTGAGAGGAGGTTCTACCAGGAGCAAACACGGGATTGCAGGGCAGCCCTGGGGAACGAACTGAAACCAGACAGCATGAATGATATTTCCTCCCCCTTCTAAGTTCATATATTTCCCCACCCGAAAAAACCTGGGAAATTCCAACTCATGCGTATTTATGAAAAGGCACTGTCAAATTGTGGAATTGTAACCCATACCAAACTGTGATTACTTCTTAAAATGTACATTGAAATTTATTGCTTTTTTGTATATATTACATGATAAAAAAAAAAGTTAAAAAAAAAAAGGCACTGTCTATGAAAATCCCATATTTGCGGTTGGTAGATAACTTGCACACTCCGATCTCACCCACAGCCGCACCCCAACTCTCTCCGTGAGCCTGCCCACCAGCTGCTGCTCGCCTGCACCTTTGCTTTCTGTTTCCCTGACAACCGGGGACCCACTCTGCCCTGGGCAACCCTGCAAACTTTCCTGCCAGCCAGTGGACTGCAATCAGACCTTCTACAAAAAGGTCCGAACCCCAGTCTTGGGGAGGGCCTCCCTTCCAAATGTGTCCTTTCTGGGGTACCCTCCTCCAGCCCTAGAGCACCCTTAGGAGTTCTGTACATCTTATAAAGGTAGATGTAAAGAGCTTAATAATTCTTTATGTTAAACTGCTCCTTTTTAAATCACTGAACAGTTTCTGTCTCATGATTAGACCCAGACTGGTATATCACTGTCTTCCAATGAACACGTCCTGGTAGGTAGTCAATATATATCAGGTTTTCATGCATCTCTTCCTCCCATCCCTAGTTAGCACTAAATAATTCATGCCTGACTTGCCCATAATCAAAGCATGGATTAATGCGGAGGGCCAAAACTGGGACGCATTTTCCCTGATTTCCAATGCTCTCACCAACCACTTGAATTTAATTAATGTAATTTCTGGGAACTGGCTAGAAGCTCTGGGAAACTGTACCTGGTTGATCATTTAAACCACAAATGGATAAATACTTTCAGTCTGGCTCCTGAAGAATTTTTGTTTGCCTATCAGTCTAACCCCTGGTATCAAGGAATGAAAATCCCCTAGGAATTGATTAAAGAAGCAAATTAATACTACCATTGTCAACTAAGATTTGGGAAGGAGACACTAAGGCAGTGAAAACTGAAATTCAAAAGCACATTGATTTCCATACTGGTAAACAACCCCAACAATTTTTAACTTTTTTTTTTTTAAATACAAAAAGTATGCCCTTTAATCTAGAAAGGTTAAAGAACAGCATATTAACTATGGAAGTTGAATCCAAAATAAGTAAAGAAAGAATAAAAACATAAAATCCTAATTTTTTTCCGGTCTAGCCTTTTTCTATTCAATATCCTTATCAGTGACTTGGATGAAAACAGTCTTATTAAAGTTGCACTTAACAGGAAACTAGGAAGGACCAGTTAGCCTGTTATTAGAACCTGGGGTGGTGATTTGCAGTACATCAATTCAGCTAAATTAATACAAGGTATCCCAGTATCTTCTTCCCTGGGGAGCTCTAGTTTAGGGGTGTCCACAAGAGAAATTTGTGGGAGTACTTGGGATTGGAAGTAAAAAAGGAGCAATTATGCTCTGAATGTTATCACTGATTAGAGGCAGTAAGGGACACAGGTCGAGGTGCAGTGAGCACCTCATTATTATCTCATTTTTCTGTGCTGGGCATCCAGCTGTCCTACACACCTGTCAGTCCTGTTGAACAACGGTGAGCCCGGGCCCACCATCAGCAGCTTCCTGGTAAACTCAGAGGCAGTCATCATCAGGCACTCACAGCCTTCCGCAGATTTCATGCCTGTCCCCCCCACAGGACCACTCAGCACGCAGATGCACCCAGCTGCCTGCAAGCGCTTAGAATCCCCGCTAGGGCTGGCTAACAACTTTTCTCTGATCTTTTAGGGGCCTTTTACTTCCCAGCTCCTCTCACAATTGTGTGGGTCCAATACTCAATTCTTTATTCCATAATAGTCATCGTTACCTTGCCTCCCAGATTGAAGTCTGACTCACCAGAATTCAAAAACTCTGAAGAACAAGTTCAAATGAATCAAAACTTGACCTTGATATACACAAAGCCCTACTTCTAGGCTAAAAAACATAAAATAGAGAAAACCCAGAAATAAAGAGCAAGTGAAACCTGGATTAAAAGCAATGTACTATGACCAATCCTAAGGATTTCTGAACTATAAGCCCACTAGGAACTAACACAGTTCGTGAAACAAATAAGCAAATGATAATGCAATCTAACCCTTTAAAATAGAGAATACAAAAATCCAGGTCATGAAAAAAAAATCCACGTCATGGGGGTGAATTGGGTCTCCATATTTTATTCTAAGACAGCATCTAGGATATTATAGCAAATTCAAACATATTTTAAGAAAATATGCTGTGTTCTGCAATAAGAAATTCTAGAAAAATATAATGAAGAATGGCTTCAGGAACTTAGTCTGTTTAACCGAAAGGAAAGAGAAATGAAATCTATATATTGTGGCTCCAGAAGAAACAGCTAAGAATAAACGGACAATTATATAAATAAAGAAATATGCTTTCACTTAGAGAAGCACAGTTTAATAGTAAATCATTTCAGGGAAACATGAGACTTCTGATAAGAGATGGAACGCTGGACTAGATGTTCACCATAGTCCTTTGAACCTCTTAAAATTCCAGGCTTCTGTCCTTCTGTTTGAGGAAGGCAAGAGGTTTACATTTAAAATTTGACTTAATAAAAAACAAAAACTCAATTGCTAATGTGGTAAAGGCATTTCCTTGGAATAGGAGGAATGTATTTTACCATAAAGGAGTTGCCCTAAAGTGATCGCTTTAGTAATTCAGTGTTTCCATAAAAGCCATAAACAATCAAACCACAGTGGCTCCTTAACAGCTAAGTAATGATAATAATTGTACTCAAGCTCATTTGCAAATGTTAGCATATTATCACGATGATGAATGGTCTTACTGATGATAAAATGGACATATATGGTTCAGGAAAAAAGTTCTCTTTTATCTACCCCTAACACATATGCAGACAAAACCACCCAAATACAAGAACCAGAACTTCACAATTTAATGCATGAAAAAAAAGTAAGAGACTGAAAAAATATAGGCTAAAGTTCATTCCTTTGTTCATCAACACAGATTGTTAAATTTTCATAAATTAGAAGAGAGGTTTCTAATATAAGATATCTACAGTCTACTGTATGGGCTTTTGGTTTGGGTTGTTTTTTTTTTTGGCAAAAGGAAAATTCATTTTAAAATTCAAAATTTCTTTGATTTTTTTTCCCTCTGCCTCGCCCAAAAAAGTTCCTTCTTAAAAGTGAATGGATGGATGAAAATAAAGTTAAAAAAATGGAAAAAAAAATACCATACCAACATCAATCAAAATAAATCTTCAAGAAAGAACAAAGTTAGAAGACTAATAGTACCTGATTTTAAGACAAACAGTAATCAAGGCAGAATATACTAGTGTCAAGATATATCATAAGATGAATGGAAAAGAAAAGAAAATCCAGAAACGGACCACACAGATTTGCTTGAAAGGTGCAAAGACACTTCAGTGGAGAAAGAACAGTCTTTTGACACATGGCACTGGAACAAGTGGATTATTTATATGCAAAAAATGAATGTTGATCCATCTCTTGCCCCATATGTTAAAAAATGAATCAAGACGGATCATATACTCAAATATAAATCCTAAAATTATAATACTTGTGGAAGAAAATACAGTAGAATATCTTTGTGGCCTTAAGTTAGGCAAATTTTTCTTAACTATGACACCAAAAGCACAATCCATATAAGTTAAAAAATTGATTGCTGGACTTCATCAAAATTGAAAACTTCTGCTCTTCAAAAGGCACTATTAAGAGAAAGGACATGTTAGATCTGGAGAACATATTTGCAAATCATCCAGATAAAGGATGGAAATTTGCAAATTTATCCAGAATTTATAAAGAACTCTTAAAAGTCGAATAATAAGCAAACAGAAGACCCCAATTAAATACGGGCTAAAGACCTAAGCGGACATTTAAAAAAAGATACCCAAATGGCAAATAAGATGAAAAGATGCTTAACATTACTAGTCATTAGGAAGATGAAAATTAAAACTACAATGAAATGCTATTACACTCCTATTTAAAAGGACTAAAATTAGAGTGACCATACCAGATGATGACAAAGACATGGAGAAACTGAAGCTTTCATATATTGTTAATATGCAAGAACTTTTGGAAAACAGTTTGGCAGTTTATTAAAGAAAAAGCCATTCTACTCCTGGATAGTTACCAACGAAAAATGAAAGCGTATATCCATACAAAGACTTGTATATGAGTATTTACAGAAGCTTTAATTTTAATAGTTAAAAACTGGAAACCATCTAAAATGTCCATTAGCACATGAATGGCTAAGCAAATTGTGCTATACCCATGCAATGAAATACCACCCAGTAAATGAAAAGGAGGGGGGGGGGGCGGTGAATGAGCAATGACAAGGAAAGACACTCAAAATAAATAATTATGCTAAGGGAAAGAAGCCAGAGTCCCACCCCCACCCCTGAGTAAAAGGATACGCTATGATTCTATTCACACAAAATTCTAGAAAATGTGAACTAATCTATAGCAATCGAAAGGAGATCAGTAGTTGCTGGGGATTATAGGGCTGGGGTGGTGGAGAGAGGTGAAGTTTGGGGGACAGATAGGAGGGTTTATAATGGTACATGAGGGAATTGAATGAGGATAAATATGTTCATGTTGCTTGAAATGATGGTTTTACAAGTGCATACACAGGTGAAAACAGAAAATTATTCACTTTAAATATATTCAGTTTTTGTACGTCAATTATACCTCAATAAAGCTGTTTACAACTAAACAAAACAATCTAAACAAACTAAACTAAACATAACAGGATATGTTACAATTTGGGGATGAGTCTTTTCTTTTAACTAGGAAAAGGTAAGATTAAAATTCATGACCAGCATCCACAAAGGGGTCACTTTTGAATATACTTAAGGTGTCACTGTAAAAAAAACCACAAGAAGTATTCCCTGTGACAAAAAGCAATTGATAAAGGTTTGTCCATTTATGATCAAGTCCCATCACAATGCAAACAAACTGTTTCTTGAAGCCTCTGCTCATCAGAGTCTGGCAGGAAGTGATTATTCCCTCCTGTGAACCGCCATAACATTTACATGTTATTTTTCAGATGTTAATACAACACATTCATTCACCCACCCATCACACATCATTTATTAAGTGCCTCATATGGGTCAGATACAGGGTTTGTGCTAGAAATGCAAAAGTGAGTAGAACACAGTTCTTCCCCTCAAGAGCCTCAAAGACTAGTGAAAAAAGACAGACATCAAAAAAAGTAATAGTGGGTGGTGTGACGGTGGCTCCATGACAGTCCACGCAAAAAAAAAAACCAGGAGAAAAAGTAATAGTAATACACTAAACAACTATTTCAAGAGACAATAAAAAAGTACTACAGTACACAGAGAAGAAATTCATTGGGTCAGACATACCAGCTTGCACTACAGTGACTTCACTTCCCTATAGACTCAAAACAACCCGAGAACAAGGGACTGTGACTTGCCCATTTTAGTAATCTACTGAATTACCTGGCACAGGGCCTTGCATAATTTTTTACATATGTATACAGACTGAATTGAATGAATGGACATTTCATTTCATAGGCTCGTCTACTCTTTAACCAGAAGGCAGGACCACCAACCTGCTACCATCTTCACAGTTGAGTTCCAGCCCTTATCTACTGGTCATCAAAGGCATGGCAATCATTTAAGAAAAAAATCAAAACCTAAATCTAGGTCCCTACAATCCCCTCAAAATAGCTCATGTCCACTCTCCCAGTGAAGAACAGGAAGGAGGCACGGGTGGGGTGAGGGGTTGGTTAGCAAGGGTCAAAGACAGGAGAAGGATGCTGATGATTCAAAGTCCCACCACGGTCCCTGGGAAGACCCTGGCTTCCTGAACATATCACTACCAAGGGGTACATAGTGACTGCAGTCATCTACTCTCTGCAGGAATTACACCAGTCTCATCGTTTTCCATTAGGTCTATGAATTGATGGAGATTAAATCTGTTACTTTCTGCTTTCCCAAATGATCACAAATACTTTATCTATGCTTCCTTTCCGAAGAGACAGGAACAGACAACTGTGGGGAACTGTGAGAACAGGGCGATGGCAAAACACAGTTCTCCATTCTGATCAAAATACTTGCAATTTTATGGAATCTCAGTTATGATAAAACTAGCACAAAATGAAAAAGCCACAACAATGATAACTGAAAGATTTGGATTGAACACCAAGCAGAAATTCTTCACGGCTTCTTTAGACAAGCAGAACACAACATGACCAGAACTGCTATCCTCTCATTCTTAAAGGTAAGGCAGACTTACCTCTGGTACTTATATCTAAAGAATTCACAGGTGTCAGAAGCGAAAGGCAATAGAAATGTATTAGCTTACTCTGGGACTGCCAGGTGACAGGGCTCCAGGGGGAGCCTGGGGTTCAGCGGTCCTCTTGGGCACGGGACCAGGCTCTGCCAGTGGCCCTCGTGGGGCTCTTACCTGTAGATGGGGTCCTGCATCACCAGCATCTTGCTCTCATCCCATGTCCACTCCTTTTTCTGCAATAAAAGAAGCTGTAAATGAATAAGTTAGGCTTGTCCTCAGCTATAGAACCAGGGCACCCATTGAACTACTCATGCTTATGCAAAGAGATACGTTTTGCTCCTGACATGACCTTTTCCCTCTAAGGAGCCTGAGCAATCGCTCAAAAAGAGCACGGAGAAAATGTCAAGTGTTTGCTCTGTTCAGATTCCTCCAAGCCCTTTTGGAGAGCATTTCTCCAGGGTGCAGAAGGTTGGGCAAGGAGGCCTCAGGGGACACAGGCAGACTCTAAATCAGAATTCCATGGAGGGAATCTCAGGGAAAAAAAGACTATACATTACTCCAGAGGCATGGGAGAAGCAGGAGGACCAAGGGAAAAAGAGAGCAAACATAGGCCTTCTGAGAGGCTATGAATAATAATATCAAATGCAAATGAAACGTAGGTCCACCCTCCCACCCTTACAAAAAGGCTCCACCCAAGCCTGATAGGTTAACTGCTGCCTCTGCAGAAATTAAATTACTGTGAGTGTAAAGAAGAGCCCTCAGCAGCTGGGGATGAGGAGGATGGGAATGGGGCGGAGGTGAGGGAAGGAAAGGATTCAGCTGCAGAACCGGGGGCCCAAGGCACTTAATGGGGGGTTTGGAGCCCCAGTGCGGAGATGGGCCCCGGGGCTCAGCAGCCAACCACAGCCCCTTGGATCTGACCCTCAGTGGCCTGGACATAGATTCCAGCTTCACCTTCACAGGCCTTTCTCATAGGGACAATGCTGTCTCAGGTAACTGAGGAATACACTCTTCTCTCTATGAACCACACAGTCGAGAGAGACAGAGAGGAAAAGGGCAAGTCAAAGACCAGTATATATTTTATTGGACTATTTCTCATGCACTGAATGCTTTTAGTAATGTAGATTTCTCAAAGATAATCACAGAGTGGCCCCTCTCAGGATGCATCAGGATTTGGAGATTGTGGCTCTCTCCCAGGGAGTAGAAAAGACAATGTCCAGAGCCTGAGGGTGAGATTAGGAAAACGCATTTTGCTAGCGGCTTTACTGTAACACACACTATACACACTTGTCAGGTACCAACTCACACAGACCCAGAAGCGCCCCTGCCACCCCCTCCCCCAAACACACCGCCAGTTCATCCTGGAATTTCAATTCAATACCAGCTAAGCACAAAGGTGAATTTTAACTGGTTTACAAGCTTTCAAGTTCAAACACTGTTGTAAAGACAACAAAACTTTGGCTACAATGAAGATTTTTTTTTAAAGTTGCCTTCCTATAATTGCTACTCATCACCCTATACAATTTTAATATATAAATGGTTCATAGAGAGGAACACAGAACAAGCAGACTAATCTCTTTTCCAAGTGAGAACCCTTCAGCTACATAAATATACCAAGTCTAGACTCTCTTCTTTACACTAAATAATCCCAGATCTTGCAAGCATTCCTCACCAGGCAAGTTTTGCAGACTACCTGCAAGCGTACTTGACTTTCTTTGTACACACTTCTTGCCAATATCCCCTTCAAAACCTGGTACTCTGAACTAGATCCGTGACCCCAGGCGTGGTCTGATCAGCATGTACAGAGACACTGTACATTTCCACGTTCTGGCCACGGTGCTACTCTTAGCCCAACACTGATTAATGTTAAGCACTTTTAGCTGCCTCCAAACCTTGCTGGCACACATCAGGCTGGTTTCCAACTGATGCAATGAGACTTTTCAGAAGCAAAGTCCACATAGTTGGCTCTTATTTTAAGCACATAATTTTTAATGCTCATTACAGAAATTCTTTACTATAAAAAGAGGTTCAAAATATGGTTTGATTTTGAGGCAAATTTTCTGCAGCAAAAATATAAAATACAGTCACATCAACAGTCATGAGCACATATCCTGGCCTTCATTTTTTTTTAATTTAAGAAATTTTTTTAATTAAAAAAGTTCTTTATTAGAGCTGTTGTAGGTTTACAGAAAAATGCAGAAAGTACAGAGTTCCCAGCTCTCACACACACATTTTTCCCTACTACTGATATTTTGCATTTCTGTGGTATCTTTGTTACAACTAATGAAATTACATCGTAATTATACTATTAACTCTAGTCCATGGTTTACATTAGAGTTTACTCTTTGTGTTGTACAGTTCTATGGCTAATTTTTTATTCTGGTAATATATATGCAACTTAAAATTTCTCATTTTATCCACTTACAAATATGCAATTCAGTGGTGAAAATTACACCCACAATGTTGTGCGACCATCAGCACCATTCATTACCCGAACTTTTCCATCACCCCAAACTGAAACTCTGCATCAGCTGAACATTAACTCCCCGTTTCCTACCTCCACCCAGCCCCATGTAACCTGTGTTCTAGTTTCAAACTTCAAGAATTTTTATCTTCTACTTATTTCATTTAAGTGAGAACATACAATATTTGCCCTTGTGTGTCTGCCTTATTTCACTCAACATGATGTCCTCAAGGCTCATCCATGTTGTTGCATGCATCAGAACTTCAACTCTTTTTTATGGCTAAATAATATTCCACTTTATGGATATACCACATGTGCTCATCTGTTCACCTCTTGATGAACTCTTAGGTTGCTTCCACCTTTAGCCTGCCTGCACTTTCTTTTCGCATGGGCAGGCACTGGGAATCGAACCTGGATCTCCGGCACGCCAGGCGAGAACTCTGCCACTGAGCCACCGTGCCTGCACTTTTAATTCAATTCAGTTAGCAACACTTATTAAGCACCTTCTCTGTGCCAATACTGCTGGGTGCTATAGAGGGAAAAGTAAATCAGAAACAGTCCCTGTGCTCAAAAAGTCCCACGTAAGCACATGAACGCTGTTCAGTGTGACTGGCATTGCAATAGCAGCAAGAGTACAAACTGTAGTACAAAGGGAAAAGCCTAACTGGTGGAGGACAAAGAAGGCTTTACAGGTGGACAAGGTAGGCTGGGTTTCAGGCAGAGGGAAGAGCATATGTGAAAGAAACTTTCAGTGGTTCTGAGCTGGCCCACACCACACTCATCTTTACCACGTGCTAAGTAAGATGCAAAACATTTCCTATTCAGTATTTCAAATATATAGCCATTTCAAGGCTATATATCTACAGGACAGGCTCACAGGAAGTGCAAAGAACCAGCTCCAAATATAACTGTTTTTACAAGAAGTCAGATGGCTAGATTGTCACGCAACCTCGCTACACTGGTTTAGGATTATAATGGTGTTCTCTATCAATGGATGGCATTTGGGGCTCCAATACCTGGTGAAGTTTGTTTCTTTACATATTGTGCTGGTTTGAAATGATGTAGTACCCTAGAAAAGCCATGTTTTAATCTTAATCCCATTTTGTAAAGGCAGCTGTTTCTTCTAATCCCTATTCAGCACTATATGTTTGAAACTGTAATTAGATCATCTCCCTGGATTGTGATTTAACCAAGAGCGGCTGTTAAACTGGATCAGGTGATGATATGTCTCCACGCATTTGGGCGGGTCTTGATAAGTTTCTGGAGTCCTACAAAAGAGGAAACATTTTGGAGGATGAAGGAGGTTCGGAGAGAGAATGCTGCAGCACCACAAAGCAGAGAGTCCATCAGCCAGTGACCTTTGGAAACGAAGAAAAATGCCTCCCAGGGAGCTTCATGAAACAAGAAGCCAGGAGAGAAAGCTAGCAGATGACGCCATGTTCACCACGTGCCCTTCCAGCTGAGAGAGAAACTCTGTGTTCGCTGTGTGCCTTCTCACTTGAGAGAGAAACCTTGAACTTCATCAGCCTTCTTGAACCAAGGTATCTTTCCCTGGATACCTTTGATTGGACATTTCTATAAACTTGTTTTAATTGGGACATTTTCTCGGCCTTAGAACTGTAAACTAGCAACTTATTAAATTCCCCTTTTTAAAAGCCGTCTATTTCTGGTATATTGCATTCCAGCAGCTAGCAAACTAGAACACATACATTCAGTTAAACTTTTTTATTTTGAGATCATTCTAGATTTAGTTATAAGAAATAATACCCAGAGATTATGTGTTCTTTACTCGGGTTTCCTGCAAAGGTAACATATTGCAAAATTACAGTGGCATTTCACAACCAGAATATTCACGTGGATAGTCAAGATACAGAACATTTCCATCACCGCAGGGATCTCTCATGTTGCCGTTTGATGGCCTCACCCATCTCCACCTCCTCCTTGACCCCCGATAACCACTAATCTGTTCTTTCTTTCGTTTTATCATTTCAAGAATGCTATATAAATGGAATCACACAGAGAATCTTTGGGGACTGTTTTTTTATCACTCAGCCTAATTCTGTGGAGATTTATCCAAGTTATTGCTATATAAATAGATCATTCCTTTTTTACTGCTGAGTAGTAATCCATGCTATGGATGCACCATGGTTTGTTTAACCACTTACCCTTGAAGGACATCTGGGTGGGTTTCCAGTTTTTGGCTATTATGAATAATGTTGCTATAAATACTGTTTTTCAGAGCAGCTGTAGCATTTTACATTCCTACCAGCAATGTAAAAGTGACCAAGTTCCTTGGCAGTATTTAGTATTTTCTCCTTTTTTTTCCCGCTTTGTCAGTCTTCAAAAGATTTGTGCATATTATTGATTATTTCAATTTCTTTGATTTCTTCTCTTTATTATTTCCTTCTGCTTGGTTTGGGTTGATTTTGCTCTTCTTTTTTCTAGGTTCTTGAGATGAGAGCTTAGATTGTTGATTTCCTAATGTAAGCCTTAGAACCATGAATTTTCCTTTCAGTACTGCTTTAGCTATGTCCCACAAATTTTGATATGTTGTATTTTCATCTTCATTCAGTTCAATCGGTTTGTTTACTACCCTTCCTCTTTAACTCAGGTTATTTATAAGTGTGTTGTTTAGTTTTTAAAAGTATGCCAATTTTCTTTTTCTTTTTTAAAATCTATTACTGATGTCTAGTTGGGCTCCATTATGGTCAAAGGATATACTAAATGATTTCAATTTTGTTAAATTTCTTAAGGTTTGTTTTACGGACCAGGATATCTTGTCAGGTTCCATGGACACACAAAAAGAATGTATATTCTGCTATTGTTAAGCGATATGTTCTAGAAACATCAAGTAGATCCTGCTGGTTGATGGTATAGAGTTTTTCTATACCTGGCTGATGTCTATATGATATTATCGCTTCTACCATTAAATATAATTTAGAGAACTCAAAAAGAGAAGGAAAATATATAGTAATTACCCTTTTCTTTTACTCTTTCCATTGCTCCTTCCTTTTTCCTGAGGTCCAACACTCCTTCTTTTATCATTTATTTTCTGTTTAGAGAACTTCTTTTAGCCATCCTTATAGGGTAAGTCTTCTGGTGACAAATCCTCTTAATTATGTTGTTTTTTTCCCCCATCTAAAAATATCAATTTCACCTTCATTCATGAAGGATTTTCACCAGATATGATTCTCTGTTCTTAGTTCTTTTCTTTCAGTATTTGAAAAACATTGTGCCACTTCCTTCTGGCCTCCATGGAGTGTGAGGATTATCTACTGTCATTAAAATAGTTTATTTCCTCTATAGATAAGATGTCATTTCTCTCTGCTTTCAAAATTTGTCTTTGTCTTTCGCTTTCAGACATTTGACTATGACGTATCTTGGTACGGACTTCTTTAGGTATCCCGTTTGAGGTTTACTCAGCTTCTTGAATCAGTAGAAGTTTATGTCTTTTGCCAAATTTGAGAAATCTTTAGAATCATTAATTTTTTAAGATGTCAAATTTTTGATATACAATTGACACACCACAGAATTCATCCTTTTAAAATACACAATTCAGTGGATTTTAACATATTCACAAAATTGTGCAACCATCACCACTACCTAATCCCAGAACATTTTCATCACCCCAAAGAAACCCTATACACCTATTAGCAGTCACCCCCACTCCTGCCCCCAATTCCCCTTCACTATGGATTTGCTTATTCTAGTCTGCTTTCTATCTTTAGATTTGCCTGTTCTGGACATTTCAGATAAATGGAATTGTACAATATGTAGCCTTTTTGACTGACTCCTTTCACTCACCATAACATTTGCAAGGTTCACTCATGCCATAGTATGAGTATCAGTACTTTATTCCTTTTAATGGCCAAATAATATTCCATTGTATCAGTATCAGTACTTTATTCCTTTTAATGGCCAAATAATATTCCATTGTATGGATATACCACATTTTTTTTATCCTTTCACCAGTTGATAGACATTTGGCATGTTTCCACTATTTAGCTCTAATGAAGAATGCTGCTATGAACATTCATATACCAGGTTCAGTATGGATTTATATTTATGACTCTCCTGGACATATGCCTAGGAATGGAATTACTGGGTCTCAGTTATTTTATTTTATTTTTTTTTTTAGTGCTTTTTCAATTCAACTCACTTCTTCATCTCCTTTCTGGACTCCAATGACACAAATATTAGATTTTTTGTTATAATTCCACAGTTCCTGGAACTCTGTT
The DNA here is from genome assembly GCF_023851605.1 of Tamandua tetradactyla. Taxonomy (NCBI): domain Eukaryota; kingdom Metazoa; phylum Chordata; class Mammalia; order Pilosa; family Myrmecophagidae; genus Tamandua; species Tamandua tetradactyla. The sequence continues at coordinate 15,434,200 of NC_135330.1, read as the reverse complement.
TTTTTTTTTTTTTAATCAGACTTTTTTCTCTCTGTTGTTCAAATTGGTTAATATCTATTCTTTATATTCAAGTCCTTAATACTTTCCTCTGTTTCTACCATTCTGTGGTTGGTTCCATTCAGTATGTTTTTTATTTTCGTTATGTTTTCATTTCTAAAATTTCCATTTTTGGATCTTCTTTATTTCTTGCTGAGACTTTCCGTTTTTTTTTTTTTTTTTTTTTTTTCATTTCTTTCAAGTATGTTTGCAATTGCTTGTTGAAGCATTTTACGATGACTGTTCAAAATCTTTTTCAGGTAATGCAATCATTTTGTCATCTGGTATTGCTGTCTATTGACTGTCTTTTTAAATTCAGGCTGAGATTTTCCTTATTCTTGGTTCGACGAGTGATTTTTAATTGAAACCTGGACATTTCCAGTCTTATTAGACACTAGACCTTATTTAAACCTTATGTTTTAACTGTCTTCCTATTACACTACTCCAGCAAGAGTAGTCCAGATTCGCCACTGAATCTGTAGGTTTAAGTCTTTTTCCTATATTAACACTAAGTAGGGAAGGGGGTTATCATTGCTAGATGCGGGTGAGAGTTCTAGATCCCCGCCAGGTTTCCAGCTGCTACCACACTGGCTAGGAGGGGTAGGAATGTTTTGTTACTGCTCCCCAGTGACACCATGGACAGGGGTCTCATTATCACTGGGCTGTAGTAAAATACCCATGTAGACGCTACTAATACACACGGAGGAGAGAGGCCTCATTCACTGGCCAGCAAGGGTTTGGTATATCTTGTTACAACCTGGCATCAGTCCATGTTCTAAGCTCCCCACTTGGCCTTCGCTGGCATGAATAGGGAGTAGAACCTTTTTTTTCTATGGTGTTTGGTTGTAACAGAGAGTTCATGTCTAAAAGTTTTTGGTCTTGCTAGGCTGCTCCTTTCCTCATTCTTTGGCTAGAGAGAGTAGGCTTTTTTTTGAGACTTTGATGTCTGTGCCTGTTGGTGTATCCGGGTTGCTAGCTTCTTCAGCTCCAAGGATGGGATATAAGAGGCAAAAAATAGAACTAGGGAACTCACTATTGTGTCATTTCTTGAGTGCCAAAGTCTCTACATGGTCTACCTGCTGCTCTCCACCTTTCAGAATCTTCTTACATTTGTTTAAGTATAATGTCCAGGTTTTCAGTTGTACGTAGCAGGAAGGATAGAGAAAAGTGAGTTTTCCTGGTTATCCCAGAAACAAACGTCAGGCTTTATGACTTCAGAGACACTAATTCAACAGATTTAAGATGAGAACCAGAAATCTTTAGGTATAACAAACACTTCAGGTAATTCTGATGTGACACTAGGGTTAAGAGTCACTGTTCTAAACAAGGAAAGGAAAAATTGAAATCCCCAAACAGAGGATTCCCTTCAAAGCATACTCCTTTCAAGTCTCAGTTAGGTCAAACACAGGCAGGCTCTCCAACACTCTAAAGATTTTAATTCTATTAACCACTGTCCCCGGCCAGAGCCCATATCAGTTGCTACTCAATAAGTGACTGCTGTGAATTTAACACTTGGAGGCATAAAAGGGCAGAAGCTACTCCTCTTCTGAGCAAATGGATCCTCACTTTTCTCATATCTTCAACCATCTACTCTTGACAGTCCTCGCTGTTCAGCTGTGATTTTCATAGTAGAGGAATGAATGACTCATTGTACCAAAGAAGCCATGAAAGTTTCAGAAGTCCCATGCACTGATCCTTCCCAATGGAAAGCAGCCCCAAAGAGCATACTTTCTGAGCATGGATGATTTGGTTTATCCTGTGGGCATCTAATGAAACCGACCCTGCTACCCTAGCTAGGACTGACTGAACAGAACACAAGTGCCACTGTGTGGTTGGCACAAAACTGCCCAGTCATTGAGCTCCATGATAAAAAGGTCTAATTCTAAACAATCAAATCTTCTCTTTGGGGAATATCAAAAGGTAACGTATTACCTAGAGCCCAGACTGAGTCCCCAATAATGGCAAATGGTTCCATGACTTGCCACATATCTTTGCACCCAAACTGACTGAAAAGCTAAGAAAGACGATATATCATGTGCCAGCTAATGTTCCCTTCTATCCACAATAAGCTCCGACACCAAAAGTAATTTGGGCAAGATTGTTCCTTGCAATTCTAAAAAATGAAACAAATACATTCATTAAAAGGAAGGAATAATGAGGCAAAATAATATAGAATGACTATTTTCTTACTCTGCCAGACCAGAACAGGAAGATGGAGAAACCAGGCACCCAGGTCACCTTGTTCTAAATTAATGAGGTTGAATATCTGCAGGGTCCAAAGCAGCCAGAAAATATTTCACTTTTAAAAGAGGTATCAGCATCCATACAGAATATCCTGAAAATAAATCATGAGGTTCTTTTCCACTTACTTGTTTTCTGAAAATCTTATTAAAATTCAACCAACCTTCTATGGACCTTGAGGACATTATGCTGAGTGAGATTAGCCAGAAACAAAATGATAAATACTGTATGGTCTCACTGATGTGAACTAACATTAGTGAATGAACTTGGAGAATTTCAGTTAAGAACAGAAAACATCAGGAGATAGAAATAGGGTAATACTGGGTAATTGGAGTTGAAGGGATACAGGTTGTGCAATAGGACTGACTGTAAAAACTCAGAAATGGATAGCACAATACTACCTAACTGTAATACAATAATGTTAGAACACTGAATGAAGCTGAATGTGAGAATGATAGAGGGAGGAGGCCTGGGGGCACAAATGAAATCAGAAGGAAAGATAGACAATAAAGACTGAGATGGTATAGAATGGGAATGCCTAGAGTATACAATGATAGTGACTAAATATACAAATTAAAAAATGTTTTTGCATGAGGAAGAATGAAGTTTATGTCAATGCCATAGGGTGTTGAAAATAGATGGTAATTCATATTTTAAACTTATATGTGAGACTAAAGCAAAAAATGTTTATTTGGTACAAAATTTATATTTTGACTAGTGCATTTCCTAATATAACCTATGTGGACAGTTTAACTGAACACCATAAATGCATGGAACCTTGAGCAGGGCATGACATTTTGTAGATTTGTCCAGAGTGATGCCCCGATAAATCCAGAGTGATTTGAACAGTGAATAAAAAGTATTTGCAAAGTCCCCTTGGGGGAATGATGAGAAAGGGGGAAAATTCAACTCCCCCAAGTGAAGAATTCTTGATATTTTTGCAAGCAGTGTGGACAACCAAAGCAATAGGCTGAGCTCTTAATCTCGGGGTTTATTCATATGAAACTTATCCCCACAAAGGATAGGCTAAGCTTACCTAAAATTAGGCCTAACAGTCACCCCCAGAGAACCTCTTTTGTTGCTCAGATGTGGACTCTCTCTCTCAGCCAACATGACAAGCAAACTCACTACCCTCACTACATGGGACATGACTCCCAGGGGTGTAAACCTTCCTGGCAACAAGTGACAAAAATTCTAGAATGAGCTGGAACTCAGCATCAAGGGACTGAGAAAACCTTCTCGACCAAAAGGGGAAAGAGAGAAATGAGATAATCTCTCAGTCAATGGCTGAGAGATTTCAGAGTTGAGAGGTTATCCTGGAGGTTATTCTTAAGCATTGTACAGATATCACCTTGTTAGTTAAGATACAATGGAGAGGCTGGAGGGAAGTGCCTGAAACTGTAGAGCTGTGTTCCAGTAGCCATGTTTCTTGAAGATGATTGTGTAATGACAGAGCTTTCGCAATGTGACTATGTGATTGTGAAAGCCTTGTGTCTGATGCTCCTTTTATCTACCTTATAGACAGATGAGTAAAACATACGGATTAAAAATAAATAAATAATTAGGGGAACAAATGTTAAAATAAATTTAGTAGATTGAAATGCTGGTGATTGGTGAAGGGGAGGGGTAAGGAGTATGGTACGTATGGATTTTTTTCTGTCTTCTTTTTATTGCCTTTTCTGAGTTGATGCAGATGTTCTAAGAAATGATCATGATGATGAATATACAACTATGTGATGATATTGTGAGTTATTGATTATACACCAAGAATGGAATGATCATATGGTAAGAATGTTTGTGTTCCCCCAAAATTTTTTAATTAAAAAAAAAAAAATCAAACCTTCTCTCTTTAAAGGTCTTGTAGTAATCCTCATAACCACTGTGAAGATGTCAGGAAATCACCAAGATAATTTAAAAGGTTTGGGAGGTAAGAGGGGACTCACCAATGTTTGTTATTCTAGAACCTAAGGAAAATATGGCTGGAGCCTTTTAACTACAATCACTTCAATGTCTGAATGATAATCTTAAGAATTTTGGAATTAAAGGTCTTCATCCTACTACCACCTACTCAATATCCCACCTACCCTACCAGCTCTTTAAAAGATGCCCTCAACAGTGCCTGACTGAAGCAGGGTCACATCTCTATTTAATAGACAAGACTGGAACCAGCTTCCCTGATTTTCAGACCAGTGCTGACTCCACTTAAGGTAACATGGTGAGGGGCTTCACTTAGAGGGAGACTCCAGCCTCACCCGCCTGCCGTCACATCACCAACGTCTGACTCAAGAACAATCTGTTCTCTCTTGCTCTGAAATCATTTCTCCTTATCTCCTCTATTTTGCAAACTTTTAAGAGCCACAAAGAAAAACCACCAACCACCCCCTCCTCACCTTTCTAGAAATCATCCTCTAAAGAAAAAAATTAGGAAAAAAATTATGAGACAAAGAAAACAAGAAGAAAGACTAATGACCTAGCTTTACGGAATTATACATCGAAGTCATCTTCAACCATAGACAGAGATGTATTATTGAACAATAACTACAGCCAAACTCGGTTTAACCAGGTCCAGAAAACTCACATACTCCAAGCTATATGTGAAGCCAATTTTGTTTTACATATTTTACAAAAAAATTTTTACAATTTTGTTTTACATACTTGAAAATAAGGACTTTGAGTTTTGGTTGCTGCGTGAGAATTTCAGTTTTGCTATCTGCTGTCCTGAATCGGCTGCTTCTCCATGGTATGTATGCCAGGAAATGAAGACATTTCAAATCCAGAGGGCAGTGGAAGGGAGGAGGGGAGGAGAAGGGAGGAGAAGGGAGGGCAACGCACCTCTCCACCTGCCAGCACAAGGAAAGCAGGGCGTCTTCCACAGCCTTATTTACTGCCTGCAGCCCGAGAGGGCCAGGAGGGCTGAGTGGGCTGGTCTGTGGCTTCATTTAAACGAAATCCAGGCACAGGCAAGAACTCACAGGGCACCGCCGGGAGCACAAGCTATGACGTCAGTGGCAGCAGGGAGGCCAATAAGCCAAGTGCCCAGGGAAACAAAGACCTACGTCCTCACTAGCTCCAGAAATATAATCAACTGAAAATAATTTGTGAGTGGGTATAAACTGTGTAGTGAAGTAGACTGATTCCCTAGGGGCATCTGCTTGAGATTCTGCCGTACCCCAATTCTGTATGTGCCTTTATGGAATGCCTTTCTCTTATTGCTTGGCCCCTCTGTGACTGCTAAGGACACCCATGGGGTCGCTGGGCCTTTTAGGGAACCTCAGAACTACAGTCTATTACCTTTTCCCTTTCTTCCTCCCACATTTTCCCCTCCTTGCTCCAAGGTAATTCAAAATTAAATGCATTAGAAAGAGTCGCTTAAATTGGAGGAAGGCTCTGTTTCATATGGTGGCTAATCAAAATGTTCTTTATTGCAGTGAGAAAGGATGTAACCTACAAGCCTCCAATGAGAGGGAGCTTAACTAACCGAGGGCCTGAGCAGCTGCACTCTGAAAGCCATCACCACATTTGGGTAGCCGCTGTGCTTCCCATGGGCTGCTCCCAGTCCGTGACTGGGTGCGGAGAGACGCTAAGGCTGGCCCATTCTGGAGAGTCACGGGAACCCTCTGACAGCCAGTGTTGGCTTGAAGAAGCTGTGGCAACCTTACCAACCTTGCTCAGACGGCCCTTCCTTCTTCCCCTCCCCTCCTTCCCTCCTTCTCTTTCTATTTCTATAGGAGTCAGACCTATACGGCAGTCTGAAAGCCACCCAGCCTTTCCCAGATCCCTCCCCATTTGCTCCCACAGACATTTAATCCTGTCTTGGCATTAGCTTCTTAGAGGATCTAGACTAGCACAGAAAGTGAGAAAGTGAGAAAGATACAGGAAACACACCTTTACCCCGTCAAAGATTCAATTATGTACCCCAACACAGATTTGTTCCTAATCTTAATCTACAATCTTGTGGTTGTGAACCCAGTGTAAATAGGACCGCTTAAAGATGTCATCTTCCGTTCAGGTGTGGCCCAGCTGAATGAAGGAGTACTGGATTACTGGAGGCCTCTTACAGAGCCAGAAGTCAGTGGAAAACCAGAAGGGCAAAAGAAAGGAGAGGACATCACCCCCTATGATGGGAAAACCAAGGAACCCCAAAGATCACAGACTGCTGCAGGTTTCAGGGAGAAAGCATGCCTGGCCATTATCTTGGACTTCTGGCCTCTGAAACTGTGAGCCAATTAAATGCTTCCTGTTTAAGCCAACCCACTCTGTGATAGCAGATCAGGAAAACTAACGCAGATCTGCTTCATTTTTTATTGTCACAAGAAGTTTCCTATTTGATGTGGGTAAAATATCCTTTCGCTTTTTATATAACACTTTCTTTTACATTATCAAAATTGATTTCCATCTTACAGATGAACAAGGCTCAGAGAAGTTAAATGAACTCCCGCGAGGGTCACCGAATCCAGTGGGTAATTAAAATCTAGCTCTCTGCCTCTAGACTCCAGGTTCTCTTTGCTATACCAACTGATGAAATAGAAAGCCTTCACTCTCTCATCCCTACTCCCCAGCCCACCCCTGTCCACATATACTGCCAGGAAGTCCTTCCCTTTCAACAAAGAAGGGGATAAAGAGCTTGCTCTGTGTGTTTTTATAAGTCTGCTGAATGGGTAAGCACACACTTGATACAAGGCCCTCCACTTTCTATTATCTAATGAGGGCAAATGTCAAGTCCTCTATGGAAAATCATAGTCATTTTGTCATTCCAAAAGCTCCTGGCAAGGAATATGATGTGGGAACTGGTTCAGAGGTAGGTCTGCCTGGAACAGTGCCAGCAACAGAAAACAAAGAGTGAGGGATAATTATCACAGCAGTCCTGCCTCCTTTTACAACCTGGAAATGGACATGCAATCTTTGAAGCCTTTTCCTAGGAATCTAAAGTGTAGGGAAGACTTTGTGCTGGTATTTATTTCCTATCCTTACAGAAAATTATCAGCAGAGAAGTTATCTGCATACTTTAGCATTATTCATGCTTCTGACAGCGATGGTAACTTCTTTACTAAAAAAAAAAAAAAAATTGCCTGCCATGCCAGAGGACCTGGGTTTGATTCCCGGTGCCTGCCCATGTAAAAAAAAAAACGTGAAAAGGCGATATTAAATCAGCTTGGCAAGTTCTCCATGCTCCCAGATAGGATAGGATTAGACTGAAAATACAGCTACCAGTCACCTTCCGATATAACGTATGGGTATAGAAAATATATTTCACAACTGAAGTGTTAGCAATCCTAACACAATGTAGGCAATTCCTAACATGCCTGCTATAAAACTAGCAGGAAATAAACAAGGTCTAGAAATACAACATAGTGGAACAAAGGTGTAGAGGCTTAGAGTCACAACCCTAGGTCTGCCAATAACTACCTGGGCTACCCTGGGACAGTCCTTTGGTCTCTCTTGTCCTCTATGGCCACATTGGATCAATTAGGGGATTGGAAAGATGATTTCTAAAGTCCCTTCTTTGTCTAAATTCTGCTTCTAAAATTCTAAGTGCCTCTTTTTCTTACCCAATTAGATCTGACTTTCGTGTTTCCATAATAACTAACACTACAGTTTGGGCAAGTAAACAGTTTTCTTGAGATGTGCTGTCCCAGTGAAGGCTGTGCAGGGTAGAAGCTAAAGAGTATGAGTTAATTAATTACACATTTATTATAAAGTAACATTTCTTCAATGGAGCCAGAAGAGATCAGTACACACACAGCAACATGCTAGTGGAAAGAACCTATACGGGCTTTGAGCAAGAGAGATCTGGTTTGAACTTTGACTTCACCACCGACGGGACTTGAAATCGAGGCAAGTAGTTCAATCTTCTTTTGAAAACTGAGCATAAGAATGGAATTGACCTGTGATGGTTTGGTTCTGGTGTCTACTTGGCTAAGTGATGATGCCCAATTGTCTGGCCAGGCAAGCACTGGCCTGACCGTTGCTGCAAGGATACTTCCTGGGTGGGTGATTAACGAGAAGGCTGGGGTATTAAATCATCAGTCAGTTTATTGCATCTATGGCTGATTACATCTGTGATCAACTAAGCCGTGCCTCCCACCAATGAGATCATCCTGTCAGCTGAAGGCTTTTAAGGAAGAAGAGTGACTTTTTCACTGTTTCTTTAATCAGCAAGTCTCTCCTGTGGAGTTCATCCAGATCCTTCATTGGAGCCACAAGCTTCACAGCTTGCCCTGTGGATTTGGACTCTTCCATCCCCACGGTTGCATGAGACACCTTTATAATTCTCGTATTTACAGATATCTCTTGTTGGTTCTGTTTCTCTGGAGAAACAGACTAATACACTGCCTCACAGAACTCTCACGAGGATTTAATAAATGTACAATGCTTTAAACAAGGCTTGGCAAATGGTAGGTGCTCAATATCAGGATTAGCTCTTATTGTTAGATGTTCTCATTATCATCTTAGTGTGCAATTACTTTATTAGTTTGCTCCCTCCGGTCTTCTACCTCTCCAAAAAGATGAGAAAAGATTTGAGAGAAGACATGGTCCCTGACCCCTAAAGGCTCACAGCCTATGAGAGAGAGAAATAATTATAATGCAAAGTCATAGAAGTTATAATAGATCTAGGAATTCATACGGTACTATCAAAAATAACTTTGCTGGCAAGGGTCCATGTCTAATACCCCTATGTACACTACCCACGCCCTTGAACATGCTAGATACACAATAAATATTTGTTAATGAGAATAATGGAGCCTTTCTAGATTGTTGCCTTAGGACATCCCAACAAAGTTATTAGTTTATAAGAGAAAAAACATGAAACTGAGGCCCTTTAGGTCCTTGAGTAGAAGACTCCCTTGGATGAAGTTCAAGACTAATAATCTTTTTTGTCCAGGAGTCTACTCCTTAGCAAATGGTGCTATTGTGAATTCCAGAATTATAATAAACAACCATTATTACATATACAAAAAAGTCCATTACTTGGACCTAGTAGAGGAGGGAGTTGAAGAAAATGTACTGATTAAGAGACATCAAAGTCAAGTCCATTATCTTAGTGACTGGGTTCATACCACAAATACAACCTAAAATTAATAAGGAATCTCAGATTCATTATCTGCTGGCATCAGTTCAAGACAGGGTTTTTAGATACTTGTTAATAAAAAAGGTATTTTTTACATCTCAATGAGAGATGATTATAATTATAGTTGGCTACTGCCTATACTAGAATAAACACCCGATAAGCTGATGAGCAACTCCTACTAAAAACAATACTGATATTAGCGATTTCCATTAAGGCCTTTCTATATACGGGAATAGCTCTTATCCTTTTTTTTTTTTTTTTTTAATGGGCAGTTGAGAAAGAAGAGAGAGGAGGAGAATACGATAGTCCATTTGATTTAAACAGTAAGTACATATTTCTACCTGATTAAAGACATGATCACAGAAATAAAGCACTCTTTCATCTAGTCAGCCAATAGCCATAATTACTGAAAACACATTCCACGCACCGGGTGCCCAGTTAAGTGACAGAGATGGTCCCTGCCCTTAAAGAGCTCACTGGCTAGCAGGGAATTCCTGGGAAACAAACTCCCCAGTAGCGGAAAGCTGAGGAAAGAAAGGAGGTTCCCTGGCTGCTTCAGGAAGTGTCTGACTTCAGAGGCCCATCGGCCCTGAAGGATTGGGAGAGAGAAACAGGTCCACCTGCTTAGCCGCTGGGGTCTGCTTTTTCTAAGTTCTTGAATACCTGAATATGCACACATGACCTATCTCTATACACAAGCACTGAAAAGCATGGTAGGGTTGGGGCAGACCATCTGAGCTGGAAAAGTCAAAGTGGTCACCTAATACAACTCCTCGCTTTATAGACATGACTCACAGAGGCAAAATAACTGTTCAGAGTCCCAAAGCCTAGAAGGGCACATTCGGGTCTCTTCATCCCAGCCCCGGTCTCATTCCAGCATCCCTGACTGACTCAGAGAAAATCAATATGCTGTATGCAGGAGGAAAATATACAATCTATTTACCAACAAGTTCAGCACGGGAACTGACTAATCATAAAGAATGTCAGGCTGTACACGGTACCGGCACCTCCTGGCTGAATATCAGTCATGACTTTTTACACACCTAAAGCCACCTAGCAAGAACCCTCGTTCTTAACCGGATAAAGGTGGCATCCCTGCACTTGGCCAGCTGTTCCATTTCCTTTGAGGAAATTGTGCATTTACACCATCTCACTCCCTCTCAGTTCTATGAACAGAGACGGAAGCAGGAACAGGGAGTGTGCATGCCTGAGGACGGTGGTATCAGCACTCAGATTCCAGGTGACTGTCACATGGGAACAAGATGACAAAAAGGCTGATTGCTGTTAATGTGCATTCATCTGTCAGAGGCCGTGTAAAAGAGACATGGTAATTAAAGGCATTATCCAAATCACAGCTAAGGCCCTGAAACAGATACCAGGCGTAGGTGGAGGAAACAAGATGGGCGGCTCGCCTTGCCCAAACCTGACATCAGAAGAATCAGATTGAGGAAAGACCTGTTAGATTCCCTCTCTCTGGGCCAGCTGGAGAGTGCACCCACGCTGCAGAATGCCAGGGATGGAGTTTCCAAGTGAGTCACAAGGTCCCCCAGATTCCCTCAGCGAGATGCTGCTCAGGCTTAGCATTAACTTACTTAGGGGAAGGAGGCCAGCTCCTCTCCCAGTTGATACCTCAGCCCACTGTTGTCCTTTGTGTCATGTGATATTGGGAAAGATACTTAGGCTCTCTGCCCTCAGTTTTCTCATATGTAGAGTGAGGATATGCACTGCATCTGGTACATGATACACGGGGGGAGACAGTGAAATGGGAAACAGGATTGTCTCCTGGGGTAAAACCAGGAAGTCACCCCACAATGGATCAGATCAGCCACACAAGGTTACCTGAAAGGGACAGAAGAACCCTGGGACAGCCAGCTGTGAAATGTAATCTAATCAAAGTAGGGGATTGTCAGTCAGAGAAAATGACAGTTAGGCAGTACTGAGATGCCACAGAATCACAGAAGTCAGAGCCAAGGAATAAATCCTGGAAGGTCTGTCTAACACACACTCAACACACCACTATGGCACGCACAGTCCCCACTGTGGAGCTTTATAAAGACAGACATTTAGTAGCCCTCACAAATGCCCTACTACTTCTGAATGCAAAGAGGATGGTTCTTTATAAACAGCACATGATGCTCTATTTTTCGCCTACATATTTTCAACCTCATAGCTATACAACACTTTCTAGAACTATCCCTATGGATATTTAGGGAGCATGAGAGAATACATTTATGATTTAACATATGGGAGACCTTTGTAAGTGTGGAGAGCTATCCCACCATGAAATGGGCCACCTCAGAAAGTAGGGAATTTCCTAACACCAGAGGTATCCAGATAGACATTGGGCAATGTCTTTTGTGAGGCTGCTGTAGAGAAGACTTAAGTCCTTGGGCCAATGAGACAACCACATTTTAAGATCCCTCTCATCCATGTGATTCTTCAAGTTTGCGTTCTACTTCTCTTTGCCTCCATAACCTCCACCATTTGCCTCTGGGGCTGGCCTTGATTCTCATTTAAATTAAAAAGCAACTTAGGTTTGTGCCTAATGGGCTCAAGATATCCATAGAGGACTGTGCTATGGTGCTACCGTTGACCAATAAAAGGAACACATCATCAATAAAAAAGGCACCAGCAGATTAAAAAAGCAGAAGGGAAAAAAAGACAATTTCCTCACATATCCTCCATCAACCAAGTTCTTTTCCATTTCATTTTGGGAGCCCCCTCCTCCCCCCATTTAAGCAAATCTAGCCTTTCTAAGGTGCTAACAACATTCTCCCAAAACATACTCACAACTAATACATAACAGACACATGTTTAAACAACATACGCTCACTCAATGGAGTGCCCATGGCACGGCTCTTCCTCCTACTGAACAGCAGCCGTGTCTGGTTTCGAGGGACTAAACACAGGCTGAGGCCGCAGCAGTTGTAACAGGAGGACACAAGGACCCAAATGGGGGCCAGATGACCCTTGGAGGGGGACCGATTGCTCCTGGTACAGAAGCGGACAGCTGCTGAGGGGGCCTGCTCTCCTCTACTCCCCTACTGACAATGAGGTGTTACTTGATTTTTATTCCTTGAATTGGAAGCATTTCTCAAGATCAAGACTCACAGGTAAAGACAGGGGAGGAGGTGTGAAGGTAAGGATGATAGGCAGTAGCCCGCGTCACCTGTGGGCTAAGCTGCGGCTCCAGCTGCAGCCCTCTAACTGCTGTTGATTAAAGAAGATGCCCTTGCCAGCTACGGGAAGGATTCTGCCCAGAGAGAGGCCTAGCAGGAAAAGGTATCCCATGCCTACCTCCCTCTTCACCACGTCTCCATCCAGCACAGGGTCACTTACCTTTTTCTTCTTCTTCAAAATCACTTTCACTCCATCCACCGAAACCATAATGCTCACTTTCTTCTTCTTGATGTTTTTGGCTTTAAACTCATACTGCGAGGGAGAGGGAGACAGAGAAGCACGCTCCAGTTAGACCAGGGCATCTGCACGGTCCCTGCTGGCTCAGGGCCCAGAAGACAGGCTGGGCCACAGACAGACCCGAGGGCCAGCACGGTTCCTGGGGACCCGGAGAGCCTCAGGGGATGTCAGTGCAGGCGGCTGCCTGCAGGGGCTCTGAGTATCTCAGGGTTGGAATGGCATTTCCGAAAGGGTCATTAACTCCACCACTCAACCATCACTGAGGGCCATTGAAATGATCCCAACCCATCCTAAGGAGATGAACATTTCGCCTACTTTGAGAATCTCATAAAAGTCCAGAACTTTCTATCAATGACTCATTCATTCTACCATTTAAGAACTTCCATTGTCAGGCCAAGTGCTCCTTGTGTCTAACCAAATGCTGCTACAATTCTATCCTCAAAGACTAAGAGTTGACACCAGTCTTCCAGGTCAGAGTTTTTCATGTACTAAAAGATAGTTATTAATTCTAAGTTATTCTCTACCAGTTTGGTTCTCAAAGTCCTTTAACAATCTGCAGGATAGTCTCCAAGTCCTGAAGCTTTGGGGGCTAGAAAGCATTCGAGAAAGATTCTGACCAGTAACAGTTATAAGGGAGTCTGCCTCACAGCCCCTATATTCTAAATTCTTGTCTGCAGCCCTGAAGAGAGCAACTCCATAGCTCTCCACCACTCAGGGGCATCCTCCTCAGTCTCAGACCTTCTTCTGTTGTTTGAGTAGCTGTTTCAGCTATCATCACTGGTGCTGTCACTCCTCATTCTCCTCATGAACTCCATTCTGGCAATTTTCCAGTTTACTAAGACCATTTTCACCTGGTCCTCATCTTGGTTTCACCACACAGCAAAGTTACCTGGCATGCCACCTAATCAAACATCTCATTGCAGGGTGGTTTGTTATTTTGCTCTTGTCTTTTAAATTAGCAAAGGACCCAAAGTCATGATTTCCACTCCAACTCATAGCCTCCTTTTCTCAGGGAGGGCTTTTAAATTCTTTTAAATTAAGACACCCCACTCCTCCACCCCCTTCTACTGCCACCCAAACCTGGCAAGAGGCACCCAGCATTGCCAGTGCATTTGAAACCTAACTTTAGCCATGGCTTTTAATATCCTGATCAAAGGAATTCAATTTAAGAGTTAGTTATACTGTCTAAACGCCATTCCTTCCAGTAAAATCTCAGCTGACCTCTTATTCTGTTGTACTGAGATAGTGTTGATGCCCCCTGGCTCTTCTTTTCTTATAGACAAGGATATGACTTGGCTGAGGTGAAATAGCTCTCTTTATATTGCTAAGGCAGGCTCTGGTTCACTGTTGATTTGAGTTTCCAGGCAATGGGAGTCCCTGTCACTCCCCAGCCAGGTGGTCACTTCCCCCATTCGCTCAATTGCTGTACCCTATCAACAGTGTTTTCTTCCAAGGGGGACTGAAAGACAACCAAATCAGAGTAGCAGACACATGGGAGAGAGAGGAGACAACTTCAATCTCAGACTCTGCTTCAGCCAGGGAACCCAAAGTCCATTACCAGTGAAGAAGAAACAGAACCAGGACACCTGACAGGATGCAGAGAAGAGGGTGTTTGTGTCGGAGTATGGCTTAGGACTAAACCTCAGTAACATAACACATTTCTCTCTAGGTCAGCGGCTGCAAACTGAAGAAAGTTTGAGTTGGGTCTGCTTCAAAGTGGCATGCACTTTGGGACATAGTCCTACTTGCGGCATGAACTACAGTGTTCTGCTCAGGCTGCAGTGCTAGATAAACGGAAACTGCCTGTGGCTGGGAGAGCCAGGATCAGAAGCTCCAAGTCGGCTGACTCTGGCCTTATGCCTGCTGGGAGAGGTGAACTGAGGATATTTCCTGACCACACCTACATTTACATCCACTCACATGGGCTTTGGGCAAACACTACCTTTCAGCTGTCCGTCTCTACTGAACAAGTGACTAAAATCAGGCCTGCTCCTGCCAGCCACAGGGAGTGCAGAAGGGCACATTTTGATGGAACACCCAGAGTTTCTGAAACACCCAGAGTTGGACAAAAGCTGCTCTAAGACAGAACATGTGAGTGTTTTATTGCCTTCGGTCTCTTTCAGTATGTCCCTCTCACGAGCTACATACACTTTTTCACCTTTTCTAGCAATAAAGTCAAAGCAGTAAATATCACAGAGAATGGCACTGAGTCATTCTCCCAAACCCTAGTTTTGGAGAGTATATTGCCTGCTAAGCTAGACCCTTAAATGCCTTATATTTACAGAAAACTTGTGTAGCTGAACACATCTCTCTCCCCCATCTGGTCATTTCCCTGTTGGCTTCACTCTTCTCCAGGACCTTCTTTACTCAAGATCTTCCATCCAAGCTGATAACAGGCTCCCAACCAGCTCCTTGCTTGCATATCTGAAACTATTTCTAGTTAGTATTTTGATAACCTTGGCCATGCTTTCCAATACTCTGATCTAAAAAACTTAAAATGCAACTAAACAATCTCGGTGGGACTGGAGAACAGCCTCTAATTCAACCACAGTGCATGCGCTTCCAGATGGCTCTCACAGGGTCTGTGGGCACAGTGGCCCATGGAAAAGCAAGACCAAACGATTCCCCCTAGAACTCAATGATATCAACAACACATGCTCCTTGCAACAGCTGGTAGAATTCTCTGGAGTGCTTCCAAATGGAAAGGGGCAAGCAAGAGAGAAGAAATCAGATTCCAGGTCCTGTTACAGGTGCCAGTCTACCTGAGTGCTTATAAGGGCTCTTAAGGTTGGACACACACTGCATTGAATTTACCTGCCTGCTGGCCAGATGTCCCAAGCCCTTCCTAACCAAGGAACTAGTATTCAAACTGCAGTTCTGTTGGAAATTATGGAAACAAAAGGAAATCACATGTTCAAAAATACTTAAATACTTATTATTATTAAAACATTTGCGTATATGGCAAGTGTGCCTCACTTGGACAACCGTGGGCTCATTCCTAGGAGAGAAAATGGATTTGGGGAAGGAGAGATAATGGGAATGGCCAGGAGAACAGAGAGAAGAAGAAACTCCCAGGGACAAGACGTCCTGTTTCCCTGCTCATGCTGCTCTGGGATGGAGAGTTGCCTGGGCAGGCAGACGCATGAGGAAGCATCTGTGTCTGGAGGAATGAGATCCAGTCTGCTCAGCCTTTGCCAGGGGCTGAAGAACAAATGGGACTGCTGGTGCCACCATCTGTGGCTTAGGCCAGCCTCCCACAAAGCCATGCCAGTTCCAGAGTCTGTGTCAACAGGCCTGGCCCCTTCATCCAATGTGGACAGGCTGAGCTGGTGCATTTGCTTTGCTAGTCAGAGTCCCACCAGCACAGAGAGATTAAGAACTGCAGGACCCAACTTTTCATGGAACAACAAAACAAGTCCTGGAACTCTAACTGCTGACTGTAAAGATCCAAGATTAAGGGCCTGGGGTTCATACACAGAGACTTGGAACCCTCTATTGGATGGTGGCCCTGGAACTTGGTGTACTGTGCCAACCAGTGAGGTTCACAAACGGAAGGCTGAGCAGAGAGAGGGGTTCAGATCCACAGGAACCCAGAATGAACACTCAACCAATGATATGAGTAAGAATACTGGCTGGAAGTCAGGGAGCTGCCGACAGACCAGGAGCCTGGTTTTGGGACATCTCCTGACTTCCCAATGCTTCGTCTTCCCTGGCTTTCAGAGCTGCTTCCCGAACTGTGTTGGCTGGATTCAGGTGTCAGCTTGGCCAGGTGATGGTGCTCAGCTGCCTGGTCAGGCAAGCACTGGCCTAACCATTACAGCAGGAATATTTCCTGACTGGTTGGTAAACCAGAAGGCTGGTTTATTAAATCATCAGTCATGCGGTTGCAGCCGTGACTGATTATATCTATGAGCAACTAAGGATATGTCTCCCACAAATGAGATCGGGCTGATCCAATCAGTTGAAGGCTTTTAAGGGAGAAGAGAGAATTTTCACTGCTTCTTTAGCCAGCTAGTCTCTCCTGGGGAGTTCGTAAAGAACCTTCATCGGAGTTGCCAGCCTCGCAACCTGCCCTACAGATTTGGGACGCTTGCATTCCCACAGTTGCATAAGACACTTTTATAAATCTTATATTTATAGATATTGCCTGTTGGTTCTGTTTCTCTAAAGGACCCTAATACACAACTCCTTGTCTCAGTCCCAGACACTGAGTGTCCCAGCCACTAGGTGTCCCAGCAGGGGAAGCAGGAGGTCTGCCACTGCTGAGGAGGTGCCACAACTGAGAGGGACATTTAATGAAGGGAACAGACAGCACTGAGCTGGAAGCTGTACTGAAGAAACTGAATTAATGGAGTTACTTTCTTAGGGATTAGGGTGAAAAGTTGAGGCTGTCAGACTCCCTGCCACCCCCCCAACAGTCTATTTTTACTGACAATGTCTGTCTTCCTGAAGAATCCCTGGATGTTTGACAATAGCTGGCTTTTAACAGAAAATACTTCAGTCACCTGGACTACAAATAATTTGGCTCATGATGCACTCTCTCACCAGTTTCACATGAATTAACCTGAGGTCCATCCTGGTCTCTGTGTTCTCCACCTTAAAACTCATTTTGTTTGGTAGGTTTAAATGCTAGCAATCAATGAAAGGGAGGGGTAAGGGGTATGGAATGTATGATTTTTTTTTCTGTTTTCTTTTTATTTCTTTTTCTGAATTGATGCAAATGTTCTAAGAAATGATCATGATGATGAATACACAACTATGTGATGATATTGTGAGTGACTGATTATATATCAAGAATGGAATGGTTATATGGTAGCAATGTTTGTGTTTGTATGTTATGTTTAAAAAAAAAAACTCATTTTGCTCAGGTCCTTCCTTCCCACTGCCCCAACACTGCTCGCTGATGGGAGCCAAAACCTGCTTGTGAGTCAAGGAGCTAAGAGGCAACTTCACCAAGAGGAGAGGATTTGATCTGCAAAGGCAGATATCCACGCCCTCATTCTGCAAATCCTTGGCTTCATTTCAACTGTGTCCACTAACTTCCTAGAAGGAGCCTCATAGCTCTGCTGCCTGCAAACAATCACAGGAAGTTTCCAAGGGAGATCTGACAGTGTCGCTGGGCATTTTAATAACATTCTGTCTGTGGTCCTGGTTTCAAGAGTGTGAGGCACATCACGACAAAACTATGCCCCTGGGCCAAAGGGACTTTCTTATAAAGCTATGCAGGTAGTCCTTTTGCACTTTGTAAAGTTCGGAAGTTTAAGAACTTAGGTAGTAAGATATGAATCTGGAAACACTCTCCAACAAACTTTTCACAGCTCTTCTACTTTAAATCTTGCAAAAGGATATTTCTGTCACTCCCCCACATGCAAGTTAAGCATGTCATACTTTTTCATATATCCATGTAATTGCATTTGCCGTTTCCTATGCCTAGAATGCCACCCCCAGCCCCCATCTGCTTGGTGAACTCATTCTTATTCTTGAAAAATCTGCTCAGACTTCTCCATAGTGACGCCTTCCAGGTCAACTCCCCCTTCCAATATCCTCCCACAGAGCTGCTCCATCCACTCGGCTACTAAGGCAATGCGAAAACCTCTACTATTCCTCACCACTGATGGGCCGTTTACTTCTCCACTAGGCATGTCCTCCTGGAGAAAAAGAAATAAAATGCACATGTGTTTGTACTCAAGAAAACAGCACCAGGATGCAGAAGGGCAATCACTGAACGACAAATAAATTCATGAACACAGTTGAAAGTGGTTCTTCAGTCTGAGAAAAGATGACACTGTGTACAGTCATTTCCAGAAATGAATCACTTTTGTTACTAAAGCCTGGATTCCATTCCACATGCACAAGGACTTCAAGAAAATCTGATTTTCTTTATATTTCCCATACTCTGCAGCCCGTGGAACAGTGCTAAGCACCTGATGTTTGCTTGATGCTTTGTGAAATTTAGAGCTGCCATGACTGGCCTTGGCTGTTTCCAATCATTTCACAGGGATTAGGGCAGGGAAAGGAGGTGGGGAGTGTCAAGGAGAAGAGCCTCTGTTCTCTGGGCTGTGCAGCTTCTCTGAGTCCCAGCTCCTGGGCCTGGGAAGCAGAATGTGGAGTTAGGGCACCCGAGAGCCACGGCCGCCGTGACCTTACTGTGCATCTCACTGACCTGTATTGTTCACTCCTATGAATCCTCAGAAATGCCAGCAGGACAAAGACCAAAGTGGTCACTGGTCCAAATTCTAGAAAATATGTGAAGATCCTCTGGAAGGCTAGGCAGAGAGATTCCCCCCCATCAGTATCAGCATAACCTGTTTTAGAAACAGACATTACTAAAAAGTTGGACAGAAATAAAATCTCCATAAACTGCAAACTACTTAAAAGGAGCCAGAGAAGCTACTTTTCAAAAGAATATTGTCGGGCAGTGCAATGGTAGTTAGTTGGCAGAATTCTCGCCTGCCATGCCAGAGACCTGGGTTGGATTCCCAGTGCCTGCTCATGTTACAAAAAAACATATGTATATATATATATTATATTTAGTATAAAATATATTTATATTTTATATATATATATATATAAGCCGGTGCCCTGATATGGTAAAGGTCTTCCCCAGTTCATCAGTAGGAAAACCAAACCTGGAACTCACATCTTCCAACTCTTAGGCCTTCATGTGACCCAACACTGGCTATATATATATATATATATATATAGCCATTGTTTCATAACAGGTTAGAATTTAAGTGTCTGCCTAGCTCTGCAGCCCAGGGGATCTAACTAATACTCAAGTTCTACATCCCATTTGGAATACCTCATTCAGCAGATACAGTTAAGGAGAAAAGTTGTCCTTTTTTTTTCATTTATGGCATTGTTATGGACCACACTCTTCAGAAATACTATTTTTCTGCCACAGGAGCATATTACGCGGTTCATTACATATCTTCATTGGCATCAAGAACTACCTTAGGCAAAGTCAACGTGTCTTGAGTACATATGTACTATTTTTCAAGTATAGATACTATGTAACAATTAAAACACAAATTCTTATAGACACATCACTGCTATTTTTTATCATCCATTTTCTCAATCAAAGGTAGTTAAAAGCACAACTATTACACTGGGAGGGAATTCTGCTGGATGGTAAGTAACAGGTGTTCATATATTGTTTTTTATACATTTTTTATGTTTGGAATATTTCTTCAGAAAAAAAATTTTTTAGAAGAATCCTTGTGTTTAAAATGTCTGGGACCACAAATTTTGACAGAGCTTGTCATCTGCTGGATGAAGAAGCCACTGCCCTGATACGGTAAAGGTCTTCCCCAGTCCATCAGCAGGAAAACCAAACCTGGAACTCACATCTTCCAACTCTTAGGTCTTCATATGACCCAACACTGGCCCAGGATCTTGGCTCCAAGAAATTAAATTATTCCTTCACTCCTGTATTCATTCAACACACATGTAATAAGCTGGCAACCCCCAATTTAATCACAAGAAGCAAGAAGAGGGAGAACTTATTGGAAATTAACTTCATAGGACCAGGAACATTCCCGGGCTCCTCAATGGAAAGCCTACAATCTCCTCTCCAAAATCTTTCCCACCCTAATCGCACAGTCTTCCCTCATTTCCTTTGTCGCCTCCTACCCTGTTCACAAACAAGGCAATGACCTGGAGAGGACAAAAGAAAAAAGCCAATAAGGTCAGAAAAAATGGTAAAGGGGCTTTTGCATCTAAGGAGGCTCTGGGACGGGAACTAGCCAAGTTCACTGCTGTTTAGAGCTTTGAGAAGGTGGGAAGGAAACGTTTTCACAGAGTCAAGAGACCAGGATGATGGCAGAGGGCAAATTAAACAGGCATGTGGATGGAAGATAGGGGCAGCCTCAAGTACAGACAATTTAGGGCTGTATACTCAGGGGGGCCCCGAGCACTTGTGCTCCCCGTAGTGGGGAGGCAAGACAGGCCCTGGAACACAGCCATCACTTTTCTGACAGGCAGCATGTTGACACGTTACAGGGAGCTGAAAAATGACCAAAATGATTAAGGGGCCTGAAGGGGTCATTTATGAAGCAAGATAAGTACCGCTACTAGTAATAATTCATTGCTTTTCAGGTTGCTTTTCCTCTATTATCTCTCAGAGCAACGTCAGCGTGAGTTCTAGAACCTTTTAAATTATTTTTAGTGAAAACAGAAGCAGAGGTGGGTGTCAAACTAAAAATAAAGTAAAGTAAACCCAACTCTGGTCAATTCTACTCTAAAACCTAGCCTAGACCCTACTCTGAAATGCTAACATAGTGCAGAATGCATTGTGCAAGTAGGAAGACAAAAGACATTAAAATCATCTTCCAGAGGGGGAAAAATAGTTTAAATAGTATGATTCATAGCTACACCTCCACCCACACACTCTCGACTAGAAGGAATAAAAAGTCTGCCAGTATTTCGTAGAGTCATGAATCAAGGAATCTGAGTTTTCTTCTTCTAATCCTCAAAATCGGTCATGAGACAAACGACGTGTCCTTCTGTCTGTCTAGGGCCCACTTTACCTCTCTTTAGAAGAGGGTGGTCAGTCATATTTTGTGACCTCCTTGTGTTTCTCCGTCATCCACCACAACCTTGTGAAGTGGAGTGAAATCATTTACGTGAAGCCTTATGAAGTCATCTGAGAACGAACAGTAACATGACTTCACATCACGCATCTGCACTTTGGTTGCGCGGCCTTGAGCAAACCACTAACTTTTACGGCAATCCCCCTTATTTTCTGTGGAATGAGGGTGTTGGACTAGATTATATCTGAGACCCTTCCCAGCTGTAAATGTGACTCGATATGATACTAACCTTCAAAGCCCTCATAGGAACTAAACGGGTAGACACACTTGGAGGATGGTAAGGGAAAAGTTCCAGTGACAAGCAAATGAAGGAAATGCTAAGCTGATCCCAGAAAGAAAGGAACAGGATGGAAGATAGGAAGGATGTAAACAGATAGGGAGAGTTCTGAAATGGGAAATAAATTGCTAGAGTTTTACACAGAAAGCAGTAGAAGTTACAGGCTTAAGGGTTTTGAAGAGTTAAGAACAGAAGGGTAGAGGTTTAACATAATCTTGATACCACCACTGAGGATTCAGAAAGGAGCACGAATGGAAATGGGAAACCCAGAAATGGGAATAACCAAGACCATATCAAACATTAGAATAAATGTATACAGGATGAAATCACTGTATACACTGAGAAGCAGGACAAGGAAGTGGTCTCTAAATCCTATGCCTGGGAAAAATAGCACTGCATTCATTAGTAGTGACAGCACAGATGAGTACATACTGGAAAAAGTTTACCTTCCATCAGACTATCAGGGAAGCAGTGACAGAAGGTAATTTAGAGAGCATGTGGTCATTCGTTTGATAGTCCTCTCCCAAGTCTTTGATGCACTGAATTTTCCCCCCTAAATTTAGAGTGAAGATTAGACCTCTCATCTTGATGAGAAAGACTTGATGAGTAGACTGGAAAACCTGTACATACATTCAAGTCATAAAAGTTCTTGGTTTAAGGGGGTGAACAAAGGAAGAAATAATGGTAGATAGAAGAGATGGCTCCTTTGAATGTTGAGGGTATGATGGGAGGTAAGGTGAAGAAAGGAATTCTTAGGAGACTCTGAGGAACCTATTTAGGGAGGAGGAAGAAAATAAAAAAAATTATATGTAGGAGCCTTTCTTAGAAGTAACAGTGTCATCTCTGTCAAGTGATCATTCAACTTCTAACAGAGCACTGAGGGCTCTGTCTGAAAGGTAGTTTCTTATAATGAAAGTGAAATCTGCTCACAAAAGTTTCCACTTACGTGATTCTCTAAACCAGTGCTTCTCAAACTTTAATGTTCATATGAAACACCTGGAAATCATGTTCCATTGCAGCTTCTGCAAGTCTGGGGAGGGGTGAGGAGTCTGTATTTCTCACAAGGTCCCAGATGATGCTGACCCCACTGGTCCAGGAACACGCTTCGAGTAGTAAGAGAGCCAGGGTACAAAGTCCAAAAGGTACCTGGGTATGTTACTTGTCTGAAGTGCTGATCTCTAAGGTTTTTCTCAGTGCTAAATTCTATGGTTCTTACCACATGTACATGTTAATATTCTGGTTACATAAAAATTAAGACAAAGTACTTCTCAGGAATAACCATCTTTTTATGGGCAAAAATAAAATTAATATACAATTGATAAAAATACAGGATCCAGAGCAAAAGTTCCCAGGATGGAGAGACAATTGTTTCAAAACATAATCATTTCCTACTGTCAGTAGGTGGCAATATTTCCTTGGGGTCTAAGGGGTCACAAAGTAGAACTCATAAGAGTTCTTGGTTTAAGGGGGCGAACAAAGAAGAAATTACGGTAGGTAGAAGAGATGGCTCCTTTGAATGTTGAGGGTATGATGGGAGGTACGGTGAAGAAAGAATTTTAGGAGACTCTGTACAACCTTGGCTGTACACTGAAACTGTCTAGGAAACAACAACAAAAAAAATGTCTGTGTTCTAATCCCAGAAATTTTGATTTAACTGGTCTCAGGTATAGCCCGGGCACTGGTATTTTTAAAAGCTCCTCAGATGATGTTAATGTGCAGCTAAGGCCAAGGACCACCAAGGTAGGGTAAGGTGTGGCAGACACACAGAAACCAAGAGGCAAGGAGGGGTAAGAGGTACAGAATAAATGCTGATCATCACATCACTCCTAGCTCCCTAAGTCATTCCCCTCCCCACTATCCCAAACTGGCTCTGATGTATCATACAAGCGCCATCACATCTTCCCTTTCAAGTCCATCAACATTAGGTTACTCTAAGGCTGCAACAGATTTTAATTCCCCCAAATTCTTATGACAACAAATAATTCCGGGTAAAACAACATCAGGATGATATGTGTAGTGGTATCCTTTGTCTTCTATAGGATTCATTTCTAATCACAACAAAGTGCTCTATCCCAAATCACCCTAGCTCCACCCTCAACTTCAGGGGAGGGCAAACTATTTCTGTTAAGGGGAAGGTAGTAAGCAGTTTAGGCTATGTGAGCCACAAAGTCTCTGTAGCAACTATTCAACTCTGTCAATGTGGCATGAAAGCAGCCAAGATGTGGCTATGTTTTAATAGAACTTGATTTATAAAAACACGCAATGGATTGGATTTGACCCAAGCCATAATTTGCCACCCCCTGCTTTAACTCCATCCAAGAATCTTCTGAATTTTCCTTCTCTCTCCCCCCATGACATCATATGCATTTACCAAGCATCACTGTGATAACCTCAGTGCAGGAACGAGACCACTGCATGAAGACTGGAAAACTAGGAAGGCCAATGAAATTTCAACACAGCCAAATATAGTGACTAATCAGAAATGAACCAGGTGGAAGAAGAAACACTTACAAATGGCTGCAAAATCAAGAGATAGATTACTGACATGGAACTAATCCTGGAATTTTTTTTTCCCAGGAAGTAACAGTCTGTGATGTGAGGGAGATTTTCATCACCCTTGATAAAAATCTAAAGTCAAACTTGTCAGATATAAGGATGAACTAATGAGCACAGATGTGACCACACTAGGCTGGGATTCCCCTGGTGGGTACACTCAGCGTCACTGGTGGTTCAAAGAGACTCTCAATGACGGCTACGATGTTAGCCCAGGGCACAGCAAGGACTGTACATGGGTGGCCATGAAGTGGAGATGGGAGTTCTCCCAGCCTAGCCCCTCCTCAGTAAGGTGGGAGCTCCAGAGATGGGCACAGAGGATCCTCAGGACTCCAGCCTCTCATTGAGTAGATCTACTCCAGTATGTGGGGAAAGGTCCCTGAGTCCTTACAATGCTCCTCTATGGTCTATGCAGCTGTAGGGGTTCTTGGGGAAAAAATCCAGTTCAATCTAGATCTTCATCAAAACCCTTGGGCTAAGGTTCCAGTACCAGCTAAGGGGGAGTTATACACCAACATACTTCTCCACTGAGTGCAGCTATCTAACCTGGATAGAATGCATGCATCAGCCACTGGAGGACACCGTAAAGGAAGTAGTAGAAGGAAGGTTGGAGAAGAAAATCAGGATCTGAAGTACAGCTAAACTGAAAACAGAAAATTACAAATGTTGTAGAGGATGTGGAGAAATAGGACCACTCATTCATCACTGGTGACAATGTAAAATGGTGCAGATGCTGTGGAAGACAGTTTGGCAGTTCCTGAGAAAGCTAAGTATAGAATTACCACATGACCCAGCAATCTGGCTACTAGGTATACACCCAAAAGAACTGAAAGCAGGAGGGACTCAAACAGATATTTGAAAACTGATGTTCATAGCGGCATTATTCACAATTGCCAATGGATGGATGCAACCCAAGTGTCCGTCAATGGATGAATAGATAAACAAAATGTAGCACATGCATACAATGGAATATTAGTCAGCATTAAAAAGGAATGGAGTTCTGGTTTATGCAATAACATGGATGAACCTTGAAGATGTTATATTGAGTGAAATAAGGCAGACATAACAGAATACTGTATGACCTTACTGATACAAAGTCATTTGAATAAGCAAAAATATAGATTTAGAATCTAGAATATAGGTTATTAGGCACTGGGCTGGGGTTAGGGAATGGGGAGTTAATACTTAGTTTGTAGAGAATTTCTATTTAGGTTGATTGTAAAGTTCTGGAAATGGATAGTGGTGATGGTAGTATAATATCGTGAGTGTAATTAAGAGCACTGAATTAAATATGTGAATGTGGTTAAAAGGGGAAATTTTAGATCATATATCATTAGGAGAAATATTAATAAAGCACAGAACTGTACAACACAGTGAACCCAATTGTAAATGATGGACTATAATTAATAATACAGTTATTAAAATGTTCTTTCATAAATTATAACAAATGTACCACACTAATGCAAGGTGTAAATAATAAAGTGGTATATGGGGAAAAATACTCCCTGATGTAAACTATGGACTATAGTTAATAGCATAATTATAATATTTTTCATCAATTGCAACAAAGGTATCACACACTAAGGAAAAATGTTAATAATAAGGTGGGGTATCTGGTAAGACTGTATTTTTTACCTTATTTTATGTAAAACCACAATTTATCTAATTACAATTTTTTTTTAAATAGTGCTGAAACAATTGGACTTTCAAAACTTTTAGGAAAAGGTCTTCATGACCCAGGGTTATATATAACTCTTAGACATGACACCAAAAGCATTATCCATGAAAGAAGAAAAATAAAAATTGTACTACATCAATATTACAAATGTTTGTCTCTGTGAAAAAATGTCAAGAGAACAAAATGACAGGTTTGAGACTGGGAGAAAATATTTTCAAATTACATATCCAAGAAAAGACATGTGTCTAGGATATATAAAGAACTCTCAACACTTATCAATAAAAAGTAACATCATAAAAAGACAGTAACACAAGTAAAAAAAAATGGAGGAAAGACTGGAACAGGTATTTCACCAAAAAGGACATACAAAAGGCAAATAAGCACATGACAAAATGTTCAACATCATTAGCCATTAGGGAAAAGTAAATTGAAACCACAACAAAATACAATCACATATGTACTAAAATAGCTAACAAAAAAAATACTGACAATACCAGCATTGGCGATGATGTAGAGCAACGGGACTTCTCGTACATTGCTGGTGGGAGTGTGAAATGGGGCAGCCACTCTGGGAAACTTCTTGGCAGATTCTTATGTGTATGATAACATATGCCTACCACACAGCACAGCGATCCCTCACGTGGGTACGTAACCTAGAGAAATGAGCATACCTGTTCCCAAGAAACTTGTATGTGAATGTTTAACAGCTCAGTTCAGGATGACACCAAGCAGAAAGAACCCAAATGTCCTTCGGTGGGTGAAGGGATAAACCGTGTACATCTACAGTGGAAAACTACTCAAGAACAGAAAGTAATGAGCTACAGACTCCCACACCTAGAAAGTATCTCAAAGATATTGTGCTGAATTAAAAGAGCCAGTCTCAAAAGGTCACACACTATAGGACTCCAATTACATGACATTCTCAAAAAGACAAAATGAGAGCGATGAGGAATAGATCAGTAGTTGCCAAGGATTAGGGGTAGAGAGAGGGTATGATTGCGAAGGGACAGCACCAGGATGGGTTTAAGGCTGACGGAACATTTCTCTCTCCTGATTGGGGTGGTGGTTACATGTACCTTTTCATAGGTTCAGATTCATAAAACCACAAAGACAATTTTAGACTGTGTTAAGTTAAAAAATAAGATTGAAATAAAAATCCCTTGGGCTGGATGAAACATCAGGATGGGGGATGCTCCCTCCTTCTCAGGAATCCCGACAATCCAGGCTTAGTACAGACCAGGGAGAAGTGCCCTCCCACCAGGGTGCAAACTAAAGTGACCCAGTGGATACTCTCCCCCCAGGCCCAAGGGCAGGGGCTTCAAGAGTTACTCTACACACAGGCCAGGAGAACCTATACCAGCCTTAAGGCTCTGGAGAAGTGTCCCCTGGCCACAGGACCCCCTGCAGTCTACACAGAGACACAGGATCCTCTGCAGTCTACACAGAGACACAGGACCCCCCCCCCCCCCCAGTCTACACAGAGCCACAGGATCCCCTGCAGTCTACACAGAGCCACAGGACCCCCTGCAGTCTACACAGAGCCACAGGATCCCCTGCAGTCTACACAGAGCCACAGGATCCCCTGCAGTCTACACAGAGCCACAGGACCCCCTCCAGTCTACACAGAGCCACAGGATCCCCTGCAGTCTACACAGAGACACAGGATCCTCTGCAGTCTACACAGAGACACCGGACCACCCCCCCCCCCCAGTCTACACAGAGCCACAGGACCCACTCCAGTCTACACAGAGCCACAGGATCCCCTGCAGTCTACACAGAGCCACAGGATCCCCTGCAGTCTACACAGAGCCACAGGATCCCCCCACCCAAGTCTACACAGAGCCACAGGACTCCCTCCAGTCTACACAGAGCCTCAGGACCCCCTCCAGTCTACACAGAGCCACAGGACTCCCTCCAGTCTACACAGAGCCACAGGACCCCCTCCAGTCTACACAGAGCCACAGGATCCCCTGCAGTCTACACAGAGCCACAGGATCCCCCCACCCAAGTCTACACAGAGCCACAGGACTCCCTCCAGTCTACACAGAGCCACAGGACCCCCTCCAGTCTACACAGAGCCACAGGACCCCCTGCAGTCTACACAGAGCCACAGGACCCCCTGCAGTCTACACAGCCAGTGTAGACACTAGGAGCAATGGTCACCCTGAAGGTCATCCAAATGCTCCCAAGCCCAGGTCAATAGTTCGGGAACTCTCCCTATGGGAAACCATTCTTCCATGGAGGAATGTTCTATTGTCTTGGGGAGCTGTAATCAGGCCTACCCCTGTCTCAAGGCCCTGAGACTCAGAATCAGAATTCAAAAATTCCAGAGGGCAGAAATAACTTTTCAGCCTAGCTTCCCGGAGCAGGTATCTCACCCTCAGTCTCCATTCCTGTTGGTACACGGCAACACTGAACCACCTACCTTGTTGGTTTCCGAACATCTCTGGCTCCTCACAGAATCCAAAGCAAACAAAGGCTGGGACTCAGACAAAAGACAGGCTAAATAATAAATGCACACCTGAGCTGCCACTGGAGGGGAGGCCCCGTGGGGTAACAGCTGATGAAATCATCTGGTGATGACCAGCTTGAAAGGAAGGGCCAAATCCAGTGTGTTCGAGTTCCCCTCGACCACTGCTACCTAATGTCTCTATTTATGTTGCTGCTCTGTGCATGTCCCTCTCTCCTGGGGCATCAGGTCTGTGCATCAGTCCCTACCCAGGGGCCTCGGAGGACACAGGAAATCCAGGGTTGGCAGCGTCCCCAGCTTCCACCAGCCATTCTTCCTGGAACACATGCTGCAGAATTCCCTTCCTGTTCTCTGCACAGGCTGCAAGTAAGAAAGGACTTATAGGAAATCAAGCATGTCATCGGATGAGAGGAAAGCAGCAAGCTGGCTGGTCCATCTATCGCCGATTCAGGGGCTGAGCTCAGGCCCTTGGGATGGCACACACGTCAGGCTGAACTGCTCTCTCCCTTCCAGAGGCCCCCTGCTGCAGCCCCCTCTCCACCGCAGTCTTATCACTTCTGAGATACTCATTCTAACTCACATTTTATACATTTCAGAGCATTTTCCTACTTATTTTCCTATTTAGCCAGTGCTCACCAACTTGGCCTTCATATATTTCCCCCCTTTCTTCCCACAAATTATTTCAACCATACATTGCTCTTTAGTCTGAAAAAATAAATAAACATTCTAGCTTCACTGGCCACCTGCACGTTCTCCTGAGTATGATGGGGAAAGGGGTACAAAAACTGTACCCCGCGGTCATCTCAATCTTTCTGAAACACTGGATCACAGGTCCCTGGTCAGGAACTTTCTATAGCACTCTACTAATTGAAGAAGAAAATAAAAACTGATATTCAAGACTTTCTACCAACTGACTCAACACTGCCTGTTTTCCTCACCCCACCAAGCTGCTCCCCATATCGTGGATTCTGTGTTTCTCAGAGCCTTGTGTTTGGTCAAAGTGTCTCAAAGACAACCATGCGGCAGAGGTGTGCAACCATCCCATTCTGCTTCATCCGAAGAAGCTACAGTTCCAACCTTTAGTGTGTTGGGATCCGTGCTAGTTCGAAAATGTTATGTACCCCAGAAAAGCCATGTTCTCTAAATCTGCATTCGCTATTATTCAGGGTAGAACCCTGGCATTAGATTTTTCTACCCAACTGTGGTAGTGACATTTTGGTTAGATGGAGATGTGACTCCACCCATGTAAGGTGGGTCTTGATTAATTTACTGATTCCTTTAAAAGCAGAAACACTTTGGAGAGAGAGCCAGAGCTGACAGAGCCAATAGGAGACCCAGATGTTTGGAGATGCAGAAAGAAAACACCCCCAGGGAAGCTGTTTGAAACCAAAGGACCAGCAGATGTCAGCCATGTGCCTTCCCAGCTGACAGAGGGGTTCCGGACTCATCAGCCTTTCTTGAGGTCAAGGTATCTTTCTCTGAAAGCCTTAGTTTGGACATTTTTATGGCGTTGGAACTGTCAATTTGCAACTTAATAAATCCCCTTTATAAAAGCCATTCTATTTCTGGGATATCGCATTCCGGCAACATTCACAAACCGAAACAAGGTCCCATTTAATCTTTTTGTGGGAGACTGGCTCATTCCCCCACAAAGACACATTTGAGTTCCAACCCCTGGCCCTGTGGGTATAAACTCATTGGTCAAAAGGATTTTCAAAGATGGTAAGGCCAAACTAAACTAGGGTGGGCCTTAATCCAACATGTCAAAAGTCCTTACCAGCAAAGGAAACAGAGACGCAGTCGGTCCATCCATAGCAGCCCCGGGAGGAGACAGTAAAGGACAGATCACCATGTGACAAAGGACTGCCAGCAAGCCACTACCCCAGCACCACTAACTCAGGAGAGGGTCTAATCCTTGCTGAGCCCTTGCTTTTGGATGTGTGGCCTCCAGAACTAATAAATTCCTGTGGTTTGAGCCAACCAGTTTGTGGTATTTGGTTATAGTGGCCCTGACAAATTGAGACAACTTTGTTCAACAAGAGTCCCTAGCCTGAAAAAGAAAAGTCTGAAAATCAATGACCCATATAAAATACTATGTTGCAATTAAACTGATTTATTCACTGAATATCCTACAGATACTTGCATTTTTTTCAGGTCTGCATTTTTACTTAGGCAACTACTGTCTTACAATTTCTCACTCAGTCCCTTAATGTTTCCAAAATATTCCTATAAGTTCCCCGTCAAATATCTCTTGATAAAAAAATCTCCCCTGGAGGGTTTTCTTCCAAACTGCTCTGGCCATGAGCACTCAGGGACAGATTTCATAATAATGCTATATATAAAATATATCTCCTACTGTTATCTAACACTTAACTTTGAACACCGTCTTTCTCATCTTCTCAACCAGAATGTAAGAACTTTAAAGGCGGACGATATATAGGTTCAGCTTTATGTCCTCTTTCAGCACCTCCTGTCGGATTTTCAGCCTACTATAAGCATGGGATCTAACAATGGTGAAAGTAATGCTGACTGCTAGGTTGAAACTATGAGGAGGGAAGCAAGAAAAGCAAAGCATTAAAAAGGCTAACGGTAAAGTGAAACAAATGTACAAATAATTATATAATACCAGGCTTGCAAACAGGACCCCACAGTGCCCCATGGCTAGAGGCAGACATCAGGTCCTGGGGAAGGTTCCGGGCAGGGGCCGAGGCGGTGGGAGACGTACCACCAGTGGGTGGGCTTCTGGGATCGCTGCCATTTAGTTTTGGAGGAAGACAGTTCTCTAAATATGGCCAATGTTCTCCTTCAGTATATTTTCCTAAAAAAATATTTGGTTATTCTAACAGCTATTATAAAAGCATGTAGCCTCATAAGATCTCAGAACAGAAAGGGTCCTTATAATATTATCATCTGCAGGTTTAACTCTCGGCCCAATACTCTGATAAGTTATTTCAGTTTAGAGACCATAGACTCTGACTATTTGGCCTATTTCTCTTTTCCTAAGAGCGTAACTTCTAGGAAATCAGG
The DNA here is from genome assembly GCF_023851605.1 of Tamandua tetradactyla. Taxonomy (NCBI): domain Eukaryota; kingdom Metazoa; phylum Chordata; class Mammalia; order Pilosa; family Myrmecophagidae; genus Tamandua; species Tamandua tetradactyla. Next base: position 15,402,841 of record NC_135330.1, on the reverse strand, counting down.
CTACAGAGTGGACTATAGGTGTTCACTTTCTTACTTTTTCAAAAGAAAACTGAAAAAGAAAAAAGAGCTATAGCCCTTGGAAAATTATCTCTAATGGTCATCTTGATTTGTAACAATCACCACATTCTAAGCCCAGATCAAAGAATTTTCTGTGACTAAGTACCAAAATAATACATCATGTTAGCAACTTATTGGCTTGGAATAATTGTGCCAAAAAGAAAACCATTTTTCTCCAGGCTAAAAGGAGCTTCTAAATTCATTTTATTTTTTCCCTAAACTTTTTTGATCAGGAAGATAGTTGCAACCAATTACATTCACATCACTGGAAAATGAGCACTGTCTCTTAAAAACAATGTGTTTATCATCCATTCCAGATCCCAAAACGTCATCTATTAGCCTTTTCTTAAAATGTTTAAAATTACTGCTCAAAAAGGTAGAAGGAAAGTGCCTCATTCAACATCTCTGTATCTCTACCTTGCTCTCTAGTCACTACAAAGAATAAAAGGAAATACAATTTTAAAATGGGGACATTATATTTGATAATAGATAATTAAGGTAACAAGGAGCTGCAGGAGTATTTTACGATGAGAAACTGGCTGCAAGAAAACCAGCAGTTTCCAAACTCAATGAACTTAAAAGACGGAAATTTTTCTTCCTCTGCTAATACATTATGGTTCCTTTGAAGGTGGAAAAGGGCAACTCTGAAGTACAGCTACTTTTGGAGAAGGAATTATAGAACTGCAAAACTAAAATGATAGGACGGAATTGGGCAACGTATCTCAGGGCCAGTAACAAATGCATCCCATTGGTAAAACAGGGGCTGACTCAGACAAGCACTGGGCTTGGTACTACGGCTCGGGGTGGGGGTCGGAGGCTGGGCAGAATTATACTATATTTTGGGTGATTTGGTTTTCAGTACAAAAATGGTCACTACTTCCTCTCACCCCCACAAAAAAACTCTCACCATCTCTTCTAAGGCTTAATCCCTAGGACTCAGTACTAACCCCAGATACCACATCTTGTGATCAATTAGAAGAAGTGAGGTGGGAATGCAGAGGAGAGTGGAAGACTTGATCCGTGCTATTAATTGAAAACAGAGTGGGCATTCAATGGCTATTGTTCAGATGGATGGGTGAATATAAGAGGGAGGGAATCATGGTTTCATCCAATATAGAGGATGCTTTCTATCTATGAAGGTCTAATAATATTGGTGATAATGTTTTACTTTATGTATAGACTTTAAAATGACATTGACAATCACATGTAAACTATCACTAGTCTCTGAGTTAAAATCATCACCATCATCTCCTAATTATATATGAAGAGATCCAAGAGTGCCACTTTATAAGTTGCTTGCACAGATTTCACCTTTCCTGTAATGCTTATCTTACATAAACCTTCTCTCTGAAGATCAATACAAGAAACAGATTCTCTATTCACTCTTCAATGCCCAATGATTTCTTAGGCCACCCCTAACAGGGCTTACTTGTCTGAATTGTCTATGTATAGCTGAAAACATGGATAAGATTACCTAGGGAGAGAATAAAGGGGGAAAAATATAAAGAACCTGGACTTGCACCATGGTGAATGCCGATATTTAGAACTGTGGTTTCATAGAGAGGAGGATGCTCCTCTCTATGAAACCACAGGAAACTGCCATTTTGCAAGCCACAATGGTTGTCTACCAGCAGTGTCACGTGATTCGGACTAACAGAAGAGATAGTCACAAAAGGACAAAAATCACAAGGGCATGACATATTGTGAAAGCCAAAAAATTTAAAGAAGGCAGTGAGGAAACTGTTCCTGAGAAGCTGAGGGGGATGGCTGAAAAACATCCAAAGGGTTTGGAGAGAGTGATCACTGGTTACTATAACAAGAATTATTCTGGTAAAACGATGGGCTGGAGGACAGTTTAGGAGAAGAGGGAGGTGAGAAAATGAAGTGTGGGCGGCAACTAAGCAATTCTTTTGAAAATCGCACAAGACAGTATTTCTAAAGAGATAAAACTAGTGTCTAGCTTATTTAAAGCTTCAATAAATGGGTTAAATGTCGATTTTTAAGTTGTTATTCAGATTAATGGCAACCTTAAACCTCATTTTAAACAGTGTTTGCATTTAGCAGGTACTCAATAAATATTGTGGCTGTGATGATAACTGTCAAGTAGAAAGAAAGAGATGCTAAGTCATCCTAAATAATTCGCAATTAAAAGTAGCTATAAATTCCTGGTGAACTAGATGCCCTATTTTCCCTTCATAAAAATACAAGAAAATCTAAATCTGAATTCTGTGTTCTTCATTCCTTCATGCTATGAATTAATAAAATTTTCCCATTAGAATATGCTAGATCACTGTCATGATGAAAAAGATAAGCCTCTTCGAAACAAAACAAAGTTTGAACTAAAAGGGAAATGGTTATACTCTGTGCTATGATTCACCAATTGTGAAATTCAGTGAGGACATTTATGAGAACTTCCAGGCTGCTACAACCACGAGCATCTGAGAACAAAGCTGAGCTTCTTAGGACCAGGATCTCTTTGCTATGGTCTTTAAGAGAATGAGGGCTTCTGGAATATCCCGGAAAGCATTAACACCACAGGTTTGGTGTTTCCTATTTTATATTTATGGTAATGCTTCTCTCATCCACAGATCAAAATTTTCTGCTTCAAAGACCAAATACCCAGCCAACATGCAGGACAGAAAGCAAAGATGACGTTAAAAATCAAACAGTTTTCACAGTCCCTGCAGGGGCTTCTCTCAAAGAAAAATCAATTCAAGGACAATTTATGCCTTTTGCTTTACCTAGGACGCTCTTTGCCTGTCTACGGTTCTCTTTATCAGATAATACCCTCCTTCTCCCCTAACCACACACTCACCCTGTAAAGTCTTTATCAATGTAGATTCATTCTGGATCCCTAAAAATAACACAGCTGCCCCTTCCTATGGCTCTTTGTATACAATTTGATTTTAGCACCTAACACAATAGATTGCAATGATGTTTTTATCTGGCATTTCCCAACTCCATCTCCCAAATGGACTGAGATGTGGGGACATGCTATGCCTTATTTTCATTCTGAACACCTGACACATAACTGATAACACACGCTTGGTGGACAGATGGTATAATTCCATCACATTTAGTCATCTGATTTGATGCTGTAAATTAGGAGGGATACAGCCAAGAAGTGGTATATTAGTTTCCTACTGCTGCTGTAACAAATTACAACAAATTCAGTAGCGTGAAAACTACATACACTTAATTACCTTGCCATTCTACAGCCTGGAAATGTAACATGGGTCTGCAGGGCAGCTTTCCATAAGGAGGTTCTAGGGGCAAATCATCTCCTTGCCTTTTCAGCTTCTAGAGGCCAACCACAGTTCTTGGCTTGTGGCCCCTTCTTCCATCATCAAAGCCAGCAGGGTAGCATCTTCCCATACTGTCTCTCCTCGCATCATCACATCACCTTTCTCCCTAACCATCATGCTTCCCTCGTACAAGGACCCTTGTGTTTATACTGGGCCCATTCAGTTAATCCAAGATAGTCTCCTCATTTCAAAACCCTGAACTTAATCAAATTTGCACGGTATCTTTTGCCGTGAAAAGTAACATTAAGAGGTGGACATCTTTTTTTTTTCCTTTTTTCTTTTGGGGGAGTCATTATTCAGTCCATCACAGGCAGGCACACTGGTGGCTACAAAAAGCAATAATAGTGACCTAAAAGCAAGGAACAGGACAGAAAAGGATTGAAAAGTAGAGAAGATCTAAACAAATGAAGTGACCTGTGGTCATAAAGTGGGAACAAAACAGCACTGTGTGGCCTCTTTGGGTGGCAGCACCTCTTCGTTTTGGTGCAAGATTAAAAAACAGAATTCATAATAATAATGACTTAATAAAGAGCATGACAGAAAATGAAACATTTTAATTAAATAATTATTATTTTTAAATACATGATTGATGCTTGGGGGGGGGGGCTTGAGTTACCCTGAAATGTTACTTATATGGAAAATCTCATCCTGTGAAGCCAGACACAGATTTATTCTATCAGAGAGACTTATTTTCATTCAAGTATTCCTCAATCTACATACCCAAGTAAATGCTAACCCTCAAAGCAATTACCTGGGAACTGTATTAGTGGGGTCAGAGCTCTCTGGAAAAAGACAATCAACAGGATATATATATATATATATGGCTGTCAAATGATTGGATGAGGAGACTTCTCTCATTGCTGAAGACAATCTAGTCTCCTTTGCAGACTGTAGTCAGCCACAGATGCAATAAATTGACTAATGACTTAAATCCACAAAATACCCTCACTGTACCGATCAGGCCAGTGCTGGTAAGACCAAACAGTGGACACAATAACCTAGTCAGGTTGACACATGAAATTAACCATCACAGGAATATAATAAGTCCAATAAAATAATTTTGCTTGAAACTTTGAGGAAATCTCCCTTTAAGAAGTTATTCTGAAGCCAATTTATAAACTACACCATTATGAGACTCATTACTTTCTCACCACACCTAATTTTTAAACTGGAATAGTAATAAGGTGAGTAGTCAAGATGGGCAATTGCGACTTAGTTTCAAATGACTTTTAGCCATTAAAAATAAAAATCAAATATCATCGGCCCTCACAGCCACAAGATATGAATGCAGAAAAGTGGAGCACCAAAAAAGTGAAGTTATCACTGAGTTAAGAGCTTAGCCTTTGCAGATGATTTCTTTGACCAGGACCATCCTCTATTGGATATATAAGTTACAGTGTGTTGCTTAATTTGACTCTGATCAGATAGCCACAATTTCTATATATTATTCATCAACTGCCATTTATATTTACAGAACATTTAAATACATACAAGGTAAACAAGACTGTGTATGTCTATTCTATATTAACACCTATATATTATATGCATTACAAAGCTCACATTATATGAAGTTGCAAACCTGATGGTGTATACCAAGTCTTAGAGAAATACCTCCAAGGAATTCCTCATTCCTACAACTGACATTGAGGACATGATTTCACATTTCTCACCTTTCAGATTGTCTTAAAGTCAATCTATAGCCTACGACGAGCTCTGGGATCATTCCTGTAACTACTCGTTGAATAGTGCTTTGAAAACTATTGCTTTTTTCTTTCTTTGCTTTGTATATATTCTATACTATACAACAAAAAAGTTTCAAAAAAATAAAGTCAAACTGTGAAGCAGGATGTATTCACAATCATACACACATGCTTTAAAAAATATACATTCGTTCTGTCTGGGCTGTCTAGAATCACACACAAATCAACTTCTATTTCAGTTGTGATCAAGTTGCAAACAACAGAGTTCCACTAGTAACTTCCTAGGTAAAGCTGGGCTCTATCACTGGCCTTGATATATGGCTCTCTTGGTAGTCACTAAGTCCAATCATTACCATGATATCATTGTTTCCGTAGAAACAATACCACATTTTCAAAGGGAGAAACTAGAAGGATCCTGAAAGAAGAAAAAAACCAGCAATGCAAGTGGAACAAGCAAGCTGTTTGCTAATAAGTTTTATGTTTTTTTTTTTTTAAGGGTATTTTAGTTTCTTAGGAGAAAAATAATTGTAAAGTGCAGATTGGGACGATTACAAATAAATAGGGAATAAATGAAACTAGGAAATAGAGCTGCTAAATATCTTTCTGTAATATAATCTGCTCTACCACGTGTAAGCCAGATTTAAGTTCAAAATTTAAAACAAGACCTGAAACCCTATAACACCCTCATGTTAATGATTCAACACTTTTTGAAACATTTTACACCCTTTTAAAGCCTTTTGACTTTCTGTGTTTACATGCTGTGAACTTAATATAATTGAGAAAAAGTACATTTTAATGATTTTTTTGTGCGTGGGGGGGGCAGTTTAACTAAGAATGAGATATCTCAGATGCACTTAGGTTGCCCAGGAAAATATAAGGTGGAAACCACAGTCATAAATACTGAATGATGGAACTACATTTATGAGACTGTACATATATAATGACAAAATCTATTATATAAAATTTGAACAAAACCTTTTCAAAAGTAATCACAAAAGGGGTGCACAGGCGGTTCAGTGGCAGAATGCTCACCTTACATGGGGGAGACTAGGGTTTGATTCCTGGACCATGAGCCCGACCCCACCCCCCACCCCCAAAAAAAATAAAGTAATCACAAGAATGAAAACTTCGTGGAGAAGAAAATCAGACCCTAGACTCATCCTAAAAGAGTATATCTGCATTGTTAGCAACAGCCCATTGTGCTTATGAAGGAAATCCAGGGCATCCTTTTGGGTGCTCATAATTAACAGTCTGATTTACCACTCCAGAAACATCTCAGGAATGTCTTTCTGGATGTGGGATCATCTTTGACAAGACTGAAAATGATGTCCAAAATCAGCCAGCTCAAAGCAATCCTACAGACAAAAGATGAGAGCACTATAGGAGTGGAGCCTTGGCAAGAGACGACATGAGTTGCAAACATGTGAGCACTTTGTCCAAAGATGAGAATCACACACAAACGGCCATATTGAAGGTCACGGGTTGTCTTTTCAACTTGGCCTGAGCAACAGTGATGCAGAACCTTACCAGAGAGTTTACTAGCTGAGGGAAAGGGTCCTAATGGAATCAACCAAACATCAACCCAAGTGCCATTTCGAACCCCTAATGTCCTCTGCAAACCCAAAGGACTCTTCCTCTGTTACTTACTGTATACATACCCAGCAAAGCACTAGGCTTATACAAACACCTAGATCCCAGTATTTGATGATGATAAATCCTTGAAAGACCCATTTTCTTGATCCTGGTGGTATATTGGTTTTTCAGGCATAGTCACTCTCCTTGCAAACTACAAGGAGGCAGTACCTTAAATAAAGATGGTGCAGAATAAATGCCAGTACCTTTCAGAATATCATCCAATCCTCCAACAGATCAGACCAGCACTACTTTCAGGAGACTTTCACCATATATTTTAGAGGCTTGACCTGTGGGAAAATGTCTAGAGCTAAATGTGAGCCAGTGGAGACAGTACACATAAGTAACTAACCACAAAAGACCGCTAATGTGTCAACGTGGGACACAAACCAAGGTAGGAGAACAGAACTGAGTGGTCAATTCAGTGGAAGAAGAAGGTTACAGATGAGATGGTGGAGGGGCCTGCACTTATGCCCCCCACCCATATTGGCTGTTTTTTAATCAATTCCTCCTAAAACACCACCACCACGCACATTTCACTCATATTCCAGTTGAGAGAAAGAGCTGTAACAAGTCACTCTGTCAAAAGCAGAGCATATAAAACACGATTAGGACATGGTTTCTGCTCTCCAGAGGCTCCCAGACAAGTGAGAAAAGACAGATGGAGAATAATGATGACTCAGAGTTACAAATGCTGCGTGATAAAGTGGAAAGATGAATAGGGGACTTGCCAGGCAGATAAGGCTGGAGGGGAACATGGGGGGCTGGGGGAGATGGGGCAGAAAGAAAATGTGCAGCAGATTTTGGACAGCAATGCAATATCCAGGAAAGCAAATAGTCCCAGACATCTGGAGGACAGGAACACAAGGGAGTCTTCAGAAGTAAGGCTAGAAATTTATCTAGGGGACAGGTCATGGCCATTTTTTAAATAACCAAAGCAAGGCAATAAATCTGGTACATGTGAACAATAGTATTGCTTAAAGGGGGAAACATCCCCTCAAATTTGGATGAAAAAAGAGAAATGTCCATAGCCAGTAAAGAAAATCTGAAGAAACAAAATGGTTAAGTGAGAATATAAAGTCTAGCAACCTGGGGTTAAAATCATTGTGATCCATTCTCTGACATGAAGATGGCAATTTGGGCCTCCAGACCCTGCACACATAACAGATGGCCACCTCTCCATCTACCCTCCATCATCAGCAGAGATGATGTCTTTGACAACATTTATATAGAGACCAGATTTGAACCTGGGTTTCCTAATGTTCAAGAGCTGCCTCCAGCAGTATTCCCTCTTAAAAAAATCACAAACAAGTGTAAATAGAGAAAACCAATAGCTTCCACCGACCTCACAATGCCTTGGCCTTTGGCCAGTTCTAGCCAATCAAAAGGTTTTGCAGCCCATGTCATGAGTGCATGGCCTGAATGGCTGGCTGTATAATAAGCTAAGTTCTTATTCTGGATGCCCCATCTGCCCATTCCATGCTTTCATCTCCTTTCCAGTGTGGCCCTTTCACCTGTAACACCCAAGTCCTATGAGAAGTCCTTGGGAAAGATCCAAATAAAAGTCAATTTCACCTAAGAATAATTTGAGCTAAAAGAGGATGTCCTGTGTTAGGTGCTTAGGAAGGGTTAAATAATTGAAGGGCTGGGAATCATTATGAGACCATTCAAAACAAGTGATTCCTAGAGGAGGAAAACATTCAAAAGCAGCTCTAGCAACCTGAAGCACATGACAAGATGGATGAACCTTGAGGACATAATGCTGAGTGAAATAAGCCAGACACAAAATGATAGATACTATATGACTCCACTTTTATGGCCATAATAAAGGTAAAATCAGAGGCTTATAATACAGAATACAGAGAACTTAGAGATACATAGATGATAGAGATGGGTGAATGGTTAGCTAATGAGGTTGAACTCAAGTGTAAGGGAATAGATAGAAGTAAAGGCAGTTCTCTAGTGGGTCTGGAAGTAATATTGCCATATTGAAGGCGAACATGATTGAAAAGGGTTGTATAGACCTATGTGTCCCACTGATTAACACCAGAAACATAAATAAGTTCTTACAAGAACTATTTAAAAGGTATGATTCGTGTACAATGAGTATTTAAGTCCAGGGTACGGGGGGAAACTGCTGTTGTATGCTATGATTTATGTTATCAGCAAAACATCAGCAGTACCACAGCAACAGCAGGGGTAAATAATGGGGGAAGGGGCAAGAGTTAAGGGGAGGTTTAGATTTCCTATTTGATGAGGGTTTGTTTATTGGCTATCTTTCTCTTGGAAACAATGAAAGTATCTAAAAGTTGAGGTACTGTAGACTTTGGGCATTATATATATTATATTATTATATTATTATTATATTATTAGGCATGATGCCTAATGAGAGCAGGTGGCTGAAGGATGCCCTGACTGAGAAGTAGACTGGTGGACGATGGTGTGTACATATGATCAAATATTGTGCTGCTACAGAAAGGAACAAAGTCACGAGGCACGTAACAATGTGAATGAACAGTGGGACATCGGGGAGGCAACATAAGCCAGAAATGAAAGAACAACTATTGTACGGCCTCCTTTAGAAAATGCATATAAGAAAACAGGAGCCTAGATTGTAAGCTCTTACAGCAGATACATGTTGTCCAGAATGGTAACTATTATTTCTCGATTTTGAGAGGCTGATTTATATATGCATAACCTGGTATTTAGAGATAAGAATAAAGCTGATCAAGTCGGGATTAATGTAATTCAGAACACAGGGGTAAGGAAGACATTGTTTTATATTTTAGAACTATACTTACTCTTTGAGACCAAAGGAAGAAAGATTTAGTTTGTTCAGAAACTAAATTTTCTATAGCCCATAATCTACCTCAACCTGTCGGGACTGCTCATTTGAACAATCGAAACACAGAGAGCCCAGAATAAGAATGAAAGCCTTTAATCCTGTATAGCTTAATGTAATACCTGGATATATCTTAGAATATATGAAGCAGATAAACAAAAAGTATTAGCAAAGTCCCTTGAGGGATGGGAGAAAAAATATGGAACTATTAAAATTTACCATCAGGGAAACCCCTGATACTGTGTCAAACATTAGGGACACCCAAATCAATAGGCCAAGCCCTTGATCTTGAGGCTTGCTCTTGTGAAGCTTATGTATATAGTGGAGAAACTTAGCTTATCCATAGGTATGCCTAAGAGTTACTTCTGAAGGACCTCTTTTGTGGCTCAAATGTGGCCTCACTCTCTCTAAGCCCAACTCCATAAGCGTAATCTTTACCCTCACCCCTATGTGGGTCATGACATGCAGGGGTGAGAGTCTCCCTGGCAGCATGGGAGATGACTCCCAGGGATGAGCCTGGCCCTGGCACTGTGGGATCAACAGTCCATCCTGACCAAAAGGAGAAAAGAAGTGTAACTAATAAAGTATCAGTGGCTGAGAGAGTTCAAATAGAGTTGAGAGGCTACTCTGGAGGTCACTCTTTCACAAGCTTCAGTTAGACATCGCTACCTATCATTAACTTGCCAAAACCCAACTGAAACCATTTCAGCCAATCCTAAAGAAAAAGGGCAATATATAAGATTCTATGAAGTTTCTATAAACTAGGGTAACTTTCCAGAAACCTACAACCTCCAGATGGGTCGCTGGACCAGATAAGTCCTGAAACCTAGAGGGCTCAGCCTCTCTAGAACATCAGCTAGTTTCATCTTCCTATCCCATATTATTGACAGTCCCTTCCCACATGAAAAAGTTAGAATTGCTATAGCCCAAATAACCCTATAGAGTGGGATAGAAAGAACAAAGGTGATGGTAAAGTTATATAGAGAAGGAAGGGTTTAACAAATGAATATGATTGCTGAATCATTAAATTGATATTTCTTTTAGTCTCCAGTATCTTAGAGCAGCTAGAAGTAAAAACCTAAAATTGTGATATTGTCACCCATACTAAACTCTGAAATCTGTTCTACAACTAATTGTTGTGCTGTACTTTGAAATCTATTGCTTTTTTGTTTATACGTTATTTTTCACAAAAAAGAAAAAAAAGTCAATTGAGATGATAAAAAAAATATTTATTCCTCCTACCCTCATATGTTCTGGAGCAGCTAGAAGGAAAAATCTGAGATGATGGTATGGTACCCCATGACAAACTCTGGGATCTGTCCTGTAACTACTTGTCTGAAGAGAGTTCTGAAAACTCTTGCTGTTTTCTTTCTTTGCTTTGTATATATATTACACAATGAAAAAAGTTAAAAAAAAAAAAAATCAACTGTAGGTACTTGCTGTAGATGACAGAGCAAGACCAGATGTATGAGACTGTAAAACCCCATGAGAAATGACTTTTGTATCATCTACCACTCTGTTCTTAAGAGACAGGAGATGCAGTTATCCCTCATAACAAGCCATGCGTGTCCAAGTGTGTCTAAGAGAGGAGGAAGGAAAACAAAGAAGCTGAAGAAGTGAGAGCAAATGTAACAGGGTAAGATGAGTGATGCGGACGTTCAAGGGCAGGCCAGAAGGGAAACGATAAATCAAACAGCGTCCACAATCAGGGTAGGCTTTCACCAACAACTGAAAATCCCAAGGACTCACAGGAGTGAAAATATTATAGAGAGCTTTTGGAAGCTCAGAAAAAATCCATTAGAAGAATTAGTTCAGCCCAGACACCAAGGTAAGGAAAACAGCTGGAGGAATGTTTACTGACACATCAGCTGTCAGCAGAGCAAAAAAAATTATTCAGATGTTCTGCCGGAACGCCAGCTGTATTCTCATAGGTAGGACAAATAGTATACAGGTGATGCTATTTATCCCTTGTCTCCTTACCTCTATTGCAACTTACCCAATTTTTATTGACCGCACTAGTAAACTTTAAAACCAGGGCTAGCTTGCTTATCCAAGAAATAATCACTGGCAGTATTTGTTTTTCAATGTTTTCAATCTGTGTGAGGCCATATGCATGTGGCGAGTTCAACATGCTACAGAGGCCATTCTGCAAAGAATCCATTTGACCTTGCTTGTTACAGGGTCACAGATTACAGCTTTCACCTTGGTTGGGGCTTCTGCCCTAATCAGCACTTTATACACATCAGCAGAAGGTCACAAGAAGGGAAATCAGAGAATGTGGAAAGCTCAGAGAAATTTATTACCTATCCAGTTAAAAAAAAAAAATCTTCATCAGCAAATAACCACATCTGAAATCCCTCTCCAGGGCCAGCCACCCAGGTCTCAGCATGGAGCAGTGAAAGGAGCTCTTGAATGAGAGACAAGAGGACAGTCTGGGAAGGAGGAGCAGAAATGACTTCGGTTTTGGCCAGAGCCAGGTGGACCAGGCAAGTGTGGAAAAGATGCTGATCACAGCTTCCTGAGAAAGATCCACTGCAACTAAAAGCTCCCAGGAAGAAAAGAAAAAAGAAAGCACATAACACACAACCAGTCTATAACACAAACTCTGGGAGCCACCTCAAAATGAAATGCTTCACAAGGTCATCTTTGAGACCTTCCAAGTACTTTTGAATTCCCTGACAGATGCTAAATAACCCTCCTGATTCCCCAGCCTCAAGGGAGATGTAAATGTGTTTAACTAATGAGCACATTCACTGTACTATTTCTAGAACTCTAACCGTTTTTTTAGAGGGCCTTTTGAAAAAAAAAAAGGCATTTTGATAACATCACAGACTATCTGAACTGAAATGGACCTCAAAAAGCCTCCTTAGAGAGGAAGTAGGAAGAGTGGTAAGAATACAGGCTTGGGAGAACCATCTAGATTCAAATCCCAGATCTGACATTCACTAACTGCATGAGACCCGACAATTTACGTAAGCCATCTAAGCCTCAGTCTCTTTATCTGCAAAAGTAGGCAAACACCACTTACACCAATGATTGTGTCAGTAAATATCCTGCCCTCTTCCCAGTTTATAGAATAGTCTGTAATATACCACAAAACACTGTAGTAGTCGATAATTTCTAGACAGAATCCTCTGGTCCCTTCCCCTTTGTACCCACTCTCCAACCCCGGCCACCGCTGAAAACATGTTGAGGTGGACTATCGAGGCCTCCTTTACCTTAAATGTAAAATCAGTGACATATTTGCCTATTTCTACCCAGCAAGGTGGTGGTGAAGCCAGGTTGTCAGTTCTACCTCTGAAGTCCAAGGTTCTCAGGCCCACTGCTTTGCCCTAGAGACATTCTTCCCTCTGCCCACCAGGAACCTCAGCTCTGCTATTCACTGTTCCTAGCTCCTTGGAACCCATCTCAAAAATCACTGGCTCCCACTGGGGTTCCCAGTGCCTACAACTTTCACTTTCATCTATGAATTTCATTAAACTGCATACCTGCTAAGCAAGAAGACCCAGGGTGGTTCTCTACTCTTCTGGGAAATTCATGGGTCTGAAAGAGAGGACTCCTATATTGGCTAGAACAAATTTCAGTTATTTTCAGGTGAAAATTATAAGCACTTGTTAGTGTCAACATGGTGGGGTGGCCACATGGGATGTAAGCAGCTTCCGTACCCACCTCACACATGTTGTCCCATGTCATCCCTAACTAATGTCACTAAGCTCCTTCTGGCTAGCAGGAATCCAAGAACTATGGTCTGTCTGCTGGAGACAAACCATAGTCTCCAATATAAGAAAACAAGGGCTCGCAGATACAAAATGCATAATAAAGAGGACTTAGCTTAAACAATCCATAAACATTTACCAGCACCTACTGTGGGCAAAAACCCGGTGTGAGTATTGAGAAGAAAGAGGCACAGGGACTGCCTCTAAAGCACATCAAGACGATGTCACAAATCTTTCCTTCCCCATCAGAAGGTTCCTATCAGAATATGAGACTGGTTCATAATGTGCATTTTAGATATGGGAAGGCCAAGATGCCCCCAAATCACATAGCTCCAGGATCCAGAAAACCTCTGCTCTGCTTCTGTTTCCTCCTCAACCTCTGCAGAAGCTGACATTATCTCCCCAAGACAGTAATTTTCCTTTTATTGTTACAGGATAAGCCTGCTGCCTATTTTCTAGACGCATGCATTAAAAAAGATAAATCTTCAACTAAACTACTTCTCTGTGTCAACAAAAACAGCGAAAAAAAGGAAAAAAGTAACTCGGCAAATAAAAAGCAATAGATATTTAAAAGAAAAAAGCCCACAATACTACTAAGATTACCAAATACATGTTAGTCTATTCATGGCGGAAAAATTTGCAACTTTCTCACAAGATTACCAAAACCACGGAGGTGGTGACATTTCTTCAGATCTTGCTATTTCAAAAGCCAAAGATAAAACTGGTTTAGCTAGGGTAGCCAGGATTATGGGAAACATTCAAGATTTCATGTTGACCAAACTAGAGAGGGTGACCCTAATCGTGTTTGTTTTCTAAGAGGGCAAAGTTGTTCTCTGTGTGTGTGTTTTCACCTTTCTGACAATGCATAAAGACTAAGTATCAGTTTCCTTGTACATCTGCATCTCCCTGGGCTTTCTTTGTTTGAGGACCCAATCTGTAAATATTTCCTGGGAGCCAGGTAGGTGTCAGGCTTGAACCATTTGCACGCCCCAGAGCAGCAGTGCCCAACAGAACTTTCTGTATTAACGAAATGTTCTGTAGCTATGCTACTGGCCACATGGGGCTACCGAGCACTTGAAAAGTGGCTAATTCAACCTACAGCTGAATTTATTTTATTTTAATTAATTTAAACTTAAATTGCCACATGTGGCTAGTGACTACCATAGTGAATAGCACAGCTTTGGGGGACACCAAGCCCTGAGAACACATGGTGCCTGTACACTGGAGCTTAATATTCTAGCTGGATAAACAAGACAAGAACACACGAAATGCTACCTCCTAATTACAAGGTAGGAGGGAAAGGTGCTAAGTGATGGGCATGAGGAGCAAGGCTGTGGGAATTTGAAGAATCCAGGGTAGATGCTACAGACACTGCAGCACATGAGCTGGGGGGACTAGCAGGAGAACAGAACTGTCTAGGCCAAAGATGAAATGGCCAAAGAGTATTGCTTTGCTCAGATGATTTATATTTGCACAACTACTCAGCCAGGTGCATTAGCTGGGGTAATGGATTCACAGATAAATTATTTATTTTTGTGGATACTGAGACATTACTAAAAAATAAAAGCCAAGGAAAGGGGGCACTGAAGGTGGTAACCAACACCACCTACCCTGATGGAATGACAGGCAGGGCAGCCCTATGAGACTATCGAAGGGCTTGCCTGCAGCAGTTAAGTGATTCTGGGATTAAAGAACCCTGCAGCAGTTAAGTGATTCTGGGATTAAAGAACAGGCAGAGTTCTGAAGTGTTTGGGGAAGCCAAGGCAGGAAAGCAGAAGAAGGGTCAGTTTGGGGGTAACAAACACCCCAAATAATGTCTTCAACTAATAGTGGCATCTAGAGTACAGTCAGGGTTTAGAGATAAAGAGAGACAGGGAAGGAGGAAGAACTCAAGTTACAGGTACTTACAGGTGGCCCTGGAGGGGGGCAGGGCTGCCCAAGCCTGGCTTTACATGCTCTCCTGGCCAGGAGAACCAGCTACATTTAGACTCTTGCTTTAACAATAACAAAAAATGGCAGCAGGCAGACAGAATTCAAACTACGGCTGTCCCCTGCATTACTGGGCTGTATGCAAAACAGATACCTCAGCAGCTACACAAGGGTGGTGCCATTTCACCCAACTCAAACCCAGCACACTCTCTCTCACTCCAAAGAACTGGGAAGGACTTCCACATTTCTGCAAGGATGCAACACTCCTCGTTCTCCCTTATGGGAGGTAACCACAGGGAAGTCAGAAAGGCCCAGTGGTGGGAAGGAAAGGGCTGTGCCTGGCACACGTTACCGCTGCTTTGCTCCTCAACATTTGCAAAGACTCCATCTTAGGGTGTGTTGTGGGTTTATTTGTGTCCCCCCAAAACACAGGTTGAAGTGTTTACCTTTAGAATGTAACCTTTCTAGCAACAGGGTTGTTGCAGATGTAATTAAGATGCACTAACACCGGAGTAGGGTGGGTCTTCAATCCAGTACGACTGATGTTCTTATAAAAAGGGAAGATACAGACACAGGGGAGAAGCCCATGTGGAAATGGGCACAGAGACTGGAGTGATGCTTCTACAAGCTAAGGAATTCCAAGGATTGCTGCCCAACACCAGAAGCTAGAAGAGGTTAGGAAGGATTTCCCTACAGATATCAGAGGAAGCATGGCCCTGCCGTCACCTTGACTTCAGACTTCTAACCTCCAGAACTGTGAGAGGATAAATGTTCACTGTTTTAAGTCAACCAGATTGTGGTACTTTGTTGCAGTAGCCTTGGAAACTAAGTCAGGGCCTATATATACAACCAGTGGAAAATCTTTATTAACCCACCCCCACCTCTTTTTTTTTTCTGAGATGGAGGGAGGTGCCTTCAAACGTTTTGGCCTCTTAGAGACCCATAGTTAAAGGTCAACATTTCAAGGACAATTAACTTCAATATCAGTTAACAGCTTGGAGGAGATGGTTCGGATGAACAGAAAATTCCCAGAACCTTCCCCTGGTTGCACGGGCAGCTAGGGCAGGGCCTGGGAGACGGGAAAAGTTCCTCTGAGGAAGTAACACTGGCACTAAAAGGGGTAATGGAAGGACGCCCTCCTGGCTACCTGGCCTATAACTATCTACACATACATGTCAGTGTGGGGGAACAGACAGGGCATGGGATTCGACCGCAGTAAGCCCTGGCTTCACATATCAGGCATGTCATTCAGCGTTCAATGTGGCCATGGGGAAGACTTTCCAGCCTCTGAGTCTTCACTCATCTGTACAAGGCCCTGTTCACTGCTATCCATCCTTCAGGTGCTGGCACAATCATCACCTCTTCAGGGAAGAGGACCCCATGGGTCAAATCCCCTGTCATGCCCACTAACCACACCGTGGGCTCTATCTACAGCGTCTTGGGTGAGTTTTTAAACTCATGTGTAATTAATTAGTACTTGTTCCTCTTACTCACTTGTGAACTGCATTAGGGCAGATCATGTCTATTTTTTTCTCACTACTGACCCCAAATTCCAACACACTACACCGCACAGAGTAGGTGTCAAATGAACATGTGTTGAACCACTGGACAACTGAATATACCCTGTAAAATATGAAGCACAATGAAAATGGTTGTGATTCTTCGTGGCGTGGATGACGACAATAGAATTAATCTTCTTAGCTGCTGGAAATCATTCTGCTTTCATTCAAGTAACAAAACTGCTGCATTTTAAGAGAATCATAAGAAAAGACACTTTTACAAGCTGTCCCATGGTGCCCTATTTCAGGATTCTCTTCATGACCTTGCCAAAATATCTAGCTCATCCGTGTTCAGATGTGGTACTGCTCTCTTCTCATCTATTGCTAGTCACTGTGGGAGCCTCGTTAAACCATCTGGGCAGTTAAAGAAGTAAGCGATCCATTGGTTGAATCTGCAGGGCATCTGGTGCTGGACCAGAGACAATGTAATCTGGTCAGGGGCTAGGTTGAGCAAAGCACTTCAGTTCCCACCATCCCCCACCTTGATTGAATCCCACTCTACATCCAAAATGCCATGGGCATCAGGAGCCAAAGGAAACTCTAGTGGCCAAAGCCTGGGAGAGCTTGCTCCCCCATGCTGATACATTCAAGGGAACAAAGGCTTTCGGTGTTGCACTGAGCTGGTCTGGAGATGGGAGGCCTTTATGCAGGTTTCCAAGGAGATGACTCAGATGCTGTTACCATAGAAACTGTTGCTATCATGTATTGTCCATCACCCCTTGACAGAAAGAAAAGGGAGGAGGGGGAATGTAGTTTGATGAAGAAAGAAACAAAAAGCATTGGATTTAAGTCACAATGAAAAAAACATATTGAGGTGGGTCTCGTGAAGACGTCACTGGTATACATAATAAAACGTCTGGTCACCAAAGGAAATGAATTAGGGCCACGAGTGTGTGTAGTTTGCTGTTTCTTTCTGTAGGTGAGCGTGGGATGAGTGAAGTGGCACATAAGAATGACCTCTCCTGTTGGGCAGACCTTGTCATCTGGGACCTTTAGAGAAAACACTCAGGTATGAAGGTCATCAGAATGGTCCAGGCCATAGTCCCTGAAGCTTCAGGGCCAACAAAGAAGGCTCTTATAAGCTAACCACCCCCTCCCTCCTTCTGTGCTGTAAACTTTTTAATGAAAAGAGAAAGAAGTATATTAGAAGTCTTTCTGATTTTTGCTACTCACAATACCTGTTATCAAGTGTTAATTTTTTTGAATATAATGAGTACAGAAGATTACGGGTGAGATTAGAAAATTTTCATAACTAATGAACACAAAGAAAGGTATATGGGGTAATGGAAGACATACCTGACTACACATTAAGTCAAAAGGCCAAAATTTAAAGGTCAGTTCATCACTTATTATTTGTATGACCTTCAGCACTTAACCTACTGAGGCCTGATTGTTTATTCTCTTCAATGGGGAGAGTAACTGCCAGTCTACTTCATATGGTATCAAGCCTTATCAAAGAATTATACTTTGAATGCCTACCTTTTGTCAAGCACCAAAATGCCACACCTATATTAGCAAAAGGCTTTGCCTTCAATAACTCCAAGCAGACCTGTAATTACTGTCAGCTGGCCTTCTGTTTGAAAATAGTTGGTACCCAACTATAGTAGATCGAACTATGCACCTCCTCAAAGGACAGGTTCTCAATCTTAAACCACGTTCCCGTGGCGATAAACTTATTTGTACTTAGGTCCTCTTGAAGATGTTCTTGTGGCCATCGGAATTAGGGCGGGTCTTAATTCCTATTTTTGGAGGCCTTGTTAGGAGAAACCAGGAGCCAGAAATCAGGAAAAGCCACAGGGAGGAGCCAGAAGTCAACAGAAACTGGAAGAGCAGACACAAGAAAAGAGATCTTGTCATGCGACAGGGGGCAGAGATGCAAGCCAAGGAACCCCAAGGATTGTAGCAAGCCAGCACCATAAAGCAACAGACTTTGGGGAGAAAGAATGCCCTTGCCAACACCTTGATTTTGGACTTCTAGCCTCCAAAACTGTAAGCCAATAAATGTTTCATGTTTAAGCTGACCTGCTGTACGGTATTTGTTATAGCAGCATGGCAAACTAAGACACCAATCAATGGCTGTAGCAAGAATATTTGAAGTGACAAAATGGATATGTCACTAACAGCCTTCTGATTATTTTCTTGTCTAGGCCATCAGACAATGTGCAGCCATCAAGTCAAACTATTAGACCTATCTTTTCCCCAAAGCAGTCTTGAGAAGTTAAATTTCATTTGGGAAAAAAGATGCTGAAGTTGTAGAAGGAGTTCTCTAGAGTACTAAGAATGGAAAGTGGGCACTCTTTGGGGAAAACAAGAATGAATCTGGCATGTATACATTGTCAAACCTGGTACATCTTGATTAGGGTAAAGAATAGGAGTAGGGAAAGATCTGGGGCCTGGAAATAAAGAAGCAAGAGTAGAACTTATACTGCTATCCCAATCCTGAAAGACTCTTCCATGTCTTTCATACTTCCAGGTCAACACAAAGTTTGATATCCACCTTATGAAACAAGGAGTCACAAAGCTGTCAAGCAGGACATACAGTACTCTATATTTGCTCCAGGAAAGGTTACTCAATCCTGGGCACTCCAGGAGTCAGACAAAGGAGGCATTCAGGTACCTGATGGGGCAGAGAAAAGAAAATTCAAAGTTTCTCGAGTTATGCAAAAGTTCCTTATTTATGGTTTTTTTTCAGATAACACTGCTGTGTATTGTTGGGATACCCTTAGATCAAGAGCATCTGTCTTAAGGGATCACACAGGGAGGATTAAGGCAGAGAGGCACAAAGAGCCAATACCATTCCAGTCTGGGAATGGTGGTGTTGACTACTCATGCCAGGAAGGCAGGAACCAGGCTGTACAAATAAAATTTAAAAACAAAACTCATTCTAAGAGTTGCAGCTCTTGGGTACAAGTCTCTTGATAACTATCTGTAATCCAAACTCAATCCAAGGCCAGACAATCAAAAAGGAGGTACTGGGGGATAATGGCCAAGGGGATACCTGGTCCCAGCAGGTGAGATTATACTTTGCATTAGGTTTAAATATGATTCTCACAAAATGACTTCCAGAGCTTTACAAATCCCAACTCACATAATTAGCCCAACCTAATAATGGATCCCATTTTTTCTCAACAATAGCTTCTCTGTTTCAGTGAGGCAGAGCTCTTCAATAAGGACAAACTGGCTATGCTCATTCCTGTTCAGCTCTCCCCTGAACACAACTAAACACAACAAAGAGAGAGAGAAAATGACCTGTCCTATTCTGTTATCCAGGCTTCTCATTTTAGAATTCAAAATTTGCCAAAAGCCCCATTAAGTGATCTCCCTAGAGTCAGAGAGCCAAGTAGGAGATTTAGGGATAGAATCAATTTCTCCTGACCCTCAATGCAGTATTACTTCCACCACACCATACCACCATCAACACAAAGGCATCTTAATTCTGTGTAGTAAAAATTATGTACATTTTCTCTGAAGTGTCTGTTCAAATCTTATGCCCATTTTTAAAATTGGTTAGACTATTTTATTACTGGGTTTTGAGAGTTCTTTATATATTCTAGATACAGGTCCTCTAGACAACCATGTCTGTATCAACTGCCTCCCTTAAATTAAATGTAAAATATCCTATTGGTGCCCACTAACTCCTCCTCCAACTCCCCCTTCTCTTCTCCTCTGCCATGGTCACATCACAATCTAAGCATTGGATTAAGCAACAGGTAGTTAATGTCTTCTTACAAGCCCTCCATAACCCCGTCTAGTCACAGTTAATTAGGAAGTAGGAGGTCTTCTCATATCCCTGGCTGCTACTCGAATCCAGGTGAACTCACACACTCCTAGAAGGAGTTAAAATAAATATGCTTCTTCTTTAAAGACATACTAACTTTAAATCAGTGATTTTCAACTGGGGACAATTTTGCCCCCCACATAATATTAGGCAATGTATGGAGATACTTTTGGTTGTCACAACTGGGTGGGAAAGGGATACCCTAGCATCTCAGGGGTAAAAGCCACAGATGCTGCTAAATATCCTACAATGCCCAGGTCAGCCCCTATAATGAAGACTCAATCTGGTCCCAAATGTCAATAATGCCAAGACTAAGAAACACTACACTAAGTCAATTTTCTGGAACTGTTTTTGGATAAAGCAAAATAATGCAGTAGAAATAATACTGATCTGGGGAATCAGGAAATCTAGTTTCTTCTAGTTTTGCTACTAACCAGTTGCATGACCTTAAGCAAAGCACTTAACCTTTTAAGGTGGTTTGAATCTGTATGAACCCCAGAAAGACATGCTCTTAAATTTAATTCATTCCTGTGGGTGTGAATCCACTGTAAGTAGGACCTTTTGATGAGGATATGTCTTTTAAGAAGTGCCCCACCTCATTCAGACATGGGTCTCAGTCCTCTTACTGGAGTCCTTTATAAACAGAATGAATACAGAGAGAGAGTGATGAAGGGAGAAGGGAGAAGGTGAGGGCAAGGACGAGGGCAAGAAAACCATGGAAGCAAGAAACTGAAATCAACAGAAATCCAGAAGAACAGGGAGTGACCAGTAGACAACACCATATACATTGCCATATGCCAAAGGAACAAGGATCACTGGCAGCCAGTCTTTGGGAAGGAAGCATCACCTTGATAATGGCTTGATTTGGACATTTTCTCCACCCCAAACTGTAAAAGAATAAATTTTCTTTGTTTCAGCCAACTCATTTCATGGTCTCTGCTTTCAGCAGCCTAGGAAACCAAAACTCATCTTAAATACCAAATTTCTCAGCTGTAAAACGCAAGGGCTAAAATGAATTACCTATACGTTCTACTATAACTGCAAAGAAATTCAATTCTGTGTTTAACGCCACACAGAACTTGGAGCAGTCAATAAAATGCATCCAGGTTCCACACTTAAGGAATTTAACATGATGATGGCAAAGATTGGTTCAAGGGAAGAGTCGCTGGACACCTGTCTCATCAACAGAGAGGAGGAGACAGGCTCCCAGCACCTGTCCAGGGGAGTCTGAAGATCCATACGTCCCCTGAATAGATCCCATCCCACCAAACTTTATCCTTCTCATTCTAACCCCACTCATCAGCTCCAGTGTTGTAAACATGAGCTCAGTGATGCTTAAATTGTACAGAGTTTCTATTTGGGGTGATGCAAAAGTGCTGGTCATGGATAGTGCGGTGCAAGCACAATGCTGTGAATGTAATCAACAGTAATGACTTATATGTTTGAATGTGGTTTAAAGGGGGAAGTTTTGGTTGTATATATGTTACTAGAATGAAAGTTAAAAAAAAAACTAGACTGTACAACACAGAGAATCACGGACTATATAGTTAATAGTATAATTAGAATATTCTTTCATCAACTGCAACAAATGTACCACACTAATACAAGGTGTTAATAATTGGGGGCAGGGCATTATATGTATTTTCTGCATGACTTTTCCATAAACCTACAACTTATCTAAATACACATACACACACAAAAAATAAATACATAAAAAACTCAGAAGTACAAACTCAACTTTCACAGCACAGCAGGTAAAGCCCTTCCAGAGCCTATTCACATAGCAGGGCTGGTCTCCAACTCAGAAAGGAGAAAGTGCCAATGACATGGTGTCTGAAAATCCAGACGGTGCTCTGACATAGGGGAACTCACCCCTTAGAGGGACCTCAGGACTCACCTTGGTTAAACAACAGGCCTCATGGCAGGCCCAGCCAATACCATCGCTGAATCCTAATCAAGTTCCTGCCCCTCCTGCCCCCTTTGGGACAAAGGAGACCTTTCACCAATGCTTACAACTGCTGTTCTGCAGGTTAAGTGAGATTGAAAATTGCTCCTGTAGGCCCTTGGAAGAACCAACAGGCAGCTACCATCTCAGATGGCCCAGGGGTAATGCTTTTTAATTTCAAACGGACTATAAATTAGAAGCATTAATTAAGGAGGCAGATTCACCAGGAACACCCTGCCTCTCAGAAGTGATCCCAAGAGCTGGCCACAGGTGTTTCTCGTAGAAGCGTCCTCCCATCCACCAGGGCTGACAGGTTAAGAGAAGGAGCAGGACTATATCAACAGGAGAATAGAACATATGGAATAAAAATAAGTAATAGGCGGAACAAATGTTAAAATAAATTTAGTTTGAAATGCTAGTGGTAAATGAAAGCAAGGGGTAAGGGGTATGGTATGTATAATCTTTTTTTTTTCTCTGTTATAGTTTTATTTCTTTTTCTGTTGTCTTTTTATTTCTTTTTCTAAATCGATGCAAATGTTCTAAGAAATGATGAATATGCAACTATGCGATGATATAAAGAATTACTGATTGTATATATAGAACGGAATGATATCAATGTTTTGTTAATTTTTTTTTAATTAATAAAAAATGTTAGGAAAAAAAGAGAGAGAGAGACGATCAGGGCCCACCCCTGGGGGTGGGGGCGAGAAGAGATTTTGCTCTTCAAAGTGACTGGTGTTTCATTACACAAACCCCTGAGCTGAAAGGGGACTTTGTCCTCCTCTCTCTTCTCCAACAGTTGGCACATACTATCATCGCCACCATCTCTCTTTCCTTTCTGTCCTGTGATGGGAAAGGTAGGTTCCCACAAGCATATCCACAGGCAAGAGAGAAAGCAAAGGGCAAGACGTAGAAGGTAGGAAGTAAAATACCTTGGCTTCGGATAGGAAATCTTTTTACATCAGGGTCCATTGCCCTCACCGCCGCTGACTCAGTTTGCTTCTTCAACTAGCCAAGCACTGCTGGGGACCAAGCTTTTCTCTTCCAGCTGCCTCCCTTACTCCTCTCACCCCTTGGGAACAAGCCAGAAGCAAAGCCATCACAGAGACTTCCAGAGAAGTTTATTCACAGCGTCAGGCCTAGAGCACAGAATGTATTCATCACCAGCGTAAAGACCAAGAACAGCAGCTCCATTAGTCAGGATGGTAACTTCTTGGTTAACCAGGTTTCTGCATCACCCGCTGGGTGAGTGGGTGTATGGCGGGGGCGGGGGGGGCTCAAACCCAGGGGAGCATGTAAAATAAATTCTTCTTTATTAAATTGTCATTTTACTTCTCTGCTTTTACTTGCCCCCTCCTCCTTCCCCAAAACCCATTTAGCAATAAAAGTTCATCTGGTTCAATTTATCCTGGCAGTTAGCTAGAGGCTTGAAGCTCACTATTGAATCAGGAGACTTAAACAATTTCTTTGCTTATGATCTGAGCCCTATCTCCACTGGGTTCCCTCACTCGCTGCTCCCCTCAATTCTTGGAGGCTGACAACTGCAGTTATTTCTGTATAACACATGGCAACTGCTTTATTTTGCTCACAAGTTCGTGGGGCAGAGATGTGAGAAAGACGCGAGTAGGCAGTTCATGCTGGGGTCCCTCACGCAGTTACAGGAAGATGCAGGCTAGAGCTGCAGTCACCCGAAGGTTTGTCTTTGGATGCCCAAGACGGCTTAGTGCATGGCGGGCAGACACTGCTGGCTGTGGACCAGGGGCTCAGAGAGCACAGTCACTGGCCACTCCAGCAGGGCTCGCAGGCTGAGGTGGACTTACATGGTGGCTGGCTTTCCCCTCAGACTGGGGGGAAGTTGCATGCTTTCTTGTTTGGTTTGGGTTTCTGTTTTTTTGCTTTTTTTGACCTAACCTCAGAAGTTACATACTTCCACTGCACTCTATTGGTCATGAGCAAAACACTAGGATTGGCCCCTCTTCAAAGGGAACAGCCACAGGCCCCCTTTCTCAATGGATGAGTGTCAAAGACTGTGCACCCAAGCAGAGCCTTGCACATGCTAAGCACGAGCGTCAGTGCTGGAGATACTCTGCCTCGTGCTCTTTCCCACCTCTCCGCTACTCCCCTGGCGAATTCCTAGTTCTCTTTCAAGTCTCAATTCAGATGTTTCCTCCCAAAAAGCTTTTCCTTCTGCCCCAAGCCTAGGTCAGCCGCCTTGCCCCTCAGGGTCACTGCTTTCTGTAGGTTACAAAAGGCACCCCTTCCTCCAGGCTGCACATGTCTGCTGAGTGCAGTGGGAGCTGGAGCTCAGCCTCTACTCACCCCGTCAGCCAAGGGCCTTCTGCCCACACCTTCCACCCTATTCTCTGCAACCAGCACTTGACTTGTCTGTTTCCTCTGGTAGACTGTGACTTCTTCAAGGGCAGGGCCATGACTGCCCCAAACTAAATCCCCAATGCCAAGTATATACACCCAACACTTAGGCGCTCATAAATATTGGTTGAATAAAGGGACCATGAAGAAAAGGTATTGTGCCTTTCCTTGTGGTTGTTCATCTCTTCCACGGTGCCCCAGAGTATGCAAAAAGCCACTCAATAACATGTGCTGGCTTCTTAATCATCACCCACAAATTGTTTTGTTTTGAGTAGGGGGAGCAGAGGAGGGAGGCTTCCAGAACCCTCATTCCCATGGGCAGCATAATTCAGGCTCCAGCTGCTGGGACTGCTGTGTGGTAGGGGCCCTGGGCTATGGTTGTTTTTTTATGGGGTTTTTTTTGGTTTGCTTGTTTGTGTGTTGCATCTCTGCAAATTCAACCCTCCCTATTAAAGGGCAGAAAGACCAGAGCTATTCTAGGAGCCAGCAGGGCTTGCCCAGGCTTAGGAAGAATGCAAAAAGCCTAAGGCATTTCCCTTAACAGTTTGGAAGACACTGGGTGAGGGGCCACAGCCACAGGGCCAGAAGACAGGCGTCCTAAGCCTCGTGCCAGGTGGGCAGGCTGCCTCAACACAGCACACCTGCCAGGCAGCACAGCGGGAATGAAACTTGGGCTGACTGTGGAAGTCAGTGTGGCCTCTATATGGACCACTAACAGCATGGCAATAGTTGTTCTTACTAAAAAGGAGAGACAAAAAGCCAGTATAACCCGGTCCTCTAAGGGATGCGTTTCAATTAGTGTCTCCAGGATGGTGGGTGGGTGAGTGAACTGCCTGATAGGTGTGATCAGCTCCAAGCCAGGTGCCAGGAAGGCTGGCAGGAGCTCTGGCTCCACACTCGGGAACAAATCACCTCCTCTATTTCTGTGTCCTCAACTGTTGGTTGGCAATAATAGTGGTCTGCTATTTGCTACAGTTATTTTGAGAATAAAGTCAGCCAAACATAAATTAAAGCATCCTGAAAGTACATCATTCTAGAAATAATTATTTAGTTGTATAGTTCCTCTTCATTATCACTCTATTTCTAAGCTGCTTTTTCTGACATCCTCTCCCACTATTCTCAGCCTTCACAAAGACTTCTGTTAAATAGTCCATTTGTCTTAGCCAAAGATGTGACTCCTCTAGTGGCATCCCCAGGTTTCCTAAGAGCAAGGATTATATCAGGGATTTCCTTGGGTCCTTACAGCTCATAGCACTTACTTAGTACATGATGGACTCACTGAATACTCATTTAACTAAACATCAGTGCATGCATGTGCCTGTTCAGACACATACATGTTCACCTTTATAATCCTCAGAGTACCTAACCATGGAACAAAGAAATCTGTTTGGTGACAGTCACCAAGGGGCAATGTTATTACAGATCACATTTCATGATACCAAAATAGGACTCCAGTGGCTGGTACAGTCTGCTGAGTTTGAATGATACGTGACATGCTAAAATCCAATCCAACCAAATAACTGGGGTAAAAATGGAACTTGCAATAACAGAAGGAGATCTTGTGAAGTACCAGAATATGGTTACTTAACAGATACACTCCTTAGATGAGCCTAAATCAGGTCACTGCAGGCACCCGCCCTGATGGGCGCCCGCATGGGCAGGGGTCAGCTGGGGCTCATACCTGATTTGGCTTCAGGGACTGAAGCCTTCAAGACTACATCCTTCAAGACTCTCCCTGCGAACTCCATCCACAACCTAGGGCCAACAAGTAACCCAGCACAAGCTGTGACCTACACAAAGACACCTAGACAAGGGGGAGAGTGGGAGCTGAAGCACAGCCCATGCTCCCATCTCCAAGCCACCCACACAGGCATGAGGCTGTGTCTACCCCAAGGAAGAGGCACCTCTCCCCAACGCGCATATCCCTCCCTGCCTCCCTCCCCATCCTGCCTCCCTCCATGCGATCCCCTCATTTAAACCCATGCATGCCACACAACACAATTGGGCAGGATTATTGGATTCATGCACTGCAGCACACTGTAAATGACACCTTCATTTAAAACAACAACGCAGTCAAATAAAGAACATGCTCGCATATGCGATTAAATCTTTCAGGCTTGGCCCATGATAAATGCGGCTGCCCCACCTCCAGCTCCACCTCGGAGAGCAACCCCATGCCCAGCCTGGCTATGGACCCAGTGCATTACCCCCATCTTCCTACACCCTTAGAGGCAGATGGAGTGAGGGAGGGAGGAAGGAAGGAAATGTCTCTGAAAAGGACTCACATTTCTACTTCAGGCCAAAAAAATAGCAATACCACAACTTGCCCTGAAAGGTCTCCCATTAAGTGCTTCAGCTGATGATGTGTAGACTGGGTGGTCTGTACCTGCTTGAGTTGTAATTTTAGTAATAAAGGGCTCAGTTACATTTTTTCATTTGTTTTTGTTTTTCGTTTTTTTTTTTGGCTTGGGCAGGCACCGGGAATCGAACCTGGGTCTCTGGCATGGCAGGCGAGAACTCTGCCTGCTGGGCCACTGTGGCCTGCCCTATGTTTTAATTTTTTAGATATCATTTTCACTCTTGCTGATCAACTGTCAATTTCCCATGTTAATTTCAGGCAGAGGTAATAGAGTTCATCCAAAATACTACATGCCTTAAAATCTAAACTGGCGAGTCTCCTGGACAAGCCAGGCACCAGGCTGAAAGGGGGGTTGTTTCCCAGTGGGCCTTCATGCCATGTGAATGCCTGTGAAAAATGGAGAAACAAGGACAGAAAGTTAGGTGGCTGGCGTAAGGCCTGAGGGCAAGTGACTGACTGACTGACAGAGGGCTCGAAATGAAATCCAAATCTCCTGACTCTCATCCCAGGAACAGCACTGCTCTCCCATGTTCCAACTATAAAGCTGGATGGCTTAACAAGGGCTTTAACGATTTGGAAGCAAAACTAAAAGACATTAGATTTCATTAGCACAACCCTTTACCCTTTGTCTCTAATGAGAATTCGCCCAATTAAAACTTCAACATTGGGTCAAACGTGAGGGACTTGAGTATCTCAGGAATTCCTGCCACAAAGGTAAATTCAAGAATCTTCTCCGGCAAATGTGAGCTGGCTTTAGCAGTAAGCGAGAAGTGCACTAGTTTAAATCACAACCCTCTCACCAAACACCAAGAAGAATTTAAGGGACGACATAGTGCATTTCCACAAGGGCTCCTGAGGAAAGCACTGTCAGCAAGATGATACCATCTTCACTCTCACCTAACCAGTCATTTTGTTAGAGGAGGCTCCCCTGCAGCCTAGCAGGGAAGATGAGGCCAGGTCGGCGAGGCAGCATGTCCCTGAATGCACAGCAGGCCGGCACAAGGAAGCCCGAGTTCAGCCAGCCTCTTCTGTCATCTGTGGATCAGGTCTGCGGGCCGTGGGCTTAGACTTATAGAGACTACCTATGTAAACAATGAACAGAGAAAGGAAGGAGACTAAAGGAAAACAGGCCCCCTATAATGCTGATAGGCTCTTTGCAAGAAGGCAAGAGCAAAGAGAGAAAGCTGAGGGCAAGAAGGAATGATCTGCCCCACCTCTTCCTAGCGTAATAGGGACTGCATATGGGAAAAGCATGCACTCTCCTAGCAAACAGACAGATGGGAGTACAAAGTCAGGTCCACTAGTTATTCTCAGGATCCTTGGGCACACTGCTCAAACTCGAAGCCCCTTCAGCTATAAAAACATGAATGGCATGCTGTGAGGGATAAGTTCGGTTAAAAATATATCCCCTGTTATTAAACGAGCTAGCATCTGCAAAGCATCTAACATAATATGAGGCATTTATACAGGCTCAACATAAACTGTAGCCTGTTACATGGCTATTATTCAAAAATGTGAGTTGTTATTAGAAAACTGGAGAGCTACTAGCAAAAGGAATGTGCAGCTAAGCTGTCCTATAGAGCTGGAGGTAGAAAAAAGTAAGATGCATGGGAAATAAGGAAATCAAAGATCCTGACACATAATAGATGATCAATAAATATCTGTGAAAACCCAGATAACGAGACTGTGGTTATTTTCAATATGACATTAAACCACACTGGGAGAAATGGCATGAAATACAGGCTCTGCTCCTAACCACCTCCCAGAGCATCCCTCTGGCCTCAGTTTCTTGTAAGGGATGGGACCAGATGACTTCCATGTCCTTGCCAGCTTTCAGACTCTATACTGAGCCATCCATCCGTTAGGTCAGGTGCCAGCAAGTGATCTGACCACATGCATGCATATGTATGTGCACGAAGCGTGCATGGAAATACGCTCGTGTCAGGAGCGGTGGGACAGGCGAGTACTCCTGGTACACCAGCTTATGCGGATCAAGAGTCAGAATGCCAGGAATTAACCATTATCACCTTCCTGTAACTGCTGTTTGCTTTTAATCCTACTGCCCTGCACACAGGCCTGGTTCTAATTAAACAGAGCAGTGCTGCACCAGGGCAGTGACCAAAGCTTTGATCTCCCCATGGGGCTTGCTTCTGCACTGTTGACCTTGCATCCAAGAGCCTAAAACATAAAGCAGAGAGAGCCTTTGAGACTTTAGCCTTGACAAAGTTCCCTGTGGCCCCTTTACAGGTATATGCAACAGGGAGGGGCCACAAAGGTGCCTCCTAAGGCCAAGAAAGAGGGCAGTAGAGAAATGCAATGAAGGCTCAGGTTGCAACAGTACCAATATCAGCACCAGGGAAGGCATCTTCCGTTACAAACAGATGCCCCAGTAAGGTCCATGCTGTTTGCTACATAGTGCAATGAAATCCTGACAGAGAGGAAGCTGCTCTGTTGTAGGGAGATGACTAAGATTAAGTTCAAATTCAGGTTAGCTGGGCATCCCTTCTCACCAGGAGCAAGCTCTCAGAGTCAGGTTCCCAGGGTTTAGACATCACAACAGCGGACAAGTTTTTTTAAAAAAGTCACATGTTTAATAGGAAAACTTTCCTTTCTCTGTACTGTACCACTTTCCCGTGTATTAAGGACTCACTGAAGGAACTCCCAGGTTTAAAACAATAAAACGTGGCAGCTCGAGTTAAATAAACAGGTTGAAAGTGTTGTAAGCAGACCCAGGCTAAGCTTGGCCAGAATAGCTCATGTAAGAACAAAAGAGGGGTTGAGATCAGATTGGGGCTCTCCCTTAGCACCTACTTACAGAGGCCAGTTTGTGGGACCCCAGAAGTAATGATCTCCTCTCTCCTACATGACTCTAGTTTTGCCACTTCATTTAGTTAAACACAAAGAGGCAGGGGTGGGGGGAGCCAACACCTACCCCTCCCCAACCTCCACCAGCTAATACGGGGTGTTTGGGGATCAGACTGGAAATATTATGGACAGCAAGACAGCAACATTCTAAAGGAGGGAGTAAATCGGGAAGGCTAGGACATAAAAATGAGAGAGAAACACACAGACATGTTCCGCTTGGATAGAATTTAGAAGTTGGAAACTGTTTTGGTTTGTTAATGCTGCCAGAAAGCAATACACCAGAAATGGAATGGCTTTTATAAAGGGAATTTATTGCATTACAAGTTTATAGTTCTACGGCTAGAAAAAATATCCTAACCGAAGCATCCAGGAAAAGCTACCTTGACTCAAGAAAGGCCAATGCCTGTCACATGGGAAGGCACATGGCTTGTATAAGCCAATCCTTGTTCCTGGCTCCATAGCTTCCAGCTTCTGATGCCAGTGGTTTCCTCTCTAAGTGTCTGTGGGCCTTCACTTAGCTCCTCCAGGACACAACTCTGCATTCCGGTTTGCTTAGCATCTCATGGGAGGGCACATGGCAACATCTGCTGAGATCTGCCAGTGTCTAGGCATCTGCTCTCTATGTCAGCACCCCAAGCATCTCCAGACATCTATGTCTCTGTCAGCCCTGAAGCAACTGTTGTCCAAGTGTCTGCATCTGAGGTTTCTTTAAAATATTTCCCCTCTCAAAGGACTCTAGTAAACTCATTAAGACCCACCCTGAATGGGTGGACTCACATCTTCATCTAATCAAAAGGGCATACCCACAATTGGGTGTATCACATCTCCATGGAAGTAATCAAACCAAAAGGTCATTCCCACAACTGGGCGTGTCATATCTCCATGGAAACAAGCCAATCAAAGTTTCCCACCCTAAACAATGGGTCTGGCCCCTCAAATTGGGTCAGGACTAAAACATGGCTTTCCTGAGGTGCGTAATTGTTTCACACCGGCACAGAGAGCTTGAGCAGGTGGGGGGGAAAGATGCTAAAATAATCACACCTACATGTCTACTGCACAAGACAAAAATTTCTACAACCATACTCATCCTAAAGCACAGCTCTACCACTGCCATTCCCCTTCTTTTCTAGTTTGAAAGCTGCCAGAATGTGATATAGCAGAAACAGAATGGCTTTTAAAAATGGAATTTATTAAGTTGCAGGTTTATAGTTCTGAGGCCGTGAAAAGGTCCAAATTAAACCAAGGCTATAAAAATGTCCAATCTAAGGCAACCAAGGAAAGATACTTTGCTTCAAAAAGGCCAATGAACTTAAGGGTTTCTCTCTCAGTTGGAAAGGCACATGGTATCGTCTTCTAGCTTTCTCTCCTTATTTCATAAGGCTTCTTCAATGGCTTCCCCAGGGCTCTGTCTTGTGGGCACTGTCAGTTCTGGTGGCTTCTGTGGCTCTCAAGCTTTTTCCAAAGTGGTTCCCTCTTAAAGGGCTCCAATAAGCAACCCCACCTTGAATGGGTGAGGCTACATCTCTATGGAAACCATCTAATCAAAAGTTACCACCCACAATTGGGTGGGGCACATCTCCTTGGAAACAATCAAAAAGATGCAACCCAGCAATACTGAATGAGGATTAAAGGACATGGCTTTTCTGGGGTATACAACAGATTCAAACTGGCATATCTGCCTAAAAATTATTGGCATTTCCACCATCTATGGAATAAATTAAGTTACACACTTCCTAGCACAACATTCCATGTTTCTACAAAATAAGCCTAACATCTTGCTAACTTTTTTCCATTCAACCCCCTCTTATCCCAAAGACACCACACTAATTCGTGACTAGGATACTGTGCTCTGCATTTTCACATTTCTGGGTGCAATTCCCCCAACTTACAGCTTTTTCCCATCTTCATCTACTGAACTTACACTCATTTTTCAAGGTCCAGATTGCATGCAGCTTTCACCATGAGCAAAGCATGCCTCCACAGCACTCTCTGTACAGATCCTGGAGCCTAGAACACATTTTGCCTTCTCTTGGCAACTCTTTCTATGTGCGGTTGTCTCTCCCATTAGACTTTAAATTCCTTGGAGAAATGGGATAAAGACCATGTTGTTCATCCTCATTTACTTCCAACAGCAAGCAAGGGGCCTTCCTCAAGTGTTTAATTAATAATATAAAACTCACTCTTAAGTTTAAGAGGAAAATAGCAATCAAGCCCCTTCACAAACTGGCCCATGGTGTCAGTATCAGATCCCAAATCCCAGAGTACACAAAAGCCTGCAGAGATGCCTAGATATCTCACATAAGTTCTTGGCAAGAAAGGAACTACCCTGTAGGCCAGGAAAATTCTCACAGGAGCTAGTCACAAAGCAAAGCCTTTGGAGGCATAAGTCCCAAACTCGGCCTTGCAAATGAAAGTCCCACAGATTGGAACATGTGCTGATTTGAAGCTGTAATGCACCCCAGAAAAGGCCACGCCCTTTTAATCCATTCCTATAGGGGCAGACCTTCTGTGGGTGGGTCCTTTGGTTTGGGTTGTTTCAACTGAGATGTGACTCACCCAATTCAAGATGGGTCTTAATTTTTTACTGGAGTTCTTTATGAGAGGATAAAGGACAGAGAAAACCCAGAGAGGACCATCACACTGAGAGAGCCCTAAAGCCAGAAGCTGAAAACAACGGAACCCGGGAGCAAAGAACCAGCAGATGCCAGCAGCCTTTCTTCAGAGTTCAGGTATCATCCTGCTGAGGCCTTAATTGCAACATTTTCATGGCCTAAGAACTGTAAATTGTGAGTTAGTGAATCCCCACTGTAAAAGCCAACCCATATCTGGAATATTGCCTTCTGACAGCTTTGGCAAACCAAAACACACCACAGTGTTGAAAATGTATCACGTGGAGGCACCTTACGCGGAGGGCACCCGAAAAAATGGCCAGGTTAGAGCGGAGGGTGGTGAACCTCCCTGTGAGTCAGGGCCCAGCAGCCCAAGGCCATTCCAGCCACCCCCGTGGAAGGGCCCTGGGAGGATGAGCCCCAGCAGGAGGGTGTGTGCACCCCCAGCAGCACCAGCTTTATCTGGGAACTCTTGGGAATGCCAGTTCTCGGGGCCCATCCTACATCTACTCAATCAGAAACTCAAGCCAGAGTCCGAAGCACATTCTGGTCTGATAACTACTGCGCTGGCTTGACTCCAGAGCTGGACTGTAAATTTGAATCCCGCCTCCTTCTCTCACCAGCCATGTGACCTTCATCCAAAGTTATTTAACCTCTTTGCACCAGCTTCCTGGATATAAAATGAGAGAAAAAACAGTACTTATATGTCATAGGGTTATGAGGACTAAATGAGTTAATTCATGACAAGCGCTCGAACAGTATCTGGCACATAATAAAGTCTAGAAGTATTTGCTTTTTAAAATTTTTTATAATCAGATATTGGATGGGTCTCCAGGACTTTTGGCCTTTCAAACTAGCATAAAACTGCGGTAGGGTAACAATCGAAACACAAGAAAGAGTACCACGAAACGGGCAAGCTGTCTTGCAGCTATGTCAGCAGACCCCCCCACCACACACACACACACACACACACACACACACACACAGCACCAAAGCAGCTCACAACATCCTTCCTTTTTCAGCGTCCCTGAGGAAGAGAAAAAAAGAACCTCTACTTTTTATGGCGAAGTAGAGAGAATGCAACATTCTATGTGGAAGAGGCAAAATAAATCAGTTCCAATAACAACCTTTTAATTCCCTGATTCCTGAGAGGAAGAAAGGAAATGAAAAATGCTAAGCATTTCAATCTCAGCCATTACCAAGCAGCTTTTAAAGAAACCTTCTCCTCTCCATAAATTAGGAGAGATTAAGTGTCCTACTCTCTTGAGGACTCCCAGGGAGGATTTTTCAAACTTAGGATGGCAATAGTTTGACACCTCACAAGGCTAGGGTCACACATTCTTTGGAGCTGATTCAAAGACCAGTAAACCCATTTTCCTCTCAACCTGTGCCTGAGGCCCAAAGGTCTGGGCACCCTCAAGACCCCGCGCCTGGAGTTACCAAGGAACCTCGTGCCATGAGAACACGGATTTTACGTGAATTGTGTGCTCACTAAAGAGAAGTGGAAAACACATAAACATAGGAAGAGGAAACCAGAACAGCCCAGGACCAGCTCCCAAAGATAAAACACTATTAATATTTTGCTGCATTTCCTTTCTATCTTTTTCAATGCATAGGCTCCTCTTTGGAAGCTGTTACAAAATTGACATTCTATTTATACACAATTTTGGGTATGCTGCTATTTGACTTAACATAATATAAGCCTTTTTCCAAAATTCCTGCAACATTTTAGAATATCATTCTTAATGATATACTACCTCGCCTCAGAGATATTGATTTGATATTGGCAACAAAGTGAGTCATGAATTTTTTGGTTTCGCGGTGCATGTAAAAGTTACACTTACACAATAGTGTAATCTCAAGTGTGCAATAGCATTATGTCTTAAAAACACCACAGTGTACATACCCTAATTAAAATGTGATCCAGGACACAAGTTAGCACATATTCTGTTGGAAAAATGGTGCCAATAGACTTGCTCAACACAGGGTTGACACAAAACTTCAATTTATAAAAAAAATGAAAAGAAAAAAAAACAGCATCTGCGAAGTACAATAAAGTGAAATGCAATAAAACAAGGTATGCCTACAACAGTCCATTATGTGGCCACATAATTGCTACAATAGTGTGCCAATTACCAGTTTATCGCCTCTCAGCTCCCAGTCCACTATTCGTCTGCTGTGCAACACTTGAGCTGGATCCTGTACGTCTCCACTGTCCAGGAGGGTACCCAGTAGTCAGCCACAGGTGGTTACTGAGCATTTGAAATGTAGCTATTGTGAACGGAGATGTGATATAAGTATAGGACAGAAACCAGATTTTGAAACCTTAGCAAGGAAAGTATAGCACGTCTTAACAATTTTATATTAATTTTATATTGAAGTGATATTTTGGATGTACTGGATTAAATAGAATATATCATTAAAATGAATGTCACCCAGTTCTTTTTACTTTTGAAAATGTGGCCATAAGAACATTTAAAATTGCATACGTGGCTCATGTCAAATTTCTACTGGGCTGAGCTGCTCTAAATATTTTTCCTCTGTAATTAGGCCTTGTCAGAAGCCACTGGAAGGACAAAATGGGAGGAAGGGGTTTTTCTCTCCCCAGTAATAGTGCTTCTGTTCTTTCTTCTCTGGCAGAGCAGGCAGCTTCCTGGCCAATGGCATGGGGGAGACGCAGGGGCCTCCCTTCCAAGCATCACCCCAGTGGGTGGCTGGCAGTGTCTGTGGCACTCCAAGGACCTTCTCCACTGCCCACTGGGGCCCGGCCACTCCCTCTCCAAGGAGACGTGAGTCTCAAATTTCAGGCACCTTCTTCCAAATCTGTTATTTTCCTGCATATGCTCCTCCAGCCCTAGAAAAAAAGGGTGCTACTCTTGGCTTGTTAAAAATTATTAATCATTCTCTCTATTAAATTTTTCCTGTTCAAAATATTGGTGTGGTTTCTGTCTCTTGACTGTAACCTGATGGATATAATTATTAATAAGGAAAAGTAAGTTGCTGATGAAGTGCCAAGGAGGCTTTGAGGAGCTGTGATGTTATTCTCCCTTTTCTCCTGTTATTCTCCTTTTCGAGAATGACCGTCCTTTTCTCTATTGTCGGTCCCAACCATGAACTCCCTGACATTGGTCTCCAATGTGCCATCACCTTCTTGGGATCATTGCTCAGTTAGCACTGCCAGACGCTAATGCGTAAGTAAGTCAACCGAGAGCCATGCCTTCTATCATCTGCTCAACACATACTGACTTAGCTCCTGTTCTGTGAAGGCAGTGTGCTGAGCGTGGGGCAGAGATGGGAAAGAGGGTCATAAAAGAGAAATGAACAGATAAAACAGAAACTCTGGCTTCCAGTACCTAACCGCCTAACAAGGAAAAACAAAGCATCATACAAATTACTATAATGTAATATAAAATAATAATTGACATAAAAAAAAAAAAAGCAGATATCTCATTCTGGACACCCGAAGTTGTCATAAGAAGATACCTAACTAAAATAATTCTTGTGACATCCTCTATCCCCTCTAGGCACATACCAGTTGTCTTATTTACAAAATTGTAGGTATCATATCTGCATTCCGCATAGGCCTGGCTCCTACTCTCCTACTTGCCTCTGTCACCTCCCCGACCCACCGGCAAAGCTACACATTAAAGGTACAATTCTGAACAATCAGTCAATTCCTACCTCTAAGAAAGGACTAAGATGTTACCTGCTCGCAGGGACATTTTAGTTCTAGAATTTCCACTTGATTCTATTTAATAGATTCCAGTTCTCTGCCAAATTTTTCCATCTTGTCGTCTAGTTTCTTGAACTTAAAGTTATTTTAAAGTTCTTATCTAATAACTGCAACTCATGGGGCTCTATGCAGGGCCATTTCTATTGTTTGTTTGCTTCTCTTGTTTATCAGTCATAGGTTTTATTCTCTTGCAAATCTTGCAGCGTTTTATTGACTGCGTTGCATACGAAAAATTGTCGAGATAATTTAAGGTTCCGTTATCTCCCTGCAGAGAAGATTTACTTTTGCTTTTGGCAGGCAGGTGGAATAGAGGAAAATCACCATGATCCAACTGATCTGATTAGAAGCTAAGAGTCAGCCTTGCTGAGTGCTAGTTTATTTCCAGTTTGCCCTTACTCCTAAGAAATAAACTTTCAGGGATCTAAAAAATCTTGCCCTCTTCCTTGGCAAACCCTGAACTCCAATTCTGAGAGACTGCTCTAAGTTTTGCTCACTATTTACCCTTTTCACTGCCACTTACAAACCAGGAAATACCTGCAGGGAACAAGAGGCACCTAATGTCAGGCTCATTTTTCATCTCTCAAGGATCCTTTGTAGGCCTGACTCAATATTCTCCAAACAGATTTTATATGATTTTTATTTACCACACAGGTATATGCACATACATGCATACATGTTTACAAGCTTTTCTAATATTCTCAGTATGAAGGATGAGTATGATAAACTAATCTGATAAAACTAGAGGAAAATTAAGAAAAATATATTGGTTATATGTTACAGCTTCTCAATCTAACCTCAATGCTTTTTCTTCTTCAAATTTTCCAGCGCTTTATCTCTGTGCTGTCTCATCTCTGCTTTAAAATTCATCACTGGTTTCATCAATTAGAGTTGGTTGTTCACTCCATCTCTTGAGGTTTTTTTAAATATATTTAGAACATTATATTTGTATTTCCAAGATATCCAGTCGGATCGTTTTCATATTGATCCAATCTTGTTATTAACCTTCTATTTTTCATTTTAGAAATATTGCTCCCACTCTATCTCTCTGAAATTCTAAATGTACACATTTTAAAAGACATTTTCAAATTGTTCTCTTTTCTTGGGTTTGAACTCTCTCATCTGAGGGGTCTGCCGCCTGCCTTTCATGGTGGAAAACGTTGTGTGCTCTGGAAATTTTGTCTGCAAGCTCATCTTGCATAGGCATTATTTCTCCTTACGCATCCTATCATGGCAACTGGTGTCCTGGCTGAGCCTTGTTCTCTAGGACAGGCAACGCTAAACAAGATTCTAAGGTAGGCTTTTAGGATGCTCTCCATTTATGGGCATCAAGCCACCAGACATGGGATCTGTGTGCTGCATAGGTCCGGGTCCCATTTCCACATCTACCCCTGCCTTCCCTTCTGGGTCACGGGAGACAGACCCATTACTGAGAACAACCAAGAGGACGAGGCCCCAGCTATTGGCAAGGAGCATGATCTCGACTTCAGCTTCATGTAAGATTCTGGTTCTGGTTTCCTGCCATATAAAGGAAGCACTGAAATGCTTCCCTAAGGCATGTTTGGAAGTTTGGGTCATCAGTCCCCCTCCTTTCCATTCCTGGTCAAAAACTTTTTCCTCTTGATTTCAAAGAGGAATTACTATTAAAATAGAATCTTTCCTATGTGTTTGGAAAATAAGGACAGAAGATACTGAATGTGCTTACTCTATCATATTTATAAGAAGTCCTGGAGGAAATATTAATACCCCTGTCTTAAGTACTAAAAGGCTCACATGCTTACCAGAAAAATAAGTTATGATTACTTATCATATGTTTACTGTTTATATTCAGTAATAGATATAGTATGTATCATAAATACATAGAAAAAAGCTAGAAGAATATTCATTATATTCTTATAAATGTTAAGAGTGATAACTGAATGTTGGAATCAAAGGTGACTGGGGGGGTACTCACATTTTTTTAAACACATTTTCTACAAGCAAGTATTAATTAATATCTAGAGTGTTTTTCTTTTTTACACTCCCAACCAAAAGAGGAATGAATGGTGCACTTTAAGGCAATATAAAGGCTTGTATATTCCTCCCTGCCCAATAGACAAATCAAGCCTTTGGAAAAGAAAAAACAAAAAACAAAAAAACTGCTCAGCCACTCTGAGTGCCGAAAGAAGAGTTAAGAGCAGAATCCAACACTTGTCATCCAGGGGCTGGTAAAGAGGGGAGAATTTAAGAACTCCCTGAGGGCAGTCCTTGTTTAGAAAGACAGAAAAGTGCTAATGGGGTATTTATCACTTGCTTCCTCACTTGCAGCAGCGCTTAGGAAGAATTACAGCCCAGAGCAGTAGAGGAGAGCTGACTCAGCCCACAGGTGAAAGACGAGCAGGTATTTAGAAAAACTCACAATTTAAAGTTACTAGTGGCTTCGATCAAATTTCCACAGAAGCTGCCCCCAAATTAAATCAAGTCACTCTCTCGGGTTCCCTTCATACTCTTTACGATGCTTCCATTGCACTTATCACAATTTGCAAATTCTTATTTATTGCTCTAATGTTTAGTTCAATATTTCGATTCCACCAGAAAGCAAGCTCATGAGTACAAGGTCTGTGACTATTTTGTTCACTGCTGGCCTGGCATCATAGCAGGTGCCCAATAAATGTTCTTTAAATGAATGTTGAATATGAGGAAAAATATTTTTATTTAGCTTTATTACTTCTACTTCCTCAAGAACAGTCCTTGTTTCTAAAGAGAAGATAAATTTAATTTGTTTAAATTATTTCATCTTATGAAAAAAAATGAGATATGAATATTCTGTGGCTAAAGCAGGGATGACCACGAGACCTATCCATCCTGAGGACACTGCTAGTAAAATGTGGCTGTGCCAGTGACAAAGGCGGAGAACACAGGGCGCTTTAACAAGCCCCTCTGAGACTTCCTTCTGCAACTTTCACCCCTTTAAAGTGAACAAAACAGCAGAGATTAGCAAATGGACAGCTTTCACCTGGGTTATTGAGATCTGTGACAGAGTGAAAGCTTAAGGGAATGGCAGATGGGACACCTTGGTTTAAGAGGCATCTACAGACTCTCCTTGGAATAGAGCATTAAGTAATTCATTCATAATGTACAAAAAGCTCTCCCATGAACACTGACTCAACATTATCTTTGCACAACCTTCCTTAGGAGGCAGGCACTGAGGCGGACCTGATGGGCAGCAGTGCCGTCTGGGGTGACCCCACCTCGGGTCGATCTGTGGACCTGGTGCCTGAGCGCCCGCCCCACCAACCTCGGTCCACAGCCTGCGAGGGCGGCGACCACACCCACAGCCGAGCCTAGATTCATTTCCGTATGTGCAGTAATGCCTATGGACCCTACATGGACTGTATCGTCTTTGAGAACCTGGCTATTTACTTCTACCAGGAGAATTCTTATGAGGATCAGCAGCTCCTGTCCCGAAACACGATGCTGGAGGACTTTGCACTTTTAGCCCCGCTGGGCCGTGGGCATGCCAGGGAGCACCGAGAGGCAAATTCTGAACAGTGTGTTTCTGGAGAAGGACCATCACAGGGCAGGACTTCAAAGCCAGATCGGATGGCCCAGAAGACTCAACCCTGTGAAGTGTGTGTCTCAGCGTTGGAAGATATTTTGCACCTCGCTGAAATCTAAGCAACAAGCCCTGGGCCGAAACCGTACTTGGCACACGTGAGAGTCTGCTGGTTCAGTGCAAACCTTTGCCAGCAAAAGAAGCATTACAGTGGAGAGAAACTCTTCAAAAGGAACATAAACAGGGTCTTGTCTGTGAAGAGCTGCCGATTCCCTGTGTCAGGGAAGACCTGTACAGAGATTGGGAAGGAATTCCAGCCACCACAGGGTTTCTCCAGCCCCAGAACCACCCCCAGTGATGAGAAGTCACCACTTCTCAAGGGCAGGGAGACCTTAGACAGTGGAAAGAGTCATTACAGGTGTGGAGAACGAAAGGGAGATCCCAGCCACAAGCAGACACTTGTTCACCCCCAGAGCCTGCCCTGGAGAAAGATTTTTTGAGTGGAGCAAATGAAGAAAAGCCTCTAGCTCCTAATATACTTATTCTGCACCAGAAAATTCACACAAGTCAGCAAGCTGGGTCACAAAAGCCACATCTTTTTTCAGAAAGACAGCACGAGTGTTGCGAATGTGGGAAATGCTTTAGCCAAATCTCTGACCTTATTAAACATCAGAGAATTCACACGGGTGCAAAGCCTGACCGAAGCAACTAACGTGACAAGACCTTTACCTATGGCTCCAAACTCATGCTACCCCAGACAGTTCACACTGGAGAAGAGTCTTATGAATGCACTGCTTGGGGGAAAGCCTTTAGCTGCAATTCCAGTATCATTTGACACTAGAGTTCACATTGGATAAACACTGCATAAGTGCACTGAACATGAGAAACCTTTTCACTGTAAACCCAACTTCAAACAAGACTGAGAGCTCACGCTGGAACAGGGTGGTAAAAGTGCGACGAAGGTGTGGAATCCTTTAGCCAGTGCTCTGGGCTCATTCAACACTAGAGTTCAGATTTGCTAAAGGCATTAGGAATGCACTGCATGCAGAAAATCCCTTAGCTATAAATCTGGCATTATTGACACTGGATCGTTCACATTAGAGTAAGGCCTTATTAGTGCAATAAATGT
The DNA here is from genome assembly GCF_023851605.1 of Tamandua tetradactyla. Lineage (NCBI taxonomy): Eukaryota > Metazoa > Chordata > Mammalia > Pilosa > Myrmecophagidae > Tamandua > Tamandua tetradactyla. The sequence continues at coordinate 15,361,781 of NC_135330.1, read as the reverse complement.
GGGAAATCTCTATCCAAAGCTCTAGACTCATAAGGCATCAAAGAGTTCACACTGGAAATGTGCACATCACTCTTAGACATGTTGAGAATGTGCTATTTTTTTTCTTTGGTATAATGACACTCAAGGAGAGTCTTTATGAGACATTTACCCAACGGGAACCTCATACATCTTATATACACAGCAGCAGTTTCTGCATAAGTTTAGATAAATGGGAAGCTTTAAGGACTGCACTGTATTTTCTAATCTGCCCAATGCATTTAAGATTTATGTCACAGTCAGTTTCTATGGCACAAGCCATTTCACCTCTACCCCACAGTGTGCAACGGCCACCACCCAAGCTTGCTCAGGGAAACAGACCTCTGTGCTCGTGTATTCACTGGAGGACACTGTGAATAGCCTGAACTGTTAGTGGGTCCTCATTCACTCCTCTCTAACGCATTAGGGCATGGACCTGACCATAGTTTGGTCCAGAAATCTCAAACTGAGCTCTGGCAGAAGCCTGCAGCTTACAGTGACCTTCTTAGGGACATCATGGTTTCACATGATGCTTGTGATCACCCAGAGACCAGGGGAAACCATACAGGTACAGGAATACTAGAGTAATAGGGAGTGGAGGAGACGGTAGCAAACTAGATGGAATATTCCACTAGGAACCAGCTCACTGGGCTCAGTGAGGTGTTGACCTCCCTCTGGCCACATGGATATAAGTGGGATATAGGCAGGCTTCCCTCTGACAGGATGAATTGGCATGATGGATAAGGGTAGAGGTGAGGGAGGTGGGTTCCAGGAAGAATAGGAAAAAACTACACCCAGTGACCATGGCTGTGTGGGACCAGTGAGTACAGAGTCTAAGGACCTCTGGACTTGTGTATCTTATGTAGTTTAGGTCACAGTTGGAGGAAATAGAGATTCTGCAGGTTCCTGTAGCTTCTCTGAGTTGTCACCTCAAGTCCACTGCTGCAAATGCAGGAAAACAAGGATAGGGAAAAGGGAGGTCTTGTGGTCCAGAGATGTGGCCTCTGTGACCCAGCTTGTAGACGTCCTGTTGTTGACCCAGGTGCCAGCCAATATTCGCTGCCACTGAGGAGAGGCTGCCCTTTGCAGGGCATGAAGAGAGAGATGAGGAAGTGAACACAAGGTTGCTAAACCTGAATCTCTGAAAAGAGTGGGAGACCTCTGTCTGTTCTGAACTATTTTTGAAGCATTAAGGTACAACTGACATTCCATAAACCGCACGTACATAAAGTATTAAAAAAAAGAGGCAGCACTACTACACCCAGTTACAGGCAGGAAGCAAGGCTCGGGAAGGTAGCGACACTCTCAGGGGTGCAGCTGGGTGGAACACAGCTGTGACGGGGGAGGCCTGGCCCACGGGGCAGCAGCACCCAGGAGGGTGTGGGAAGCGGAAGAGGTGGGGCGGGTGGTGAAGGCACACGCTTCCCATGCTAAATTGTGGTCTGTGTTATAACAACTGCTCAGGCCTTCAAGAAAGGCATGGATAAGAAATAAGGGCAGTGCGCTCATAACCCTTCGCTGGGAAGGACCTGGCCAGAGACCAAAGTCCGTGGTGATGTTTATAACTGAGCACTCATGAGCCCAAAATTAAACAATTGGACTTCAGTGAGACGTCGTGGGGTAGTGGAAGGGAGGTTAGCACACCTCCAGGCTTAAGTCTCAGCTATATCGTTAGGAAAGAGAATAATTTTTCCAAAGGGAAAATGGATTCAAACCTTATTTTTACTGCGATGCTTCTTTCTGGATGCTTCCCTGTTTAAGACTCCCTAGTACACTGGCCTTACGTCTGGCAACTCATTAAAGACCTGCTTCACTCATTACCCATGAGAGTCCCTTACTCTCCCTCTGATAAGGCAGTGCCACTCGTAGGTGCTGTGAATGGTCTGTGCAGACTGAAAGTATTATGTACCCCAGGAAAGCCATGTTTTAATTCTGATTCAATCTTGTGGAGACAGCCATTTCTTTTATCCTGATTCATTACTGTAGGCTGGAAACTTTTGATTATCTCCACAGAGATGTGACACACTCAATTGTGGGTGTGACCTTTTGATTAGATGGAGATGTGACTCCACCCATTCCAGGTGGGTCCTGATTAGCTTACTGGAATCCTTTAAAAGAGGAAAGATTTTGGAGAGAGTCAGAAACCACAGAAGCCTCAGAGCCTTCAGAAGCTTCACAGCACAGCTGACACAGATGTGAACACATGGAGAACAGAGACACGGATGTCTGGAGATGCTTGGAGCCCAGCAGACATCGCCATGAGATGTTAAGCAAGCCTGGAGAGAGCCAAGGGAAGCCAAGAGATGAAAGCCACCCCTGGAGAAGCAAAGTGAGGAACCCCCACAGGAACAGAGGCTGAAAGCAATGGAGCAAGGGAGCAGTAGATGCCAGCCACGTGACTTTCCAGCTGAGAGGTGTTCCTGACCCATCAGCCTTCCTTCAGTGAAGGTAACCTCTTGTTGGTGCCTTAATTTGGACACTTTCACTTCCTTAGAACTGTAAACTTGTAACTTATTAAACTCCCGTTTTTAAAAGCCGTTCCAGTTCTCGTATATCGCATTCCAGCAGCTGGCAAACGAACCCATGGCCCTACCCTGAAAACATCACCAGTCTTAGCCAAAACAGTGGGGGAAAGTTCTAGTCAGCAACAAAGAACAGACAGAAGTTTTCTCCCTAATTTATCTCTCATCCTTCTGCCAAAAAATTACTCTAGATAAAATCAGATTCAGGGGATGTTTCATAGCTTCCCCTCTGTCTACCTGCTCAATATGATCTGTGAGGTTTTTTTATTTACCTAAGGGGCCCTCTTGGTGTGAGTTACCTACATCCAAAACAATACTTAGTTATCTATTTGATCTTTTCCCTGACTCCCAGAGCTCTGATTCTAAGGCCCCACTTGCCCATAAAACTCAGACATCTTGAAAATCAAATAATGCCCTAAATTTCCACTGGCATATCTCCTCCAGCAAGAGTACATTATTTTTTCCAAAGTCAAGTCTCCGCTGGAGGAGAGAAGAATTTGTGAATGTCAGTAACAGGAAGAAATTGACAGGGCATATCTCAATGCTGAGTATATATGATACATATATTTATATGTTTAAATAGAGAGGACATAAATATCTATCAAATGAATGAACGGCCTCAAAAAATCCATCCTCACCTGGTTTCCTGAGTGGATCCCAGCCTGGCACACATCCCAGGAGCCACCCTCTATCTATTCTGGAGTAAGAAAGTTGCTGCCCTTTTTTTTCTTCTCTCCCCAAAACACAGAGATCTTGAAGGAAAAGTGATAGGGCTTAGGAAGTTGGTTAATTACAAGTTAATGACTCTACACAATCTTTAAACCTGTGAATGTGATGTGCCAGAGAATATAAATTAAAATCATTATTTACATAAACTTTCTAAAAGTGGGGCGTGATTTTAAGGGAATGGTTCTCTAGCAGGCAACATTATCCAAGACGCCCAGTCACAGGCAGAGAGTGTTCTTTTGATTGAGAAATCAATTTTACGTATAGTATGTTACGTGATAGTATTGAAATGTTTATCTTGACTTGTCATCTTAGGTTTCCTTCAGATCTTTTTCCAGCAAATAGGCTCTAGTGTCACCACAGGCTAGAGGTGCTGTGAAAGCATATGCTTTGGAATTTGGGTAATTTCCTATCCTCTATTTACAAAAATATGACTATTAAAACACCTGAACTTAAAAACAGACGATTCATAGAGAAAATATTTTATATAAACTACAAGCACAATTAAGAATTTTTCTCAGAAATTTCTTAACCAGTCACAGTTTAAATCAAACCCTGATCTTAACCCCAGATTTTTATTAAAATATTTTTTTACACCTTGACCTTGGAACCCTATCCCCTTTCAGACATTCCTCAAACATTAAGCTCAGCTCAGAAACCCTGCTGCCGCACGTGCCCTTGCTGGCACACCAGACTCTGGTTTGTGGCTGCTTCAGGACAATCAAAGGAACATTCTTATTCTCCCTCTTCTCGGCTGAATTTCTCTGCTTTCCCTATTCAAGACCAATAAATAAAGGGAGGGGGGTGAATGCGGAGGGGAAATAGGTCTACAAATTTCTTCTCTAAACTGAAAGCAGAAAATTCCACAACTAGATTTTCTCCATTGTTAATTGTCTTTTTTTGGGGGGGGGGGGGGGTGCATGGTCCAGGAATGGAACCCGGGTCTCGACAAGGAAGGTGAGCACTCTACCACTGAACCACCCAGGCACCATCTCTAAAGGTGAATTTTTTCACTTACCTTTCACAGGTAACTGGAATAATCACAACTGACTTGCATATAATTTCAGAACCACTTCCTAAAGACTCCACACATCTTACATTCAGCATTCTGAATAAAATGCTAAAAGGTCTTTGAGCCTACGGCTGGTTTTATGGCCAATAAATGAGCAGAAATGGCCACTGATGCGAGTTCACCCCCAGCTCTCACAGGGCAGAACGGTGAAAGCACAGTGTGACTGCTGGGCCACAAAGTCCCCTAGCAGTGTCATGTGTCAATTCTCTGAATACTGCTCCCACGTTCTTCCATTCTCTTGACCTAATACATCACACATGACTTTAACCTTGCCCCACAGAAATGCATATATATATGTCCATCCTTAAAAGTGAATGTTTCCTTTTTCATTTGTCTTTCACCATTTTCATACCTTTTTAGAATAAAGGCAAAGCGTACTCACATCGTAATCACCTTAAAACATAAAAAGAGTCCCCAAGACATGACTCCCAGGGGTGTGGACCTTCCTGGAAACATGGGACAGAAATCCTAGAATGAGCTGAGACCCAGCATCAAGGGATTGAGAAAACCTTCTCAACTGAAAGGGGGAAGAGTGAAATGAGACAAAGTGTCAATGGCTGAGAGATTCCAAACAGAGTTGAGAGGTTATCCTGGAGGTTATTCTTACTCATTAAGTAGATATCACCTTGTTAGTCAAGAGGTAATGGAGAGGCTGGAGGGAACTGCCTGAAAATGTGGAGCTGTGTTCCAGAAGCCATGTATAATGATATAGCTTTCGCAATGTGACTGTGAAAACCTTGTGTCTGATGCTCCCTTTATCTACCTTGTTGACAGACAAGTAGAACATATAGAATAAAAATAAATAATAGGGGGAACAAATGTTAAAATAAATTTAGTTTCAAATGATAGTGGTCAATGGAAAGGGAGGGGTAAGGGGTATGGTATATACAATTTTTTTTTATGTTTTCATTTTATTTCTTTTTCTGAATAGATGCAAATGTTCCAAGAAATGATCATGATGATGACTATGCAACCATGTGATGATACTGTGAATTACTGATTATATGTGCAGAACGCAATGATCAAAATAGGAATGTTTGTGTTTGTTTATTTTGTGTTAAAAAAATAAATAATAAATAAATAATAAATAAAGAGTCCCCAAAAGAAATAAGACGTGTACAATTTCATAACCAACCAGCAACAGCAAACACAACAGGCCACCTGTGTTTTGGCATGGGCCTGTGAGGCTTAGGAGTTTGTGTGAGGAATTAAGATGGCAGCTGAGGCTGATTTAGAATGGAATGACTGGCATTCAAAATCATCAAAAAAAAAGATAAACCCCCATGCTTTGTGGAAGATGCATCTATGTGTACACATAACCAGGAGATGGAAAACCGCAGGTGTCGCTACTACCTGAGTAACCTTTCCACTGCAGCGGAACCGACAACGCAACACGGCACGCCAGAGCCAAGAAAGGGAGGGATAAGGGGTATGGTATGTATAATTTTTTTTTTTTTAATTCATATTGGTCAGGTGAAAAGGTCTTTGAAATGTCTTCTTGTGCTCAAGGAAGAAATGTATGATACCGCTGACAACTAGAGAATGTGCCTTATATACCACCATGCCTAATAATAATGCTTCAGCTCAGTGTTAACAGTGTACATCCAAGCTGTCACACTGCTGGAAGAATGAAAACTCGATACAACTTTCTGAAGAGCAATATGATCCTATCTAACAAAGGTGACACAAACTCCAACTCAGCTCTTCTACTTCTAGGAATCAGGCCTGCAGAAGGAGTCAACACAAGAGACGCAAGAATATTCACTGCAACTTTTTTTATAGGAGTAAAGAGTTTTCTGTAAAACAACAAGTTTGTTATTAAAAAAAAAAACAGCCAAAACTGATTATTTCACAGATCAGAAAGGAATTCAGATTCAATTTTGTCATTAGCTCTTACCAGAATTGCCAGCCAGCCAGCTTCCCTTGGGGAAATACAGACAAGGGACTTTTAGCATCACCTTTATAGGAGTTTCCAGCTTATGTCGTGCCCTAAGGATTTCACACTGCTGCCTGCCTCCCACAGACACGTACTCCGAGTTCTTATAGTAAATCCACCCCTGTCCCCATCCTCTCTCTATATAATGTATGCTATCAAGAAAAAAAGGATGATTAAATTATAATTTAATCCATACAACAAAATGAGGCCATTAAAAAGGAATGAAAAGTATGTGTATATATTGACATGACTGCCATTGAGTAAACAGAAAGGAAGCACTCACCATGTGTGGTACTATGTCACTTTTGTTTTAAAGAATTAGTAGCTGACATTTATTGAGCACTTATTTTCCAGACACTATTAAACATTTACATCAGTTTAAAATGTAGGGGAGTGCAAGGGTGGTTCAGTGGTAGAATTTTCGCCTGCCATGCGGGAGACCCAGGTTTCATTCCTGGCCCATACACTTTCCACACAAACAAAGAAACCAACAAAAACAAACAAAATGGTACTGTAGTAATGGGATAATCACATGCAAAAAGAATGAAATGTGACGCCACCACACAGCAAACAAACAAACAAAAAATGCAATATTCACTAACAGTCCTATGAGTTATTTAATATTCTCTGTCTGAAAATTAGGAAAAGTGAGGCTCAGAGAGGTTAAGTAAATTGCCCTAGGTCAAAAAGCCAGTGAGCTACAGAGCCAGGAATGAGGGGAGTGTGTGTGTGTGTGGGGGGGGGGGGGTAGGTGGGTGCGCGCACACACTGCATTTAAAAAAAAAACAAAAAAAGAATTGCAAGATTACCCAAAGTGTTAATGCTGATAAACTTTCAGGGGAGGGAATAAGAGCATGACTTTATCTTCTTCTAAACAATATGGATTTTTTCCGCAATAAGTGATTCTAGTTTGTAATCAAAAAGGAAGAGAGAGAGACAGAGAGATGGGGTGAAGAAGGGAAGAAGGGAAGGAGGGAACGAAGGAAAGAGAGAAGAGCAGGGAGGGAGGAGAGAGGATAAACAGTAGGCTTTCAATGAGAATTCCTGAACAGATAAACACCATGCAATTAGTCTAACCACCACCTCAAAAATGTGTGAAAAATAGTGTTTAGAGTAGGTTTTTGGAAAAGAGCCATGATCACAAGTCAACAAATTTTGGATAATAAGGCTCATTATCTGATGAAACCTTGGGTGGGTCATGTGAACACTGTTTTTCCATTTGGCCCAAAGATTTCAAGAGCATATGCAGAAAAAATACCCATGGGTACAAGGACAGGGAGCCTGTGGAATGAGGATAGGTTTGCCTAATGACTGTACCAAAGAGTGGGAGTTTAGAGCCAGAACGGACTGTAATGGCCAGGGCAATACAGAAGGGTAAGCATCTATCTGGCAAAACCAAGGAATAAAATTATTGCCAGCCCTTAAAATGCTGCAGACATTGCACAGGAGCTTCCAAAGTCCAGATTGCAATTGACCCATTTCGTAAATGTACAAATCAGTTTTCAGCAACTGCACTTCCATTACTTTGGCCAGGTTACCTAAAGGCATGGGTTCAAGGCCCACACTTGACACTTGTGCTCTTTGTACACTGTCCACCTACTCCCCACAACCCTCTCTCCTCAGAATATATGCTCTCTGTGGCAGAAACCCTGTGACACTTCTTCATTGCTCCACTCAGCACCCAGATCTGTGCATGGCCCACAGCAGGTTCTTAAATTCCAACAGAGTAGATGTGAGGGAGCGAGTTATGGAACGAGGAAAAGCTTCCCAGTTCCTACAGCGTCTCTCTACTCACGTCCTCATGTAAAACCACAGGTTATCTTGTTCAATGTGTCAATATTTACTCTTCCCCAGGGACACAGACAGATAAAAGCTACTTCCTGGAGGATAAAGTAACAGGCAGGTTTTTCAAGTCATCAATCTTGCCCTCAAGCAGGGATAACAGCAGAGTAAATCAAGTGAGGACAGAATAAAGTCTAAAACCTAAAGCCTAATTATTCCTACAAGAGGAAATTTCCTGGAAGGCTGAAAGTTACCAGGACTTTTCTCTCTAGATCTCAGTCTTTCCCACCAGGGGCAATAAGTCACTTTGAAGATTAACATTGTCCCTAGCAGTTACTCGAAAGAATAATTAGTGTGCCCCACCTGTTTATTCGATGATGCAAGCAATGGTAACCCTTCAAAAAGGAAAATTATTATTATTTTTTTTTATGGTGAAGGAGAGGAAAGGGAGAAAAACTAAACGGAAAAAATAGTGAGCTAAAGCCCTGATCCATAGCACCTGGGTAGAGGAACAGGTAATGGATGACAGACAGATGGATGGATGGACAGATGGATAGATGGATGGGTAGGTGGCTGGATGGATGGGTAGGTGGCTGGATGGATGGGTAGGTGGCTGGCTGGATGGGTGGATGGGTGGGTGGGTGGGTGGGTGGGTGGATGGATGGATGGATGGATGGATGGATGGGTAGATGGATGGATGGGTGGGTGGATGGATGGATGGATGGATGGGTGGGTGGGTGGGTGGGTGGATGGATGGATGGGTGGGTGGGTGGGTGGGTGGATGGATGGATGGATGGATGGATGGATGGATGGATGGGTAGATGGATGGATGGGTGGATGGATGGATGGGTAGATGGATGGATGGGTGGATGGATGGATGGGTGGATGGATGGATGGGTAGATGGATGCATGGGTGGCTGGATGGATGGATAGGTGGCTGGATAGATGGGTGGTACAAGGAGACAGAGACAGATGAATGGGTGGATGAATAGATGAAGGATATAGAGAGAGACAGCTATAGATAGAATGATACATGATAGATGACAAGAATTATAGAGAGAGAGCACAAGAGATGGATGGATATAGACGGATGAATGATACAGAGACAGAAAGACAGGTATAGATAGCTAGATGGATGGATGATAGAGGGAGATGATATACAGACAAACAGCTAAATACAGAGATATTACAGACAGAGATGAGAGATAAATGATAAAGATAAATGAGGTAGAAGGACCAGATTGCTGGCACCTATAGAAGAAAGGACAAGGTAAGCAGGAGCCTATCCAAAAGCTAAAGAAATAATTCTGGGATTTAAATTATTATCTGGAGATGACTGCTACGAAAGCCAACATTACTGAGAACCTCCTCTGTGCCAGGCACCACTGGAGGTTCTTCGCACACTTTGTCATGTCTCACAATGACCAAGGAGGTGTTCTTATCCCCACCGCACAAGTAAAGAGAGAGAGCTCAGAAAGGTAAAGAAGCTCACACAGTGAGAGAGAGCTAGTAGATAATGGAATCAAGGCTCAAACCCAGATATAACTTACTGTTCAAGCTCTTAAGCACTGCATGATGATAACTCACTCACATGTGAGGCTGCCGCTGCTGCTCATAGGCCTTCACCTGAACTGGTGATGAACCCCCTAAGAATCCTTATTCAGTGACTTTAAATGAAAATCTTTCGGCCCAGCCATCATCAAATGCTCTGGTGATGTCAAGCCCGGCGAGGCAGTGAAAAGGAAGTGTGGAAGGATGTGCAAACACACCGCTGAAGAGGAGGTGGCCGGGGGCGCATCTGTCCCCTGCAGAGGAAGTGCTGGACACTCTGGACAACCCGCCCCACTGAGGCTGGATTCCAGACATAGCTGCAGTCTGGAGTCAGTGGGCCACTCACGGAGGGAAATCAGTCTTGGATAGGTTCTACTGCTGTACAGCAAACTACACATCTGTGTGATCTTCTCTCCCTGAGAACATCAGGCCTGTTTGGTTCTGAAAATGCTCTCCCCTAAGATCTGCTGGGCAATGCTAATAGTCACCCCTATTACCATTATTACAAAATCTTTGGTTTCAATTAGGTAAGAATGCTCAATGCACTGCCATTTTGGCAATGCATTCATTAGCCAGGCATTTCTAAGGCTGACAGTACAGTTCTCCTTTCACAGATGGGGAAACTGAGGCTCAGAAAGGATAAGTGACTTTGCATCAACCCAGGACAAGACCTGACGTCATCAGGATCCTGGTCAAAGGTTCTTTCTCCTACCGTAGTAATTTCCACAGTTTTCAAGTCATGGAACTGCTTCAAGCGGAATCTTTTATGGAATCTCAAAATGCAAGTCAGCCAAAAGTAGAAGTGCTTGACAGATGCAGAGGTGGGGACCCCAAACACAGAAAGGCCCAGTGTCTAATCCCGGTTCAGTCACTTACTGGCTTTGATACCCTGAGGAAGTTAATCAATCTCTCTGAGCTTCAGTTTCTTCATATATAATGAGAACGATAATACTGCCCACCTCAGAAGTGGCTATGAGAAGTAAACGAGATGATGGAAAGTTCCCAGGTCAACTTTTGATGGTCTTTTTTTATTATTACTGCTATCACTGTACATGAGGGTGGACAGGACGGACGCTCGCCGTCAGCCAGCAAGCAGTACGAAGCCATCTCCAGTCGCTGTCAAGAACCAGACAACAGGGCAGCCAACGGTTAATTTCAAAAACGGATGCTGACCCAATTACAGAGCAATGCGCGGACATGGAAAAAGGATAAAGACAAAGGTGTACATGAAGGCTTAATTATATTAACACACTTAAAGCGGAGGTTGCGCCCTTCACTCTGACATTAGGGAGTCAGCCACATAGCCTCACTTTGCCGTTCTGGCACCAACATTAATTGAGACATCCAGAAGCATGAGCTAGCACACGCCAGTAGCTGAATCTGAAGCAACGACAGATGTTTTGGGACCCAAACGGAAGGGAGGAAAGTGCAATGAAAAGAGCACCAATTTGGAGAGTATAGAGCTTGCTGGGCTTGTCTCTGAGCCTCAGTTTCTTCATCTAAAGGTGATGAAACATACAAGTTTGCAGCTGTACTCACCACCCAGCTGGCACCTAATCATGGGCACCCATACTCCTCGCCAAGTCAGTCGCTTGGAGTCCCTTCCTTATGCAGCACGGGAAGGTTTGAAGATACAGAATCTCGATAAATGATAACAGCACCCACCACAATAATGAGTGCACATGTGCAAGGTCCTGCTTTAAACATGCTACACATGCTAACTCATTCCATCCTACTGTAAACACAAGCTCATAAAGTAAGTACTGTTGCCCTGCCTGACTCATTTTACAGAAGAGGAAAACAAGGTACAGAGAAGTAAAGAAACCTGCACAGGGTCACACAACCAGTAACTAGTGTCACGATTTGAACCCAGGCTGCTTGGTTCCCCGGTCTATGATGTTTATGATACTCTTTTTTAATATAATTATTTTCTTTTACACTTCATAGTACTCCCAAAATTGCAAAAGACATTTCACACTATCTTTAAATGCACTTGTGAGGTTAACAAGATGAATTTTAGTATTGCCACTTGGCAGGTGAATAAACCAAAGCCCAGAGGTTAAGGGGCTTACCTAAGGTCATGACTTACCTAAAGGTCACAGAGATAAATGGTGGCAGGGCTGAGGCTAAAATGCAGGTCACCAAGAGTCAAACTCTAGGTATAAAAATCCACTCTAGAAGGAAACTGTCCAGAGGGTATCTAGACACTGATAAAATAACCGGGACGGTGTAATTAATGTTTCGTGTCAGCAATATTTGCCTACAGTGTTGCTTTTCCAAGGGCAGGGTTAGGTTGGTGCTAACCCTGACACAATCTCTTCCCAACCTCGATTTCCTCCCCGCGTGGCATGTTTGTGCCAAGGACGGTTTTCCTTCAGGCTGGGCGGCCCACACACACCAGCCAAGCTGGCTCACCAGGGAGGGATGCTGTACAAACTGGACACAGGTGGCTCAGGCAACGAAGGAAAGAGAAACCTGAGAAAGCAGCGGGGGATGAGCAGAAGGGTGAGAGAGGAAAGGAATGTAAACAAATATTAATGGTCTCCAAGGAAGAGTGATGACAGGGAGGAGAGGGGGAGCTGTGCACGTGACTGGGACCCTCAGGAAGCGGAAGTGCACACGTGGGCCTCTGCACACTCTCCACTTACTCCTTCCCCAAGCGAGCAAATACGTGCAGAATTCACAGACACACACCAGAGGATGGCAAAAGAACAGAATTATAATGACGTAAAAGAATGTGCATACAAGACAGAAGATTCCATGGAAATCCTCCAAAATGCTAACAAGGCAAGGATGATAAGATCATGAGTTGTCATTTTCTTCCTTTCCTTTGTTTTCCAAATTTTCTGCAAGGAGGTTGTAGTATTTTATAACTGTGAGTATATTATGATGCTGCCAGCGTCTACGCTGCATCCACCTGAGGATTCAGACATATCTGGGTAAGAGCAGAGGACCTAAGAGACCATTCTGTCCAGGTGCCCTCTACACGGGTGGGCTAAACAGCCTGCAGGAAGAGAGGAGAGGGAGCTGGGCCCACTCGTTTGGGGCAGTAACAGGGCTTGGGCCTGGGATCAGGGTGGTTCTAATCATAACACAGAACCTGTGTCTGCCTCTGCTCAGGTTTGCGTCTTAGGAAAAGACCAAATAGCAGGGCATCAGAGAGCACCAGCCCACACTGCCCCGGGGCTCAGGCTGATGGGGAAAGTGAAGGTCCCCTCACTTCAGCGGAGGGCAGGATACTGCGTTACCAGTGCCCGGCTCACACAGCCCAGCAAGGCTGCTTCAGACAGTAGAGCTGCTCTGGCAAGCATCAGTGAGAGCCAGTTACAGAATGCCTAAGAATAACCTCCAGGATAACCTCGCGACTCGTTCTGAAATCTCTCAGCCACGGAACTTTATTTTGTCTCATTTCTCTCTTCCTGATTTTGGTCAAGACGGTTTTCTCAATCCCTTGATGCTGGGTCCTGGCTCATCCCAGGAGTCCTGTCCCACACTGCCAGGGAGATTTACACCCTTGGGAGTCGTGTCCCACGTAGTGAGCTCCCCTGCTGAGTGGGCTTAGAGAGAGAGAGGCCACATCTGAGCAACAGAAGAGGTTCTCTGGGGTGACTCTTCGGCATAATTATAAGTAGGTTTACCTTCTCCTTTTCAGGAATAAGCTTCATAGGGGTGAGCTCCAAGATTGAGGGCCCAGCTTATTGAGCTGATTGTCCCCACCGTTTGCGAGAATATCAGGAATTCCTCAGATAGGGAAGTTGAATATTTACTCCTTTCTCCCAGACCCCAAAGGGAACTCTGCAAATACATTTTTATTCACTGCCCAAATTACTCTGGGATATATAGGGACATCACACTAAACTGTACAAACCAACATGATCTCATACCCTGTTCAAGAGTCCATGCAATTATGGTGTCCAAATAAACTGACCATACAAGTTAAATCTGATAATGCATTATCCAAAATATTAATTCTGCACCCCTTTGGTCTCACACAGAAGTTGAAGCTTTAAATGTGGACGCTATCATCCTTTATCCTGTACTCTGATTCACCTTAGTCCCATCCACATCAGCTTCACTCATATCTATAGTCGAAGTCTGATCACGTTTTCAACTTTTTAAACAGTTGTTCTATGGGGTAATGCTGACTTCCACAGCTTCAGTGCTCTAACTCAGAGTCCCCGATAGTTTTTAAAGCTCTTCTATAAGAAAACTTGTAGAATTTAAGGTTGGGATAGTGCCACAGTGTATCATATTTTTTAAAAGTGCTCCCTCTTAAAGTGGATGCAGCCCTGGAATATTCTATTGCAATAAGAAGCCATCTGTGAATATTTTTTACGTGGAGTTGTGCTCAGGACAGGGTGAAGGAATTGTAGGCTCTATAGGGTCCCGAGAGAAACCTGTAGGAGCACTGGAGAAGCTGCAGGGTGAATGTGGCAGGGAAGACCTAAAAAGGGGACTTTGAGTGGTAGAAGGGTAAGAGAAACACAGAAAACTGCTTCCAAACAGAAGACAATTTATAAAGGTAAAATCAAACCTAGAACATCATCAGCTCTTCCACCTCCAGTTCACAAGGCATTTTATTCCTGCGCTTTCTGCTGTGCATCCTCATTTCCCTCCTTCCTTCACTCTCCCACTAGACCATCGGCTTGGTGAGGACCATGTCTTATCGTCTCCTCCCTGCATCTAGTGCCTGGCAAAGAGTATTAATCAGGGTTGAATGAATTAGTTATTCTTAAAGGGCCTGAAATAAAAGGATCTGTCTGAAAGACATGGGAAAAGGAAGCTCAGGTCCCCTCAGAGAAGACAACTCATTCATTTGGCATTTAATTGAATCCCATTTTATAAATTCTTTGATGGTTTAATGTGTACATGTCCCATGTCCAACAAGAAGTCTGAAGGTCCTGGGGGGCAGTGACCACAGACTTCTAGTTTAAATCCCCTATTATACAGCGCCTGGCACAGCACTAGATTTTAGGTCTTAAATAAATATTCATTAAATAGGCTTGAACAAAGACGATGCAAAGAGACAAGTTAAGATACTTCTAGGGGGTGAGATGCTTTCATTTTAATTTACAGGAGAAATGAGCTGGCTATTTATCAGGCTTCACCGCGACAGGCATTCCTCAGGACAAAGGCAGCCTTTCAGAACTACACGAGTGGCAGCGCCTTCTCCAGAGTTCCAGGCTTGGTATTTCCAAGGGAGAGCTAGGGGTCAATAGTAAAATACGCTGGCACAGGCACATGCCAGTGAAGTTGGCACAGCACCTGCCTGGGCTGGGACTGACTCCAGGCAGCCTGACCAAAGGCAAGAAAAGCTCATAATTCATCGAGAGGAGAATTTAAAAACAATCCAATTAGTTGAATATGACTGCAGATTGGGCAACTGAGTGTCAACCCGAATTCAACAGCACGGATGACGAGGCCTGGCAGTAGGGGGTAAAAGAGTAGGGTGAGCATCTCTCTCCTTCCCCAAAGCATGTGATCCAGGTGATGGTGAAAGGTCTGGGCGTTTTCAGTTTGGCAACTTCAGCCATAGCAACCTGTCAGCAAAACTGCCTGCAGCCCAGGATCAGTGGGAGAGTCTCCTCCCTTTGCACAGAAATTCCTGAGCACGCAGCTCCTCATCTAACTACCAGGAGATTAAAGGGGCAAGACAAAGAAACTAATCATTAGAGAAGGAAAGGTTCTGAGACAGGAAATACAGTTGGCTATTACGGAAAGTGGAAGAGAGGGAAGCTGCCCGGGTATTTAAATATGTTTGGAATAAAGCAAAAGGTGCCACAATGGTTAGTTCATTTCCTTTCCAAGGAAACACACCTGGTTTTCAGGTAACCTGGTACCCCCTAACTGTACTTAGGTTCCTCACGCTTGGGGAGTGGGGCAGCCAGCCCTTCCCGAATTCTGCAGAGACACTCCCTATATGCTGTGCCTAGACTCAATTCCTGCCCTATCCCATATTATTCCGGAGAGTCACAGATGATTAGGGGAGGCAAGAAACACTGCTGGTGACTTGGGTTCAAAGTTGCACTGGGACAGGCTTTTGAGGGACACTCTCAAGCACATCTGTAAGAGGGACAGCCATTGAGCTGTAGCCAAGAGGCACAGCTGAGCTTGTGGACACTGCTAGAGCACTCCCTGGAAAAGCCTGATACCAGGAAGGACGTGGCCAGGGCAGAAAGGGTGCACAAGCAGGGGGAAGGTGTTGTAGGACCATTTCACAGTCATCCCATAAGCCGTCCTCCGCCCCACCCACCACTCCTTTCCTGGGCCTTGTCACTCCAGGTAAGGGCACAATTTCACTAAAACATCTAAGCTTTTCCAGTTTCCCCTGGTCTCACTCTACATCTCTCTCCACCATCCACTACCGCCATCAAACACACACCTACTGCCAAGAGATGGTGGAGGGAGGGAGGCTCAGATCTTACATAATCCCTAGGTCAAGTCCCCAGTCACTCAAAGGTTCACAGTCTTTACGCACCAATGAGGATATGGGGTATGGTACAGAGAAACCAGACTACATCCCAGGAGGGCAGGGCAGGCCCATTCTGCTCCACACTACATCCCCAGCATCCAGCACTGGTGCTAAATATTTATCCACTGACAGCTGTAAAAGAGTGAAAGTAACTGGCACGCCAGTTCTGAAGGAGAGGCGGAGCACAAAAAGTGGGATCTACGAAAGCCTGCTGTCTCTGTACATTGCAGGTCACACCACGAGCTAGCTCACCCTTTCCCTGGCCCTTCAAGCGTAGAATGAAGAAAAGGTCCCAAGAGAGCAGCTCTAGGGAGTGTTGCTCAACAAGGTGGGCAAAGAGTCCCCTATAACCTGCTAGGCAGTTCAGCAGCTGTAACAAAGCCCAGAGAGATTAGTAGCCAGGCTTATACTCCTGGTCTGCCATTAAGGAGTTTTAAGATTTCACACCAACCATCTGAACATATGTGGTCTTTGTTTTCTTTAAAAATTTGCTTCTTTTCCGTTTGTTGCAAGGGGAAGGGGTTGCAGGGGAGGAAAGCAGGTACTGAACTTAAATTTAAACTACTCCTGGGGACCCAAGGCCAGGCGTTCTTAACTAGGCCAGTCTCCCTGAAGGCACCCAGAGACCCCAGACCACTGTACGTGTTCTCTCATCGGGAAATGGTTGGCTGGTCGTGGACAACGGAACCAGGTGGAGAGGAAAAAAAAAAGACTCCCTCTGGGTCAAAAACAGTCAAGGAAAAATACTTGGGAAGAGAGGAAAGAAAGAGTCCTGGCAGGAGGAATATCAGCACCCCCTTGCCTCAAGGGGCTGTTAATACCCTAGAAGGCGAGTTATTCCTCCCAGTTATTGGAACCACCAAAAAGCAGGAGACCCAGAGGGTCTGTTGGCTTCCCCCAACCTCAAATACCACAAAAACAGAGAGGGTTGCAGAATCACCGCCTCCGTGTAAAATTTTGTTCTCCTGGAGAACCGGAGTGGACATGGCAAGATCGCAAGGGTGGGGGGTGGGGTAAGGCTGGGGGAGCAGCAGGCGCCCTCCCTTTGAACACTGGGGCATCCGGAGCTCCCCAGGCAGCAGACACTCTCCAGACACTCTGGCATCACGGCCAGCTTGAGACCCGGCGAGCTCAGTGGGTTCCTGACAGCCAGCTCATAACCCGGGCCATGCTGGTTGTCTGAACCCAGCAGCGATGAAGAAATAAAGGCAGTCAGCGGAAAGAAGAAGGCTGGTGTGACGGAACAATTTGGACATATCTCCTGTCAACTGGCCATCCAGATAAAATTGACCTCCCGTTCCAGAGGCAGGGAAGCTTCATGATGAACCCCTGGGAACGGCACCCGCGAGGGCCCCAGCTAGGGCAGGAGCTGAAGGTGATTACCTCGAGGTAATTACAAGTGGCATAAATATGTCCACTCAATTACAGAAGGGAACAGGTGCTCCATGGAGCCCCAGCAAATAAAAAAAAAAAAGCTCCCCTGAAAAGCACAGACTTCATAGAAAGATGCCAGCCTCAGAAAGCTCAGCAACGTCACAGCCACGAGTCCCAAAGAAATAATTACCAGAGAAAGTAGATTATTTTTGGTTTTCAGTCACAGCCAACTCCATGAAGGTGAATTCAGAGCCATGAAGAGATGGAGAAGATGGCTGGAAAAACAACGTGGGCTTTACTTGCTCTCTGGTAAGGCAGGGCAGCTCACAGAGCTGTGGGGTTATTAAGCACTGGCCAGTCCCTGGGCCCACGAAGGGCAAGTTGAAGTTCTACAGCCAGGATATCCCAAAATTCCCCACCCAAAAGTTGTTTTCGGAAAAATATATAGCTATAGCACTGTTGTCTTATGCTCAGTGCCCTGACTTGAACACCTATGGCTACCACAGAAGGAGTTTTTCCATGGCCGGCTCTGCCCATTTCCCAGCCCTCCCCTCATTTCAAGGATCTAAAAATAGGAGGAAAATTAATAGGAACACTTTTTTAAAAAATTCGCAGGTTTAGAAAGGACTCAGGATCACCTAATCTGATGACACTTCTGATACTTCAATCTCTGCTAAACTAGCATCAGCTTCAACTAAAACACCTCTACTGTCTACCTCTCAAACTTACTTCCTTTTCAAACAGTTCTGACAGCTAGAAGGTTGTTATCTAAGGATACAATAGAAGAACCCCAGGCACTCAAGTTCAGGACAGTCTTTCCAAAATCTGAGGATGGCTGGCAAAAGACTCATCTTCACAAAATGCTGGAGATCATGGTTTAATCCCCTCGTCAGTTTCTCTTCTGTGAATGCAAAAGAAGTAGGCTCTGAGATAAAGTTTTCAAGACACAGAATGTTTGGAGGTAGAAGGAATCATAAAGTCCATGTAATTTAATCTCTCTTCCTTCACAGGTGAAAACCGGTCCGCAGAGAAGGAAAGGACAAACCCAAGGCCACACAGCACCTTGGTGACTCTATCAAAGTTGGATTTGAGCTCTCCTCAGTTCCAGAGCTCTTGTTCTGGGTTCTGGAATACCATCTCTCCTCGTTTTCCTCAAGCGGAACTCTCTCTTTTCACTACCAACCTACCACACACACACACACACACACACACACACACACACACACACACACACACACACACACACTTTAGTTCAGCACTACTCTCAACTTAAAGGCTTAGACCTTTGGCCTCTGGCTACCCTGGTACAAACTTACAGGTAAACCAAGTCTCCAACACACTGGGGCCCCCACTTTGGTGTCCATCCTACAGGGGCACAGAAAATACTTCTGAAAACCATTCCTAAGCAAATAAGTATCATCTTCTGCAAAAATTGCAGACAGAGAGGCCTCATGAGGTTTGAAGGCCATGACGAGGATTCCAAAGTAGAAAAATGTTTACCCATAAGCTTATGCTAAAAACCGATTTTTTAAGCAAATCAGATGAGGGATGTGGGATTTGCTTATTCACTTGCAGCGTTGGCATTCTGGGCACAAAGGACTCCAGGCCTAAGAGTCAGCAGGGAAAGCAAAATGAAAACAAGCAAACTGTAAGCATTTAATGCATGCTAATTGAGGACAATGAATATGGCCTTGGAATTTCTGTTCTTCCCAGCCTCAGCTGAAGGTGGTACCAGGGCAACCAGGAAAATGAGCTGATGAAATCAAGTTGATATTTATTGGACATCTACTGTATGGCCAGTACAGCAGCATTGTGGAAATAAGAAAAATTCTCCCCCAAGGTATTTATAACTGAGCTCAGAAGACAAAATATATGCAGTGTCTACAACATAGTAAATCTGTGGGTTTCAACCCGCGGCAATTTTATCCCCCAGGAGATATCTGGAGACAATTTTAGTTACGACAACTGGGGATGGGGTGGGGAGTGACATGTAGTAGACAGGTCAGGGGTGCAGCTAAACATCCCACAGCACATAGGCTACCCCCACAACAAACCATCATCTGGCCCAAAATGTTATTGGTGATGAAGCTGAGAAATCCCAAAACAGATGCTCAATAAACAATGATTAAACTGAATTAGAATTCATTGAATTTAATCAATATTTATTGAGCACACGTACTTGCTAGAAGCTGTCACAAGCACTCGGGATTCAAAGACAAATGACAAATGTCTTTTCTCACAAGGATACGTGAAATAATTATACAAGTTCAAGGTAGGATGTGATCCAAAGTCAAATTGGACATGTAGGTGCTTCAGGATTCTTAAAAAAAAAAAAATGTGACAACTATAGACCAGTGTGAATCAGGAAGAAGATGGGTCGGAAGCTAGGTCCTGGAGGATAGGTGGGTCTGGATAGGAGAACTGGGGGAGTCCTCTAGGCAGGGTGGGCAGGCTGAGCTCAGGGGCAGTAGAAGCATCACTGGCTTCCTTATAAGAAATGCATGCCCAGTGCATGCTGACCTCTGGTTCTCCCATCTATCAGCTGGCAGAAGCCAAGGCTGGCCAGAACCTACACGTCTTCTGTTTCTGGGGCCTAAACAGAACATGGATGTAATGAATGTGAGATAAGCAGATGACAATAAAAATAAAATTAGAACTAGCATTTCATGAGAAATTACTCCCTGCCAGAAAGTTTGCTTATTACTTTAGAATCTCACTTCATTTTTACCACCCAACCCTGCAAAGTACATGGTATTTCCTTTTTTAAAAAAAGGAAACTGAAAATAAATAAATAGATAGATGAATGAATGAATGAACGAATGAAACAAATGAGTCAGCAAAGCGGTATCATAAATAGCTCTGCATGTCTCTCACACTAATCCGTAGATTCATATAGGCAACAACGGACCAACACCTGGCTCTCCAAAGCAGGGGTGTCCAGTGGCTAAATGGTGACTTTATAATGGTCTCCAAAGCCATTGTGGCACTGGCGCTATGTCAGGAATTTTCCAGAATTTCTGTTGGCCTGAGGCCAGCACCACAAAAGGGAAAAGAGGAAGGATGCAGTTCCAGAATATCCTCAGAGGAAGCAAGGGTTCAAGATCGCTGGTCCACGTTAAAACGAGGCAGCAGGCACGCAGCAGCTTCTTTTCACCAGCACATTTAACATACCCTCTAATTATGTGATAAAAACCCAACTGGCGGCTGCTTTTCCCAGAGCAGCGCAGTACCACCATCCAAACAGTTCAGTCCCTAAATAATAGGGTAGTTTCACAAGGCACATATCTGCAGCAGCTGCAACAGCACAAGTAGGTGCTGGCTAATGCCTTCTACTTATATAGCCCTTCTACCATTTTCAGGACACTCTCATGGCTTAATTTCATTGCCTCCATGAATCGTGCAATGAGACAGGTCACCTTATCTCCATCTTACAGTCGAAGAAAATCAAGATTCAGAGAGATGAAGTGACTAACCGCAGACGCCGTGTCCAGTAACTGCCGTGTATCAGCCTCTCTGCATGGCCCCTCTCCAAGGGGTACTTTCCACTCTCCTTTCCTACTTAATTTGCAAGCTATAACAAATAATGCCTGCTTGTATGTCAATGAAAATCACTGTGATACAAAACCTGACAGTCCCCTTCTCTTATTCTAACAAGGCTCAGACAACTTCAGGGGTTGGCAAACTTTTTCTGTAAAAGGCCAGACAGCAAATATTTTAGGCCTTGCAGGACAGACCGTCTCCATGGCAACTACTCAACTCAGTCCTTGTAGGACAAAAGCTGCCTCAGAAAATGTGTAAATGAATGGGTATTCACAAAAATAGGTGAGCTTGGCGGTGGTGGGGACCTATTTGCAGACCTCTGAACTAGATTAGAGGGTCCTCCCATCCTCTCACGGATCTAATGAACCGGCAGGAGTCATTCTACAAATGAGGAATCAGGAAAACATGAAACTTTGTTTTTTTAATGAAAATAGATGCAAAATGCCTCAGTCCCTTTCTCTTTGCAGAATTCCCTGAACCAACGTCCCTTTATCTTATTCCGGCCACTTGACTCAAAGGTGCTCTTTTGTTTCCCGAGGCTCCTTCCTTTTTCCTCTATTCCTCCGAGCTTGCCAGCTATGGCGAGCACATTACCTACAAGGCTTTATTTACACTACTGTTTTGCCTTCCAAAATGTAAAAGGATGGTGCCCAGGTCCCTCACAAAGGGATGCTCACGTGAGCAACAGAAATGACAGCTCTGCTGAGATAATATGGCCAAGCAGACAAAGACTTTTATGGTTCCTGACACCAGGCTTCCTGGTTAATACCTTGGGGAAGCACATACAAGTCAAACCATTTAGAAATAATCCTCCCCATGAAGTGTGGGAGAAATGAGCCCTTAAAATAGTTGGCAGGGGACTTTGTGAAGAACAGAAATAAAGAGACTTCAAAAGGCCCCAAAGCACCATCTTGCTTAGAGAACCAGGTCTACAGAGCCGAAATCTGCAGGGTGGCTCTCAAACCAGAACTGTCAATTACAAGAGGACAGACCTTCCACAAGACGGTACAATTCCCAAACCCATATAAGTCTCTGCCAACCACCCTTTCCTCATCCCTCCAAAGACTCCCTTAAGATCGATAATGATGGCAGGAGGATACTCCCTGGAGAAGCTTTCACATCATTCTCGATGAAAAACACAATGGAATCCTGAACATGGCAGCATTGGAGTGGTGCTTAGCAGTAGCTAAGGAAAACCCTACAAATTGGAATCGTATTTCCAAGAAGCATCTTGCTTAACAATTGTGGTTTTTCTGGTCCCCATTCACTTATCAGTCACCCTCTACCAAAAGCAAAACCACCACCAACAAAAATTGTTCAGCAGGTAGAGAAAGGGAGCGACGCGTCTGTTTAATGCTTTTGTCCTACAATCAAGTGGCAGAAATCAGCCCCACTCCCCAATGGTTCAACAGCCACACCATCTAAAACAAATCCAAGATCACTACTTCAGCCCTCCTGAAATAAAACTCAAACAGATGCCTCATATCATTCAGCATCATGAACATTTGGTTATACAGAGAACCCAGATATCCTCTTATCCAATTCAGAAAAAAACCTAGAATAAATTTTAATAGCTTCTTCTCCAAGCTCCCCAGGCCTATCCTATAAACAAATCACCATCCATTCACATCCCACACAAGCACACCCACAGCAACATGCGTGCACATACAATCTTCAGATAATTGCAGCAACGCCAACCCAAGATTCAGATGCATAATGATTTCTAGGAAATAAAGTCTGAGCTTGACGTCTATATTCCTCCATTCCACCCCCTTTTGTACCACTCAAAAGGGTGGAAACAACTGGAAGCAGCTGCACAGATGAAAAGCCATGCCTCCACACCACAGAGGGGAGCTCAAAGCAGACATGCACAGCAGAATGGCAAAGGGACAGGAGTACATGAAAAGCTTCCTACACCCAGTTCCTTCTGCGAATCGTGTTCAGAGCAGCCATGCCACACTAACCTTCCCAGCCCGTTTGCTAGACTTGGGTTCCAGACCCAGTGATCACCAACTGCTCAGACAGAAGGATCCAAAACATGAGCCACAGTCAGTGACCGGCCATTCAGCTGCCAATGAAAAGGGTGACAAACATTGGACGGAGCAGAAGCTGAAACCTGAATGATAAGTTAAGTGCTTTACAGTTGGGAGGTGGGGGGGTAAGGAGAAGCAGGCAAGTGTGGAGGTGCTTCAAGAAACTGAAAAAAAGTACTACTGTAATGGAAAGAAGCAGAGAAGGAAGGGGGAAAGGAAGGTGGAGAAATCAGCTGGGCCAGATCACTCCTATGTGCCCTTTTAGGCTATGTGAAGGAGTGTGCGTCATCCCAAGAGTAAGGAGTAATCACTGTGGGGTGGAAGCAGGGCAAGGAACATGACGAGACTTGCACTTTTAGCAAGAACACTTTTACTATACCTGGAGAATGGATTCCAGAGCAGCAAGGCAAGCCTTCTGCAGTACTGTGGCATGGCTGAAGTGGCAATGGGTATAAAGAAAAATCTGTATTGATGCAAGCTTTTTTGAAAACCCAGCTCTTTATATGCTGACCCCTTAATGCTTCTTGAATATCCTACCAAACTTCTTTCTGGGTTATCTACCAAAAAAAGAAAAATACCAACTTCTCTGGGGCCTTGATGAATGGGATGTGATAACCCATTTCAGCAGCAAGGTGGAACCTGCTTTTATGCCCTAGGTGCTCAACATTTAAAACAAAACACCACTACCATTTATGCAATGCTATCACATACATTATAGTTTCATTTGATCCCCACAACCCTGTAAAAGTGGCAGAACCAGTATTAACCATCTACCACTAATGAGGAAGCATTAGGGAAGCAGAGAAAAAAATCAGGTCCTAAAGTCACAGCTAGTGACCCTGGGGGTGGAGTCTACAAACAGATTTTCTTAAAAAAGAAAGAAGAGGTACTACCCACCCTTTAATTACCTTCTCTGGGTCACTCCAAGTCTGGTCTCTACACAACTTCCTCTAATGCCTTTTCATCATAATACTGACAACATATTGTTTTTTAAAAAAATGCTAAAAAGTAGACACTACAAGATATGCACCAGGGTAAAGAGCAGTTACTTTGCTCCCCATCTCCAGAAATTAAGGCACTGGCCACTAGTGGACGGAACTGGATGAGAACCTAAATCCTTTATTTCCTAGTCCAGGGTTCATTCTATTGCATTACCTGGATGGACGAATGGACAGATAGATGGACAAGCATAGAGGTAGACAGATGAAGCAATAAACAACCCTATAAGGCTCTATAATCTACTTCCTTTGTCTAATTAAAAATTTCACAGGAAAAATAGTGCTCCCATATCAGCAAAACCAAATCAAATGGGACCCAGAACTTGAACAGTCTCTCTGGGTGATCAGGGCTGGTTGTACCTGTCATGAAGACAGTGCCCTTGATTTCGAGGTGCAGCTACAACCACTTTCCCTCCAAAAAGAGGCCACAGACAGCAGAAGAGAAGAATGGGGTTCTACAGATATTATTTGAGTTCATCATTTGTACCCAGGAATACCTGAAGCTAAACTTTAGTCCCCACACTTTTTCCCCTTTATTTAAGCTAATGCAGTTCCTTTTTAGGCAACCCAGCTGGAAGTTTTCTGATCACTTGGGGTAAAAGCACCATAACTAACACTGAGTGTAAACTGGTAGTACATTTTTGGAAATCATACAGCAATATGTTATCAACAGTTTAAAAATGTTGGAACACTTTGACCTGAAAAATTCATTTCTATGAGCCTAATCTAAGGAAACACAGGTGAGGATTTATTTTAGGCAAAGATGTTTACAGTAAAAGCACAAGCTAGGAAACAACCTTAATGGCCCATATTAGAGGAAAAATTAGATAAAATCATAGTATATCTTTAGGATGGAATATTATAAACCATGAAAATGTATATTTATAAAATTGGCAAATTATTTAAATGTAAGGTTAAATGTTTTTCCTGTGTTCTTATAAAGAAACAAGATTCAAAATTGCTTGTGCATTATGCTTAACCTTGTAAAGAAAAATGAAATACACAAAAATACTAGAAGAAAATGTGCCAAATGATATTAGTGGCTCTTTGTGAATGGAGATATTAACAGACATTTTGTTGATTTTTAAGTTATTTTCTCTACTCTTCAAATACTCTCTAATGAGCATATATTACTGTAAGGATTAAATACTTCCTCCAATGAAATTCATTCTTCCACATATTAAAACGAATCTCTCTCCCTAAAGCCTCCATCCAAGAGTCTTGTGATCCAGTGTGGGTGTCCTTAGGCCCAACAGCCATTCGGATACTTCAAGTCTTGTCAAAACCTGAGTTTTTCGCTCTTCAGGATAAAATCCCTGCTCTGTCAGCCATCCCCACCAACAAGGTAGGCCCTTCAACTCTCCTCTGCACAAGTCCAATGCATCCATACCCTCTGAAAAT
The DNA here is from genome assembly GCF_023851605.1 of Tamandua tetradactyla. Taxonomy (NCBI): domain Eukaryota; kingdom Metazoa; phylum Chordata; class Mammalia; order Pilosa; family Myrmecophagidae; genus Tamandua; species Tamandua tetradactyla. Next base: position 15,336,359 of record NC_135330.1, on the reverse strand, counting down.
GTACTGGTCTGGATTCACATAAATGCTCCAAGTTGGCCTAATAACTCAGACCAAAGGAGTAGAATTCTCTTCCCCCTTATTCCAGATACCACATTTCTATTAATTCGACCCTTTCCTTCCAACTAGGGTCAGAAGCAAACAAAGTAGCTCAGGTTCCAGAGAAAAAGAGGATTCACCAGAGCAATACACACTTTCCTTCCTCTAACTCAACCCCTGAATCTCCAAGGGCTTCCTCCCACATTCCTTAAAGAATTTCTCAGGGGCTGATGTCACTCTGAAGCAAGTCTGGAGCTTTCTAAATACCAAGGGAAGGGTGCCAGAGAAGGTGTGGCAGAAGCCCTGAGCTTCAAAGCACCCTGGAGCTAATCCTCCTGCCGGCAGTGCCAGGCCCCAGAGCCTCACAAAATCCTCAGGCATCTGAGCCAGATTTCACTCAACCTGTCCTCTGGGGCTCAGGGATGCTGGAATCTCGCAGCCCAGGAGTCAGAGAAAACACACCTTCAGGTCTTAGAATGAGCTCAGCCTTCTTGGAAGTGAAGCGGGCTGCTTCAGGCTTACCTCTGTCATCAAGCAGGTCCCGAGTGAGGTTTAAAGAAAGATTCAAAAGGCCAAGTTTTGGGGACTGATAGAAAAGAACACGAGGGTGAAAAACCACCAAATATCACATACGACTTCTAGATTCGCATAAAGCAGCCCTGGGAAAACGGTGGGAAACAGCCAGTAGTTTCTTCTTCCAATCCACAGATGGAGGAAGCAAAGCTGAGGAAGTGAAATGGGTTTCCTAGGGGTTCACAGTGGAAACCATCCCCAGTGCCAAAGGGTTTCCAGTTCAAGGCACTTGGCTTCCACCAGCAGCCTTCTCCTCCCATCAAGGAAAGTATATAAACTGCCCTCTGGATGCTTGGACCAAAGCACTAATTTGCATCTCGCTTAATCTGCATTTGCATATGGAATTCACAGTTCCTAATTTCAAGTGGGTGAATCAAACAATTAGTCCAGTCTGCAGCACTTGTCCCCAAACCCAGAATTATGTGTTTTAGCCACAAGACACTTAAATGTTAAAACCATTTCATTTGAAATAGCTTAGTGAAGGAGTATTATCGCTGCCTCCTGTTAAGGTTTGCGGTTTATCGCCACCTACTCTAGAGACAGGAGAATTTGCAAGGGTTTCCACCCACCCCCCACCGACAGATAGACAGACAGACAGACAGACAGACAGACACACAGACACACACACACACGGACCACAACAATCCATACTCTGCTCTCCAGAGATTAACAGAGGAATTTCGAGGAGTTCTAGTCTCCCTGACATTCCTTGTGAAACCTCAAAATTTCACCTGTACCTGTGCAGCAGGGCTGGGAAGTTTAGTGGAAAGGACAGGGACACACGCTTCAGTCAGCTGCCAATTGCCAGCTTTGGCTCTTTGGCAATATGGAATTAACACTGTCTATGGAGGCTTACAAAGATTTAAAGGACTGAAGCAGACAAAAGTGTAAGGAAGCAACCAAGCTACCGCAGACAGCCCATACGTGGAGATGTTGCCTTCTCCATCCTCTAAGGAACATCTTTGCAAGACTCCACTAGGAGAGTAAAACCTCCACCCAGTCTCCTCCTATCTCCGGTCCCACATAATTCTAGAAACAAACTGGAAAATCCAATGGTCAAATGCAACCCAAGAATGCACTCTTGAGGAGATGGAAGTGAAAGCTGCTGAATCATAGCCTAAGGCTTAACAACCCGCATCCCCGCCCCTTTGGAGGCAGAAGGCTTGAGGCTATCAGGGGATATGGAAGCAGGACAACAGGGAGAAGTTGCAAGGAACATTCTCGCCAAATTAAATTCAGTGTGTATTTATTGAGCTGCTATTACATGCCAAGCCTTATGTTGAAGGACAAACTGTGCCCTCCAGCTGCTTTCTACTTAGCTATTTAGAAAAAGGTCTAGAACTAACACTGAGACGAAGGGTAAAACACTTCCCCTTTCTGGACTCATCTAAATAGGGATCATATCTAAATAGAGTGGTTCTAGGTCCACATAGTCTCCTCCTGCCTCTACACCCTAAATTCTGAAAGCAGGGGCTGAGTGTCTGGTTCACCATTTTATCCCCAGTAACCAGCAAAGAATACGACAGAGAGAAGACTCACCATAAATATTTGGTTACTAAATGAATCAGTGAAATACATAAAGAAGTGGATTTAATGTGAATCAGTGGCAACACAATCATTTGGAGACTTGCTACATGTTGATACCAACAAATCTGTTGATATACCCCTTTCCAAAGCTTAGAAGGAAAAATCTGAATGGTTCCAGGTCCTTGACAGGTCTATACTTTCCAGAGGTCAGGCAAGCAATAACCACCCGGGACCTGGGGCTTCAGGTTTCTTCTGGATTTTGCCTTTGCTTCAAGTTTCTTAAAAACAGACGTGGAATTGCCTGAAGTTTCAGTTACTAAGCCAGGCAGGCTCCTGCCTCCTCTTCACCCAGGGGGAGCTCACACAAGGTTAGACCTACAGGAGAATTCACAAAGATCAGAAAGTTTAAGCCTTCCACTTCATACGCAGATGCTTCTGGTGACTAGAGAATAAGAAGGACCATCAGGGAAGATTATATGCCTGACAACTTGCTCTGTAATTAAAATGTCATTCTCTCCCAGGCTCCCCGCATTCCCTCCCCAAAGCTCCTAAGTGAGCTTCAGGATGGCCCTCTCTCCTACTTCCTTCCCTCGTCCCCACACAATGCCTTCTAGATCTAACTGGAAGAGAGCTAGGCTCCGTTTGCAGGGCGGTGCCCCCATACCTCGCAAACAGACCATCAGCCCACACAGACATGACAGAACACTTCCACGGGGCCCTCCCGGAGATAGCCCAGCACAGGGCAGGTCTGACATACGAGCGAGTGAAGGTGGGATGAGGCAGTGGGACAGACAGTCCAGCCTTTCACTGGAGAAATTAATGCATCAAACTCTGGGCTTGAACTCCATGCCACATGGCCTGCAGACCTGAGGACATCCTCTCGCAGGTACTTGTGGTGCCTGATCCTCCTGTCACCTGGACAGGGGCCTGGAATGGGGCTCCCTCGGCTCTGAATAGCAGACAGCACCTCAGAGGGCCTGACCCACACAGCCAGCCAGGGAGGGGACAGGGTGAAGCCACATCCTTCCACCCCCCAGCCCCCTCAGAGTGGGGCCTCAATGCAGGTGCCCGGAAGCTCTCTAGGAAGCTCTCTCCAGGCAAAGTTTCTGGGAACACAAGCTATCTTGAGAACAGTGTGGCCGGGAATACAAGCTATATTGAGGACAGTGGCCGGGAGGGTTAGCAGCTCTCAGCTCTGAGTCCTGTGATACTGTCCTCAGGCCAGGCCTCCTGGCCTCCTCACCCACAAAGCGGCATTCCACACTCCTGGTGGGGAAGAGAGCCTGGGAAGGAGGCACAGGGCAGAGCCCCCATGGGGCCTACTCCCCGTGTGACCCTGAACAGGTCACTTGCTTTCTCTTCAACTTGAAGTGGGCTGAGTGAGAGAAACCCTAAAACTACCTCCTAGTTCTCAAGTCTGTGCTCCTGTGTCCTCCACAGGCTTCCAACTGAAAAGCACTTGCTGTGGTTCCTAGGGATTTATCTTTAGGGACAGACCAGGCTCTATTCAACTCGTTCCATGTCATAGAGACGCAGACCTTTAAACTGCCAAGGAAGTTGCAAATACTCTAGAAAACTGCAGCGAGCAGACCCATGTGACCAGCAGCCGGCATTCGATGACTCCCACTCAGCAGCTGCACCAGGCACGGCGACATGCGAGGGGAGCTGAAACAAGGATGCAATTAAACATGGCAACACAAAAGCAATAGGGTTTTTTCCTTTGTTTCCCCTTCTGTTTAGTCAAGATGCCACCTTTCAAGTTTGTCTGTGTGTGGTCTCTGCATTGGCTTGAAAACTTACTGAAGAGAGAGGGAGTAATTCTTGATTATTTACTATATACCACCCAAGACAATGCCATTAGCAGTTAATTATTACTCAACAACACGGACTCTGCCCTTGAAAATGTGTGTGTTTCATGCACTTGCCATCCACACAGTGCATGGCCTTAGTTAACGGTGTGTCATCACAACGGAACAGAAAAACGAAAGGGAGACACCAATAAACTTTACTTTAAGCTCTCCACCCAGCTACTGGTGGAAAATGAAAAGCTGCTGCCTGAGCCAGCAGAAGGGCTGCATGTCAAAAAGAAAAAAGAGAGGGAAGAAAACATAGTCCAGGGGTCTCCAGATCCCATTCTGCCCCGATCCATTCATGAAATAAATGCTTTCACTGGCCCTCTGCTAAGTACCAAGCAGTCTGCTTCCCCAAAGAGCCTCTTTGTCAGTCTGTAAAATCTATGATTCTTTAAATATTCATCTATTATAAGAGAATACTACACTGCATTTTTTTCAAAGTACTTTTATTTATTTCTATTATAGTTTGTCTTCTCCAGTCCATGTGGGAATGGCATGCTCATACAAAATCTCCTTATGTCACTGTTTCCCCACAAACGCCTCTTGAGATCTACTGCTCTCATCCCTCCTCACACCTCTCAGCCCTTACTGGGTTACTTCATTGCATTTTGTGTCCTGGAGCAAACTGCACATTCCTGAAGGACATGCTTTCCACTTGCATCCATGCATTCCCAAACATTAACAAAGCACCCACTATGTGCCACACAACTGTATCTTCTGAAATCCCCATGGCATGACGAGTTCTCTGCTGACCACTGGGCCTCAAAGAAAGGTTGAATAAATCAATCAATAAATTATAGTTAAATGAGTAGCCCAGTATCAACCAACATAACAAAGTAATGAAGATGGCACGGGTAAATAAAATCCACTAAATAAATGGTGAGCCCCAACGTTACCACCAATTAGCCACCAATCCCCTTTATCACCACTGAGTATGCTGCCTTCCTCCCACAGAGGCAGGAGGCAGATTTTCATTTTACTACATTTTCTTTCACATCTTTATAGAAGTGTGAAGTGTTCAAACGGTGAAAAAATAATCAGAAGGAAAAGAAAGTAAGGATCTAGCACCCATGGAAGAAGAAGCCTAGGAGATGACTAAGGTCCTTTCAGAACTTCATTTCTATGATTCCTTGAATAAGAACACCACCAAATAAGAGCCAGGCTTGGTTTAATTACAACTGACCTGTATCTCCCAAGGGCACTGGAACTCTCTTAGAGCACAAGCCTAGCTCCCATTCAGGAGGGACTGACTGGGAAGGAAAGACCAGGAATTAGGAAGAGAGACAGGGAAATTCTCAAGTATAAAGAATCAAAATCTCAACAAAACATTAGGGATTGGAAACTGTCCCCTAACACACACACACACACACACATTCACATAACCAATTCTAGGGACTGTGTTCCATCAGCAAAGACATTTCATCCCATTTACAACTTCAGTCCAACGGTCTACCTTATCTGAGTCATCTAACAATGGCTTACCTTTTAATTTGGAACCATTTGGGAACTGACCTGGTTTATGGCCTAAGCGGAATACACATACAGCACATGCCTGCTCTCAGGAAGTTGAAAATCTACTTTGAAGGATGAAACTGTCACACAAAATTCAATACAAGAACAACTTCAGGCTTATGGGCTGTAAATGAAATAGTGCTTTGTGAACAGATTAATACGGAAGGAACAGAAAGGGAGAAAAGGATATAGCATTGAAGCAGAAAAGATGAAAGACATTTCAAAACAGGAGGACGGTCATGAATAAAGGAAAGGGAATGGCAAATAATATGGTAACTGGGGAAGCAGGAAGAGAGTTCACTGGGTATCCAGCCTGTGAGAAGTACAAGATGGGCAGCATCGAGTAGGAGAATGTGAAGTCTAGGAACAAATTTTAAAAAGAAAAGTCAGTTATCAGTCTGTTCATTCACTCATTCAACACACAGTTACTGAGCCCATCGTATGTTCCAGGCATGGTGCCAGGTGCTGGAGATACTGGGATGCAATGGTCAACATGACACTTCTAGTGTTTTCAAGGACCTAGGAACATGGCCTTGTAGAGAGGACGACCAGCAATTAAGGTATAAAGTCATACATGCTATGGGACAGTAAAGAAGGGGCACCAACTTGGTGCTGTCGATCAAAACAGTAATGCTGGTATTAATATTAATAATTATTCCATACCATTATTCTCAAAAGGTTCCACTTACCAAACAACTACTACCTGCCAGGTTCTATACTAAGTACTTTATGCCACAGTTAGTTTTCAGTGAACCCTCTAATTACTACCCCTACCCTATTTCACCAGACAGGAAGCAAATTTAACAAAGACCAGAGAACTAGTAAACGGCAGCCAATGTGCAGGGAAGCTCCCTCTCGGGCATTTGCTCCACCACTAGACACAAGCTACTCCAATGCAGAGAAGCTTCCTAGCATCAGCTGGTAGGACCAATGCAATGTGCCCAAGCAAAATGCTGCAGGCTGCCTCCTCCAAGACGATGTCTGATAGAAAATCCTAGCTCCTGCAGACTCACTTTTGTCAGAACTAAATGTGTCAACCCAATTTCAAATGCCTCTCCTAGGATAAAAAAGACCTTGGATGTCTTCAAAGCATTAATAGCACCCTCCCACCTCCCTTTTGTGTCTCCCCAGCCCCAATCCCCCGTGACAGCCAAAGGCTGTTGGCCAGACACTGTCTCAGACCTACGAGCCCAGACTAAAGGTAAAGAGAACGCTGGCAACCTTGCCAACTCCGGAGAACGGTTTTTATAGGCTCCTTTTGATCGTCTGTGAGATCATTTCAGAAAAAAAAGGAAAAAAAAAACAAGCATTTTAATTTCTAGGAGCCCCTTTGGAACAGAGTGCAGACCTTGAAAGGTTACAGGGAACTTTTCATAGACGCAAAACTTCCACCAGGGAAGCAGAAACCACAGTGCTCTTTGAGAAAACTTCTAAAAGCAAAAAGGGCACAGCCAGCCCCGATGGTTAATTCACTATGGGAGGGGCTGCTTCTCGGGCAGAGAGAGGGGGCCCCATCCAACCCAGACTTCACAACCCGCACAAACCAGGCTTGCTGAAAACTAGACCCAGCAGAGAAATCTTGCAAATTAGTTAAGGAAAAGGAAACATACTCTGCTCCATTAAAGTAGTAAAGGATGTTTTTTGTTCCTTATTTTTTTGGAGAGAGAGAGAAGGAAGGGAGGAAATAAATAGAAGCCTAGGGAGGCGGTAATTGAGAAGTTGGGAACTCATGCTTGAAAAACAGATGGAAATGGAAAGAGGAGTAGGAGATGGGGACAAGGCAGGCTTATCTGGCATGGTTATTTAAGGCTCTGCCTGGGGAGCTCTGAGTGCAGAGTGTGTATATCTGACACTTGTTGAAGTGACAGCCCTGGATCTCTGCAGAGCCTGTGAGATGGGCGGCCCTAGCAGCTGTGTCACACTCGGGGAAGCTGGCAGATCCAACAGGATCTCTTGGCTGATGGGCAGGAAGGAAGGGAGGGAAGAAGAAGAGAAAGTAAGGGAGGACAGGAGGAGAAAAGTAAAGAAACAATCATTTAGAAATAGAAAATAGAGCACCAGGAACCCAACTCATATTGGGGGGAAAGAAGAGTTGAGGAAAGATGGCTCCAGGCCTTGGGAAAGGGGTCAAGAGAGCTAGAAAAACTCTGGTTGGATTTCTGAGAAGAAACCCTTCTCCCTGGGCCCCCACTAAAATCAGGAGAAAAAATTTTTTAGGGAATTGTCCAAGGAAGGGAACAGAGAACCTGACTAATTGCATATGGAAGCCAAGAGAATTTAGTCTTTTGGCTGCTCTTCAGGCAAGACTGGCAAACACGTAGGAAGTGGTAAAGAAAAAAAAGCACAAAGAACTATCCATCAACCCAAATTATTGAACATCTTCTCCCTCCTCCACTCAAGGCGAACTGCTTATCTAGTTCCCTTTCTAACCCTTCGGCCAGTCGCACTTCCTTTCTTCTGGTGACTTTTGGCAGCCCACATGCCCGTGAGCGCCCCGGGCCCTCCCCTTTAAGCAGAGCCCTGGGACACACTATCTGACTCAGTACAAAATGGTCCAGGGTCTTATCTCGCCTCACCCCAGCTCACCTCCACTTCAGGCTGAGAGAGCCCTGAAATCTGCTGTAGGATATTTCAAAGCAGACACACTGTTACTCAGCTAAATTTAAATTAGGGGATCTGGAGAAACTTCGCCCTACCATCCAGGCTCACAATCTTGGCCCTTTTCTCCCACCCCCACACCACTCCTTAAGACACTCTGGTATTTCCTTATAGCCTGAAGGTCATCTTCTTCAAGAAAAGTGAAGGAAAAATATTCTAAGTGTTGAACTATCCTGCAGCACCTAGTGATCTCAGACAGGGCTGAGCTCTCCTCACCAACCTTCTCACCAGAAGCTGCCAGCCCCTGGCACACAGCAACATCCCCGACACTCGCCATACAGTGGTTCTAGCTGCCATCAGGAAACCGGATTAGATAACTTCTAAAGTCCCTTCCACAGTCTGTATAAAAGAGGTGGTGACATGCCCTCCCCTGTAAGAAGAAGGTGTGAATAAGCGTCAAGTCCCTTGCTGAGCATTAAACTTAAAAACAAAAACATGTTAGATCCACACCAAAAGATGCAAAATAACCTACATCCAAACCAGAAGAAGGACTGGCCACCCTCGAAAGCACAGAAAAGCTGAGACTTATGAGCATAAGCAAATAGGATCACTTGCAGCTGACTTTAAGCCTCTTGGCTTGGTTTTCCTAACACCAGTGTCACCCGTATCCCTTGTTCTGAATCTGTGGCCTCCAATAATCCTTTCGGCAATTATTATACTCAACCCAAGCCTATTCCACCAGTCTTATTCTATGCCTGAAATGTCTTCCTCCCAATCAGCTAGTTACTAGCACACAATCAATACACATACACACCCCTGAGAACCTCTTCCAAGACCTTTTCCAATTCAAGAGAATCATCTTAAGAGTGGCAACTTCCATACTAGAGTCTGTGAGACGTGCAGGACAGTAACCTAGAAAAAAATCCTGGGAAAAAGAAATGTCAGGTAGATGGTAGATCAGTGGTTATCAAACTTGAGCATCTATCAGAATCACCTGGAGAATTCGTTAAACTACGGATGGCCAGGCCCCACCCAGAGTTTATTCAAAGGGTACTGAAAATTTGCATTTCTAATAAATCCCCAGGTGAGACTGATGCTGCTGGTTCAGGGACTGCTCTTTGAGAACCATTAACCTAGTTCATTCAAGTAATCCAGAATACAGAATTGTAAAACCAAAGACCATCATTGACTGAAAATCCCAAACAGTTCTCTTAACTATAAAGGGACCATCATCCCCCATCTGAGCAGGAGTGAAATAAAACCCATTAGTTGAGCATCAATTACATGGCAGGATCTATACAAGCACTTTGGCCCACATTGTCTAATTCTAAATGAATAAGGCAATGTCTAGGTTCAATGAATGATGTAATTGCAATAATAATAATTATTATTGTCATTATTAAAATCAATGGGCCACTCAGTCTTGGGGTTTGTTCATATGAAACTTATCCCCAAAAGGACAGGCTAAGCCTACTTAAAATTAGGCCTAAGAGTCACCCCCAAAGAACCTCTTTCATTGCTCAGATGTGGCCTCTCTCGCTCTCTCTCTCTCTCAGCCAACACAGCAAGCAAACTCACTGCCCTCCCCCTCTACATGGGACATGACTCCCAGGGGTATAAAATTCCCTGGCAACATGTGACAGAAATTCTAGAATGAGCTGGGACTCAGCATCAAGGGATTGAGAAAACCTTCTCGACTGAAAGGGGGAAAAGAGAAATGAGACAAAATAAAGTGTCAGTGGCTGAGAGATTTCCAACAGAGTTGAGAGGTTATCCTGGAGGTTATACTTCCGCATTACACAGCTATCCCCTTTTTAGTTTAAGGTGTATTTGAGAGGCTAGAGGCACAACTGTAGAGCTGTGTTCCAGTAGCCATGTTTCTTGAAGATGATTGTATAATGATATAGCTTTTGCAGTGTGACTATGTGATTGTGAAAACCTAGTGTCTGATGCTCCTTGTATCTACGGTACGGACAGATGAGTAAAAAATATGGATCAAAAATAAATAATAGGGGGAACAACTATTAAAATAAATCGAGTAGATTGAAATACTAGCAATCAATAAAAGGGAGTGGTAAGGGGTATAGAAAAAACTGGGGGGAACAAAGGTTAAAACATATTGGGTAGATGGAAATACTAGAGGTCAATGAGAGGGAGGGGTAAGGGGTATAGAATGCATGAGATTTTCTTCTTTTTATTTCTTTTTCTGGAGTGGTGCAAATGTTCTAAGAAATGATCATGGTGATGAATGTACAACTGCGTGATGATATTGTGAGCCATTGATTGTATACCAAGTACGGAACGTTCATTTGTTAACAATGTTTGTGTTTGTATGTTTTTTTGTTTTGTCAATTAAAACAACTTACGGGCCAATAAATTTTGATCACAGATGATCAAAAGTGAGTGACAAACACAAAAGAGGTCAATTACTGGAACAATCAGCACTGAACTCCTTCTTGCCCCAGGCCTCTTGAAAGGGGAGGGTGAAGAAGGGACTTGGCCAGCCATCTGGGAGAAAACAAGAAGAATTTCTGGAATATCTTATCTTCCACTGTCAGTCCAAACCAGATCCTCAAGCAACTCGGTAAATCAAAGAATACATATTAAGAGTCCCGAGGCAGTGTAGGAATCTGCTCCCACTACACCTCCAAGCTGGTGCCTGGGGCAGACAGCCGGTCAGCAGAACCTCCTAATCTCAGCTGCGTGGGCTGTTGAGAGGAAACAGAGAGAGACAAGTTGGACGGCTGACCTCACCAGGCTGCTGCTGTACCAGAAAGCATTCTGAAGCAGGACAAAAATGTTCAGGACAGAGTTGTGAAGAAACACTACCCAGGAAGAAGCAAGATAGCATGTTCAAGTAGAGGGGCTGGTGCAGGAGGAGCCCCAGAGCTGGATTTGTCTCAGCAAATTCAGGGATCTTTTCCAATGTGCATGTTAGCTCTATGGATGCTGGTTCAGAGCACAGTGAAATGCTAAATGAAAAGCAAAATGAGGCCAAGAGAACAGTGACCTTTGATAATGCTGATAATGGACAAGTTCGGCTACGGGGTGACGGACGGTGTTGGCAGGGGCACAACTCTGAGATTCAGGTCTTGGAGCCTCCAACAGGGCCCTTCTCATTCACAGCTCCAGAAAAACCACACGACAGGAACCCCTTGCTTCTGAAAATAAGCACTGCTTTCAAAATCCTCTTCCATTTCCCTCCCCAGGCCATCAGAATCTTGCCAATTCCTGAGGTTCTCAGACAAAGTAAAATGTGTTCAGGGGAGAGAGAAACCCCGGGACTGAGGGGCCGACCCCAGTAGGTGAGGAGGCTGAGTAATCTAGGAAATGTTCAGCCTAGAGAGAGCAGGGAGCCCAGCGCCTGAACGGTGCCCGCGGGGATAAGAGATGAGACCCGTTCTGTGTGGTCTGGGCAGGGAAGAACAGGCAAGAGACCCTGCAATAGCAGGTCTGGTGGGACCATTATTTTGTCATACCAACTACAAAAAAAGCAAAACGCAACAAAATCTCACTTGGTACCAATTCGCAGGTCTGGACTATAAAATGTTGAGCTGCTCCTTATTAACCAGCGTCCAGAAGGTCCCCCAGGGCCCAGGCCTGCCCACCTCCCCACCTTCATGTCAGGTCCCTCTCACCCAAGATGCTCTATTGAATTTTTTCTTCAGCTGCTGGAAGAAGCCAAGCTTGTACCTGCCTCTCAATCTTGTACTTCTCAGCCAGGAACAAGACTGACTCAGCTCAAATCACACCTCCTCAGAAAGCACTCCCTGATCACCTCCAAAGTAACCGCACCCCATCCTCCCCCTAGCCTCACTTTCTAGCACCTCACCCTTTTTCATTTCTGCTCAGGACTTTTCAACATCTGGCATTATCCTGTTTATTATGTATTTGTGTTATAATCAGTCTTTCCCACTGGAACATAAATTCCCATGAGAGGAGAGACCTCACCCTCCTTATTTACCTCTGTTTCCCGGCGCCTGGAACACTGTGGGTCGAATAGTGATACTCAAATATTTGCTGATTAAATGAGTATTTGTTGAAACACTGGGCACAGCTCAATTTTTTTAAGTATGAGAAAACTGATTCTGAAAGAAAGCATAGGTGTGTTGTTTCACATCTAAAGAATGGAAAACTAGTTTGCTTAAAATAAGAATTAATAACCCTAATAAAAACATACCTGTCGGGGGGGCGAGGGTAGTTCAGTGGTAGAATTCTCACCTGACATGCAGGAGACCCGGGTTCAATTCCCAGTCCATGCACTTCCCAAGAAACAAACAAACAAGCAAAACAAAGAAACAGACAAAAATTCAACAAATGGTGCTGCAATAACGGGATACTCACATGGAAAAATAAGAGCATGTGACCCCACCATACAGCATTCAAAAAAAAAGCACCCGTTATGCACTACTAAATCACTAGCAAAACTCACTAAGCACCCTAATTTTCTTCATGTTTCAAAGAGATAGAGTCTGCCTACATAGAGATGTTGTTTTGGTTTCCCACACTGGCAGTTTCAGGGGATGATTTCTGGGTATGAATAGCTGTTATGTTCAACAGGAAAAAGACCATTCTTAGACCTTATGTTGTAAGGTGAAATGACTGTAAGGATGTCACAACACATAGTTATACTGTGATACTCACATTCAAGCTCTATGTCCATGTAAAATACCAAAATAACCTTAATATCAGCCAAATATTGAATATTTGAAAAAGAAAGACAGGAATGTTTACCACACAAGTATCACTAAACAAAACTCACTGTACTTCAAGAATCGCATATAATACCACCATACATGCAGCCTGTGTGCAAACCATCTTTGTTGCTTTTTCCAAAGATCTACCAGTACTTTGCATTGGGGTAGGAAAAAAATCAGCCATTCTCAATGTTTGCTGGAGTTGGGTCATAAGTCGTGTGTATCAGTTTACAAACATCAGTGCTGCCCCTACATTCTAAAAACCCCATTTCAGTTAAAGCAAGTGATCCAAGTCTTCCAAAGGACATTAATAATAGAGCATTAATCAAGTATTATAAAAATGTCCTATAAAGAGACTGCATACGGGCCTAATTGCAGTGATAGAAATATAGGGAAGAATTATCTCGTTATGCAGAAGTTCGTGGAACTGAATAGTGAGCAAGTTTCCCAGCAGACCTCAGATAATTTACAAAACGATTGCAAAGGGCACTATTTGAGTAATGCAAATGTTCTAAAAAATTATTATGAGGAAGAATATACAACTATGTGGTGACATTGTCAGCCACTGATTGCATACCATGTATGGAATGTTTGTATATTAAGAATGTACGTGCTTGTACGTTGTTTTACCAATAAAAATTTTTTTAAAAGGTGGGGGGGGATACTGTTTGCTTATACAAAGTAGCATCTTTTATCTTACACCTCCAACATGCCACTTGACTAGCAGCTATTTCCACTGAGGTCCTAACCATAAGTGAGAACAGGTCCCAATTTCAGGAGTCCAGCTCTGTTCTCCACTGAGCAGATAGGCAAACAGTCAACAGAGGAGAAATCTCGTTGTGACTTTGCTGTTATTTTCCCTGCCAGCTAGATGTTCCCTTAGTTTAAGAATAGCAAACCAAGGGTGATGACAACAAGAGGATGTTACACCACCATATTTATGTGACCCTTGCAATTTCTCAAAATGCTTTCTGATTTCTGATCTCTAAATGAGTATGAGTATAGCTGAATCAAGCAGGGGCACAACCCTCGCTTCTGTACAGCACATCACGTGGCTTCTCAGATGCCGGGAAATTTTAAATCAAGGCATCAAGCAAGCGATAACGTCTCTAGATACCTGCTGCAAAAGCAAGGCCACTCCGAATCAGATTCCAGGCCACCATGAGTTTACCTGAGCCCCTCATCATCAGTGACCTACATTTCCCTGAATTATCACCCAAAATACTCTTTTCAATGGGCTTCATAGGACTATAACTTACCTCTGTGCATTGGAGAGGTGGCAAAGAACCAGGAAGGTGCTTACACTAGGAGGGTACAATAAGGGCGGTGGGGGGGGGGGGGGTAATTTGGTAATGCGTATCTTAGAATTTTGCATACCTTGAATACAACAATTCTATTTAAAATTTATGCAAAAAGAATAATTCTGATTGTGTACAACAATAGAGCCACCAGGATGTTGACAGAGGGCAGTGACAAATCAGAAATAAGCCAAACGTCAAACAATGGGAATTTGGTCAAATAAATTATGCTACATCCATTTAATAGAATATATAGCATAGTATAAGAAAGAACTTATGGTCTTTGTCCCAGTTCCTGGAAGGTAACCCCTCCATCCTTGGTGTTTCCCATGACAGGGTGACAGAACTGTCTCCGGACCCCAACCTATGCCTGACAGTTTATGCTAATGAGATGACTCAGGGTAGGGGCCAGTCTTCCTGTAGTCTTAGGGTGGGAGGCTAGCCACGCCAGAAAAACCATGTGATTATAAAATTGGGGCTCTGACCTCCTGGGAGAAGACAGGACTGGAGGTTGGGTTCAACCACATTGATTCAATCATTCGTGCCACATAACGAAACCCCAGAGAAACTCTGGATACCCAAAGCTCGGGTGAGCTTCCATGATTGACAGCACATATTGATGTGCCAGGAGGGTGATGCATTCTGAGTTCAAGGGGACAAGACACAGAACCTTTGTGTTTTAGCCCTTTCCAGACTTTGCCTTGTGCATTTCTTTCGGCTTCTTCTGATGTGTTTCCGTTTCTAGCTATAATAAAACTATAAGTCTAAGTACAGCACCTTCCTGAGTCCTGTGAGTCATTTTATTGAACCTGAGGGGCATGGTGGGAACTCCCGAACTTGTACCAGGTAGTCAGAAGGAAGGGTGGCCCTGGGAACCCCCACATTCACGGCAGTGCCTGAAGAGAAGACTTTTGTGGATGATTGTGATCTTAACCTGTGGACTCTGGTCTAACCCCAGGTAGTTGGAATCAGAAGTGTACTGAAGTTGGTGTCAGAAGTTAACGCAGAAAGTAAATTTATTCAGTCCTTAAATATAAGGCAATAAAGAATTACAAAATGGCATGAGATAATCGCCAAAAGTAGTGAGTGACAAAAAGATGACAGAATTGTCTGCAAGGTAATATTTTACTTTTGATACAAATATTTCATTTTTGTTTAAACTACAATCTGGAAGATGTATGCCAACATGCTTTACATTACTGGCCAGTGGGATTACTGAGGAGTTCTGCTCCATTTTTCTCATTTTTCAAAAAAATTTATACAATAAATGTGAATCAGGCTTTGTATCAAAGAAAACACGTTATAATTTAAAAATAATTCAATGCATTATGGAATCATCTCACAGGTTTTATGCATTTATCTATGGGAGACAGTCAGAACATCTCAGAACCAAGAACAGTGATATTAGGATTTCTGCCTAGCAACATGCATTATAACAAAGTAACAAGCAAAGTGTTGCTATACTGTGTGTTTCCTAAGGTTTAAAAGCAAATGATACTCAAAAACGAACAAACAAACAAACAAAAAAAATACCAAAGATGCAAAATTGGGTAGACAGAAATCCTAGTGGTCAGTGAGGGTATGGGACACATGAGTTTTTCCTTTATTTTTTAATTTCTTTTTCTGGAGTGATGCAGATGTTCTAAAAATGATCATGGTGATGAATACACAACTATGTGATGATAATGTGAGCCACTGATTGTACACCATATATGGACTGTATGTGTGTGAAGATTTGTCAATAAAAATACATATTTTTAAAATGACACTGGATATTGGCCCTTCACACCAGGAATATTCTATCTTGATGCCATAATAATAAGTGTTATTTTAACATTTACAAATATATATATACATAAACAAAAAGTTAAGAAACGCAACTATGAAAGGAGGAGGAGGAAAGAATTTGCTTTTCTGGTTTCCAGGCACTAATTCATCATCAAGGTCAGCTCCTTTTAGAACCTGCTCCTGGTGAAACTTGGAACCTTCGAACCTAGTGTCTCCTGCCTGGAAGAGGAGACAGGAGATGTCAGCCAGGGGTTCTGAACCAGAATCTGATTCCAGAATAGGGAGACTGTGCACATGTATTCTTTCTAGAATTTGCATGCATAAGGTTTTGTGTTTCCTTTGCCACAAACTCCATGACAGTCATCATATTATATTTGGTTTTTATATTGCATATACATATGCAAAAAAAGTCTACTTTAGAAATTGCAGTATAATTCTCCTATTAATGATTCCAGCATCCCTGGGAAGTTGGTGAGAACGTTCATTTCTACTGAAAACCAGAGGCAGAAGGTAATACAAAACCCCTAATGAGGGACCCAGCAACTTAATCTTTCCAATTGTACCAGATTTGAGAGTATAACCTCCGACTCAGCAGCCTCTTTATAGTACAGCCCTTTATCTAATTAGCTGTTCAGATAATGCTTCACCCTAGTTCTTCAGGCATGGACAAAACGGAGGAATAACTCATCGCAGCAACAGGTTCTGGGACATGAGGTGGAATTAGTTTACCATAAAATGGACATGGACTTCCAACCAGCATCACCAAATAGACTGTGGCAGACAGAACCGCCGCCCAAAGGACGTCCACACCCAAGATGCTGGAAGGTGTGAATTTGTTGCTTTACACAGCAAAAGGGACTTTGCAGATGCGCTTACTTTAAGAACCCTGAGATGGGAGATTATTCCGGATTATCCAGGTAGCCTGAGGTAATGTGAGCGCCCTTAACAGCAGAAGAGGGGGACAGAAGAAGATACTCGGAGGGAGATGTGTCTACAAAGAACGGTCTGACAGATGAAAATTGTTGGTTTTGAAAACAGAGGAAGGGGTCATGAGACAAGGAATGGGGGTGGCTTCTAGAAACTGGAAAAGGCAAGGAAACATTCTCCCCCCTAGATTCCAGAAAGGAATGCAGCTTCAACAACCTCTTGACTTTAGCCCAGTGAGACCATGTCAGGCTCCCAACTTGTAAGGTAATAAATTTGTGTGGTTTTAAGCCACTAAGTCTGTGGTCATTCATTACAGCAGCAATAGAAAACTAATACAGAGATCATTCTGATTACCCAATAGTGACAATCATGCATCACACTGCAGCATATGCGTAAACAAGACCACAGCCTTGATTTAACCCAACCATCTCACCTTGTTGGTTTTAGGGGAGCTATCAGAAAATACAGATGCCAGGTTATCTACACATGTTCTATGGGAATCTTTTCAATTGTGCTGGACACGGCATTAAAGGATGAAAATATTAACGAGAATATCCCATGATAGAGTGGATAAAGTAAGGGTGAAGAGCTTCTCCACTCCAGAAGCAGGAAAACCACCTAAGCCTCAATTTTCAGTAATGACATAAAAATTAACTTGACAGTGTTGTAATTGTCAAGATTGAACAGCATGTATATATTGTTACCCTGCATGATGCCAGAGAGCAGACACCACGAATTGGTTCTGCCACAGCAATGGGTATTATTACTTATAATCAGTCTCATCAGGGCCTGTGAGTAATGAGCCACGTGGCCTGGTGTTCTAATGAATAAGGAAGGAGGACGGCTCCCTAATCACCTCACTCTGCAGCTCTAGGCCTAAAATAACAATGGTCATGGAAACACTGAAAAATACAAGCCAGACACCAACATGAAGTGGGAGTTTTCACTTATATTCAGGGAGTCTCCAGAGTCCTTCATAAGAGCTGTCCTTCTGGTATCATCGCCAGAAAAGATAAACTCAACTCAGTGTACTAAGCAGCTCACTCTTTTTCCTATTTTATACAGCACTATTGAACGTGAATCAGAGATTACTGATGGCTCACCAAGCCATGAATGAAGTAAATGGACATTCTGGGCTCCCGCTCAGAGAGGAGACCCTTGCCACCTCTGTCCCCTGATCCTGGCTGTCACTAAAGCATCCACTCCACACAGGGGTTCATGCCAAGGCTACCTCCTCCTAACACAGAAGACCCCCTGTAACCAAGGTCAGTCAGAACCAGGAAAATTCCTCTACAAATGGGAGCTAAAGCTTCACGGCAAATAGTCAAAAAATCAAAGATTTAATCTTTAAAAATAAAATATAATTATTTAAATAAGCTTATATAAAAATGTAAAAGATTGAGGTTATAAACTGAATTTGGATTAGTACTCAGATTGGGCCGAGAATTAATTATTGATTTTTTTCTTAGAATTTTCCCAATGTAACCTCACAACAGCATGACATCCTTCGCATTAGTAGTTCTGACTTTCACAAGACTACTATACAGAGGATAATTTTTGCAAAAATTATTTAAGGCTTTCCATTTTCTCAAAGCATTCTTAACTATTCAAATATATTCAAACTTCCTCTGCTGAAGATGGCTTCTTGTCAACAAGTGGGGTAATTTTCTCTCCAGTTACTAGTTTAATCTAACCCTGAGCAACCCTTATTTGTCTGTAGAGTGGTTTAAGCAGTTCTCCAACAAGCCTTTAATTGACTACCTGCAATCCTACATCTTTTGCAAGATTTGCAATCTCCCTTTGAAATATATTTGCATGGAATTTGCATTGCACCACCAGATCTGAAAGCGAAACACTGGCTGAAAGGTTTTAGGAGGGGCATGTGTGAGGACAGATATTTGTGTTAAGAGGCGGTAGGCTAAAGGGGGCTTGCATTCTTTTCCTATCGCCGCGATACAAATTACCACAAATCTGGCAGCTTAGGACAATGCACATTTCCCACAGTATTCCTAGGTCAAGAGCCCAGGCACAATTTAGCTGGGTCCTCTGCTCAGGGTCCCATAAAGCTGCAATCAAGGC
The DNA here is from genome assembly GCF_023851605.1 of Tamandua tetradactyla. Lineage (NCBI taxonomy): Eukaryota > Metazoa > Chordata > Mammalia > Pilosa > Myrmecophagidae > Tamandua > Tamandua tetradactyla. The sequence goes on along the minus strand of NC_135330.1, from coordinate 15,317,471 downwards.
ATCGGGCAGGCTGTGTTCCATTGTGCAGCTGCTTGATCGCTTCCAAATTCCTAGGGTTGCTGGCAAAATTCAGTTCCTTGCAGCTACAGAACTGAGGCCTCCATTTTCTTACCAGCTGTCAGCCAGGGGTTGCTCTCATCTTCTAGAAGCCATCTGCTGCTACTTTCCACGTGGCCCCTTCCATAAGCCTTTGTACAACATGGAAGCTTACTTCTTCAAAGCCCACAGAGGAATCTCTTACTTCCCTGCTAGAACAAGGTCTTATATAACATAACATAATCATGGGGGCGGCCAGACAAGGGCATGACTCATGAGGGTAAGAAACTATTTCTGCAATTGATCAACTCATCAGTGAATATTTTAATGGGATGAAGCTCTGTTGCCTGCCCCTCATAATTGAGAAATGCAGATAATGAATGCCTGCACAGCAAGGGCCCCGGTCCTGAGGATCCAGCCTCTTGAAAAATCCACTGCTGTGGCTCTAGTTTGAGCCCCAATATTTCTTACAAGCACTAGCGAAATGGTCTCCAGCTCTGCCTGGATTTTTTTTCATTATTGTCTAAAATATTCATGAACAATATCAGTGATAGCAGTTTTGCCATTGGCTCATCTCTCTGATCTGTGTGGCCGCTCTCCTTCCCTTGGGTGAATTTCCCACCATTGTTAGTTATCGGGTATTTGTTTTATTTTACACACATTTATATGGGCTAATCATATGCCATGCCTCTTGCTGAATCCTTTGTAGATATTAACTTGCTTAATATTTTTGTTAATCTAAGGATGATGAAACTGAGGCACAGAGAGGCTGAGTAACCTGCCCTGAGTCACACAGCTAGTAAGTTTCCTAGCTGGCCTTCAAACCCAGGCTATATAGTCTTGCAATCTAAGCTCTTAAAATTATGCTGGAGAGAGACGGATGTGGTCCTGGAGATCTCAGTCCCTAAATTCCTAAAGGCACTGATTTGTCTGCCAAAAAGTTTTGACTTTATCTTGTGGGAGAATGGGGAGGGACTGCTTCTGATGGATTTTAATCAAAGAACAAACAGGGTGAGGGTTCCATGTTACCAAGCTCTCTCTTAAGGAGCAGTGTAGAGGTGGGCTGGGACGAGAGCAGAGCTGGAGACCATTTCACTAGTGCTCTGCCTGGATTTCCCTCTCCCTTATCCATCTACTAAAATTCTATGCTTTGATCTCAGCTCAAAGACGAGAGCATCTGCAAACCTGCCTTGATCACCCCCAGAGGTTCTACCTACTCTTTCTTTCACACTCTCACTGAATTTTATGTATAACTATCACCCAATTTTATTACTTTGTCCTTTCTCCCCACCAGACTGCAAGCATCTGGAGGGCAAGAGTTAGTTTTTGCCTTTCTGTATCTCTAGCAGTACCAGGGAGTCAGCATAATATTAAGAGCTTAGATTGCAAGACTGTATAGCCTGGGTTTGAAGGCCAGCTAGGAAACTTACTAACTGTGTGACTCAGGGCAGGTTACTCAGCCTCTCTGTGCCTCAGTTTCATCATCCTTAGATTAACAAAAATATTAAGCAAGTTAATATTTACAAAGGATTCAGCAAGAGGCATGCCATATGATTAGCCCATATAAATGTGTGTAAAATAAAACAAATACCCGATAACTAACAATAGTGGGAAATTCACCCAAGGGAAGGAGAACGGCCATACAGATCAGAGAGATGAGCCAGTAGCAAAACTGCTATCATTGATATTGTTCACGAATATTTTAGCCAATAATGAAAAAAATATGTATATAAAAAATAAAAACAAAAAACCAACCACAAAAGACTAGGTAAGGCAAAAATGGCAAAGTCTTGTAAATTCCAGGACCTGAGAGAAAGGTATTTATTCTACTTTTGTGTATGTTTGACAATTTTCAGAATGGAATAATTTAACTCTGTTCATATTACCCTAAAATAGGCCAGCACAGACCCAGTGTCCAGGAAGAGTACAAGCACCCTGGCAAGGCTACACCTCTCACACACGTAAAGAAAGCTATCTCTCCTTCTGCTATTCATAAACTCACACGACTCCCAGGTGAGCCTGAGTAAATACTCCTGATGTAGCTTCTCCAGATGGTTGAGAGCCACCTTCTAGTTTATGGTTTTCTCCAGAGATGGTGTGATGGAGCGGGAAAAGAACTGGCATCAAGAGGCCTGGGCTCAAGTGCCAGCTCTGTCACTAATTAGCTAACCATTTAACACTGTTGAGCCTCAGTTTCCTCATCCATAATATGGAAAAAATTAACTCCTGTGTCACAGGATTGCAAAAAGGATCAAATGGTGATACATGTAAAAGTAGCACATTTGGTACCTGGTAGGTACCCCGCAAGCATATTTTAAAAATAAAATAAAGTAAGTGAACTTAGGGTGTCTATACCTCAAATTTACAGGCCAACAACCTGCCTGCAATTCAAAGCCAGAGTAAATCAGGAGGAGGGAAGCTGAACTACACTGTCTCCAGAATCTTTGGCTGGTTCTCTTCATTCCAGATGCTCAAACGCCAGACTCGGTAACCAGACTCACAGCACACCTGCCCACTAAACAGACCTGCCACCACAACTTGTCCCAAAGATCTGGAAGGGCCACACATGGGCAGCCTCTCTTTTGGGACAGAAAAGGTGAATCACTCAGCTATAGCAAAATCCCCCGGGTTACGTCCCCTTCTTGCCACACTAAAATGAAGTGAAAACAGCTTTCAGGGCTCAGGGTTGAGCTCATATTCAACACGACAGAGTAAATTCTTAGAGTTTAGCTCAGCCCTGGCTCCAGGGCTGCTCCAATCCAAATAATCTGTCCTAGTCCCTCATGTCACCCCCCTGGATTTAAAAAGAAAGAAAAAAGTTCTCAGCCAGAAGCGTTGGTAATGCTTAAGCACTTAGAGACAGAGGAAAGAAAGCAGGTCAATGTAGGGGCAGCTCAGCAATTTTTATAGAGTATGCTGAAGTTTTCCCAGTGGAATTAGAGGGAGGCAGATGCCTAGGGGAAAAGTCACAACAAGGCAAATTTATTAATTGATTTTAAAAATCTATGTCCACATAAATACCTGCGCGTGAAGGTTTATAGCAGCTTTATTAACAATCAACAAACTTTGGAAACAACCAAGACATCCTTCAACAGGTAAATGGATAAACAAAACTGTGCTGCATACACACAATGGAGTATTACTCAGCAAGAGGAAACATGAGCTATCAAACCACAAAAAAAGACATAAGTGAAGCTTAAATGCATATCGCTAAATGAAAGAACTACATATTGTAAGATTCTAATTACATGTCATTCTGGAAAACGCAAAAGTATAGAGACAGTAAACAGCCGTTGACAGAGAGGTTCAGGGGTATAGACAAAAGCTGAGTAGGTGAAGCCCAGGGGATTATTTAGGGTGGTGAAATTATTCTGTATGTTACTGTAATAGTAAATGCAAGACACGAAATATTTGTTAAACCCCAAAGAATAGTACAAAGAGTAAACTTTAATATATGCACATTTAAAAAAATCCTCTAGGAGGTCAGGAGATCCAGAATAGAATGTAAAATGTGACAAAAGAGTCTAAATATACTGCAAATGCATGAGCCATCCTTACTCACGGGAATAGAGGAATAAATAGTGCTGATGGAAGAATCTTTGGAAAGGAGTAGAGTCTGTATGACTAAAAGCAAAAGGAATTGTACTCAAGTTGATAAAGTTGTTTCCCATGGTAATAGTTTAAAACTCTGAAACCACTGTATTGTAATTTTATACTGGAATTAAACAATTAAGTAAATGGATGGTAGATAGGGGAGCCAGGTTTCTCACTGTTGGAGTGAGAAGTTGCAGATAAGCAAAGGAAAGAGGCTGTTAATATCCATGTGGTAAGGGATTAGACCAGGAGATGTGAGTATGAATTCATGTTTAGCTTAATATAGCTACAGATGGTTACATATAGAAATATTTTTTATATATGTATTTATACAAGGGTCAATATACTCACATATATCGACTTGCTCTCTCAGCTGAAAGGGCCTAGAAACAAGGACTTCCTACTAGCAAAAGCGCTAATACCCAGATCTTGGCTTCTAACACCATTTTCCTAGAAAATGAATAAGAGTTCCTTGGAGAAATGGCTGGTTCTAGGACTGGGACAGGAAATATACAAGATTAGCCTGGAGCATCTTGCCATGCCAGAAAATAAGAATGTGCTAGTGGAAGGAAGAGTAGTGGAAGGAAGAGTAGCGGAGGGGAAGGGAGAGATGAGGTGGGAGGGGTGGGGTGAGGGAGGAGAGGTGGGGTGGGGTGGGGTGGGTTGGGAGAAGTAAAGAAACTACACACACACTGATGGGATTCTGTCAAAGGGATATGCTGAAAGATATCCCAATGGCCAAAGCAGGAACAATTTGAGCAACAAAGTATTAATAACACAAAGTAGAAAACAATTTTCCATGAGTGCATACTGATATAAATAAATAGATGATTGAATAAAGAAATAAATGGGGTAGAACAGACAAATCTCCTGTGCAGAAGAATTTTTCCCGCACTTAATGAAGTGGAGCACAACTTCCCACTCTGTAAGTGTGGGCTGCACATAATGACTTTCTCCTAAAAGTGTACAGATCAGAAAGGGAGGAAAAAAAAAAGAATAACTTTGTGAATACTACCTCAAGCCAGGTGATCAAAACTCAGGTCAGTACTGTTACGTCCTATTGATAGTATGTGCCCTTGATATCATGTGATGAGAACTGTCTAATCACAAGAAAAACATCAGACAAATCCCAATCAAGGAATATTTTACAAAATGCCTGATCAATGCCTCAAAACTATACAGAGCATCAAAAACAAAGAAAATCTGTAAAACTCAACCAAGGGGAGTCTAAGGAGACCACATGACTACATGTAATTTGACATCCTAGATGGGATCCTGGAACAGATAAAGGACATTAGGGGGGAACTGAGGACATCTGAATAAAGTATGCCTTTAATTAATAAGTGTGCCTCAATATTGACTCATAAATTATGACAAATGTACCATACTAATGTAAGATGTTAACAGAGGAAACTGGGTGTGGGATATACAGGAACTCTCTTTACACTCTTTGCAATAAGTCTGTCAACCGAAAACTGTTCTAAGTTAAAAGTTTATTAAAAAATTAAAAAGTTGGAACAGTTTTGATAATTGATGGTGATGATGGTGGCACAATATTGTTAATGTACTTAACAACACTGAGTTATATATTTGAATGTGATTAAAAGGGGAAAACTTAGGTCGTACATAAGTTACTAGAATAAAAATTCAAAAAGAAAACCATAAGACTGCGATACAACCCAAACAGGGAACCCTAATGAAAATCATGGACTATGGTTAATAGTACAATTATAATATTCTCTCATCAATTGTAACAAATGTGCCATGCCAATGCAAAGTGTTAATACTGGGGTGAGGGGGGAATTATATGGGAACTCTCTATTTCCTGCATGATTTTTCTGTAAACACACAATTTCTCCAAGAAAAGAAAAAAGCGAAATGAGGCAGACACACAGTGAATACTCATTTTAGGGGTGAATTTACAATGCATTTAGACAAGAACCACACTCAACTGGCGGGTGGGCATGTCTGCTATTGGAATATTAGAATTTCAAGGCTCAGCTCAGCATCGGCACAGTCATTCAAATGATTCATGACCCTCAGCAGGTTAAACTATACCAGACCTTGAGATGAAAGAAAAATAGCACCTTCATCTCACAGAAGGAAAAGACATGTACCTAAAGAGTTGGCCAAACAGCAGGAGACACGGCCATGTGCCAATAACCTCAGACGCCGCATCCACTGATACTCTACTCAAACCATCCACCTCATCAAGGTTATTCCAGAAGGCGGGTGGCTCACAATGGTAAATAATTCAAACACACAAAGTCATAGCCATCTAGAGGATTACAACAGCCAAAGCAATTGAGCAGGTGTATGGCGCACACACCCACAGGCCCGCATATTCCACTCCAAACCCAGATGAAACAGGCATCCTCTTGTATCAGGGGTTTACATGCACCAGAGCCATCTTCACCTCTCTCATAGACCTTTCTCAAAGTTCAGGAAAAGTCAGGATCTCATGGCCTCTGTTTCTATTGCTACAGCTGCTCTACTGTTCATGGAATGATTTCTTCCTCTCCAGTACAGACACAACAAATGCCCTACTTCAGCTGGATAAACAAGTATCACGAAAGTTCCTACATTTATTGGTGGGTGTTTGGGTTTCCTCTTGTCCCTCTCCCCAACCCTATCATGGATTCATTCTGAATCCAGACTACTTAGTGCTTTAGGGGTGGGGTGGCCTTACAGAAAGTTTCTTGCTTGTGACAGGTACAGGATAACACTTCTGTCTGCATATGGCCTGAAGAAGTTTATCCCACTAAACACAAGTCTCCACGTGTAACATTCAAGCATCCCACTGGCTGTAGCCACCTTCTGGGAGCTGCCTGAGTGGGCTCCTGGGAAACGACATCTTTCCACTTTAAAGCGAAGGAGAAAAGACACAGTAAGAAGAAAAGATACTGCCCAAAACAGGTAAGGTGGGAAAAATCATCAGCCTTCCTTCAAGGCACCAGGAGGACTCCATGGAGGGGATGAGACTGGCACAGCAGGAGAGGAGAGAAGGTGGGACCACGGGAGAAAAGTAGGGACCCAAATGGAGGAGCAGGTGGAAGGAGATGGTGCAGGGAATTAAGGAGAACCCTGAAAAAGGGTAGAAACCTAAGGGCACACTTCCATAAAACCAGAAGGTTCTGAGTTTAGGGATGGGAACAGCTGAGGTAAGGTATGGAAAATACAACATTGGCAGCTATAGCCAAAACCAAGTACAGAAACCCAATGTACAAAGAGGTCGACAGATGAGGTAAGAGATTGCTAGGGTCTGAGTAAAAGTGGAAGCTACAGGGATAGGGAGACATGGATGATATAAGAGATGCAGGCCGAATAAAAGACCATGAGCAGCAGGCCACGCAAGGGTTAAAGGCCCCTGCCATTAAAAGAGCAAGAGAGAGTCATCAGCCATACCCTCTAAGGCAGAAAGAACAAGAAGCCTGAATTCCAGTTGCACAGTGGGACTCGGGGCAAGTCACAGCCTTCCGGGGCCTCAATTTCCTCCCCAAGAGGGGGTCTGGGCAGCCTGATCTTTGCATCCTGTCCGAGGCATCTCTTCTGTTAAAAGCTGAGAGTCACAGCTGGAGCACTTGCAGATGGAGCAGAGGGTGCCGGTATGCAGGCGTGAATACCCCACCCTCCCTGAAGCACGTGCCAACAGCAGAGTCCCCAAGCTTCCCTTCCTGAGGAGACCTGTCTTCCTGGCTGCCCGTTTCTTTAACCCCTTGGTTTTCTAGTTCTCCTTCTTTCTTCTTTTTCTACCTGTTTGTTACCTCTAATTTTACTTCTCTCCTTTCCTTTACTTGGAAAGTACTACTTGGAAATAGCTACTCTATTTCTTTTCACATACAGCTCTTGACTTCAAAATAACTTCTTCTGATAAGCATGTATCCGTAAGCACTTACTATGAAAGAGCCACGCAGCACGGTGGCTGAAAGCCTAGACTCAGAAGCCAGACTACCTGGGCGGGAAGCTCAGCTCCACCTCTCGCTGGCTAGGTGGCCTCAGCACCTTACTCTCTATGCCCCAGTGACCTACTCTCTAAAATGGGACTAATAGCACCTACCCCTGAGAGGCGCTGTGAGGACCAACTGGGTTGAACACATGTCTACTGCTTCGAGCAGAGCTGGCACAAGGTGAAGCCCAGGAAATGGTCATTATCACTCCTGTAGGCCCTGACTTATGCCATCAGGGGACACACGTGATCAACACAGGGTCACTGCTCTCAGGCCATCATGGCTTAGTAAGAATAAATAACAATCACAGAACAATTACAATACAAAGCGGGCTAAAATACCTGAAAAAAGATAGATGCAGAGTCTTCATTTTCCTGCTACCAAGGCAAATGCCACACAGTGGGGGGCTTAACAGTAGGAATCTGTTAGCTCACAGCTGCAGCCAGCTTGCTTCCTCCTAGGGTCAGTGGCACTCTGGCTGGCCAGAATCCTTGGGTTCCTTGGCCTTCCTGCCATATGGTGAGGTTTTCTCCTTTCTCTTCCCAGTTCCACCGACTTGCTGTCCCCTGGCTCCTTCCTGTGGCTTTTTCTTTATAAGGCTTCCAGTAATTGGACGAAGACACATCCTCATTCAGCTGGCCACAACTTAATTTAAAATAGCATCCTCAAAAGGTCCTATCTACAACAGACCTACAGGAATGGACCGAAATTAAGAACATATTTTTTCTGGGACACACAACTCCATCTGTCAACTCCATCTGCCACAGAGGGCAACTGACCTCAAAGGGGAGGCACTCTAGCTGAGAGAAATTAGGAAAGATTTCACAGTGAAGGTTTTCATTTGAAATGAGCCTGAACAGAGACCAGGCAGGTAGAGAAGAGGGAATTTCTGAGAGGGAGAACATCAAGGTAGAAAGTCAGGAATAAGCAGGATATGTCAGAAGATTAGTAAGAAATTCAGTTTGGCTGGAGAACTGGGCAGCCATAGGCAATAAGAGAAAATGAGTTTTGACAGGCACAGTGAAACCAGACTGGGGAGACCCCTGATTGCCAGCTGAGGACTCTACATCCCATTCGCAGGCTATCAGGAGCCAGTGGAGATTGCTGAGCAGAGGGACATAACAGGCCTGGTGCCTTAGGAGCTGGTCTGGAAGCAGCTGGCCAGGTGGCCAGGGGACCCCTCGGGCTCTGCCAAGCCACAGTCTCCTGGGAGGACAGATGGAAGCATGCTGCATGTATACAGTAGTCCTATGTACATACTAAAGACAAATTCCCTCTGGAGAAGAGACATCTTAGGGGAGCAGCCTTGAGGGCCCAGCCATGCAATTAAATGCAGGGGTGTCTGGGAATGGAATTTTAAGTGAAAATCATAAATCAATATGATCTCTTTCAATAAACAACTTGGCTACTGACACCCGACTGCCCCCTCAGCAGGGTGAAGTTGTTTAGTTTGAAGGAAGCCAAACTCTTACTTAAATTAAGTGTCATCCCTGCTAAATGAAGACCAGATGTTCAAGCCAACAAAGAAATCTAATCAGGTTTGAAGAAGGATTCCTGTAAAAGGGAAATGGGGAGAAGGGATGGGGTTGGCAAGGAGATGGTAGGTGTTGAGGAGAAAAGACACACCAGGTTTCCAGATCAATGGGTTCATCTGGCAAGAAAAGGCAGAGGGCTATCCTGAAGTTGACCCATGAGGGCTCTCACCTGTGAGTGGCAGTCAGTACCCTCCTAGGCTGCTAGCATCCCACTGCTCTCCAGAAATCCCGGCCATGGGTGTGGGAGCCAGACTTTTTATTTCAATCTCAAAGTCCAATGCTTAGTGACTGCCCCATTGCAGCCCCTCAAGTGGAAGGGCATCTTTGGGCATGCTATCTCACACCAGGTATGACAACTCACCCCAAAGGAGGCCCCCCATGGACACTCAAACCTGAACCCAGCCAGACTTCACTTCAATCTTTCCACCTGCCACTGCCCCTTAAGACACCGTTTCAATAAGGAACAACAACTTTCTACACTATGGGGAGAAGGCAGAATTTTGGGAGGCTCAGAGCCTCTCTTCTACCTATAATCTTTGCCAGGATCTCAATTTAGCTTTAGGAAGGAAGAAGGAGAGGAAAGGGGAAAGGAGGGGAGGGAAGGGGAGGGGAAGGGAGGGGAGGGAGAGGGGAGGGGAGGGGGAAAGGGAGAGGGAGAGGGAGAGGGAGGGGGAGGGGGAGGGGAGAGAGAGAAAGAAGCAACTTCATGTGCCCACAAGCCTGGGCATGATTACAGTTCCCACATCAATTGCACAATACATTTCTAGTCCTCTTCTCTTTCAAGCGAGTGAGTGTCTGTCGTGGGGGGGTAACTTCTGCAGGGGGCCCTGCTGCCAGTCACTCTGGGCACCCTGACCCTGTTTGTCAGCCGTTTCCACAGCTATACCAGCTGATGTTGCCAAGTCTGGCAGAGGACCTGAAGGAACTGGCTCCAAGGTTGGTTTGGAAGGTTGGACCTGAAGGAATTGGCTCAACCAGCAGCCTCAGAGCAGAGGGGATGGGAGAGGACCAGTTTCAACAGGATGGAGGAAACAGAGACTACTGCTGACTCTCTGATGGAGAGGTCGTACCACATTTTGCAGGTAACAGGAGGTGTCCCAGGAGCAGACAACCCCAACCAGGGCAGTGTGAGGGTGATTTATCTCGGCTTACAGAGGCAGTGCAGTGGGTCAGCCGTCAGCAGTCAGGGCCCAGGTTCTGGAGTCAGAACCCAGCCACTTACCATATGACCTGGGGCAAGCTATTTCACCGCCTCTCTTCATGGAGTAACCACAAGGATCAAATGAGCTACAGGCAAACTACTTAGAACAGTGCCTGGTGCATAAGAACTAACACTTACCAAGGACATGCTGTCATCGGTATTTTTGAACTGGTCACTTTAATTCTGATGTGTCAGACCTTTAGGCATCGACTTCAGCTAAAAGAGATGAAACCACTCCCTCCCTGTCCTTTCCTGGTTTTTCCATAAATAGGTTTCAGGTTCATACCTTGGGGAGGGGACGCCAAGTCAAGTTAAACAATAGTAACAATTAATACACACCCCAGAATATTCAAACTGCTTTCTCTTTCAGCACCTCCTAGACCAGGATAAAAAGAGACCCACTTGGATCCACAAGTGCCACCACGAAGCCACTGAAGATGTGACAGCTGTCAGCAAGGACACGGAGCCAGGCCTGTGTCTGAGCTGCACAGAGAGTGTGTCCTTCCTGTGACGCCCGAAGCTGGGCTGCCCTGGGAATGGGGATGGAAGCCCAATCACAGGGCAAAGGCCAAAGGCAGGGCAAAGGCCAAATCCCCGTGAGGATGTGGGAAGGAGAGAAGCCCAGGAGAGGTCTTGGAAGAGGATGTGGGAGACTGACTGCCCTCGCAGAGATGGGTTTCATGGCCATCTCCTGCAGCCTCAAACCCTGCAGTCAGGGACAGTTAAGTTCCTTGCTCAGGATACATGTCCTGGCCAAGTAATGCATCAAACCAGGAACTCTCCCCACTGTGCCTCTAAAAGGGGAGGAGAGGGGGCCTAGGGTTCAGGCAGCTGGAAAAGAGAGGCTGTGTAAGAAGAAAAGATCTTGGCACGACTGTTTTTGGTAAGAGAAAGCCAGGGGTTACACTCCAACCTACTCAATAAGCCCTGCAATAATGAGACTGAGAACAGCAGCAAAGGAGGATGCCAAGACTTCTCAGGATGGTTAGTGGTTAAGGACAAAAAGGATAAATTGCTAATATCACACTCCAAGGGGGATTCCAGCTGGTTAGAGAGCAGGGTAGAGCTCGCTGTGGGGATGATGCATCATTACCACAGCCAACTGTCCCGCATTAACTGCCTCTCCAGGAAGGAGAAGACTTAGTGTAGCAGGAGGAGAAAGCATAGCAGCAGCGGCCCCACTGTCTTTCACACTGATTCAATGCCAGGGGGCTGGGTGCTGTACACAGTACACGGTGACGGCTCTGCTGGGCAGGTTTTTGATCTGGACCTGTTGAATGGACCAGATTCAACCAAGGAGTAAGGCCAGGAGGCAGAGCTTCCACCCAGCAAGGGGCCCTGGCCAAAGGGGCTTATGCTGCCCTTTCTCGCTGTCTTCCGAGCCAACAAACATCTGTCTGTACATGCGCTTGGCAATCTACAAAGCCATCCATGCACCGTCTCATTTAACCTCCCAAAACAGCTGTGAGGGGTGCATGGGTGGTTCAGTGGTTGAATGCTCGCCTTCGATGCGGGAGACCAGGGTTCAATTCTAGGAACATACACCCCCCCCCCCCAAAAAAAGCCAAAAAACCAGCTTTGAGGTAAAAGACCAAATATGACTCTCACTTTACAGATGGAAAGCCTGAGGTCAAAGGAATTAACTCACCCAAAGTCAAGGTGGTAGAGCAGGGAAATAAACCTAGGCTTCTTCCTCCAAGTCTAGAGCAGTCGAGAAGGAAACATTTCAGTAAGCAATAGTGTGGAGACAGCTTCTCTCCAGTCAAACACACAATAGGGATGGCCACTCACTGAGTGTCCGTAATGGGCTGGACACTGTGTTAACGAGCTGACACCTATTACTGCATTTAATTCCAATGGGGTTGACCTTATCCCTGTTCTACAAATGCAGAACTAGCAGCTGAGTAATTCACCTCTTGGTTCTCAAGATGATTGTCAGAGTATCCGACCTCAAGTGGCAAATGCACTGGTAAATGCAGAGACAGAGAGCTCTGTAGAGCATGATGGTGACACACAAAGGGGGCAGACCACTGTGCAGGCATCGGGGAAAGTTTCTGGGAAGGACGAAAGCCTGAGCCAGCTGGTGGAAGCAGCAGAAGGCTGGCTGAGTCCTGATGAGACCAACTGGCCACATTGAGAAGGGGGTGCTTCCCAGGCAGCAGGACCAGCAGGAGTGGGGGGGGGGGGGGTCCCAGCAGGACATGTGCAGGGCACTGGGAGCACCTGGACCACTGCTGTGGCTTGAGGTGCCAGGAGGAGGCAACATGCCTTGCTCAGAGTTGAAACTCCAACCTGGAGGTGACAGATCATCCCGATGGTCTTAAATAGAACAGCTCCCATAGAATTGCATTTAGCTAGATAAGTCAGGCCGAGTGTGGAGGACGGACAGGAGGGGGACAATTAAGGATACCACAAAGGTCCACACAATAAAATGACACGGGCCTCCACAGGGAGGGATGGACAGTGAGGTCCACATTTAAGACTCTTCAGAAAGTAAAATCAAGAAGGGTCACTAATATAGAGGGTTAAGGACAGAGAAGAGTCTAAGGTGCTCTCAAGTTTCTAAATTACACTTCTAGATGAATAAGAGTTCTTTCTGTGAGCTGAGGAAACAGAGGAAGGAAAAAATTGCATGGGATGGGCTTCAGAGAAGAGAAAAAAGGCTGCAGAAATGATTAATTCAGTTTCTGGCACACTGAACCGAAGGTGCCTGTGGGATCTCCAGATGGGGATGTCGCATGGGATATATAAGTCTTAAGCTCCAAAAAGAAGTTTATAAAAATCAGATGATGCCCGTGTTATTTACATCTAATGCTGTACACTGCTGGCGGTGCTCACACACTGGGGAGAAGCACAGTTAGGGACACAGACAAGCCTGGGTGGACTGACATTTGGTAAAGCAGGGACCACAGCACCTTCGTGTAGAATCCCTGAGCCTAGGATTAAGTAGACCAGAGTGTTATCTTGGCTCTGATACTATAACGGTGCCACGTCCAAGCTCTGGAGCAAATCCTAGAATTCCCACTTACCAGTTCTGTGACCTAAAGCAAGATATTTAACTTCCCTGTACCTTAGTTTCCTCATATATAAGATGGGATGATTATAGCTATGCCTTACGGGGTTATATATTGTGAGGATCAAATAACATAAGACTTGTGAAGTACTTAGCACGGAGCCAGACACAGAAACATAAGACAACTATGTTCTTACTGATGAGGGCAACAATGCGATTCGTTTGAGTAAGCCATTTCACATTTCTAGAACACTTCTTTGTTAAATAGAGACAACACCTGCTTTTTATGGGATTATTAAAGACTAAAATTAGATGCCAGAGAACATGAAATGTCACTTAAACGAGTATAAAGTGCTACCTAAGTAATGAATTAAGGCCCTTCAGCAGGGGTCAATGAGGTTGACCCCCAGGCAGCTCAGGTCTGCAGAGTGCAATGCTGAGGGCATTCTGTCCCATGGTCAGACACTGCACACCCCCAAGCCCACCCCCACCCTCACCCCCTGCCATCCTACAATATGCTGCTCTTGGTCCCAAGAGGAAACCAGCCCCACATCAAAGCTTGTGTAACACACTGACTGCAAAGGGTCACAGAAAAAGTCATCAAAACAAGCAGATGCTCACGGCAACCTGTACCAATGCCAGGAAAAGGAGTAAATGGGTCCCCAAGGGCTGGTTACTGAAGCAGCAATGGACGGCAGTTCTGCACGTCCTCCTGGTGTGATGCGTAAACACTGTTGGCTTCAAAATGACCCCCAAGAATTAAGCAGGTCCATGCAAGAATCTGTGGACAGAGCTAGGGGTCCCTGCCATGAACTGAAAACTGTAAAATGCAAACATCCCAGTGAAAATTCAATTACACTATTTCTTTCTGTTTTCAATAAATGACTGTAATAAAGCAACACACTTTATTTAAAAGCAAGCATGTTTGACTTTGATAACAAGTGATTCTTACTATGTCTTCTCTGCTCACAGATAATGTACTCAGCAGCCTCTGCCCCAGTTTAAAAATCATTCCCAAATTGCTGACTGCAGGAGCAAAACCGAAGTTTCTCATGCTAAGCAACTGTTCAGTCTGGTGCAGATTCAAGGGGAAGATAAACACATTTCCCCATGTGTGGTCAGGCGTTCAGTAGGTACTCAGAGAACCAGATTCTCGCCAGGTATGATTCCTGGGAACAAATTCCTGGAAATAACCTACCATTCTCCCTTGGGATCATGAGTCCCCAGCCACATCAGCCTTCCGGCTTGTTCCATGAACTTGCAAAGCCCACAACGAAGGCTTTTGCACTTGCTGAGCCCACCGGCTGGGACACTCTTCCCCAGAAACCCCCATGGCTCACTCCCTCTTTTTAGTCACTTCTCTAGAAGCTCAAAGGTCACTGTAACCCAGAGGCCTTCCCCAACAATCCTCTATTAAAAAGAACCCTACTTTCCACCTCCTGGCACTATCTCCATGCCCTGCTTTATCTTTCTGCATCACGTTTACTTGCGATATTATAATGTATACTTGTCTCCTCCACCCACCCCACTCCCAACACCCAAAACATAAGTCGCATGAAGACAGGGATTTGTTTTGTAGCCAGCTGTATCCCCAGCTGTATCCCCAAGACCAATACTGGCTCATATAAGGAAGTCAGCAGAATTTTTACATGAATGGGAGAAAAAAATTAGGTTCTTCCATCATGTACCATTCTTTATATTAATGAGAACGTCTCACCCCGGTATCTCTAAGAAAGTGCACTGGCTTCTCCCTTTGGCTTTCCTTTCCTTTCTTCCTCTGGCTGTAAACATCCTATCACACACTGCTCAATCCACAACAAGTGTTTTCTGGGCCCATTTCAAAGAAAAAACTTGCTACAAACTCCCAGTGTTGGCAAATCATGTTTGTTATAACATTATTTAAATAGGTGAAACAATTTAAATGTCAGCCACTTAGCATATAGGTCTAATACAATTGATAAATTAAATTAATTTATTTATTAATATATAATTATAAAATTAAATATTTAATTTTATTATTGTATTAATACAATACAAATTGATAAATTAAACACAAAATTACATAACCAATAAATTCATATTAAAAGTGTCAATGTCAGTGAAGAACTTTTTTTTTTTGCTTGTTTGTTTGTTTTAACTGAAATCCAACCACTGTTTCCAACAGGACTATGGCAGTGACTACGGTCCCCAAGTCTTCCGAGTCTGGTATACCCACCCTCACGGGTGATACTCAGAATGTTGACAGCTAGGGTGGCGCAGGATCCAACAACTCAGAGAAGAGAGTGCAACCATAACCAGAACAAACACTGCTCATGAGCAACTCATCCACTCCCCACAACGGAACTTTTAAATATCAGCCCTCCCTACAGCACCATCAGCCACAGGCTAACTCTGTTTTTCTGACAAATTTTCTCTATTTCAACCGCTGCAAAATCTTAATTCATAACATTGCAAAGTGAAGTCATTTGTCTTTCACCTTATGGGAATTCTTTATACACATATTAAGGAGTTTCTGTTATTTTTCTTCAATGTAGGACAAATATAAAAGAACTACTTGGCACCAGTACAAGCAGGCAAAAGCAAATGCGGACAATAAAATCAGATGACAATGCTCAGTTATGGGGTGGCCGTTCTAAGACTCCAGAACAGGCTTACTTTACTTTGTTGTCTTTAGGAGAGATGAAAACACACATTTTTAAAATTCTTATACAGAACTCTCAGAGCCCTTAGAAGAGAGCCACAGAACTGATTTTGAGAAACACTAATCTATAGACTAGGTAAATATAAAAAAAAGGAATTAGTCCACAAAGCAATCAAATTTGTGACTTCAATAATAATAGCTAGCATATCTCAGGGCTTATCTATGCCTGGCAGCCAACTTGAAAGGTTTTCTGACCCCACTGTCCATGCCCAATACACACTAATTAGAAAAGAGGGAAAGGAACTATTATTTATGGTGCAGAATCCATGTTGTAGGCACTGCACCTGGTGCTTTGCATGCATTCGCATACCACTGTAAAATATATCGCCAAAAGCATATTATTCCAGTTTTACTGATCACTAACCAAAGACTGACAGGTTAAGTAGCATGTGCAAAGTCATTCAACTAGCAAATAAAAGGAGCAGGAACCCAATTTAGTTCTTCCTGACCCCAATATACCTCAGCATCTCAGGTGAGATGGAGGACAGGAATCTTGCCCATCCCTGCAATGGCCCTAATAATCTAATCTCACTGTGGTAAGCAGAATAATTTCCTCCACCCCACCCCCAAAGATGTCCACATCTGTTTTGGTTTGCTAAAGCTGCTGGAATGCAATGTACCAGAAATGGAATGGCCTTTACAAAGGGAATTTATTAAGTTTCATATTCACAGCTCTAATGTCAAATTAAGGCACCGACAAGAGGCTACCTCATCTCAAGAAAGGCTGATGCCCTCTAGAACACCTCTGTCAGCTTGGAAGGCACATGGCTGGCATCTGCTAGCTTTTGCTCCTCATTTCATCATTTCATAAGGCTTCCCCAGGGGTGTTTTTCTTCTTCATCTCCAAAGGTATCTGGCTGTGTGGACCCTGTTGGCCCTGAAGCTTTTTTTCCAAAATGGTTCCCTCATAAAGGGCTCCAGTAAGTAACCCCACCTTCAATGGGTGGGGACACATCTCTATGGAACCCACCTAATCAAAAGGTACCACCCACAACTGGGTAGGTTATATCTCCATGGAGACAGTAAAAAAGATCCCTCCTAGCAATGCTGAATAAGAATTAAAGAACATGGTTTTTCTGGGGTACACGACAGTTTCAAACCAGCCTAACATCCTAATACCCAAAACCCGTGAATATGTCACCTCACATGGCAAAAGAAACCATGCAGGTATGATTAAGTTAAGGAACTGGAGATAAGAAGATTATCCTGGATTTCTGGGAGAGGGGAGAAGTATAGCCACAAGGGTTCTTATCAGTGAAGAGAGAGAGGCAGAAGAGTCAGAGAAGGAGACATGACAATGGAAGCAGATGTCGGAGTGATGAAATTGCTGGCTTTGAAGATGGGAGGGACAGGAGCCAAGGAATTCAGGCAGCCTCTAGAAGTTGGAAAAGGCAAGGAACGAACTTTCCCCAAAGCTTCCAGAAGGGACCCAGCTCCACTAATACCTTGGGCTTAGCCCCATAAAACCTATTTTAGACTTCTAGCTTTCAGAACTATAAGATAATAAATTCATGTTGTTTACAATAACAGTTTGTGGTTATTTCTTTACAATAGCCATAGTAAACTAATACACTCATGCTGAAACAATGAGAGATTAGTATTATAACTTTAGCTGTTCAAAGTAGACCTGCCAATGCTGAACTGGGGAAGAGAAGGAAAACAATTAATGACTAAGGAGTGAATGATGCTGAGGAGAACCACTTAGGGAGAAAGCTATATAAGGGATGCAGTGATTCCTGTGTAAAGACTTCTGTAAGGGGTAAACATGGATTCTGTAGCTGACTACATGAAGATGCCATGTGCATGAAGTAATGAAACACCAACTGGCATGGTGCAGCCCAGCACTGCAGCCTGTTCTCAATACACCAGGCAGTTACACAACTGGTCAGGTCTGACTTTGGTGAACTCCTTCCTGATTTGCCCTCTGAGGAGCCTCCTGGAGTAAAGGGTTTTTGCTGCTGGAGTAGGAAACACTTGTACAGACATGAGGCATTAACAAGCCCAGTTGCTGCCTCCATAAAGCCACTAGTCCAACCAGTTCCTAGATGCTCTCTTTGGTTCTTATGTTTGCTTTTTTTCCCCATGAGAGAAGTTTCTGGAAGTGCTGGGGATACTGGACAGGAACAGAGAGGCAGGGGAGGGCTTTAGCCATTCCCTAAGTTACCAGCCCATTCTGTTCAAGGCTACCGACCAACAACCAATCTTAGCAGCACACCCAAGAAGCCAAGTCACTGGCAAAGAGGAAACTCTGATCCCATGCTGGACTGTTTTGAAAGTGGTCTGTAGTGTGACCAAGAGTTTTCCCAGCCCACAGTCAGAGGGGCCATAAGGAAAGATTCAATATCTCTGAGTACCATCTGATGCAAACACACATCCCTCCAGTGCTGAGGATGCACTGGTCCCTCAATGAGCTGCACCGTTGACGTCCCCCAAATTTCTACTGCAGGGACCTATCCTCTAATTCTTTAACAGCCAGAAATCTGGGCTTTGGCCACAAGGGCAGCTGTCCCCTTCCAGCACAGAAGATTCACTAATATGCCACCTCCTTTCCCCTTCCAGCAGCAACAACACATCCCAAAGGTGAGGAAGTAATGAAACACCAACTGGCATGGGGCAGCCCAGCACTGCAGCCTGTTCTCAACACACCAGGCAGTTACACAACTGGTCAAGTCTGACTTTGGTGAACTCCTACCTGGTTTGCCCTCTGAGGAGCCTCCTAGAGTAAAGGGTTTTACTATTTTATGCTCTCATGGTTATGAACTAAGATTAATCGACTCTGTCACTCAACAAATACCCAGTGATCACAGGTGGGAAACTGTGCCAGATACAGAGAATATGATGATGAGCCAAAAACAGACTCAGTCCTTGCCCTCATATATAACACAAATACAGGAAAACTACAGCTGTGACAAGTGCTATTAAGGAGATGGGGGGGTGCCATAAGAACATGCTGGAGGACAAAATGACCTAGACGGGGAAGACCTTCCCAAGGAAGTAATGTTTGGGCTGAAGTCTGAGAAAAGGCACTGGCTATAAAAGGGAGCTAGATGAGGCAGCTCAATATCTGTCACGGAATTTATCTCCATTTCTGAAATGCTTTGATACCCCAACGAAGGTATAAAAATGATATCAATGAGAATAAGTAGCTCTTTATGGTTTACGAAGTATTTTCCACACATTATCTCAGCTCCAACAATGGCACCAGAGAGACAAAACAAGTACCATGGCCTGTCTTTTTTATAAACAAGGAAACTCAGATTAACGGCAGCTAGAGAACTTGCCAAGTCAAGGCTCAAGCCCACGTCTCATTATTCCTCATCGGGAGCTCTTTCTACTCAGCACCACTTTTCCAAGGAAGCTAAAAGAAGATGTGGCAGGAAATAGTGTTGATATCTGGGAACAAAGGACACTCAAATCAGGCTGAATATATGGCTGCTGAATTCAGCTATATTAGGCATGACGGCTAATGTCAGCATCACTGGCCACTCCTCACCCTTCATCAGCAACCTTCAAATAAGCACCATTCCTGGTGGTGGACCCACCTGGGATAACAGAACTTCCTTGAACTTCTGAACTGTTCTAAGATGTACAGCTAAAGAAAAGGCAATATAGTCTCTCTTCTCTCACTCTCCTCTTTCAGAAAGTGCTGGCTGAAACGCCTCCTCTTCCAGCCAGCACTTTCTCAAAAGTTAGAACTTCTGGAAGACAAAGAGTGGAATAATAATCCAGATGCTTCTGGGAAGTATCTCTAGTGCTTCCTCCCTTCTTTTTTTTCTTTTTTTTTAATTAATTAAAAAAAAATTAACACAACATTTAGAAATCATTCCATTCTACATATGCAATCAGTAACTCTTAACATCATCACATAGACGTATGATCATCATTTCTTAGTACATTTGCATCGATTTAGGAAAAGAACTAGCAAAACAACAGAAAAAGATATAGAATGATAATATAGAGTAAAAAATAAAAATAATAATAATAATAATAATAATAAATAAAAAATTAAAAAAATTTTTAAAACACAAACAAACAAACAAAACTATAGCTCAGATGCAGCTTCATTCAGTGTTTTAACATAATTACATTACAATTAGGTAGTATTGTGCTGTCCATTTTTTAGTTTTTGTATCTAGTCCTGTTGCACAGTCTGTATCCCTTCAGCTCCAATTACCCATTATCTTACCCTGTTTCTAACTCCTGCTGGTCTTTGTTACCAATGACATATTTCAAGTATATTCTCAAATGTCGGTTCACATCAGTGGGACCATACAGTATTTGTCCTTTAGTTTTTGGCTAGACTCACTAAGCATAATGTTCTCTAGGTCCATCCATGTTATTACATGCTTCATAAGTTTATTCTGTCCTAAAGCTGCATAATATTCCATCGTATGTATATACCACAGTTTGTTTAGCCACTTGTCTGTTGATGGACATTTTGGCTGTTTCCATCTCTTTGCAATTATAAATAATGCTGCTATAAACATTGGTGTGCAAATGTCCGTTTGTGTCTTTGCCCTTAAGTCCTTTGAGTAGATTCCCAGCAATGGTATTGCTGGGTTGTATGGCAATTCTATATTCAGTTTTTTGAGGAACCGCCAAACTGCCTTTCACAGTGGTTGCACCATTTGACATTCCCACCAACAGTGGATAAGTGTGCCTCTTTCTCCACATCCTCTCCAGCACTTGTCATTTTCTGTTTTGTTGATAATGGCCATTCTGGTGAGTGTGAGATGATATCTCATTGTGGTTTTGATTTGCATTTCTCTAATGGCCAGGGACATTGAGCATCTCTTCATGTGCCTTTTGGCCATTTGTATTTCCTCTTCTGAGAGGTGTCTATTCAAGTCTTTTTCCCATTTTGTAATTGGGTTGGCTGTCTTTTTGTTGTTGAGTTGAACAATCTCTTTATAAATTCTGGATACTAGACCTTTATCTGATATGTCGTTTCCAAATATTGTCTCCCATTGTGTAGGCTGTCTTTCTACAGTCTTGATGAAGTTCTCTGATGCACAAAAGTGTTTAATTTTGAGGAGCTCCCATTTATTTCTTTCTTTCTTCAGTGCTCTTGCTTTAGGTTTAAGGTCCATAAAACCGCCTCCAATTGTTAGTTTCATAAGATATCTCCCTACATTTTCCTCTGTTTTATGGTCTTAGACCTAATGTTTAGATCTTTGATCCATTTTGAGTTAACTTTTGTACAGAGTGTGAGGTACGGGTCCTCTTTCATTCTTTTGCGTATGGATATCCAGTTCTCTAGGCACCATTTATTGAAGAGACTGTTCGCTTCCTCCCTTCTTGCCTGGGAGGATCGGAGGATAATCTATGGGTAAACCCAATGTCAGGAAGCTGGCACAGTGTGGGGAAAGCATCAGATCTGGAGTCAGAAGACATGCAAGCTTGATCTGTACTCCATGACTCAGTATAACCTATTCGCATCTTCTACTCTTTTTTTTTTTTTCTGAAGTGGACAATAAACAAGGAAGATGTGGCAAGCAGAATTCCACCCTCCCCCAAACCCCACCACCCAAAATGCCTACATCCTAATCCCTAAGATTAGGATAATCTTAGATTACTATACCTTTCATAGCAAAAAGAACTTGGTAGACATGATTAAAAATCTTGAGATGGGGCAATTATTCTGTTTCATCCAATTGGGACCAATGTAACTACAAGTGTCCTTATAAGTGCAAGCAGGATGTAGGAAAGTCAGAGTTAGAGGGAGAAATGACAATGGAAGTAGAAGTCAAAGTGATATGGCCACAGGCCAAAATGCAGGCATCTCTAGAAGCTAGAAAAGGCAAGGAACAGATTCTTCCCTCAGGCCTCCAGGAGGAACTCAGGCCTGCCAACTCCTTGATTTCAGCTGCATAAATCCATTACATATTTCTGACCTCTCAAACTGTAAGATATGAATTACATTTCTGTGTTTTGAAGACAACAAGTTTATAGTAATTAAATATGGAAGGTGAGGGAAACTGAGGCACTCTTAAGAGTGAGGCATGATGGAGCAGACAAAGGTCGCTGCGTGCGTGTGCATGAGCGCACTGGTTAAAGACACCTCTTTCAGCCTTGGGGAAACTGGCAAATCCCAGATTATGGGCAAAGAAAGAGGGAGATAAGACACCGGAAGTTACTGGCTACCATCACTGCAGTTCACCTCAGCTCAGTTTGACAGAACTCTCCATAGGCCGCCCAACTCCCAAAGAATCAATGAAAGTCCCTCGAAGTATCCAAAGAAAACAAGGAAGCAAAAAAAAAACGTGTAATGAACTTCCACTGGCTTTTTTACACAGCTGTGGACAGTGCGCCAAGCCAGGCATCAGGTCTGGGACTTCCTCCTATGTGACCTTGGGCCTCACTTTTCCCTTGGTAAGACCCAGTGGACAAACTGATAAGCTCCCATTACAGTCCCTTCAAACACAATGTGCTACGATTTGGGGTGTCTGAAGTACATAACAGGCTGGGTTGAAGCAGGTGCCTTTCAGTGGGAAATACATTTAAGCCACGCATTCTTCAACAACTGCTACTGAAAAGTATATACTAATGGTTAAGGAGGCCCCTGGGGTTTGTTTTAGTTTCCATGTTGCTAAAACAAATTCCACACATGGGTTGGCTTAAACAGGAATTTATTGGCTCATAATTTGAGACTAGGAGAAGTGCAAAACAAGGCATCATCAAGGTGATGATTTCTTCCCGAAAACTGGCATTCTGGGGCTGGCTGCCGGTGACCCCTGCTCCTGGGCTCCTCTGTCACATGGCCACAGCCTCTCCTGGCCTCTCCCTTCTCTTTAGGTTCTGCTTTCAGCTTCTGATTGCTCCTTCTGTGGCTTTTTTCTCTCTATGACCTCCCCCCACCCAATAGGCCTTCAGTTACAGGACTAAGACACATCCTGGGCCACATCTAATCTAAGGTAACCTCATGGAAAGTCCTACTGGCAAGAGTTCACACCCACAGGAATGGGCTAAGTTTATGAACATGTTTTCCTGAGGTGTATAGCTCTAAACCACAGGATTCAAAGATAATCACAATGTGGTCACTTCTCTCCAAGAGCTGTAAGCTCTCTCTGAGCCTCCATATCCTCATCTCAGGGGCCATCTGGCTGTAGCACCTGCTAATCCATCTCTCAGTCCTCCACAAGGTCCTCCCTATCATGCCTCCAACTAGGTTAGACTCCAGTTACTTGCCTTTTTAGCGTCTTGTCTTTTCACTAGTTACACAGTGTCCCTGTCTTGTTCATGGCTGAATTCAGCACTCAACAGAGTACCAGGCAGAATGAGTGCTCAAATCATATCTGATGAATGAATGAATGAACAGATGAATGAAAAAAACACATACAAGAGTGCTGGTCAGCGTGGATGGTGAGACAGTGTCCCCTTCCTCTCTCCACACTCAGCCACCTCCTCATCAAAAACAGGTTACAAAGAAACACATTGGGCTGATCAAATGAAACAAAGTATGTAAGAGTATTTTTTTAAAGTAGTAAATATGGGATTTATAAATATATCTGTGATTAATGATTATTAGTCTAGGGCAGAGAAAGCACTAAACACCCTTCCCCAGCTGAGGCAGGACTGAATCTCCTCCTTACTTGTTCCTCTGCCCTTGTTTGAGCTGGTGTCCACTCTACGGACAAACACACTATGCCAGGAACAGACCAATGCTGGTCACAAGCCGGAGGCAGCAGAGTGTCCCAGGGGTGACCACAGGTGATTGTGCTTCCGGGATTGTTAGAGAAGCAGAAGATGAAAGGGCTAAATTCCAGGGGGCTATTGAGGAAGCCCTGATGAGTTCATCTGTTCAGGTGCCTCCTGGTACCAAGGACCATGCTAACACGGAGGTCACAACCTTCCACAGGGGACAGTCCCAAATCTAGTACTGAGACGTGCAAAACAGGGAGCCCCAGGCCCTACGGTGGAGCAGTCAGGTCAGGAGGCCCCGTGACAGCAAGCAACCTGCAACCCAACGTGACTGCATCTCCTGTTTCCCACGGCCACCCTGAAATAGTCAAAACACTAGAGGTTCTGGTCCAACAGTTCCTTACCAGGACAGGAAAACCATCTATTGAAAGGACCAACACCCAAGAGGGTATAGGTGTCACTAAGGAAAAAGAAATTCTGTAAAAAAAAAGATGCCCAAGAAATAACATAAATTTAGAAAGAAAATCAAGACGGTGGGAGACCAAATTAGAAATAGGGAAAGAGAAAACAAGTCAAATCAACAAAGCCCATATATTTATCTAAGAATCAGCACAGGGCTATGGAACTGAGGAAGGAACAAGAATCCACACACCTGATAGACCCAGCTCAAGGATGGGGCTGGGCTCCCTGAGTGCTGTCTCAGCTGAAAAATGGAGACAATCATGACTGACCCATCCACTGGCCAGGGCAGAGCTCCGGAGCAGCGCAGCAGGGTCTGGCAGGGAAAGGGCTCACCAAGGCACAAAGCATTTCACAGACGTCAAGCACTGGGACCCTTGTCAAAACTTCTTCACAATTACTGATTATATATGTAGAACGGAATGATCAAAACAGGAATGTTTGCATCTGCTTTGTGTTTTTTGGTATTTAAAAAAATAAAATTTTAAAAAGTAAAAAAAAAAAAAAACTTTTTCACTGAGGACACTCTGCTTTGCTGGCCAATCTGCGGGACCCATCTCATGAAAACACAAGAACATCCAGCAACCAAAACCCTACAGTTTCCTGCCCCATGTCAGCCTGGCACCATTCAACATGAAAGGACAAAGTCAAAAATAGTCCTGTACACAAAAATCCCACGTCCCAGTCCCTGACAGCTGTAATGACAGCCCAAACAGCATAAGGAAGGGAGGAAAGAGGAGAAAATAGCAGCCGGAACCCAGCAATGAATTATGGGGTTCAGGGAAAACGCACCCAGAGCTCTTGCCATTAATGGTGGCCAGACTGAACAAGACTGGACGGCCAGGCCAAAGAGCTTTCTGACCAATTAATTCCTCCCTCTAATTTAACGGGCTGCTTAGAAAGTGCTAGAAACAGCTCAAAGGGAAGGGAGCTGCAGGCAGAGGTGCACAGGCCGTGGGGGCTGGAAGAGGAGCCCAGGGCCATGCTGGTCTGAAGCCTACAGGCCCCCGGCACAACGAACGAGTCCCCATCCTGGCCTGCCCCCCCACTTCAAGGTCATGTTTTCTTCTCCTTCTGCTCATGCTATAAACTTGTGTTTTTGCCATCACCTCTCTTCCTGGGAAGGTTCACGGTCCTACTCCTTTGGTTCCCCAACAGGGGGATCATCACCCAAATTAGCTCCACAAAGAGCCACAAAGGATGCAGCACAGCCCTGAGTTGTGAATCCCAGCTCCACCTATAATCAGTGATTTGACCTAGAATGAACTATTTAACCCCAGCTGCCCATTCCTCATCTATAAAATGTAATCATAATAACCTCCCCTGATCTAAGTAGGTGTAAATAATAAGTAAAATGCTAAAATATCATTTCAATATTAAAAAGTCTAACAGAGCATCTGACACAGTAGGTGCTGAATAAATAGCAGCTCTTAAATCTTGATAGCTACCACTATTGACAGATACAACTTCAAAAAGTGATAGTGACTCTAACAACAACATGTTTCTTGTTGCTTACTGAAATACGAATTTAAAAGAGAGACTTTGGGGTTGAGACCCCAAGAAGAGGCCAGCTCCAGCTCCAGAATTTCTCATCACAGCAGCAAGGACAATGTGGTGGGAGCAGCAAGCAGCCCAAACCCAGATATTCCCCCAACCAAGGCCTCTGTGCTTTCTATGTGAGCTAGAAAGCAAAGGAAGAAAAGGCCTGGAAATCACAGATGGCCAAGTCTGAAGCCAAAGGGGGTGCTGAAATTTGCGTGTTCTCATGAGACCAAGAGGAGACCTACTTTCAGATCACATGCCACTCCCTCCACCCCGTGACTCTTCACTCACCTCTCTGAGCCTCAGTTTTAATCTATAAAATGAGGGTAGCATGACTCCCACTTCACAACTTACTATATCCATGAAAACAGCATTACATCTAATTGTAGTTTCAATAAATGCAACTCAATAAAAAAAACACTGAAAGACTGGGAAGGTCAAGGTGAGAAAAGATTATTTTATTGGTCTGATGAATTGCTGGGAGAAAGAGCAGCAAACATGCTAATTTTCTTCCCAGAGGTGCTCTCATTGATTTGAGGTTTCTGTCAATCAGATCAAGAATTGACTGCAAGTAAAACTGGCAAAGGAAAATGAAGCGAAGCTCCCAGGACCTGCTGAATGCTTTTCATTTAGGTGAGCAGATTATTCTAAAGGACAATGAGCAACTGTCCTCCAGAGACAACCTATCCAGCCTCCTCCAACCACCAGTTCTCTCTAAAAAATATAATTATAATCCATTTGACTGATCCCAAACCTATCTTTGGAATGTTCAAGTCCACGGTAATTTCTTCTGTTTCTGTGGAAAGCACATGGATAGACTCCTAGCCAGGGGTCAGAAGACAACTTAATTCTTATTCATTCTCTGCTTTGTGCATCACAGATCTGAAAGCGAGAGGATGGGATGCTTACTCAACTCTAACCAAATTCTCCTTGAGTGCACAAAATGGCAGGAGAGAATGCACACGCACTCACAGAGACTGAAATCGCCAACCAAAGCTACTTTATTGAAATTTCACAATTGTTCTTAAAAATTCAAGTGACTTTTATATTCTATATCACAGTACATTGTTTAATTTTTTTAACGTTTTGAGCCAATTACCAACTCATTACCAAACCTCTTCTCTAACATCTTTGATTCAAAAAGACACTTCATTCTCTCTCAGCCCCTGGTAGACTCCCCCCACCCTCAAGTGTGAGCATGTATCTCAGTGTGACAACAGCAGGTCATGAGAGAGGGAGGACAGTACTCCACCAGCCATCACACACTCATTTTTAACCTTGGCCTTTAGTCAAGATCAACCACCCAACTCAGAACAGCTTTCCTGGATGGGACAGATAGAAGAGGTCTGAGGGTCTGCAAAGAACAAAGCAGGCAGCCATCCCTTCTGGCACCTTCAGAACTATCTAAAAGGGCCAGCAGCCGAGACACCTCCCCACAGCATCCCCTCCGGCCACTCTGCCCGCTCTGGCCACTCACCCGTATCCGGCGCATGGCAGCCACGATTTCCACCCTGCTGTTAGGTCTCGGCACATCCAGGCTTCCTACGTACTGTGGGGAAGAAGTGAAACGCTCATTGAGAAGAAGCATTGCCAGGGTCCCTAATCACAGAATGTTAATGGTGGAAGGACCTTGGAGGCACCCAGTTGACTGTCCCATTTTAAAGCTGAGTAGCCTAAGGGCCAAAAGGTGTTTTGTCTGGAGACCGTTCTAACTGTACAAAAAGCACCTTAACAAGAAATTGTTCCCTTTCTAATCTCATCCTTAATCAGAGATGCAACAGACCATGTGGAATCAGACACATTCTGGAATCAGAAAGACTTGGCATAACCACTCTCCCACTGATGATCTTTGTATTTAACTTTTCTTTGTCTCAATTGCCTCAAGTGTAAAATGGGATTTGACTTTAAATTCAAATTAGGTGTCTTTCTGCATCAACGCATAGAGGTTTTTCACAGTACATATCATGATTCCCCTACCAATGAATACGTAGCACTATTTCACGAGCGTGAGCAATCTCTCCATGAGCCTTATGACACATCTTTGAGCTCATCCAAGTATGTCTTTAGGCTGGATTCCTAGAGGTCAGATTGCTGCATCAAATGATATAGATAATCTCTAGATATCATTTCTTAAAAGGATCAGACAAGAAAGGAGGGAGACAATTCAGCATTTGTTAAGCATATAGGATAGTAGGTCTTAAATATACACCAGTCCATTATCCACTAGTTTGCTGGGATGCACCTTTCCTTTTTACACTTAAATTACATAAAACAGCCCAGGGGATAACCTAGAAATTAACAGCCCAAGAATAACAAAAAAGTCTACTCAAGCAAAAACTGCATTAATAGGAGATGACGGGAGGACAGTCACCTCTGCAGGATGTGTATTTCCTGTACTTATTGGAAGAGAAGGTTCTTCCTGAAATTTGCAGCTAAAGGATTTCCCCTAGTTACTGATCAACAATTTGTACTAATACACTGAAGAGCACAATTCCAGGTAGCGGGTAGGTAAACAGTGAGCTTTCTGCAGCTTGGACTGAGAGTGGACAGCCCTACCACGGCCAGTGGGGAGCAGAGGACCTACTGACAGCACCTCGCTCAGGCAAGCAAAGTCACCTAGATCTAAGAGTGTGGTCAGACTTACCTGTGGCTGGCACTGCCCCCACCTGAGCTCCGCTAAAGCCGTGCAGTTCATCAGTGCCCTGTGCAGCTAGGAATCGCGTGAAGCCCGGGTTGGTGATTGCCCAACTTCAAAGCCCTCCAGCCCGGGGAGTAGTTTCCATGCTCCTTCTCTCAGATGCTGCACGCCCACTGGTTCCTGCACTGAACTTTGTGCAGTCAAGACTGATTAACTTGGCAATCAGACTTTAGGGGCTCATATTCCCTCAGCCATGATGTGCGAGCCAGGACCTCTGGACCGAGCAAGGTTGGTCACCCACTTCAGGTGACCCTGGGGTCCTCTCTCACCAAGCCCCAGCAGACCTAGAAAAAGCCCACTACCCAGTGAGTTCCAGAAGGGGGGCTGATCACAAACACCCAGTTGGGAAGCAATCCCGCCCGGCCAGCCCCACCCCAGCTCATCTCTCCTTTCTCAGGAAGGGGCAACATTGGACTTGGAATCCCAGAAACAGAGAGGGAACACAGAGCGTGGGTAGGACAGAGGCAACACAGATGGAGAGGAGAGGTGACCTTCCAGCTTTGGACAAGGATTCTGAACAGGAAGAAGCTTTCTGAGTGTGAAGGAGCTTATGGTAAAGAGGACTAAGACCTTTGCCCCGTCAACATCTCCTTTCACTCCAACAGCCACCATTCAAGCTGGGCCACGCATTTGTACACACTATACACCTTCACACCACACTTGGCATGCACAAAGGCTTGCACACCTCACATACACCCACTCATTTCACCCACACACCACCAAATCACCCGTCCATTCGCACAGCACTCACTCACCCATTCTTCTTTCTTCTCTCCCAATCATGCAAAAGCAAAATCACAAATCTCACCTTTCCAAGAACAAATCTGGAGCAGATACACATCATCACCATAGCTGTACCTTAGGGTCATTCAAAGAGCATAAAAAGAAACACCAAGTCCAGTTCAGGTCACACCTCCTTCCTAAAAACTAAATATCTACACTAATAACATGGAATCAAAAATAGAATAAAATAAAAATAAATTAAAAAAATAGAACCACAATGCCAGGAACCAGAAAAGGCACAAAACCAGAGGGTGTGATCAATGAATAGCACCCTGATGCACGTGTAACACCACAACAGAAACAGTTTCTCAGTAACTGAACATTATGCCCTCCGCAGCCTATTTCGCTCATTCCCTGAGACTCTCTTCAGCAGAGAATAAGGCACAGACACAGCAAGAGTAACCTGCCCGCTGCAGGGTGGCCCTACAACCACTCACTTCAATGCTCAAGCTCCTTATTTCTGCAGTGAACTGAGCCTAAGCCAACACCCTCTTATTCTAGATTAGAAAGTTGCTCCCACCCCCCAGGCCTGAACCTCATCCAGCTGCTGAACTAACACCCTTCAAAGACCCAGGCTTCTGTCACCTCCTACTGAGATCAGGCAAAACCAGTTCCATGCCTCCAGTCAACGGCTGATGCACCATGGCGTGCTCGCTCAGAAGCGGCTTCCCTTTTATCTGTCTCCTCTGCAGGAGACTGGGTCTCCCAAAGGCTCCTAGGATGGTGGAGGCAGTAGTTAGATGCCTGCGAGTTGGAAGAATAATTTTCCAAAACAGAAACCTATGCTTTCCCTCCGTCCAACTCACACAGCACGTTCCTTCCCCTAGCCTTCCCCCACCCAGTTACTCAAGACTAAAACCTGATAGTCACTCCTTTTTTTTTTTACTGAGAAATATCCATACACAATCCAGTCCAATCATATTATAGAATCAGTGGCTCACGATATCATCACATAGTTGTGTATTCTTCACCATGATCATTTTTAGAAGATTTGGCAGTCATTTTTGAATGTGCGTCTCCTTATCCATTGTAGCCAACCATGCCCTGTCAAATTCTGTCTACACTGCCACTACTGGGATCCCAGGATCTCACCGAAATCACCCCTCTCTGGTTTCTCCACTGACTCCTTGGCCCTCTCCACCATTCCCCACAGGTTATCAGAGCGCTCTCTTTAAAATGCAACATCAGGGTGCATGGGTGGTTCAGTGGTAGAATGCTCACTTTTCATGCGGGAAAACTGGGTTCGATTCCTGGACCATGCACCCAAAAGAAAAAAAAAGGATGCAACATCAATCTGTCACCTCCTTGCTTAAGAACCTTCCACGCTTTCTTCCAACGACTCCAAATGATGACACTCAAAATCCTTAGTGTGGCCTACAAAGCCCAGTGTCTGGCTTCATCTCCTGCCCCAGGTCTTTCCAATTATTTGGAAGTTCTTCAAATACACAATGTCCTCTCACATTCACAGGCTTCTACACATGCTCACACCCTGCACACAGAATATTCTTCTTCTACCCTCTCTTTCTCCCAGTCCTCCAACCTCCACAATCCTGTAGATCCCTACTTAATCTCTACTTTCCCCTTCCTGGTCCCCAAGGAAGGTAAGACGCCCATGTCAAGAACTCCCACAGCATCCCATCATTTTCCTCTATAGCATCAATACATGGCTGAATATCTGTTTAATGGACAACTTCCCTAAGAACAGACACTAGGCCTGTTTCATTCATCACTACATAGACTGGCCATGGCCAGCACAGTTCCAAGCACAAAAGAGATGCTCAAAGCATACTTCACTGGATGAAAGTGTGCAAGAATGAACCCCTCTATCCCAGGTGCTCACAGGAGAATCTTTACTCTGAGGAGGAACAAGAGGCTATGCATGAGCCCAGGACTCACCCTGACAGCCCAGCCTCAGAGGCATTAGCTCGCTTCTATTGTAAACCACTCCCGCCCTATACATTCCGATTGTGAGTCTGAATTCCCCTGACTTTACCTGGGCCTGGGCCAGACCCTCCTATGCCTCTGACTCCTGGCTTATCAAGACATGATGGCCTATCAAACCTTTCTATTGGTGCATTTCTGATCACCAAGCCTTCTGGAGGACTTCTCTGACATTTCTGTGCTCTCCATGCAGAAATCCCTGCTGTCAGACACTGTCTAGCACCTATTTTCAAACCATCTACCAACAAGAACACAAGGGAGGGTGGAGGTTTGGGAGCAGTAAGACACACTTTTAAACTTAATCCATGCCTGTGGGTGTGAACCCATTGTAAGCAGGACCTTTGAATGAGGTTACTTCAGTTAAGGTGTAGCCCAGGGTCTTAGTTCGATTTACTAGAGTCCTTTATAAGCAGCATGAAATTCAGACAGGGGAGAAAGCAAGAAGCTGAAGGTCAATGGAACCTGGAAAAGGAGAGGCTAAGACAGGACGCCATGTGCACTGACATGTGACAGAGAAGCCAAGGACCAAGGAACCCGAGCAGCCAGCCCCATGCTGCCAGTTACTGGGAAAAAAGCATCATCTTGATGATGCCTTCATATGTACTTTTTCCTAGCCTCAAAACCAAGAGCTAATAAATTCCTGTGGTTGAAGCCAATCCACTGCAAAGCATTTGCTTGAACAGCCAAGGAAACTAAAACAGGGAGGGACAAGGTCAAAAAAAAAAAAGTTTAAAATACTGGGGCCTATTTCTTTTTCATTAGCATCTAGAAAGAATAAAAATATAATGGGAGATGCAAATTTTACTGGGCAATCAAGATATGAGATTACCTCTGCCAGTTGTATTTGTGGCTTTATTTTCCAGATAAGCAAAAGTTAGCTGCAAATAAGATTAACCAAAAAGCTTCAAATATTTTTATAGGTTTCTTGACAACCTCAGCCTCAGCACTAGATTAATATCTACTGAAGTCTTTTTGCTTTCTTGTTCCCACGCTATTTTGTGGAGATTAACTTCTGAAGACAATGAAGCACTGAACCATAGCATCACCTGGTACGTGAATCACAATACCAAAAGCTGAAAGACACGACAACTGGAAACATTCCACCACCTCACCTTCACTCACAGCTTGGTGACACTCTTCACCATCACCGTCCACGGGATTACTTTTTTCATTCTGGGTACAGATAGGCTCTGAGAACTGAACCTGGGTCTCTGGCATGGCAGGCAAGAGAATTCTACCACCGAGTCACCACTGCCTGCCCAGGATTCCCTTTTATTTACAATGCTTTTGTAGGTGTTTCCAGAGACAAGGAAAAAATGTACATATTAACCCCAAATAAATGTGCCAGATGATTCTGCTCCTGATAATGCTGGAGTGGTTGTATCAGACTAAACCTCTAGCAAATAATAAATACAAATTCTGAATAAAATATGAAAAATAACTTTGAAGGCTCTGGAGAGCGAGACCAAAATCAGGCAGAATTCAGAGAGGCTCAGTTCTTGAGCAAAGGGAACTGCACTCGGGGAGGCTTAACATTTGCATGGTTTTCTACCCAGCAGCACAATCTGGAAAGTACGGCACCAGCCGACTGGAGCTCAAGCCATTCTGACTGGCCTAGGTGGGTGGAGGTCGGAGGTGGGGACTGCCCAAGATGCTAGAAAGTAAGGGCAGGATTCCAAAAAGTAGGGAGTCATGGAGGGGAGTCCCAAAATCTGTGTGTAAACTCCTTGGTCAGTCTCCAAACTGTGCATGTGTGAAAGAGACTCTAAGGACCTCAGAAGAAGGCAAAAGCTGGAAGAACAAGGAAAACTAAATAGAGATTTTAACTGCTGCCTACCGCAGGGGAGAGAGATTTAGGATTTCAGAACAACCAAGTGAGCAGTCTTTAAGAACAAAAACCAACACTCTTCAGAAGAAGGTAACAGAATCTTCTGTCGTGGGGCTGTTAAAGCCCTACTAACTGGCCATGACAAGCAAAGGCATAGGGAAATGCATAGTGCCCCACTTTCCTGGGGGGCGGGTAAAAGTACGGGCCACCATGTATGGGCCTAATGTAAAGGTCCCTGGATCTGCTGCATTTGCAGCCTTCATCTCTTCTCTGAAAACTTCTCACAAATTATACCATGTAAAATTCAGGAGTGACCCCCTCATTTTACAGAAAATGACAACGAGGCCCAAAACAATTAGATGGCAGAGAAGAGACAAGGCTCCCAGTCCAGGACCTTCCCCACTGCATTCTTTCCAACTCTCCAGGTCCACATCCTATCTGATTTCTACCGTCTCCAAAACTACCTACAAGCATAAAGAAAATCCAACACACTCCTGTATCTAGAAATCGCCAAGTGTGGTGTGCCCATGTGATTTAGTCCCTCACCAATCCTCTGCCCTGAAACTTTCGAGCTAGAATCATAGAAGCAGAAGATTTCAAATCCAAAAAGCTCAGGCATCATATCCAACATTACTAAAGAAGAATTCAAAATACATGAAAAGTATTTAGCACAGTTTGGAATCCTGCCAGTGCTCAATAAGTATTCATTAGGATACCATTTCTTTCCAACTTGATCCCATCTAAAGTTGTGCTTTTTCGCATCACCCTATGCTGTTCTTTTCCCAGCCAAGAACAGAGTCTGCAACCATGAGGTTTGCTGGTTCATCTGGTTGTGACCTATCTTTCCCAGTGGACTGTAAGCTCCGTGAGGGCTGGGACCTTACTCTCTTAGTTCCCATATTCTCAGCCCTTAGAACTGCCTGGCAGAGTCCAACTTAAATAGCTGCTGGATGAAAAGGGAGCGACAGCAGCCCAGAGAACTGAAGGGACAGGGTCAGTCCACAGCAGACCGGGACTGAGAAGCCCAGTCCCCTCCCTCCAGGCCAGCATGACAGTCCCAAGGGAAAGCCCTCCCTCACCCACAGAAACTGCAGTTGGCACACAGCTGAGTGACCTGCCGGGCGGGACTGTGCATGTGACCAGGGTGAAAGTTTTCGCCTCATTTAGCATAGAACAAAACAGCATTAACTGCAGTGGCAGGAACCGGGCCCCAGATTCCAGTGCACACACTCAGCAAATGACCTTCTATTAAAGGCTCTGGGGAGAGGGAAGAAAAAGAGAAAAGTTGCCTCAGGGTACCCCACTCCCCATTTCAGAAGTCTGCTTGGTACTCTCCAGGCCCTGAAACCAGGAGAGGGGAGGCAGGGAGCAGGGCCTGGAAACACAAATCTGCAGTTACTAATGTCCTTACGCCCAGACTGCCATAGAGACAGATTCACAGTGCAGTGCAGGCATCTCCCTCTCTCTCTCTCATACACATACACCACACACCAGAAAAGCTTCCAAAATGCTTGAAATGCAGCTGCATGCTACGTCTTTATTTATTTGAAGCCTGAGAGGAATGAGGCACTTATATTTCTTCTCCTCTCTCCCAGTGCATCTGAAAAGGAAGCACTATTTGAAGGCCATCTGATGCAACTGTGTCACCATTGATGGGGGACTCAGCGGGGGCTGATGAATGTGCTGGGAGATCACAGCAGAATCCTTCCCGCCCCTCCACGTTAAAGGGCTGGGTGCAAAATAATTCTGGCAATGGGTCTTTATGCTAATGTCATGCAATTCTCTGAAAGGGACCAGGGTAAGACTGAGCGCACTGGTAGGCTTGTCTCCTTTCATCTTTATTAGTAAAAGCTTAGATGGGTTGGTCTGATTATTTTTCTTTATTATGAGGATCTGAGGGATAGTGCAAAAGGAGAGAGAAAAAAAAAATAGTAAGACTAAGAAATCATTCTGGCCTTTCAACTATGAGCTCCTGGATGAAAGCCTCGGCTCTGCAATGAAAATCTCTGGCTGTCCCGTGGCAGAGGCAGGCAGGGGCACAGGGTACTTTCCACCATCCCACTTTGGATGCAAACTTGGCAAGCAGATTACTTCTCCTTTGAATAAAAGACAGGAAAAAGGAGAAAGTCCAAGACATGATGAGAAGACGACAAAGACAAAGTTTGTACAACAGTTCAAGGATTACCTATAAAACAATCATGTAAACCAGGAAGAAAAGTTGCCTCACAAAGTCCCTGGGTGATGACAGTGAGGTGAACAAAGAACAATCTGAAATCAATAGGGAAGCCAGGGTCAACGGCAGGCTAAAGTGGCCTTGAAGGTCATTTGACCCAAGCCTCGCTTACAGAAGGAAAAACTGAGGCTCAGAGAAAGGGTAGAAACAAACTAGTGAGGGACAGAACCAGTGTGGGTCTCCTACTCTGAGTTTCCACAGTGAGGCTTTACCAGGAGTAAGCAATCAGGACAAACACAAGTCAACACCCCTCGAATGCCTGGCTCGCTGCATTAAACTCAAACTGAGCTGGAAGAGTTCCCATGCATGGACACCAAAAGGTGTGGCAATTCAGGATCAAGAACAAACCAATGAAAAACTTAAGGGCACCAAGAATTGCAGGAAAACGGATCACTATTTGATTGATCTGCGTGACTTTGGGAATGGAATTCAGGGTTCCCCTGAACAAAAGTTAATCAATAAAACTAAAGAATAAAAAAAGAGACTTCCACTAGCGGAGTGTGAGCGAACAAAGACTGCAGGATGACAATACAGAAGGATCTCTCTTTTCTTCACATGGAATGAAGGCTTTCAGCTTTGGACCACACCACATTCTATACGTGCTAAATTTTAAGTACTTACACTCTTTAAGCTTTTGCTTACCCCATAAAATATAGCTCCTATTGGTACTGCCTAGATGTTAGGGTTGTTATAAGAATCAAAATGAGATAATGCAGATGAAAGTTTTAAAGTTTATAAACTATTATATGGTCATAAGGAGATGATATTCTTTATATTATTATGCCCTTGCTGTGGAGGCCAGTGAGACCCGGAAGACATTGAATTCGTAGCTTTACAATAATCCTCTCTTTTATTCTTATAAACCAAATACCGTGCACAAAGCAAAGTGGTCCAAAATGCCAGGGTCAGTGGGAAGGTGGAATAGAGAAATCAGCCTCAGCAGACTTAAACAGGAGTGAAGAGGGAAGGGGGAACTGTGCCAGGACAGAGTGTGGCCAGTGACCAGGTAGAGAATAAAGAGCTTCCTCCTGGTTCCCGAGAGATATCCTCTATCTCTATGGAATTTCCCATGGTAGGAATGTCTTTTGCTACTCAATAGAGGACACCTGAATAGTTTATGCTAACTCAGGGTTAGGGCTTTGAGGGTAGCTGGAGATTGAATTTAATCACAGGGCACTGACTGCATCATTCATGCCTATGAAATGAGACCCCAATAAAAACCTTGGACATCCTACACTTAGAGACCGTCCATGACTCATTGATAATACACTTCCCTGTGCAGGGAGGGTGACATGTTCTTACTGCACATGGAAACAGACCCTTCCAGACCTTGCCCTATGCACCTCTTCTTTTCACTTCTTCTCATTTCTATCCCCTTTTTTTGCTGTAATAAATCTATAAGTGTAAGTCTAACATTTCCTTTGAGTCATTCTCAAGATTCATCGCACCTGGAGTGGGTGCTGAGAACCCGTGAATATGCAGCCAGTTGGTCAGAAGTGAGGGTGGCCCTCCTGGGAACTCTGGAGCCAGCCGCTGTGTCTGAAGGATGGTCTTGTAGAGGATTACCTATAACCTGTGGGGTCTGCCCTAACTTTGAGTAGAGTCAGGACTCAATTACTGAAGTTATTTGTACCAGCCTATGCACCAACTGACAAGCAGCCCTACCCTCCAGCCCAGCCTGGGAGAGGCTAACCATGACACTGCTCCCAGAACTTCATGGATGGACTCAGTTGTCACTTTTTCCCTCCTGACTGAACAAGCTGTGGCCAGACATAGCCTTAGTGCAGGGTCTCCAGTACAGTACTGAATCATTTATCAGCATCACTGCCAGATAAAACTCCACAAATGAGTACAATTTTCAGGTAACTGCCATATATCCTATTTAAATACCAAAGTTTTCTCTATTTTAAACTCTCTTGACTAGAAATCTTCTCAAAATACATTATACAACACCCTAATAGTTCTGACTCTATAAACCAGAATCCAATATTTTTCTTAATGTAAAAATTACAAGTCAGTGCTAATCCAGACTACTACTATGGCTTTTGAGTTCCTAAGGATAAATTTTAAAATAGTTCTATTGCTTCCCACACTGTTATCAGCAAGAATGATAATATGCTATCTATTTTTCTACCTTTAACAACAAGTGTCCCCAAATCCTCAAGAAAATACTAGTAAACCAAATCAAAAGGAATTATATGCCATGACCAAATGGATTTATTCCAGGAATGCAAGGTTGGTTCAACATATGAAAGTCAATTAAAGTAAAATATCACGCTAGGAGAAAAAAGAACAAAAGCAATATGATTATCTCAATAGATGCAGAAAAAACATTTAACAAAATTCAACACCCTCTCATGAAAAAAAAAAAATTCAAACTAGGAACAGAAGAGAACTTTTTCAACCTGATAAAAGGCATCTACAAAAAACCCTACAGCTAACATTATACTTAATAATACAAGACTGAATAATTTTTCCCTGAGATTAGGAAGAAGAGATTCCTGGCACTTCTATTCAACATTGTACTAGAGCTTCTCAACAGAGCAATACAGCAAGAAAAAGAAAAGGTACCGATATTGGAAAAGAAGAAGTAAAACTATGCCTATTCACAGATGACATGATATTGTATATAGAAAAATGTATGGAATCCACATCAGGAAAAAAAACTATTAGAACTGAGGAACAATTTCAGCAAGTTGTAGGATACAAGACCACTATACAAAAATTATTATAGTTTTATACACTAGCAGTGAGCCACCCTAAAATGAAATTAAGAAAACAAATTCCATCTAAAGTAGCTTCAGAAAAAAAGTATTCAGAGAATAC
The DNA here is from genome assembly GCF_023851605.1 of Tamandua tetradactyla. Classification (NCBI taxonomy): domain Eukaryota; kingdom Metazoa; phylum Chordata; class Mammalia; order Pilosa; family Myrmecophagidae; genus Tamandua; species Tamandua tetradactyla. Next base: position 15,279,493 of record NC_135330.1, on the reverse strand, counting down.
TCAGGAACAAGTTCAACAAATGGAGTACAAGACATATATTGAAAACTATAAAACATCATTGAAAAAAAATTAAGGAGACTTAAGTAAAGGGAAAGACATCTGTGTTCATGGATCAAAAGACTCAATATTGTTAAGGTGGTAATACTCCCCAAATTGATCTACAGCTCAATCTGAGCATTTTTTTTTTTTGCAGAAATCGGTAAGGTGACCCTAAAATTAACATGAAAAATCAAAGGCAACCAGAGTAGCCAAGGCAATCTTGAAAAAGGACAAAGTGGATATATTCCTACATTTATGATCGACCGATTTTTTTATGAGCGTGCAAAGACAATTCAATGGAGAAAGAAGGATCTTTTCAACAATGGTGCTGATGCAACTGAATATCCACATGAAAAAGATTAAAAGTGGGCTGCTACCTCACACCATGTACAAAAACAAACTCAAAATGGACTGTAGACCTAAATATAAGAGGTAAAATCATAAAGCTTTTAAAAGAAAATATAGCAATAAATTTTCAGGGTCTTAGATTAGGCAATGGGTTCTTAAATATGACACCAAAAACACAAGTTACAAAAGGAAAAACAGAAAAAGTGGATTTCACCAAAAGTAAGAAATTTTTGTGTTTCAAAGAACACCACAAAGGAAGTGAAAAGGCAACTCACAGAATGGGAGAAAATATTTACAAAATCATATTTGGTAAGTGACTTGTACCCAGCATATAATTCTTACATCTCAACAAATAAAAAGACAAATAACCCTAATTAAAAAAAAAAAAGAGCAAAGAATCTAAATAGACATTTCTCAAAAAAATGTAAACAGGGTGGGCCACAGTGGCTCAGCAGGCAGAGTTCTTGTCTGCCAATACTGGAGACCTGGGTTCAATTCCCGGTGCCTGTGCATGCAAAAAAAAAAAAAAGGTAAACAAATGGTTAGTGAGCACAAGAAAAGATACTCAACACCATTAACCTTTAGGGAAATGCAAATCAAAACCGCAATGAGATACTACTTCACATACACTAGGATGGCTATAAACAAAAAAAAAAAACAAACAGCCAATAACAAGGGTTGACAAGGATGTAGGGAAATTTGCATCTTCATGCATTTCTTGTGTTATTATAAAATGGTACAGTAACTTTGGAAAAGAGTCTGTTAGTTCATCAAAAAGTTAAACGTAGAGTTGCCATATGACATAACAAGTACACTCCTAAGTATATATCCAAGAGAAATGAAAACATATCCACATAAAAACCTGTACACAAATGTTCATGGCAGCATTATTCATTATAGTTAAAAAATGGGGAAAAAAACATAAAATGTCCACCAACAGACATTTATCAATTTGGATAAACAAAATGTGGTGCTATATCCATATAATGGAATAGTGTTCGACAATAAAAGGAAATGAAGTATTGATACATGCTACAATATGAATGAACCTCAAAAACACTATGTTAAGTAAAAGAAGCCAGTCATAAAAAGCCATATTGTACAATTCCATATTATGAAATTTGAATAGGCAAATCCATGGAATCAAAGTAAATTAGTGGTTCCAATTAAAAAAAAAATACGAGTGTACAACACAACGAACCCTAATAGAAACCACAGACCACAGTTAATAGTACAATTATATTAATAATCTTTCAGCAATTATAACAAATGTACCATACCAATGCAAGGTATTACTAATAGCAGAGATCTATGGGAATGCTGTATTTTTAACAATTTTCCTATAAACCTACAACTTCTCTAATAAAAAAAAAAAAGAAAAGATTGGTGGTTCCCAGGGGGCTGGGAAATAACTTCTAACGGGTATGCGATTTCTTTTCAGGATGATGACAATGTTAGACATTGGTGACGGTTGCACGATTTGGTGATAAGTCTAGACACCACTGAACTTACATTTTAAAATGTGAATTTCATGGTATGTAAATTATATCTCCATCAAGCTGTTATCAAAAAATAACAGCAGCAATAACTATCCCCTTTACATTTGCTGTGAAACAGAAAATAGAACCACAAACAAATAAGGTTCTGAACGAGCTTCGGAGAAGCTATCTTTTAAGTCAAGGGTATGAGATTCAGCATCCGTTTGGCTGCTCAAATACCTCTTCTGCGCCTTTCTGCATTGCTAGCTGTCATCCAGATGTTTGAGTTCACTAGATAAATAATCCCTGGAGGGGAAAATGAGCTATAATTGTACTGGACTTTCATTCTTCAGGAAGACATTTTTCCGTCCCCCAAAGAATATAAATATTTTCTACATCGTAAAAGTCTAGCAACCCCATTTGATATTCCTGCTCCCCAGTGTGGTAGAGCAGGACAGAAGCTCACAAAATTTTCTATATCATGCTGAAGCTTCCAGAGCAAACTTCTAATACCATGCTATTTCTTGCACTTCCTGAAAAATCAGGCTCCCTCAGGTGTCCCCCAAAATAAAAACAGTTACCATCGTTCAAGGAGGAATATGTATTTAAAGACACACCAAGAAAAAAAGATAAAATAATACATTATACAATCTGTAAATGCCAAGTACCGAAATATTGTGACTAAAAAGAAGAAAGAAAAAAATCATGACACGATGAGATTAAGGAAAGAAAGTAGAATTGCAAGGTTACAAGAGCCTTTAAACAAACACCCGGCTGTCTACCATGGTTCCTCCTCCACGTGCACACCCCAAACTTTAATCTCTTCTATTACAGTCCTGCCAAGTGTTTAACCAGCCTAGGCTTAAATCCCCCCATGGATGAGGCGTTTATCTCCTCAGAAGTTAGCACTGTTACATTCTCCCTTATGGTAAGCTAAAATTGGACTCCATGAAGATTCACAGTCCACTCTCTCTTCAAATATGCAAAAACAGATCTCCTTAGGCCTTCTCGTCTGCACATTACAGCTCTTCTCATCTTTGGAATTCAAAGAGCGTGATGGGTAAGTCTTCACTATTCTCCTGTACAAGGTACCTCAAGGGCTATCAGCTCTGCCAAGCTTTGCCCATGAGTACCCTTTGGCAGGCTAAGGCAGGAGGAGGGAACAGTTTAAAAGACGATAAATCAAGGGCAAAGTAGGTGAGTGGGAGAAGGATGAGAACAAGGAAGAAACTAAACAGGCACTCAAGAGGATCAACCGCTAAGCAGCAGCTCCAACCGACTCAGCTTTCAGTTTGATGCCAGCCAAACCCTACAACGGATGGTTCAGGAACTCCAGGCAGGCCTGAGTCAGTCTACTCTTGCCTAAGCCACCACAGCTGCCTCGGTTTTTATCTATGTATAATAGAGACAATTAATGCTGGTTCCTTTCCTCTCACACAAGAGTTGAGAAAAGAGTAAAATGGCATACTTCCAGTCTCGCAGGAGGAAATGCTGCAAACACACTTACTAACAGAGGGTGTCCCTAGGCAGTTTATTCCTCTTACTTTTGGTTCCACTCCTCATGTTTCCAGGCACCGGGTATCCAGCCCTCTTCCCCCTGTAGCACCAATCCTCTAGGCAATTTCCGTTTCCCCTTCTCTTTGCCGTACCTCAACTTTCTGGTCCTGTGCTCCATGTCCTCAGCCTTTCACCACTCCAGGCAATCAGACAGACTAGTTCGCTTTGGGTCAAGACTGAGAACAAATACCTTAATTTATTAGCCCAGCCAGATGACACACTTGTACCTCAACAGCATCTCACAGAAACCAAATATCATGCTCAGAGGCCATGAGTGTTCAGCACTGAGTAGCATATCAGTAGAATGGGGACAAAGACGCTTTTTAACTATATCCTTCAAAAATTACAATGTAGGAAACATGGAAATGTCCACCTATTCTGCCCAAGGGTAAGTGAGATAGCCCTGCTCAGAGAATTACAGTAGCTGTAGTTCAAGACTTTCAAGAGAGAGAGTAAGATGCAATAGGGAGAACTAGGGCTTTGGAATCAGATCATTATTGAAATCCCAGCTCCACGTCTGAACTTCAGTTCTATAAAATGGGGAGAATAACACCCTCCTTACAGAGCCACTGCAAAGACTACATAAAGTGCTCGGCTTTCAGCAGACTGTCTAGGTTAGTTCTCCCTGCTATACCCAATTCCACTTAATAGAGTTGTGGGTCTATTTGGCTCTTAGATTACCTGAGTCTCCCCTAACTGGGCTGCATTCTTGGCTCCGGGCATGAGTCCTTGTCCTAAGCACCACTGTATCTGGAGCACTCAGCACAAAGCCTGGTGTATCAATAAATGAATGGACAAATGGTAGCTTTTCCTGTTTTTAAGAAGCGTTAAGATCTTCTAGTTCTTCTACCTACACCTCCCAGACTGTTAAGACCCCTCCTTATTAGCCAACTTCTCAGGATGACCCACCCACCAGTTCTCAGAGCAAACTAGTTAATCATTCTCATGATCATCAGCACCATCACAAAATAGCAAATACTTTCTCAATGACTTTTCAGATAGGATAATCTGGGCAAGCTAAAGGAAGAAAAAAGTCTCAAATCAACAACTCCCCTCACCCAAAGGTAGGAAGAAATAGGGTACGAAAAGTCCCAAAGATAATCAAAGAAGTGTCAAAAAGAAAAGAGAATAAAAGGGGGCCAATGAAAGGAGGCAAAGGTGGGAGACACCCATGGACTGTGAAGACAGATTTTCCTAGCAGGGAAAAACAGAGAGAAGAGAAAGACGTTAGTGTCCAAAGAAAACTCTAAGGTCTTTCAGACCTATCTCTTATTTTACTCCAACAAAGCAGGACACTGACGGCCAAGGTTTCCCAGTAAGTTACACAGTCAAGCAGAGACTGTGACCCAGATGTCCTGCCTTCCAAGCTAAGGTCTAAAAATGTATGATAGAATCAAATGAAAAAGTTTGGGGTCCCAACCTCAGCTCTGTCATTTTCAAGCTGCTCTATGAGCCTGAGAACTTGGTCAACCACCCTGCACCTCCACTTCTTCATCCGTGAAATCCAGCCTTGCAGGGGTATCATGGGAATTAACGAGACCATATACAAAAAGCATCCAGTACCATATTAGAGCGCTAGTCTTTTCTTTATTAAAAAATTACCAAACACTTTCTATTTGCCAAAGATCAAGGAAGCAAGGGAAGTAAAAAAAAAAAAAAAAAGCAAGATAGTAAAGAAGAAAAAAATGATAAAGAATGACCGAGATCTATCTCAGCAAAGAACTGCGTTTGGGGAAGTGGGTGAAGAAAAGGAAGTGGTCCAGGATGGAGGCACGGGGGGTTTGCAGGCAAAGGTCCTCTCTGGGACCCAGGGAAATGCTTTAGGAAACAAAAGCAAAATTACTATGCCAAACCTGGCTTAATAACTAAACCTCAAACCACACTGCTTGCCTTCCATTTTGACACATGCCAACAAACCACAACAAGGGTTCAGATTTGTTTAAGAGATTTTTTTTAAGGAGAAATTGATATTTTAACACAGATTTTTTTGGCGAGGTAGAGAAGATTCACATTAGTTCCCACAGAGCTAAACAAACCTCCCCTTTAGATGCCCCTCTTCTTCCCTCACAAACTTCTTCTACCCTATCAGTAGTCTCTTCTTCTTTTCTCATCCTTACACAAAAAGCCTTCTCAACATTCCCTCTGTATACCCTAGAAAACAAAGCTAAATCCCACAAGTGAGCCTCTGAGTAACCATCCATGGCTCCTCAAGCCCTGAGATCTGTCGGGGAAAGGGCTCTCAGGCCACTGAGTCACATCAATCCGATGTCTGCAACAGCCCTGTCAGACCACGTTTAGTCTTGTCTATGGAAGGGAAACAGGGCAGAGCTCCCACCTGCAGAGTCAAGGAGGAAGCAAGGCACGTGACCCAGCAGCCACGGCATGCCAGCACACCACAGGAACACACCATCCTGGTGGCTGGGACTTGTGGTCTTCAAACGCCTCATCCCTGGATTTCTGGGAGGTTCGGAGAAGAGAATGAGGGGGAAAATGAGGCCGAAACCCAAGATGTGCCCAGTGGCAGCAGCCAGGTCAGAGGGAAATGGTGCAGCACTTCCTGAGCCAGGGCCCTCATCCACAAGAGAACTTCTGCCAAATGTTCATCCATCAGGGGTAATAAGATTCCATGGGGGCAAGAAGGAAGGGCAAAGGCCATATGGGTGGAGGCCAAACGAGAAGCACCTTCAGGAGTAGTTGGGAGGACCAGCCCTCCTGGTTTGTCCAGGGCTATCTTTTTTTTTTTTTTTTCCCATTCTACATATATAATCAGTAATTCACAGTATCATCCCATAGTTGCATAGTCATCATCATGATCATTTCTTAGAACATCTGCATCAATTCAGAAAAAGAAAAAGACAATAGAAAAAAATCCATACATACCATACCCCTTACCTCTCCCTTTCCTTTTTCTTATTTATTTTTTATTTATGATACATAACCACATACAAACACAAACATTCTTATCATGTGATCATTTCATTCTTGTTATATAATCAATAACTCACTATTATCACATAGTTGTATATTCATCATCATGATCATTTCTTACACACTGTCTTCCACAGCAGTTATACCATTTGACATTCCCACCAACAGTGGATAAGTGTGCCTCTTTCTCCACATCCTCTCCAGCACTTGTTTTCTGTTTTATTGATAATGACCATTCTGATGGCTGTGAGATGATATCTCATTGTGGGTTTGATTTGCATTTCCCTAATAGCCAGGGGAGCTGAGCATCTTTTTTTTTTTTTTAATTAACTAATCAATTTATTTTACATGGGCAGGCACCGGGAAGCGAAACCAGGTCTCTGGCATGGCAGGTGAAAACTCTGCCTGCTGAGCCACTGTGGCCTGCCTAGAAGCTGAGCATCTTTTCATGTGCCTTTTGGCCATTTGTATTTCCTCTTCTGAGAAGTGTCTGTTCATATCTTTCGCCCATTTGGTATCTGAGTTGTCTGTCTTTTTGTTGTTGAGTTGAACAATCTCTTTATATATTCTGATACATCATTTCCAAATATTGTCTCCCATTGTGTAGGCTGTCTTTGTAGCTTCTTGATGAAGCTCTTTGATGCACAAAAGTGTTTAATTTTGAGGAGCTCCCATTTATTTCTTTATTCAGTGCTTGTGCTTTGGGTGTAAGGTCTAGGAATCTGCCTCCTATTGTAAGATTGATAAGATATTTCCCTGCATTTTCTTCTAAAAGTTTTATGGTCTTAGACCTAATTTTAGGTCTTTGATCCATTTTGAGTTAATTTTTGTCTAGGGTGTGAGATATGGATCCTCTTTCATTCTTTTGCATGTGGATATCCAGTTCTCTAGGCACCCTTTATTGAAGAGACTGTTCTGTCCCAGGTGAGTTGGCTTGATTGCCTTATTAAAGATCAATTGTCCATAGATGAGAGGGTCTATATCTGGTCACTCTGTTTGATTCCATTGGTCAGTATATCTACCTTTATGCCAGTGCCATGCTGTTTTGACCACTGTAGCTTCATAATATGCCTTAAAGTCAGGTAACATGAGGCCTCCAGCTTCATTTGTCTTCTCAGGATATTTTTAGCTATTCGGGGCACTCTGCCCCCCAGATAAATTTGGTTATTGGTTTTCCTATTTCTGAAAAGTAAGTTTTGGGGATTTTGATTGGTATTGCATTGAGTCTGTAAATCAATTTAGGTAGAATTGACATCTTAACTATATTTAGTCTTCCAATCCATGAACACAATATGTCCTTCCATTTATTTAGGTCTTCTGTGAATTCTATCGACAATTTCTTGTAGTTTTCTTTATATTGGTCTTTTGCATCTTTGGTTAAGTTTATTCCTAAATATTTTATTCTCTTGGTTGCAATCGTAAATGGAATTATTTTTCTTGATTTCCCCCTCAGATTGCTCATTGCTACAGATTTTTGAGTGTTGATCTTGTAACCTACCACTCTGCTGTACTCATTTATTAGCTTTAGTAGTTTTGCTGTGGATTTTTCACGGTTTTCAACATATAGTATCATATCATCTGCAAACAGTAAGAGTTTTACTTCTTCCTTTCCAATTTTGATGCCTTGTATTTCTTTTTCTTGCCTAATTGCTCTGGCTAGAACTTCCAACACAATGTTGAATAACAATGGTGATAGTGGACATCCTTGTTTTGTTCCTGATCTTAGAGGGAAAGTTTTCATTTTTTCCCCATTGAGGATGATGTTAGCTGTGGGTTTTTCATCTATTCCCTTTATTATGTTGAGGAAGTTCCCTTCTATTCCTATTCTTTGAAGTGTTTTCAACAGGAAAGGATGTTGAATTTTGTCAAATGCCTTTTCTGCATCAATCAAGTTGATCATGTGTTTTTTCTGCTTTGACTTGTTGAAAGGTGTATTACATTAATTGATTTTCTTATACCATCCTTGCATACCTGGGATGAATCCTACTTGGTCATGGTCTATAATTTTTTTAATGTGCTGCTGGATTCTATTTGCAAGAATTTTGTTGAGGATTTTTACATCTATATTCATTAGAAAGATTGGTCTGAGGTTTTCTTTTCTCATAATATTTTTGTCTGGCTTTGGTATGAGGGTGATGTTGGCTTTGGAGAATGAGTTAGGTAGCTTTCCCTCCTCTTCAATTTTTTTGAAGAGTTTGAGCAGGATTGGTACTAACTCTTTCTTGAATGTTTGGTAAAATTTACATGTGAAGCCATCTGGTCCTGTCCAGGGCTATCTTAGTTTTAGCACTGAAAGTCCCACATCCTGGGAATCCCCAGTCCTAGACAAACAAGGACTGTTACTCACCCTATGTGCAGTATTCCCTCCCCTCAATTCCTAACTGGTTTCACTTGCAAGACAGTGGTAACACTCCTGAGCTACAAGGGGTAATACAGTTGCTACCAGCCTTGCCAGTTAATCCCAAAACCTCTCTATGCGGAAGGCCTTCTCAGTGCCTCTGCTCCTGACTGAACTCAAGGGAACAAAAGGAAGAAACAAGAGAGAACAAGAATAGTCCCTCAGGATGGCTCCCAGGCAGGCAGGATCCCGAGGCCCATTTTGCCAAAGTCATAGGGATGTCCTCCGAAAAATGATACCCAACCACACCAACCTCGCCATCTGTCATCTGGCCAGGATGGATTAGGGGACCAAATGAATAAAATACAATGCTATTCAAGATATAATGACCACATATTAATATCAATGTATATACATCTGTACTCTTTCTAAGAACTTTAGCCTTCTCCACCTCCCTTTTCCACAAAGTCTTATCCTTCTGGGCCACTCTGTCCACATTTACAAAACCAAACCAAAGAAAAACCACATACCCTCATTATCACCACTGTCTTGCTTCCCAACAAGAAGACAAAAAGACTAACCTCTCTCTGTTTCAGCCCTCGTAAGTGTAAAACATGTTTTTCCTACCCTTGTAAAGTGTTGGAGCTCAAAGGAGTGATCACATATGAACATATTTTGAAAATTATAGATCTCTATAAAAGCAAGAGGTGACACTGTTACATTACAGTGGAAATATGGAATAAGGTTTTTGCCTATTGGAGAGCAGGAGGTACAATCAGAGGGAGTCAGTGGGGTTGAACCAAACAAACTGACCTGGCTTCCCAAACTGGGGCCAAGGACTCTCCTCAGCATTTCTACACCTCTACTGGTTCTCAGGATACAGATCAACATGTTCTGGTTGGAGAAATGTTTTAGGATACAACCCCTCTCCTAGACAAGGCACAGTAGTTCTCATGATTCCATGGCCCAAGCTTGCCACTAAAAAGCATCAACAGACTTTTAATTCTGTTGGTTTACATTTTGGGATAGCTCAGGTACAGACTGGTGGAACAGAAAGGACATCGGGCTTTGAGCTAGGAGATCCGGGTCCCAATTCCAACACCATAATTTAGCCGTGAGGTCTCAGGAGAAGGATTACCCTCACAAACCCTCAATTTTCTCATCTGTAAAATGGAGACATTACATAACTGGCATGTTTGATGTGAAAATTAAATATGTAAATACACAAAGCACACACAGTATACAATCACTAAGTAGATTATAACTATTATTACTATTCTTCTATAAAGAGCTCAAAATTCAAAAGAATGTTCCTCAAGGCACTTTGGCTTCCCACACTTCCTTTGGCTTATTGCCCTGATGCCCTGCCATAGTCAGCCGGATTGGTGCTGGGCACATACCAGGGGAATGTGTGAAGATTCATTGACTGGCTGAGATGGGCACGACAGTAACTCAATTATATTTTTCTTTTTTTTTTTTCCAATTATATTTTTCCTTCTTGAATGACATGAGACCTTTACCACAGGTTTGTATGACATTGTCATCTGTGGCACTATTTTGGTGTGTTAAGTTCTGCCAGAATGCAATACACCAGAAATGGAATGACTTTTAAAAAGGGAATTTATTAAATTACAAGATTACAGTTCTAAGGCCATAGAAATGCCCAAACTAAGGCAACCAGAGAAAGATACCCTGACTCAGGAAAGGCCAATGTCTGTAACATGGGAACATGGCTGGCGTCTGCTGGCCCTTGTTCCCAGTTCCATGGCTTCCAGCTTCTGATGCCAGTTTCTTCTCTAAGCATTCATGGGCCTTCACTTTGCTCCTCCTCTAGGACACAACTCCGGCTTGCTTAGCATTGCACAGGAAGGCACATGGTGATGTATGCTGGGCTCTGCATCTCCAAACGTCCATGTCCGGGCATCTGTTCTCTCTGCTGGAACTCCAAGCACCTCCGTCAGCTCTCTAGCAACTATTCTCCAATTATCTGCATTCAAGGTTTCTCCAAAATGTTTCCCCTTTTAAAGGACTCTAGTAAAGGAATCAAGACGCACCTTGAATGGGTTGGATAACATCTTCATCTAATCAAAAGATCACACCCACAATTGGGGGTGTTACATCTCAAAGGAAGTAATTCAATCAAAAGATCCCGCCCATAACTGGGAGTGTCACATCTCCACAGAAACAAGCCAATCAAAGTTTCCATTTCACAATATTGGATCAGGATTAAAAGAAACATGGCTGCCTTCATTGGATCAGGAAAAAGGACATGGCTTTTCTGGGGTACATAAAAGCTTCAAACTGGCATAGGCACAAACCACTAGGGCTCACCAATGTCCACATTGTTCTCTCCTTCCCCAAAACACACCCTTTTATTACATTTTCCAACCTCACTCATTAGACCTCGCATGCTCGGGACAATGAAATGTGAGCAGAAGTGACGTACATTACACTTCCAAGTCTGGTTCTAAAAAAGTCCCACAAGAAATCCTTGTTCTTTTTCACTCCCAGATAAATGGAGGACACTGAGGACATAGAAAATGGCAGAGTCAAAAGGTAGAAAGAGTCTGGGTCCCCAAATGACTCCATGAAACTGAGTAACCTACCCACACAGGACCCACACAGGACCATGATGTGAGTGAGAAATACACTTCTACTGTGACAAGCCTTTGAAACTTTGGCATGTGGTAGCCAGCCTCCAAGGAGGGCCTTCAACAATTCTCACCTCCTGGTCATCACACCTCCATGTAGTCCTCTACCAGAAAAACAGGTTGACTCAAGTAACCAGTAAGATAGATATTAGGAAAATGATGGAGTATAACTTCTCTAGCTCAGTTACAAAATGTATTACAGCTCCCACCTTGCTCTCTCTGGGGAAAGCCAACTGCTGTCATGAAGACATCACAGCAAGACACTTAACTTTAAGGGGCGGTCCTTGGGGCAAAAACTGATCCTCCTGAAAACGGCCACCCCCAACGTTACAGTCATGTGAGAGACCCATCCTGGAACTGGATTCTCCACGCCAGGCAGGCCTTCAGAATGCATGCAGACCTGGTCAGCCTCTCGATTGCAAATTCATAAGAGACTTAGATCAAGCACCACCCATTAAGCTGCTCCCAAAGGCCTGACCCACAGAAACTCCATAAGATAATACAACACCCCTCTTCCACACCTACGCATTCTCTCTCACATATCTCTGTATGTGTACACCATACACTCACACCTATCCTCAGCTGTTGCACCTTTCTTTCAGAGAGGGGGTGTCATGTACATGGATTATGAATGCATGTGTAGGAAAGAGATAAATACGAGTGATGACAAGGGAAATGCCCAGTCTATGGATATAATTACCCAGTAGGGCAGAAGTTATACGTGCAGTGAATGCATGTGTACATATTAAGACACGAGGGACACTAGGCAACCATGGTAGGGAGAAGGTATGGAATTTTTTATCAGTGGGGCAGAAAAATGACAGCAAGAATGAGTTAAGAAGGGGCAGAGAAAGGGTAGGAAAAGGTCCTCATATACGGACTTTTAACAAGAAAAAAAGAGCTCTAAGGTTTACCTCTAAGCGCCTGTGAGTCCCTGCAGGGGCCTGGGCTTTAAAGCAAAAAATGGTCAGCAACACAATGTGCTGATCCCAGGCAGCCCCTGTAGAAACCATGGTGATGGGTACCATTAACTCATATCAACAGGAGAGCATCCAGGGGCACATGCCAACCCAAATCCAGCTGAACGGCAAGCAGATGAAAAATCAATAGGATGGCAGAAGTGCAGAGGGACAAACAGTTTAGGGGGCGGCAGGAGTAGCCCAGAATTTGGATGTGCTCATCAATGAGGCTGAGAGGCTAAAATCAACCAGGAGAAGATGGATGGGCAGAAAAACGCCTGGAACTGGCATTGACATAGGAGGCTATATGCAAGCATAAGCTGTGCCTACCTCCAGTCAGGAGTAGGGGCTCTACCAGTGACAAAGTCAAAGAGCAAAGAAAGATGGACTCCAAAAACCATGGCCCAATGAATGTAGGATAGAAATTCAAGGATCAAGTTCCAAACTGAACAGAACCTAGAATTCTCACGAGCAAGCTCAAGGGGCTGTCACATGAGTCACGGATGACCCAGTAGCAGATTTAGAGCTGCACTGGGATCTGCGCTCTAGTTGGCCTGGCCTATTCTGCCTCTTCCTAAAATACCTGGATATGTTTTGAAACATAGTACTCATCCCAGAAAGGTCAAGAGGTACTTTTCCTTCTGTCAGCTCAAGGCAGCTCCCTTCATATGCTTAAGGACAAATAAGAAACAATTAAAGAAAAAGAAAAGAACAAAAACTATCTTACTATGATCTGCCACCAGCTGGGCTCCCTGAACTCTGGCAACTAATCTTATATCAAATTTCCTACCTGTAAAAGGTAAAGAGTAGCCATGTACCCACCTCTGTAGCACGAAGGAAAGACAAAGAACAATCTGGAAAGCAGTAGGAGAATGAGGGATCAAGCTGAGGTTGTCATGCCAGCAAAACAGAATCTGAGGTTCTAATTTTAGAGTCTCATTTTTTTAAAAAACTGCTGATTCTGTTTTTCAGTAGGGTATAGCAATTGATAAGACTAAAGCTCCATAAAGAAAGAGTGATAGTCTTACATTTTTTCTTTTATCCAGACCAGTGCTGAATATACAGTAGGTATTCAAAGAATTAGAAGGAGTTAGATAACTGGAGGACTGGGGGTGGAGGGGAGTTTCAAGTCCAGATTTAAATAATAAAATACTTGGGTCAAATCAACACCATAAATTAAAAAAAAAAAAATTTCAAGTGAAGGATTCTCATCTGTTTGACTTTGGGCTATTTTCCCACCCTGGAATTATCCACTCTTCTCCGTTATACTTTGCCAAATTTCATCCACCTTCAAAGGTGTTGCCCAACTAATCTTCTTCCCTCTGAAGTATTCTCTAACCACTCCAACCCACAACTGTACTTTCCTCCTCTGAAGATCTATAGCATTTACTGATAAAGTTGTTATAATTCTAACTTGGGTTGTTCTAATGTTTTCACTTGCCCATATAATATAGCTTTCACTAGACTCTCAGAATCTTAGGATCCTAGATTCCTACTCATATTATACCTAAATCATGTCCCCTCAACTCTTAACAATGCTCATGCTATACAGGCAGGTGAATATAAAATACATTTTGAAAAGAAAAAAAAATATATATATATATGTATTTTGAATAACTGAAATAAAAATTCAGTGTTCCTACTTCATTTTATTATATCCTACCTCCTAGATTAATTTAAGCAACACAGACAAACCAAATGAAATGTAGTTGACTAAACGCAGAAAGTTCACTTGGATGAGGTCTTTAGTACTGTTAAAAGCAGGTCTGCCTGCCACTGTTGGTCATAAAGTATAGTCAACCTCCCTGATTTTCCACAGAGGTCAGAAGTGCCCAAGACACCCTCAAGTTTCAAGGCAGACACCCAGATAGTGAAAGTAATTGCTTTCCAAAGTAAACCCAGATCTGCCACCTCCCTGCAGATCCGGCCAGTCCCCTTGGGAGATGTAGGAGACTTCTGCTTCTCAGGACCACACTAAATGCCAATTCTGCAGAGCAGGTGTCCCTCCATCAAGATCACAGCCACAAATCCGGGACATTTGTACCAACTGTTCCTGTCCTCCAGGACTGGAAACCTTCCAGAAGGAGAAATAAATTCATCTTTCTGCAATTCCAATAGCCTGTCTCTTCTCCTTGCAGTATATTGAAGTTAAAAACCCTTGCGAATACCCTCCATGCACTCTGTCCTTGAGGAGTGTGCAGCCTGATTATAGCCCAGCCACTCAGCCAGCAACCATTCACCACAGGGGATATAAAAGTTAAAAGGCACGATGTCTTGCAGTACACATAAAAACAGACATCTGATTCTACAATGACAATGCAATAAGGTCACTGCTGTAATGATGTTACATCTACAGAAGATGCACAGAAGGATGAACATGGTCAAGTCCAGGGGTGGGGCCGCCAGGGGTCTTCCGTTTTTGAAGTGAGTCTGGAAGGATGAATAGCCATGGTCAGATGGAGGCCGAGGAGAAGGCAGGAGTAGTAGTGCACACAGACGCAGGGGGTAAGTCAGCACGGCCTGTTGGTGTGGTCAGATGCTACAAGTCCTTCAGTCCCGCTGGGGCACAACAGGTGAAGCGAGGCTGAGCAGGCAGGTGGGGCTGGGTCACCAAGGGGCATGTGCTGCTACTTAAGCAATGGCAGCCGTGGAAGGACTCTGAGCAGAAAAAACTTTGATCAGTTACATGACAGCTACATGGATGATGGACAGAGGGGTGGCAGGCAGAGGTGGAGGCAAGATGAGAGACCAGTGAGAGATATGGAGAACGAGGGTGAGAAACCTGAGAATAGGAGGAGGGGTTGCCTGGCAGGAGGTCCTGGAAACTGATCAGCTGCGGCCATAAGGGAAGGAGGTGAGTCCAGGGTGATTTGGGAGATTCCTTTAACCTTCTCTTACCAATGCATCTCTGCTTTTCACCCACTGTCCTCTCTTTCCTTCCCCCACTTACACCATTACAGTTTTGCTTTGAGAGTAGTTATTCATTACACCTGTATTTGCTAACTCACTCCTCAGATTTACGTAATTTAGCAAAAATGCTGTCTTGATGGCTGTCACCTGTGTTTTACCCAATTAAACTGAATTCCTAAAGCGTCCTTCAGAACCAAAATTCATTTTCTCTCCTTTTTTCAGAAGTACAATTTTGTGAAAACGTTTTCTCTTCCTTCCCTTCTCCCCGCCTAGCTCATCTCACAACAAGCTCCCAGGGCAGGAACTGGATCTATTCTATGTTCTGCTTCATGCCAGGCATGTTCTTGGCACTCAGTGAATGCCGATTATTTCTCCCAACCACAAAAATAATAACAACAATCTATAAATACCTTGGCTTCCTCCAGTTGAGAGGAATTAACCACACTGCAATTAAGGAAACGCTGAAGAAAACATTTAGTTAGCAACTTCTCGATGCAGACAACAAGATTAAAGCAATAAATACCAGTTCCAGCATATTTCTTTGGTGGCGTTTTATAAAACAGCCCGATAAAATGCTAAAGACCACCCAATACCACAGCAGAACGCTAGCAACATATTAATCACCCGAAAGCTAAAATTGAACAGATTAATCTATCACATAAAAGAGAAAGACGGAGAAGAAACATCAACAATTTATACTGCTGCCAGATTATAAGAAGGAGAGATGGTTCTGAAATCTAGTTCATAGGAAGTATCATGTTTTTAGAACAATGAAACAGAAAGATAGCACAACCCCATTTATAGACTTGAGAGAAAATTCTATGTGGTTTCTGGGTTCAGTCACAATGGTAACTAAGGGGAATAAAACCTACCAGAGTTGGTTCTAGTCAAGAATAGATAGAGGTGGTAGATTTAATTATGTGCCCCAATTCAGACATGGTCTTAAACTTAATCAACATACCTGTGGGTTGTTGATTAACCCATTGTAAATAAGACCTTTTGATATTATTTGAAATTAAGGTATGGCCTAACTGGATGAGGTTGAGTCTTAATCCAGATTCTGGAGGTCTTATAAAGAGCAAGAAACCAAAAGCCACAGTCAGAGAAGGCTACAAGGAGAAGTGTGAAGTCAATGGAATCCAGAAGAGAAAGGAGAGGGCATGGCCATGTGATGGGAAAGCCAAGGAATCCCAAAGATTGCCAGCCAGCCAGCACGCTGCCAACCCCAGGAGGGTACAAACCTTCTGGCCTCTGAAAGCTGTGCCAATAAATTCCTGTAGTTTCAGCCAACCCCATCAGGAGGTATCTGTCATAGCAGTTGGCAAACTGAGACCACAGGTAAGATAGATAAGGTGTGGTCAAAGGCTAAAATATGACAAAATGGTAAGATTGAAAGATCTGCTGTGGCAAGTCAGGAAAGTCTACTCAAACAGAGGAAATTTAATAAAACAATGACTCACCTTTGCTATTATAGATTAATTCAAAATATCTAAGATTAAGCATCAAGAATATACACCAGTTATTAAATGGACTAACATAACAAGTACATATCTACAGAACATTTTAGGTAAATGGCGGCTATAGGATGAACTTGGATATGAAGCAATGGATACAAAATTCTCAGCTAACATGTAACATCCTGCTATGTCATCAACTACTATTACACTGGACCTTATCGACAGGTTTAAATAAGGGGCCAAGTCAAAAGACACCACAAAGCAAAAAACAAAAAAGTTCAGAGAGAACAGCCAGAGCAAACAAGGAAACCAGGGCACATTCAAGTAAAGACGGGAAAAGAGTTGTTTTCAGAAAGCACAGCTTCCAGGACAGTGTTTCCCAATTCTTTCCCATCATGAGAAAGTTACAACACTAGTAACTGGGTAAACTGGACGGGTATGGAGCCCAGGAGAGGCTACTCATGGCCACACCAGTTGAAGGAATCAATATTGAGACACATGAGCTGGGTAGCTCTGCTCTAGATTCCTGTTATATCATCAAGAAAACATTTTATAACAATGATGAAATTTCATAATATGTTGCTTTAATGAGCTGAAGATGAAGCCAAACAGCTATCAGGTGCTACAACAGCCAAACAGTAACTGTCCCATTCCTGTGAAATCACCTCATCATCTAGATAATTCTGTCCAGAGGCAATTCTCCCCAGTACCTGAACCTCAGGGAGGAGTTCCTATGTTTCTTACTTGTCTTTCTCTCACAACCTAAGACATTTCTCCTATGATCTGGTTAAGGAAGACAGAAAAAGGTTTTACATGGCGGCATCACCTTGCATTGTCTACCCTCATCTCCACAGTTATAAATCTCCCATTATGAGCTTCCCTTGGGGGAGCATATTTGACTTTCACTTTCTCCAGTATACTACACCTTCCTAAAAAGTCCATGGACGTCACCACTTTTTGTTAGAAGTAGCGTTACGGTTGGTGTAGGAAGCCAGTACCTGGTTAAGTCAAGTGTCCCATGACCTTCTCCCTTCCAGGGACTGTCCCTAGAAACTTTCCACAATCCTCTGCCATGATCAGAATGTCTTAACCTACTCTTCCATGCACACCCCAGATCCTCTCTCTGAGACACACATGCGTGCCACTGCCCCCAAATGAGATATCTGGATGGTCACTTAAAGGACCACTTCATTCATTGCGCAGTTTACAGTTTTCAAGATATTTTCATGTTACCTCACTCGATCCTGGTAACCATTCCACAATACAAGCAAACAGCATTCCTACCTCCATTCCACAGGTGAGAAGAAATTCAGACTTGCCCAAAGCTTCACAGCAGAACAGGGATTAAAAACCAGGTATGCTGACTCCCTGTCGGGTGCTTTTTCTGCCTCTTTTTATCTTAACTGCATCCGCTAGATAATACCACAGCCCACAGAATGGTCCAAGAGGCCCATAAAAAGGACTGCTTCTGCTGAGCTTGGATAGTGGCTAAATCAAATCACTTTTGAATGTTTTCCAACCTCTCAGGGAAATGTCTTCCAAGGACATTGTACTTTGGGTAGGCCTGTTTACCACTTTAAATTAGAACCTCTTTCTATGGGAAATCACAGACCCGTTTCTGACCCACCTGCCCCAATAGCTAATATAATGAAGACTCTAAAATCTCTACTGTACTTCCTGCTAGGCCCCATCATGCACTGTCATATATCAAAGAATTAGTAGCATTTTAATGAAGTTCCTTGCTTAGGTATCTGCTTCCCTACTATATTGGGAATCCCTAAGACCAAAGGCCCCTTGAAACCCCCACCAGCATCGAGCATAGAACAAGCAGGCATTCAAACTTTGGGTCAAAAAAAAGAAACATACCAAGTTCTGAAAGGACATATTTCCTGCTAAATCCACCAAACCCCAAGCACAGGAGTCTGAGGAGAAACCCCTCTGGTTCCCGAAAACAGGAAAATATTTCCATTTCACTCAACTTTTTCCAAAATCTGTTCCTCTCCCTAAGTCTCAATTTTCTTATCCATAAAAAGATGCAGAAGGACTAAATTTATGGATGCCAAACCTGGACCATCAGATCTACTTAAACCCAATCCAGAAAATCTTAAATCTGCAGGTCTGGAGTATAGCCTGAGAAGTGGAATGATTTTATTTAATTCCCTATGGGATTCTGAAGATCAACAATCCATTCATAATACCAAACACCATGGCATGTTCCTGGCACTGTACAAGGTGCTGCATTTACTCTAATAAAAGAGATGTGCTACCTGCTTCATGGAGCTGAGCACAGAGCTAGGATTGGGGATTCTGGATTAGATGACCTCTCAAAGGTTCCATTCTGCTCTATAACAAAGGGAACCTCTGAGAAGGCCTCTTTCCTGCCTTGGACAATGCCTTAACCTGGTGTAAACCACGGCAGAGATAGTCTAATATACTGGTGTATTACTACTGTTCGCAGGGGATGGAAAGAAAAAAGGGCTCTCAACAAGTACCAGGATTAGATATTGCCTAAGAATGAACACAGGGCAGCTGAACACTCATTACTCGTAACACCAAAGTTAATCAACAGCTCTTGAAGAGTAAGCAGTAAGTACCTACTAGATACAAAGCAACATAATTGATTCCACAGGAGAAATAAAAAATCACTCAACACATTTCCCTTAATGCAGCCCCCAGCATCGTATACCCTAAAGTAAAAAAGACCCAGGTGCTAATCACAGCTCTGGCATTTACAGGCCAATATAGCTTAGGTCAGTTACTTAACCTCTCTGGGCCCTTGTCTTCTCATCTGAAAAAAAGGGAGAAATTGCCATCTTCCTTACCGGGCTCTTTTTGTTACAGTCATTATCAGAATAACCATTATCATTGTCTATAAGGCCCCTAGAACAGAGCCCAAAGAATTTTTACATTGCAGCACTAACTGGTACTAAGAGAGAGACAAAAAGCCTAGCAGAGCATATCCCCCCAAAAAAAACAAAAGCTAAAAGACACACTCAACAACTTGGCCAATACATTAAGCCTAAGCAATCTATTAAGCATATTCATTACTGTGAGAGTGGCAGACATCCCAGTCCTAAAGGGACTTACAATTTAGATGATAAAAGTTAATACACATAAATCAAATCACAGATAATAACACGCATGATTTTGTGTTCAGCCGTGTTTCTAAATACCACCTAGGTCAAAAAGAAGGAGACAGAGTCCTGAGGGGACCCAGAAAGCCTGAACAGTGTCCTGATGGCTGGGAAAGATTTGGATTCATTAATTTATTTCGACACACACCGGCTGCTATGAGACCTGCAGCAAGCTTCCCAAGGGATACAGTAGTTTAATCAAATGGAATCGAGGCACTCACAGCCTCATGAAATCCAGCATCAATATAATAAGGCTTCTAAACAGACTGAGCACTTTGCTAAAGAAAAAGAAGTCAGGGATACTTCAAAGGATACAGCATTTGATCTGAGCCTTTTAAGATAAACAGAAATCAGAAGGAGAAAGAGAGGGCATTGCAAGCAGGGAAAACATGAATGAACACAGGGTTAGGAATGCATATGGTGTATTTGACAGAACTGGTCTGAGCGGAGTAAGTACATACATTGAGGGACAGTAAGCAATAATGGTGGATAGAAAGGATGAAGCCAGGTGACAAGGGCAAGGTCCTACGTCTTCAATGAGGGTAGGAGACTTGTGTGTCACACACAAGGCATATGTGACCCTGGGCCAAATGAGAGGGCACAGAAATCTCAGGATGGACAGATCACAGAGGTCTAGGATGATCACAGATGGACTGAATGAAGGCTTAAACTGAGTCTTAAAGGAATGAGAAGTCAAGAATAACACACATAACACAAGGAGAGAAAACCTTGGCTGGGGTCCCAAATACCTTCACATTAGATGACAAGAACATTCACAAAAACTGGTATATTCAGCATCTAAGAATGTACTCCTCCAAACGTTCATAAATCCCTATGTGCAGAAAAAAGGGTGAATAAAGCCAAGGGAGAGCAGAGTCCAATAAGAATATCCTGAAAAATAATCAGTGGCTTCATCAGGACCCACCTTTAAGTGACTAACCAGCCACCATAAGCCTCAGCTGACTGGGATGTCCCAAAACAGTCTCACAGGGCCAGCAGCTGATGCCTGGTGAGTCAGGAATTCCTCAGCTCAAACTGATTCTTCAGATAATAAAGGGAAGCAGAGGTTGAATGGGAAACAAAGTTTAACTCATTTGTAAGATTTATTTACTACCATATGTTACACTGTATCCATTAACAAATCACCCTACAAATAGCAGAGACTCAAGTTATTTATATAGTGCATAAGGAAGAAAGAGAAAGAGTAAAAACCACATTTGAAAAACAGAAAAATATACTCCTTTGAAAGTAAGAAGTTAAACTTCTGTTTGGAACACAGGATTTGAGGAGCTTTCATTCACGGATATTGGATAATGATGGAGAAAATTATAAATATTTACTATAAAGTTGAATATTTTATTCTGACATGAGTTTTTTGTAAATATGTACATAGGATGAATACTCCATTATTTGAATAAAACCACAGGAGAACAGAGATTACTGACTGAATTAAAATAACAATTCAACTGAAT
This sequence comes from Tamandua tetradactyla, assembly GCF_023851605.1. Classification (NCBI taxonomy): domain Eukaryota; kingdom Metazoa; phylum Chordata; class Mammalia; order Pilosa; family Myrmecophagidae; genus Tamandua; species Tamandua tetradactyla. The sequence continues at coordinate 15,258,222 of NC_135330.1, read as the reverse complement.
GAATATATCCCAACAGACAATGCAACATAACAGAAATTTCCAGTACTTATAGAAATTTGGTATATATTAAAAACAGTATTTGAATTCAGTGGGGAAAAAAAATCTGACTTATTAATAAAAGCTGTTGGGACAAATAGTCAATTAGAAAAACATAAAATTAAATCTATACCTCATACCATATACTGGGATAAATTTCCAATTGAGAGCTTCAAATAAAAATAATAAAGCTATCCAGGTACTAAAAGAAAAATGGGTGAATTCCTTTATAGCCCTTACATGAGAAAAATCTTGCTATGCTTCAAAATCCAGAAGTATTAAAAGGTCAATAAATATAATTTTACCATAGTGAAAAAATCAATTAATTTTGTAATTATGAAAGGGTCAGTCCTTATTCTTATGATATGTATTTTAAGTATTTTATAATAAAGTGTCATAATTTCTACAACTTTCAAATAGAACAGCAAAATTTTGTGTATGTGTATATAGAGACATAATGCAAATATGGTAAAAATTAATAAAAATTGGTGAATCTAAATAGAGAATATGGAGTCTCATTGTACTATTCTTTCAAGTTTTGTTTCAAACTTTTCAAACAAAAAAAGCCATTCATCAGAAAGGCGGCAGGGGTGTGCTGAGACACCATAAGCAAAGGTGTCTCAAAAATTACAAAGTGGCAAAGAATTACTTCAACATGTCACAGACAAAGGACTCACATCCTTAATATACAAAGAGCACCAAATTTCAAGAAGAAAAAAGACCAAAACCCTGATTGAAAAATGTCAAAAGATATGATCAAAGAGTTGACAGGAAAAAAATGCCAGTCGCCCTAACACCAATGAACCTCATTCCCAATGAAAGAAATGCAAATTAAAACCAGAAGTACTATGTATTGCTATCACATGAACAAAAAATTAAGTCTGACAATATATTGTCTTGGGCAGGTTGTGGGGAAACAGTTATTGCTGGTGGGAATGTAAAATGGCTAATGTCTATGGAAAGATATCTGGCAATACCTAGCAAAACTGCACATAGCATTTACCCTTCAACTTAAGAATCCTACTTCCAGGAATCTGCCCCAAAAGTAAATTTAAACATTATTAAATGATGTTTGGGGTTGAACTGTGTCTCCAAAAACATAGGTTGAAGGAAGTTCTATTCTCCAGTACCTATCTGTGAATGTGACCTTATTTGGAAATAATCTTTGCAAATGTAATCAAGTCAAGATGATGTCACACTGAATTAAGGCAGTACCTAAACCATTATGATTGATACCCTTTTAAGAAGAGAAGAAACATAAAGATGGAAAGTCACAAGTTATCATTTGAAGACAGAGGCAAAAATTTATGCTGTCACAAAACAAAGAATGCCTGGGGCCACCAGAATCTAGGAAGAAACAAGAAAGGTTTATTCCCTAGAACCTTTAAGGGCAGACATATAGACCAATGGAATCAAATTGAAAGTTGAGAAATAAACCTTCATGACCAACAGATCTTTGGCAAGGGTGCCAAGTTCACTCCGTGGAGAAAGAATAGTCTCTTCAACAAATGGTAGTCAAAGAACTGGAGAGCGAAATGCAAAAGAATCAAGGTGGACCCCTACCTCACACCATACACAAAAATTAACACAAAATGGATTAAAGGCCTAAATATAAAAACAAAACTATAAAACTCCTAGAAGAAAACATGGAAACATCTGCAGGACCTGGTATTAGGCAATGGTTTCTTAGTCTTTACAACAGAAGCACAAACAACAAAAGAAAAATAGATAAATGGGACAATCAAAATTAGAAATTTTTAAACATCAAAGGACTTTATCAAGAAAGTAAAAAGGAGAGCTGGCACAGCTCTGACCTTTGGAGATGCAGAAAGAAAATGCCCCCAGGGAAGCTGTTAGAAACCAGAAGCCAAAGGACCAGCAGACACTAGTGTCAAGCTTTCCCAGTTGGGCCTTTCTTGAGTCAGGCTTCACTGAGTGGCTATTATGCACATCTGACAGAAAACTCAATTGCTTTTGTTCAATATCAAAGGGAGATAGTCACGATATATCTTGCACTGTGGAGACCAAGGATGGAATGAAGAAACCAGCTGCTGAGTACACTGACCACGAGAAAACTAAGGAACAGAAAGGTTAAGTATCTTGGTCAAAGTCACACAGCATACAAATAGTGGAGCTGAGATTCAAATCTCTGGAGCCCTTGCTAACAGGCCCTTTTCTATTCTGGTTACCTGCTGATCAGGGAGAAAATATCAGGGCGTATAAATTGCCACCCCCATATTCTTTAATAAATACATGAAAAACCAACTATTCACCCTATTATTCACCCTACCAAGTGGAATGGAAAGATTCCAACCCTCTAGGTGAAAAAGAGAAAACTTCCTTTTAGAGGTTATAGTTAGCGTCACTGTCGTCATCAACATCATCATCATTATGTAGAGAGAAAATAACTTCAATGACATCATATTTCCAACCTCCACTGATAAAATAAGAGCCAACACTAACTTAAATCCATCAAAATGCAAATGCAAATTTTATTAGCCATCTATTAAAGTTATACATTTGAAAAAAATTATCTGCAGAGTAATGGATCTATAATGTTTAGTGAAGAAAGCAGAATATAAAGCTGTGTTTGTATTATACTCCAATTTCTACATAGGAAAAATCTTTTTGAATATAGGTTAGGTATAAAACAGAAGTTACACAAATTTTTTAAAAAATAAAAAGATAACCTACAGAATGGGAGAAAATATGTGGAAAAAATATATCTGATAAGGGTTTAATGTCCAGAATATATAAAGAACTCCAACTCAACAATGAAAAGACAACCAACCAATTAAAAAATGGGGAAAAGGCTTGTAGACATTTCTCCAAGAAGATAATACAAATGGCCAATACCCCAGGAAAAGATGCTCAATATCCTGGTCACCAGGGAAGTGCAAATCAAAACCACAACGAGACACTATTTTGCACCCACTACAATGTCTACTTAAAAAAACAGGTGTTGGAGAGGATGTGGAGTAAGAGGAACCTCTCATACATTGATGATGCCAATGGAAAATGGTGCTTCCTCGGGAAGTTAAACATTGAATGACCATTTGACCCAGCAATTCCACTTCTAGGTACACACCCCAAAGAACTGAAAGAAGGAACTCAAACATATATTTGCATACCAATGATCACAGCAGTATTATTCACAATTGTCAGAGGTGGAAGCAACCAAAGTGTCATCAGCTGATAAATGAACAAAATGTGGTATTTACATAATGGAATATCATTTGACTGTAAAAATGAATTTCTGATGCCTGCTATGACATGGATAAATCTTGAAGACATCATGCTCAGTAAAATAATCCAGACTCAAAAGGACATATGATTTCATTTATATGAAATAAGCAGAATATGCATATTCATAAAGGCAGAAATTAGAACACAGATTTCCAGGAGCCAGTCCAGGGCAGGGAGTGGGGCGTTAATGTTTAATTGATACCGTGTTTCTGTTTAGGGTGATGTAAAAGTTTGGGTAATGGATTATGGTGATGGAGCATAACACTGTGAATGCAATCAACGCCACTGAATTTGTATTTGAAAGTGAATACAATGAGAAATTTTAGATTGTATATAAGTATCAGAAAAAAAGAAAACAGAACCGTACAACTTAAAGAGTAAACTCTATGTAAACAGTGGGCTGTAGTTGATAGCATAATTATAACAATGTTGTTTCATCAATATAGCTAAGATACCATATTAATGAAAAATGTTAATAATAGGAAAACTGTGTGTGTGAGGGGGGTAATAGGAACTCTACTTTTTGCATGATTTTTCTGTAAACCCACAACTGCTCTAATTTAAAAAAAAAAGGTTTAAAGAATATCTGAAGACACTTAAATAAGGACTGAGTATAAGGATTTTTGTTTAATTTTCTTACATGTGTAAGAAAACAACTACATTCTTGTAAGATGCACAGTCAAGCATGCAGTGGCGAAATAACATAATCTCACGATTTACTGTACTATACCTCAACGAAATAAGATGGTTGGGTAACAGATAAAGTAAATACGGCAAAGTTATAAAAACAACTGAATCTGGGTGATGGGTATATGGGGATTCACTATATTATACTACTTTTGTATATTTTATAATTTTTCACAATAAAGTTATCAGAAATCCATTTTCCCGAGACCTCCTACATGCATAGCACACTTTACCTTGGTTTGTGGAGGGCTCTCTACTCTGCGCAATAAGCATTTTAAGATTAATTGACAATCTATGAGGCATAACAGTAATTATAATAATTCTTATTTTGTTACATGCCCGCCAGAGAGTTTCTCTTACTTTTTAGCACTGGGATCTATTACAGATGGATGATAACTGAAAGCGGGGTTTCTGGACATTTATTATATTATTGGAAGACAATTTTTTCTCAACAATGGATTACTTGTGCCTTGCTTCATACCGCTTTCATTTTGTTAAACCCTGTATAGGGAAAACTGTCAGTGAATAATCTTATAACACTCAATGGGAGTATCTATACTTAAATATACCTTGAAATTAATTCTTTTGTAAAGTGAGAGAGTCACAATTACAGTAATCACCTTAAATTATCTGTTTATAAATCCCAGCTTTTAAATACTAGCTTGTCTTCAAATAGAGTTTCACCTACATTGTAATGTGTTTGATCCAAAGGGGCTGAACTATTTAGAAACAGGTCATTCCTCAGTGTGAAATGCAAACATTCAATTATTGCTTAATGTCCAAGATATGGGAGCATTATCTGAGCAATGAACTCACATCCCCAAATAGGTGAGGTTCTATTTCCCTGAGGAGGTCCAGACAGTGACTGAAGCCACAGTTCCTTCTCCAAAGTATTAGTAACAATAAAAAAAAGCAATTATTCTTAACTTTCACTGTTATTTTTATTTTATCATTTATAATATTTAACTTTTACTGAGCACTTCATACATGGCAGACATGGTGCAAAACACCTTGCCTAGACAATCTCGTGTTTACAAATGCACCTATTGAGACACCTAGCTTACATGCCCAAAGTCACATGCTGTTCTAGTTTGCCAGCTGCTGGAATGCAACACACCAGAGACGGATTGGCTTTTAATAAAAGGGGATTTATTTTGTTAGTTCTTCAGAGGAAAGGTAGCTAACTTTCCACTGAGGTTCTTTCTTACGTGGAAGGCACAGGATGGTCTCTGATAGTCTTCTCTCCAGGCCCCTGGGTTCCAACAACTTTCCCCGGGGTGACTTCTTTCTGCATCTCCAAAGGCCTGGGCTGAGATAAGTTATGCTGAACTGCTTGGGCTGTGCTACATTGTGCTCTCTCATTTAAGCACCAGCCAATTAAGTCAAACATCACTCATTGCAGCAGACACGCCTCCTAGCCAACTGCAAATGTAAATCAGCAACAGATGAGGTTCACATACCATTGGCTCCTGTCCGCAGCAACAGAACTAGGTATGCTCACCTGGCCAAGCTGACAACTGAATCTAACTAACATACGTGGCTAATAAATGGCAAGGCCAGTATCTTTCACAGGCCCCCTTGGTAAGATGGGGACACCATCCCTGTCACTACCAGCTATGAGATTCGGGACATGTCCTCGGCCTCAGTTATCTCACCTGCAAAGGGGGGAGGCTGGATGAAATAGTCAAACCCTGTGAACTCATCAGTCTACTCCTCTCAAATGCAGTTTTTCAAATGAGAAAAATCCTAATATTTTGAGTTCTTTAGCAGGAGGCATCCCTGACACAGCTTTGAAGAGACCAGCTAGCCAAGCTTCTGTAATGAAGAAGTCTGCTCTACAGAGATACAGGTAAATGGGAAATTACAATACAGAGGGGTCTTTTCTGAGCCCATATCCAAAAGAGATGAACAGAAATTAGGGGGCAGAAGCATCAACATTTTTGCAGGTATCTGAGTAGCAAAATATTGCTAAAGAACGCCACTGGGATTGGGGAAGGTAATGGAAAGAATCTGGGCAGGATTTTACAGGGGAAGAGTTTATGTGGAGAATTATACATCAAAAGGTATAGGGGGAAAAACATTTTCAAAGGGTTCTTCTCTTCCGGTTTCCTGCTCCCAAGTCTTACCTTGCTTCCCCATTTGTAAATAAGCTTAGACTTCCTTACAATAAGTAAAGACTGCACAATGCTCCTTCATTTGGATAAACTATCTCTTGCATAAAAATTCCTTTATTGCAAGCATTTAAGCTGCCTTTCTACTTTTCACTATTATAAATAAAACTGTGAGGAATGTAAAAAGATAAAGCATAATTTTTTTTATACCATATTTAGGTTACATCTTTAGGAAAGATTCCCAGACATAGGAATTATTTGATTAAAAGGTTTGAAACATTAAAAGATCTTGTGTGTATATATACATATACTTACACATATACATATACTTACACACACACACAGACACATAGTCATATAAATATATATATAGTGAAACTGCTTTCTTAGGAGGTTTCAGCAATTTGCATTCCCACCAGCAGTCCTATTAATTATGGACTAGGTTCATATTTGTCACTTTGGCCACATGCCAACTGTTACCATCCCTGCTGCCTCCCCCATGCCATCCGTTTCCTTTATAACAAGCAAAAAATTTCTTAAATGTTACATTTTTCAAGTGTTCAGAGGATACTCCAGGCAATTCCAGGTGCCTCTGTAAATCCCCTTAACCTGAAACCCCCTTTTGTTACCCTTCAATACCTAACAAAGACAAGATCAAGACTCCTTAGCCCTGGCTTTTTAGTGCTCTGGGATCTAGGAGAAAGCTGCCACAACATAAAGAATCAGGTGGCTCATATAATTTTTCATAAAGGAAGAAAGTCACAGCAAATAGGTTCTTACCACTTCTCTTAAGCTGACTGAATCCTCTTTATGTGGGCATTTATAAACAACAACAACAACAACAAAAATGAACTGCAGTCACACAAATCCTTTGCCTATTTTTTGCCATTTATCATTTTTTGTTTTGTTTTGGATTTGTTTGTTGGGTTCGGTTTTCTTGTTTTGTCTTGTTTTGGGCTTTCGTGGAATGTAGAACAAATCCAACTTAGAGATATCAGCTTTATCTATCAAAAAGCAGAAAGCAAGGACACCTCAATACAGTTCTCAGGGAAAGGCGGGCCCGTGGACCCAACGCCTGCAGTCACAGCTGACTGGTAAACCCCTCCCTGTCTGTGAGGACCCACACTGCTCGTCTCTGGCAATGAGCTCCCAGGCCCCAAGCTGAAGGGTGCTCCAGAGCTCTCTGGGGTCCTGCACAGACTTTCTCTAAACCTCCCGCTGCTCTCCCACAATTGGCTACTGGTGTAGTTCTCATCCATGGGTCTGAACAGCCCCTCCTCAGTTATTAAGACAATGAAATACTCCAATTTCTAGATCATTCTTCAAAAGAAAAGCACCCTGTGAGGGCCCAGGAATCGTATCTCTACCTCCCAAAATACAGCAGATAATGACCAATTTTCAGCCATCATCACTCTTGTGAATTATTGAGACAAGTGGCCCTTATCCAGAAGTCCTAGAAATCCCCACGAACATTCTCATAGGGTTCACCCACCCCCTGAAATGATACGCCAAATTCTCTCTTATGAGCAGTTTTCTGAGGAGAGAGGACCAAGCTTTCATCAACTTTCACAGGGTCTGTGAACTTAGCATCCTCCTCGTTCTCTCAGCTTTGGAGAAAATACACTCACTTCCCACCCTCACCCCAACCTCCGACACAGCCCTGAGTGAACAGTGGGTGTTCAGTAAACACAGAGCAAGTAAAAAAATATCAAAAGTGGTTAATATAACTATACAAAGAACTGTAGGGATCTACCTAAGGGATCTCCAAATGCTAATTTATCGTGCAGGAAAAATATAGCAGCTGGAGTTGTGTTTTTGTTTTGTTTTACAAAGAGCAGACGGTAACATCAACAGGACAAAGCACTTGCTAAGCAATTGGTACTGGCAAAACATTTCACAATCCTTTCCTCTTTTTCTTCATATCTTGTCATAACAACATTGTAAAGGACAATAAGATATGCTGGGTGTCTCAAAGATCCAACAAACACTCACCGGCTAAAGCATGGTAAGAAAATGGATGCAGAAGAGGAATACATGGGCTTGTCGACCATCCAATGGCAAGAAGCCATGATGTGTTTCCAAGGCTCCCGGGAGAAGGGAGACAACCCTCCACATCTTGATGCACCTGTAAGCTGGGCCGGGCAGCCTTTCCTGCACCAAACCTTCCTTGGAAAGGATGGAAGGTCACAGCCCCAACAACTGCTCCCAGGGGGGCTCTGCATGGAAAGGAGAATGAAAGGGCACCCCAGCTTCAGCCTGACAAGGCACACTCAGGGCACCAAGCCCTCTTATCATTGGGAGCACAATGGCTCTTTTGTTCATCAGTGGCTTCACAACATGTCTGAAAGGCAAGGAGGAGGAAGGTCCACAGTCCTAGCTGAGGGGTGGCTAGAAACCCTGGGAGCTCTGTGTTCCCATTTGCCAAGGCCCATAATTTGTCACTTGTTTTCCTATGTCTACTTCCCATCTTCTCAGACAAAGGGGGTGGCAGGTAGAGCACTGTGAAACTGCTGTGTACCCCAGAAAAGCCATGTTCAATATTGCTGGGTGGAATCTTTTTTATTGTTTCCATGGAGATGTGACCCACCCAATTGTGAGTGGGCCCTTCCGATCAGGTGGTTTCCATGGAGATGCATCTCTACCATTCAAGGTGGGTCTTAATCCACCTACTGGAGTCCTTTACGAGGGAACCATTTTGGAAAAAGCTTTAGCACCCACACAAACCAAAGACCTTTGGAGATGCGGAAAGAAAATGCCCCTGGGGAAGCCCTTTGAAGAAGCCGGGAGAGAAAGCTAGCAGATATCGCCCTGAGCATTCCCAGCTGACAGAGAAATCCCAAAGGTCATTGGCCCTTTCTTGAGTCAGGGTATTTTTCTCTGGATGCCTTAGTGTGGACATTATTTATGGCCTTAGAACTGTAAACTCAATAAAGTCCCTTTATAAATACCACTCCATTTCTAGTATAATGCTTTACCAAACCAAACAGGTACCTAACTTTATATCTCACTGTCTAGAGAAAGGGAAACTCATGTTACCTCATCTGGCAAGAACTCACCGGTTAAAAAAAAAAAGCTACCAAGAAGTCAGCACTACAATGTCAGACACAGGCTGCAATCCATTAAGCAGCAGCAAGTAAATTGGCACCCAAAGGGAGTGGCTACTATCCGATGTTAATCTGATAAACACAGAAGCAGTGTATAGAAACCTGCAGTATCTGCAGAGAGAGCAATGCAAACAGAACAAAATGCATAAAATGGACTACTATCCCCAGGAAACCAAAGCCAGCATTTTCTGATGATTAGATTACGCCTGAGAAAATGGATTAACGCTGTCTGCGGGGGCACTTTTAACTCCACTCTTACTCCCTGGTGCTGTGGTGTGTGTGCATTTAACATGCAAGCAGCTTCATGAGAGCCCAAGTACCTTAAGAAATGCAATGGGTTTAACTTTGATTCAGACAATAGAGCAAAGGCTGTATCTTCCTCCAGAGATGATGGAATGTATGCTACACGGGCTCACTCCGTGCACCGCCCCCCCACCACAAAAGACCACAGATCCTTGTAGGGACATCAAAGAATATGGTGGGGGGCAGGGAAGAACTCCAAGGCAATTGTGCTTGTTAAAAAGATGCTACCGTTGGGGGGTGGGGCATGAAAAAGGCAAATGAAGCTCTCCTCACATCACACCCAGTAACTTTTAAGACAGGCACTCATCCTGAATTTGCACCAAAGTCAAATACATCAGAATATTAATTTGCTAAATCAGAAACCGTATCTGTCCTCTAAGGGCCAGTTTTCTTTTTCCTATGTGCCATCTCTGGAACACAATACCTAATTTTGACAGATTCCAAGGTAAGATTACAAATGTGTCATATTAAGCTACCAGCTCTCCTAAGATCTTTCTGAACTGCAACTGGGATAAACACAGAAACTGAACAGTACCAGACACGAAGTAGCAAAAAAAGGTACTTGTTGAATGAAACACCCTACATTGGACAGATCCCAAAAGAGACAAACTAAGGAACCCAAGCAAAAAATGGTCTCCTCTGAGGCAGGAAGCACAAAACTCAAATCCCATGGATGGGATTAGCTGTCCATACAAATTTATTGGGAAGCCGCCTCTCCTGGAAACAGATAGGATTCAGGGACCTTCCACAGGGCATCAAGAAGGAGTAAACCTAAATCCTGATCACTGCAGGGCAGTCCAGAGTCAGAAGCACAAGGGAAGAGGGTGATGCAGCAGCCTGCGCTCAGAGATGAGCAATTGCCCAGATTCTGGAAGTGACCATGGGTGTGACAGCAGGTCACACATGTTAGGAACCAGGAGCTCAGCTCCTAAAAGGCTGGGCCTAAGTCTTAGAGAGAAAAACTCCTGAAGCCAAGAAGGATGAAAGATCCTGCGATGGCAGCTTGACTCTTCTTCTGATGGAAGCCAATTCAAATCTCTTGATCCTCTCCTCTCCAAGCAACCTTCTAACTTGTGTATGTGACATCCTAAAAGGACTCGGGCCCCAGGGAGAAATGTCCTGTGCAGAGACCAGCAGAAGTTCTCAGAATTTTAAAACAGCTTTACCTCTCCAAAACATCTGCTAGTTCTATTCTCCCATCCCATATTATCAACAGCCCCTTCCAACAGGAAAAAGTTAGAATGCGCATAGTTCAAATACCTTTAAAGATTGGGAGAAGGATTAAAGGAGAAAGTGGAGTTATGACAGATAAATTAGGATTTATCAAACGCATATGACTGCTAGATCATTATATCGATATTTCTTTTAATCTCCAGTGTCTTGGGGCAGCTAGAAGGAAAAACCTAAAATTGTGGGAGCAAAGCTCACGCCAAACTCTGAAATCTGTTCTATAATTACTTGTTACAATGTACTTTTAAATTTATTGCCTTTTTACGTATATGCTACATTTCACAATCAAAAAATAATTTTAAAAAAACTGCATTACTTCCCATTGTTAATTGAATATATTCGCATTCTTGGTAATGTCAGTGTCTTATAAATCAGCTTTTCAGAGACTGGCCTCACCCAGGATAAAAACTGACAAACTGGACCTTCCGGATTTATTTGCTTCCCCCCTTTGTTTTTCTACTTCCCATCTAAATGCAATACCTGTGTCTGAGTTCCTCTGCTAGTCTCTGAATGGCCCTCAGCCTCCTTACCCTAGTGTTTCCCAAACTTGTTAGCATATACAGACAAAGCACTTGGGCATCTTGGTAAAATGCAGCTTCTGAGTCAATTATGCAGGACGGGACCCAAGAGTCTGCATTTCTAACTAGCTCTCCCGTGACGCAGCTGCCGGGGGCTTGTATGTGGCACTGAGGAGCACGTGTCCAACCAGTTCACACAAGGCACCCACCTACTTCATCTTCCTACAACTTCTTCATCAAAACCCGCCCCGCTACCCACCCCTGGTGGACTGGACTCCAAACATCTCACAGATTCTGGTTTGTTTTCTGATAGATGGAGTACCTGAGGCACAGAAAGGTGAAGTAATCTGCCCAGGGTAACAGAGCTAAGAAGTCATTATTTGAACTCAGAAAATGACTACCAAATTTGGAATCGCAGTCATCCTCCTTCATTTTTCCTAACACCCTCGGCGCCAGCTGAACTAGCTCGTGGGCCTTGTGTGTACAGTAAGGCTTCCCCGAGGAAGAAATTCTGCCTGTGGACTGCTTGTGACCAGGAGTCCCAGCCTGGCCTTCTGAGGGTCTGCGCTGCGGATTGCAGACTGGCCTGACCAGTCCTTGCAACCACATGAGCCCACCTCTTGTAACAAATCTATTAATATCCATCTCCTACTGGTCTGTTTCTCTGGCAGAAGAAAGACTGATAGACCAGCCAAGAAGGGTAATCTTATGCTGCTAGAAAATGGCATGGCATCTTCCAATACTAGGGTTTTATGACAAGAGGCACCACAAATTATTTATGTGCCAAGAACGGTGCTATGTTAAACTAAGATTATAGATGAGTAAAAGAAACCATGTTTACCACCCACCACTTGAAATATATATTTTCCCATTTTGACTGTAGTTACTGTGTTTTTCTGTAAAATTTTCTGGGTTCTCAAATTTTCTGTAATGTCCACACTACCTTTAGGAGCAATAAAAATTTATATTTCAATTCTTTTACCTAGGAAGGGTGCACAAGAGCAACGAGAGGCAGGAGCTCTACTGGGGCTCCCCTCCCTCCTAAGAGGTGAAGGATGGGCAGGAGAGAGGAGGCACCCTCCTTGGTGGCCAAAGCCCACGCCATGGTCCACTGGCAGGACTCCAGACGGGGGCCAGCCACACTCCAGCAGGCTTCACAGCTGGCTGTCCTGCCAAGTCGTACCTGGCCTGCTTCCAGTGCTTCTCAACTCCTGTCCTTACTGCAGGAACCAAGATCACCTAGGATCCTACCTGCTCCCAACCTCAAGTCCCATCTCCTCCAAGGCCACCAGTATGAAAAGTGTTGGCATCTCCTCATCCCCATCTCCAGAGATCAGGAAGCCTCATTTCTGATGCTGTCAACCTGCTTCCTTCGGTGATTCCCCACCATCCTCTACCTGATAACAACCACTGGGCCAATACACCTATTCACTGACTCAATACACCTATTCAGAGATGTAGCTGAGAACAGTCTGCTAAAGTCAGGCCTTCAGTAGCATGTTTAATCTCTCTGAATTTCCCCATCTTTTTATTGGAGATTACAGTAATTCATCCTATAGAGTTGTTATAAAGATACATATATATAAAGGTGCTATTCTATATCCTTAATATGCTTATAAGATTAATATACTCCATCTAAGGTATATGCAGACCTATGTTTAAGGGAGTTCTTAGAGCAAGTGATATAACCTAAGTAGAGAAACTAAGAGGATACAAAAATACATCCATCCTGTTTTCAGAATTGACAGCTTCCTTGCACTACTGACAAAACTACTCAATAATTTATTGGGTGTCTGTCTTTTAAATGAGCCTCCATGTCAGAGTGTCTCAGATTGCAAGCCCAGAGAAGTCAGAGCTTGGCAAAAAGTCCAGAAATATTCCTGACTGTGCAAACACAGCAAAGAACACTTCTGAATGATTCCAGAGCTGGATGGGACCTCCAGAGAGCTAGCAGTCTATTGCCTTCATCTTGAGGCAGTTAGAGATATTAGCCCATTAACAGAGAAAAGAATTGGAGCCCAAAGAGCTCAAAAGAGATGACCAAGCTCATGCAATCAAACGCCAGTGACAAAGAAATCAGAACCTAGGACCCAGCCCACTCGAGGACCTTCTAAAAGAGGCCAGGATGCTCTTAATAGTGAGAAGACAGCTGCAGGCTTCGTTTCCAAGGCTTTTGCTGGCTTCCACAGATACTATATAGTACTTCTGGTTACCAAGCAATGTAAAAATTTTAAAGTACAGCAAGTCTACAGAAGATACAACCACTTCCCACCCTTGGGAGAAGCAGGCAGACTGATGATAAGGAGACAGCTCTGAGAAATGTGATTACAGACAGATGGTGCCAGTTAGCTAGAAAATCTAGAGCAATGTTAAATAAGACACTACTAAAAATAATAAGAATCCCAGAGTAGATCAGTGGCTTCATGTGCCATGTGGTAAAAGTAGTCAGGGAATGAGGGAACAGTGGCCTGAACTGTGAGGCAGACAGGAAAAGAGTTGAGGTTTAGATCCTTTATCTCCCATCAATTGATCCTGACCCCCCTCACCACTGACTGTCGCCTCCACCATGAAACTCTTAGCACTGAGGGTTGAAAGGGGGCCTCAGGGAATCACCTAATCCAACTCATCCTCCAACTGCAACCGGGCTGGAATCATCTCTACCATGTTCCTTACAAGTGGCAGGTCAGCTTCTCTTTGACTATGAGGGAATTCATCAGCATCCTAAGATGACTATTCCATTTTTGGCCAGGAACTTCCTCTTAGTATTTGGTAGGCATCTACCTCTCCATATACTCATCAGGAAATTCTCTTGACTGTCACAATCTTTTTTGGCAAATAAGTTACACATCTGACATTGCTTCCATTTGAAGCCATTTAGGACCCTAAAATTGTTGGTCTCTACCACTTATACCTGACCTACTAGTTTTGAGACTGGAGAGTCAGTCAAGAGTCCTAAGGAAAATGTGCTGTATCTCTGGAATACAGTCTGTTTCTCTGAAATGTGATGGTGGGTCAATGAGCTCTTCTCCATAGTCCACGGCTGCCCTCCACCCAGTCACATCTGGGTCACCAGGGAGGCAGACACAGAGAATGTGGGAAACTACGCAAATCATTCCCCTCAGCTGGACATGCAACTTGTGCCTCCATGGCTTCCAAGCTCTCTCCTGTATTATCCTTCTGTTCTCTCAACATACCAAACCAGTTCACTCTACAGAACATTTAATTTTCATTTGTTTCTTCTGTCTATAATACTGACCCTGTCTAACCTCAGAGAAGCCCCCTGACCAACATAAAGCAGCATCCCAAACACTTTGTGTCACATTATCCAGTTTTATCTTGTCCACTGTCTGTCTTACTCAACCAGCTGTAAGTCTCCTGGCTTCCGGTTTCATGAAGCTCCCCGGGAGGTGGTTTTCCTTCTTCATCTCCAAAGGTCACTGGCTGGTGAACTCTCTGCTTGGTGATGCAGCAGCATTCTCTGCTCTCTCTGAATCTTTTCCATTCTCCAAAATGTTTCCTCTTTTATAGGACTCCAGAAACTTATCAAGACCCACCCAAATGGGTGGAGGCATGTCGTCACCTAATCCAGCTTAATAGCCACTCTTGATTGGGTTACATCTCCAGAGAGATGATCTAATTACAGATTCAAACATACAGTATTGAATAGGGATTATTATGTTTTTATGGATTATTTTAATCTCAATGGAATTTAGATTAAAACACGGCTTTTCTAGGAGATATACATCCTTTCAAACCAGCACACATACCATCTCATTTGTTCTCATCACACCTTCTCTTATCAGCATTGGAAAGCCAGCAGATGATGCTGTATTTACCATGTGCCCTTCCAGATGAGGAACCCTGACTGTGTTCGCCATGTGCCTTCTCACTTGAGAGAGACCCTGAACTTCATCGGCCTTCTTGAACCAAAGTATCTTTCCCTGGATGAATGCCTTTTTTTTTTTTTTTTTTTAAAGGAAAGACAGAGAGAAGGAAGGAAGGATAGAAGGAAGGAAGGAAGGAAGAAAGGGAAACATCTTTTAAACATTTTCTTGTTTTATTGTATTCTGTTTCTCCGTTTTTGTTACATGGGCTGGGGCCGGGAATCGAACCGAGGTCCTCCGGCATAGCAGGCAAGCACTTTGCCTGCTGAGCCACCGCGGCCCGCCCCTGGATGAATGCCTTTGATTGGATATTTCTACAGACTTGTTTTAACTGGGACATTTTCTCAGCCTTAGAACTGTAAACTAGCAACTCATTAAATTCCCCCTTTTAAAAGCCATTCTGTTTCTGGTATATTGCATTCTGGCAGCTAGCAAACTAGAACAGTATGTTTATGTGAAACACTTTCAAAACTTTCAAGCCCTGCATGTATGAGTATTATCAACATTAAAAGCATGTTCTTGTCCACAGTTTCATATTCCACAGACCCTGGAGGCTGTGATCATTTCTTTGGACACGTTCAAGTTATTTCACCAAGTGATCGTGTGCCCAGACAAGCACAGTGGTCTATAAAATAATTCAGGGCAAAAACCCTCTTCTCTAAACGCACAGTGGGGGCTCCCCGAAGACTACAAGCATCCCTCATCATGTGGGGAAGTGACATATGGACAGTAACTGATCAAGTAAGAGCAAGGCAGTGAGGTGCAGGGCAGAGACTCAGGCTCCAATGCCAAGTATCCCCCTCACCAGTCAACTGACATCTGAGAGCAGAGCTGCTCTCTGGGCTGCTGGCTTTCCATGAGGCCGCTAAGTGCCTGGAAACAGGGAACGGGTCCCTTTCCTTCCCCAGACTGCACAGTTAAGTGGAGGTGAAATGGGGAGGGCAGAGCCATACTAAAGGAGAAGCACAGCCCACACTCAGAAGACTCCTTCTCCAGTGGGCTAACCTGGGTTTCCTCCCCCTGAAATCCTAGGGTTTTGGGGGCTTGGTGAGAGGCCAAGTCACTGATCCCATTCCAGACACCCTGTGGATGCTGTTTCCCTTTAGGAGCTTATTCTTGTGTATAAAGACAATACAAAATGAGGTTTAATACAGAGTCTCATTTTAGAGAAAGCTTTTCAGAAATCCATCTGTCTGAACCATATTTATGCTGTTATTTTTTTTACCATTGAAAACCATAACCACACACAAAAGTAGAGAACAGTACAATGAATGGTTTCCCGTGAACCCATTATCTCATTTTAGTTACCACCAACTTAGTTGGCTTTTTTTTTTTTTGGTTTTTTCACATGGGCAGGCACCGGGAATCGAACCCGGGCCTCCTGCAAGTCAGGCAAGAACTTTATCCATACACACCCACTTCCTCACTAGCCCTTTATTTTAAAGCAAATTCCCAACATTGTATCATTTCAAAAGTAATTCATCATGCATCTTTAAAAGATAAAGACCTTTCATTAAACATAAGCATAGCACTATTGTCTCACCTGAAGAAAATCAACAATTTCTTTCATCAAATAGTTAGCTGGTACAATTTCCCTGCTTGTCTCAAATTTTTGTTTTTTACAATTTGTTCTGATTAATTTCCAAATAAGATCCACACACAGCAACTGGCTAACGTGTCTTTTAATATACAGGTTCAGCCTCCATCTTTTTTCCCCATAATTTATAATTGATAATTATTGAAAAACCCAGATCATCTGTCCTATGGAGTGTCCTACAGTCTGGGTCTTGCTGATTGCATTGCCATGATAGTGTTTACATGTTCCTCTGCCCCTTATGTATCCTAAAAATTGTTTGTTAAATCTAGAGGTTTGATCAGATTAGGGTTCCATGTTTTTTTGGCCAGGCTGTATCAGGAGGCACATAATGTCTGGTTGTCTCTCCTTTCGCATTGTCAGCAGCCATTTGTTGATCATTGCCTAGATCCATGAATCCCATTAGGGACAGCAAAATGGTGATAATGTCAGCCACTCTTTCTTCATTTCTTAGGTGCACTATTTCTATAAAGAGAAACTTCCCTTCATCAGCTCTTTGGTAATCCTGAGGTACGGCTTACAAAATGCTTATTTCCTTCCCTTTATTCACCAGTTTTCAAATTAATGAGTTAATTTTCTAGCATCCTACAAGGGTAACTGATTTCTTTTGAGTATCATTATAAACTCACGTCCTTAAATCTGTCCAGTGTGTTTCAACCCATTGTAGTATTTCCTCAACGATGCGTGAACGGACCCCCTCTTCCGCCAATGGAAGCCTCTTCAAGGCAGTTTCCAGGTCCTTTTGTGACTGGAAGTCTTCGACAGCTTCTCTCCTTTCTGATACAACACGACTTCCTGGATTCATCCAGTATATCTCTTGCCCTAAACCTGAAAGCATCTCTCCAAAGTGCCTGGTTCCTCTCAGTGGGAAATGATATTTGGTGAAGACGAGTCAGGCACTGGGAATGCTCATTTGTCACTGGCTGGTCATTGTTTCCAGACTCTGTCAATGGACAGAGCTTGAAAATATTTTTAAAAAATAGAATGGTCTGTGAGGCCATGCTGGACTTACAGTTCAAATTCAGAACTGCAGAGATTTTACTTAGCCTTGTTTTTGTATCGGTGTTTCCTTCCTCCTACCACTATAATTATCTGTTTACTCTATTTCACAATTCACACATAAAAGTCTCAGAGTAACATCACCAACGACACCACCAATGATGATAATTCAAAATTCTGGAATGTTTTCTGCTGTTTGAATATCGTTATCATACATGTCACCAGGGACATAAAAGCAAATTACTGTGCTTTAAAGCCTGGCATAATTCTTCTCTGTGGGTTATACCAAACAGCTCAATACACAGATTCATCTGGCTTTTCTCAAAGATTGTTTGTTTACCTGAATTCATTTTAAAACTATGTTTAAAATGTACAGATTTCCAAAGCCAAACCAACAAAATAAGGTATACTCAGAGAAGAATAAAGTTCCATTCCTTTTCCCTCCAGCCTATTCTCTCTCTTCTCCTATGGACAAACTTTTTTTTAATTTTATGGTTTCTCCGTTCATTTTTTTTAGGACTAGGCTTTCCCTCGTGAAGTTCGTCCCACTAATTTTATTATTATATTTTTTTCATGCCTGTATTTTATTATTCATCTACCCATACACTGGATAAAGTGGGCACCATTCACAAGGTTTTTACAATCACACAGTTATAAGATGAAAGCTATATAGTTATATATGATCATTATCAAAGAGCAAGGCTACTAGATTACTCTGTTGGTTTTTTAAAGCTGTCAGAATGCAATATACCAGAAATAAGTTGGCTTTTATAAAGGGAATTTATTAAATCACAAGTTTACAGTTCTAAGGTTATAAAAATGTCCAAACTAAGGCATCCAGAGAAAGATAACCTTGACTCAGCAAAGGGCTGATGATGTTCAAGGTTTCTCAGTTGGCTGGGAAGGCACATAGTGTCATCTGCTAGCTTTCTCTCCCACTTTATCGTTTCAAAAGACCTCCCCAGGGGCGTTTTCCTTTTGAATATCCAAAAGTCTCTTCTCTGTGTCAGCTCTGAAGCTTTCCCTAAAATGGTTCCTTCTTAAAGGACTCAAGTAAGGGACTGACATTGAATGGGTGGAGACACATCTCCATTGAACACCTAATCAAAAAGTCCCATTAACAATTAGGTGGGTCCCATCTCCACAGAAATAACTTAATCAAAAACATGATTAAAGAATATGGCTCTTCTTGAGTACACAACACTTTCAAACCAGCACAATTACAGCTCAACAACCTCAGGTATTTCCTTCTGACTATTCTAATGCACTAGAAACTAAAAAGAAATATCTATATAATGAGTCAGTAGCAAAAATCATTTGTTAAATCCTAGCTTCCCAAGTACAACTCCTTCCTCTCATTTGGTCATTCTCTCAATCTTCAGGGATATCTGGGCAATGACCCTTCTAACTTCTTCATACCAAAAAGGAGTGTGTTAGTCAGGGTTCTCTAGAAAAATAAAACCAGTAAGAGAGATCTGTAAATATGAGATTTATAAAGGTCTCTCACACAACCATGGGAACGGAAGAGTCCAAAATTGGTAAGGCAGGCTGTGAAGCTGGCGGCTCCAATGAAAAGTCTAGATGTACTCAACAGGAACGTCTCTCTGGCTGAGTCTTCCTTAAAAGGTTTCAACTGATTGGATTATATCATTGTGGAAGGCGTGCCTTAGTAGAGCACAGATGTAATCAGCCACAGATGCAATCAACTAACTGATGATTTAATCAACCAGCCAGGAAACATCCTTGCAGCAATGGTCAGGTCAGTGGTTGCCTGACCAGACGATTGGGCATCATCATTTGGCCAAGTTGACAACAGAAGCTAACCATCACAAGGAGTGCCAGCATTATAGGGTAAAGGGATGAAACTGGTTGATCTTCTTGGAGAGACTGGTACCTCTGGGTTTCAGGGCTCATCTGGCAGAGGATCTCTGTTCATTTTTAATGGAAGCAAATACATATTCAAATCCCCTCCTTTCTCAGATAAATGGTATCTTGCCCTTTCACTTAATATTTCCTAGAGAATGTTTCCTGTTAGATATATTCCCCATTCCTTTTCTCAGCTTCATAGTTCTCCACTATGTAGAAGAAGCGCCATAGTTTAGCCAACCAGTTCTCTGCTGTGATGAACATTTAAATTGCGTTCAGCAGTGTATTACTATAAATAATGCTGCAATGAATAGCCATATGTATAATTTTCAAAAATATTTTTGCCAGTAAATCTTTGGGATAGAGTCCTATAATTAAGATTGCTAGATCAAAGAGTAAATGTATATGTAACTGTATTTTGGTAGTGCTGATTTCCCACCATATATATAGGCATTATATTATTTTGCACCCCACCCCCACCCTCTAGCAAGTGGGAATGTGTGTGTCTATTTCCCCCAAGGCCTTGCCAACAAAGCATGTGGTCAAATTTTTGGAATTATGTCAATCTGATAAGTAAGTGATACTATCCCAGTGCAATTTATATTCCTCTTATGACTGAAGTTGAACATCTTTTCATATGGTTATGAGTCATTTGCAGTAATAATTCTTCATGTTTCTGATATTAAGTTCAAAGGTCTATTGTTGAACAGCCTAAGCAAAAGAGAACAAAGCCTTCTGGAATAGAGAAGATGAGAAATATTTAAGGCAACTGTTCAGGTTTGCTAAAGCTGCGGAAATGCAATATACCAGAAATGGACTGACTTGTAACAATGAGGGTTTATTAGCTTACAAATTTACAAGTTTTAAGGCCATGAAAATTCCCAAATTAAGACTATCAAGATGATGGTCCTGGACTCAGAAGAAAGGCTGCCAGCATCTGGGACACCTCTGTCACATGGGAAGGTGGAGGGCCAGTGTCTGCCACTCCTCTGCTCCCAGGTTTCACTGCCTTCAACTCTGGTTCCAGCGACTTCCTCTGTGGGTCCTCCCTTAGCTCCTCTGGGACTTTTCTCTCTGAGCTCTCTCCAAACTTCTCTTGGTATTTCTTTCTGAGCTCTCTGGGCTTTTTCTGTCCTTTATTCTCACATAAAGGACTCCAACAAAAGGATTAAGACCATCTTCAATGGGGTGGGTCACATCTCAATTGAAACAACCTAACAAAAACATCCCACCCACGAAAGGTCTGCACCCACAGGAACAGATTAAAAGACACGGCATTCTCTGGGGTACATAACAGCTTCAAACCAGCCCAGCAACCCAGTAACAGAAAGAGCCATGAAATGCAAGCAAAGAGTGCCAGTCACCAGCTGTTAGAAAATATGTTTTAAAAAGAATACCATTTACTGTAGCAATCACAAGTGTAAGGCACCTAGAAATCAATCCCCCCCCCGCAAAAAAGTATAAAATTTAATTATACTTAATTAAAAATTAATTAAGAAATAATAAAGTTTCATTGAAATTTATTACTAATCATTGAAATACATTCATGAAGACCTAAATAAATAAAGAGAGAAACCATATTCACGGATTAGGAGACCAAATATCATAAAAATTCCAATTATCCCCAAAATTATTCTACAAATTCAACGTGATTATGATTAAGATCCTCAACCAAAAAAGACAAATCATAAAAGGAAGAAACTGATGACTACAAAGATTCCTATTTTAAAGAACTTACTAAATTAATTCTAAAATTTATATGAATGAGCAAACTCAAGAATAACCAAAACCATAAGGTTGGCAATCATCCTAACAGGTCAGAAGACTTATAATGGAGCTAAAACAATTAAGATAGGCCTTCTAAAGGAAGGAGAGACAAACAGGCCAACAAAACAGAATAGTAAGCTTCAAAACAGGTCTCTGCTCTTATGGACACTTGATATGTGACAACAGTGGCATGGCAAAAGTGAATGAATGGACTAAAATGGTACCGGGACAACTGGCTATCTATATAGAGAAAAAATAAAATTAGACTCCTATTTCAAACCATATACAAAAATAAATTCCAGATCTAAGTGTGAAAAGCAAACTTTAAAACCCTTCAGAAGATATGGAGGAGCCCCACTATTTTAAAAATTATAGAAAAATTTTACAAAGACAAAAGCACAAATGAAAAGGAAAAGACTGACAATCTTACATTAAAGCCTAAAACTTTTATACATCAGAAGATAGAAATAAAGAGATAGGACTAGCCACAAAAGGGGAAAGACAGCTGTGAAACACATAACCAAGACCAGCACTCACACAGGACTCCTGCAAGTCAACATGGAGAAAGCAAGACTCAAAACAGACAGATAGAAGCAAGCAATTCACAAGAGGAAAATACCTAAAAACCAATAAACATAAAATGTTCTACCTCCCTAGTAATGAGGAAAATGCAAATTTTAAAATATTTGGCAAAAAATGATAAGGCTAACACCATCGACTCTTACCACAGATACTGAGTGTGGTAGTTAGATTCAGTTGTCAACTTGGCCAGATGAAGGCACCTAGTTCTGTTGCTGTGGACATGAACCAATGGTACATGAACCTCATCTGTTGTTAATTACATCTGCAAGTCGGCTAGGAGGCGTGCCTGCTGCAATGAGTGACGTTTGACTTAATTGGCTGGTGCTTAAATGAGAGAACGCAATGTAGCACAGCCTAAGCAGCTCGGCATTCCTCATCTCAGCACTTGCAGCTCAGCCCAGGCCTTTGGAGATGCAGAAAGAAGCCACCCCGGGGAAAGTTGTTGAAACCCAGGGGCCTGGAGAGAAGACCAGCAGAGACCATCCTGTGCCTTCCACATAAGAAAGAACCTCAGTGGAAAGTCAGCTGCCTTTCCTCTGAAGAACTAACAAAATAAATCCCTTCTTATTAAAAGCCAATCCGTCTCTGGTGTGTTGCATTCCGGCAGCTAGCAAACTAGAACACTGAGCAAAGCAACATGTATACACTGCTTACCAATTCCTATCCCTCCAGCAACCTTACAACATCTAGTAAAGTGAGCACGTGCACACCCCATGCCCTCTGTCGACTCCCAGGTATGTAACCTAACAAAACTCACAGTTGTCCTCAAGGAAACCTGGAGATTCATATAGCAATGTTCACTGCCATGTTGTCTATAATTACAAAAAAATGGAACAACCTAAATACCAACCAACAAAACAGTGGATGAACTGTGATATATCCATATAATAGAATACTATTTAGGAGTAAAAATGAATGAACTAAAGCTATATGGCTAAATTTCAAACACATAATGCTAAGTGGACAAAAAGCAAAGACCGGAAGAAAAAGTGCTGTGTTACGCCATGAAATGACGATTTAAAACATGGCAAACCATACTACATCATGTCAATGGACACAAGCATATGTTTCAAAAACAGTATAAATATATGGAAAAGATAACAACACCAAATTCAAGATAGTTATTACTTGTAGGGAAAAAGAGAAGGGGAACGAAAACAAGGAGTATGTACAGGACTTCTATTATACACGGTTTTTTTTTTCTTTACTCTGGGTGATACATCCCTACATGATGTTTATATTCACTATATTTTTTGTATTCATCAAATACTTAAAAAAAATTTTTTTTAATAAGTTCACGTCAAGAGGTCCAATGGTGCTTCAACTAGTGAAATTACACTGGAAGACACTGGTTCAATGAGGGATGAATCTTCTAACACTTAGAGCTCTCCCTGCATAAAAGATGCTGATATGTAAGACATTTCCCATCACTGGAGGAATTTAAGCAGAAGCAGATGTTAGCCTGTAAAAGAATCTGAAGAGGACGGGGCCATTAACATCCCATTTACCATTGTATCTTCACTGAAAAGCCTATACTTAGAAGCTGCTTCAATATTTATTGAATAAAAATGTTAAAGCATTTGCTGAAAGTCTCCTTAAATGCTAGTGGTGGAAAATACAAAGACCAAAAGCCAACCCTACACCTAATAACAAGTAGAAACATTAATTTATATCCACAAACGAGGATTAAACAGGATGAATAAGTAGGTAAGAGATTGGAGAAGAGAGAAAACCATAACTATACTAATCAGAGAAGCCTTCTACACTGGGATCAAAGACAATTCCAATAATTCCACATGGTAATTAGCCTTTGAAAAATGCTTTATAGTCTACCTGTGCTATTTAGTTCTTACATTAATCCTGTAAGGAATTGTTTTTCATTCCATTCTATCCATTAAGAAATCAAAGCTGAGAAAGGTTAAGAGACTTGCCCAGAATTTTAGAGCCAGCTGGTATTGAGGCTGATACTAAAACCCAGGTCTCCAGATACCAAATTCCACCCTCATTTTGTTGTGCAAGTAACCACGCTCACAGGAAGAGGAGCCCACAAAGCAGGTGTGTCGGTGGTCTAAAATGGTCCCTACAAAACTAGACACACAGGTAGGACAATAGATTCTTGAACATCTTTATCTGTATCAATTACTGCATTTTTCCCAGTCTTCCAATTTTTTATTGTAATGCCATATAGTACCCGTAATCCTGAGTCTCTAACACTAGTCAAGGTGCAGTAAGAAATCTAAAGAAGTTACGATGCTACAGCTTCCAGAATCATTACCAACTGCCCACACACTGGGCTATGGAAACAATTACTTTACATCAGACTCACATTTATGATGCAAAATTCCTACGGAATCCCACAGTGGGGCCTAGAATGGGACTTCGGATGAGCTGCTCCACTCACACACCCCCTCCCCACAGAGTCCACATTCCAGCAACTGAAGCATATTTCCATAGTTGTTGACTGTAAGTAGGGGAGACATGCGGATGCCTGCTGCTGGATTTAGAGCTGGAATGGACAACAATTCCGGCCCCCCCACACCCACACTTTGGCAGCTGGGCCACAATCTGGACAAGGAACCATAATAGGACAGAAGGCAAGACTTGCATCCTCTCTGCTCAATCCTAAACTATGTGATCTTGCATAAATCATCAAACTAATCCAAGCCTCAGTCTCAATGACAAAGCCAAAAGAAGGGAAGAGATGGCCTCTAAATGTCCAAGAACCTGCCCTGCGTCCCCCTCCTGGCCAGGTTCAGGACAGACCAAGGCAGTGCCTGCAGACTCAGCTCAGACATTCAGCGGATGTTTATTAAACTATCCATTTATCGACAAGACTGTGTTTATGGTTAGCCCTAATAAGCATGGTTACGGACTGGCTCTCTGATTCTGTTTTATGGATTTTGTGGGCTCCAGAGAAAGAACAAATCAAGCAGGAGTTTACCAAGTCTGACTCGGCACACACCATCAACATTTAAATGAGACCAGAGTCTGCAAAAGAAGCAAACACCAGACTCCCCACCAGCCCATCTGCTGTCCTGGTGGAAAACTAGAGTCAATGGAATGATGAGCAGAGAGAGGAAGGGTCAGGGAACCAAGCCATGTTTATGATGTCATAGTGGCCACTTCATCAGACAGTCAAGTTCACTTTTAGGGTATGGAAAGTGGATACAAAGGCTCTCTCCCATCCGGAGGAAAGGACAACTTCAGTCCCATCCATTGGCTGAGGGTCAAACCACACTGCCATTAGAGCGCATCTCTCATACACCATGCAAACTGACATAACTGGCTTTGAGGAAGGTTAGGAAGATCCCAAACAAAGGTTTTACACCTACTGAGTCCTTAGTAAGTTTCATAATAACTGTGCCACCAAAGGAAACTTACAGCCCCTCTTCTTGGTACCATCAGCAGAAACTCAAGTCGTAGAGGACAGAAAAGTATACTGTGGGCAAACTTCACATTGCTTAAAGGCTTTGCATATCTCCTATGTATACATATCTCCTCCACTAATCTTTGTGTAGCTTGAGGGAGCCACAATACCTAACACATATCTGATGCCCTCACTGTCTGTACATTAAAAGTCACTCTAACTCATATCTGTTGACCAGATAATTCTGAAAAATCTAGAGACCATGCCAACCTTCCATGATTCCCATCTACATCACAAGATGCAGCCAGTGCTGTCATGTTCAGTATCCCCAAACCGAGGACAGTACCTAGCTTATAAAAGCACACAGATGATATTTACTGATGCATGAATGAAATTTTCTGTTTACAATCCTCTTGTCTTAGTACATTCCCACTTAGCCTTTGTTCAGAGTGGGGTGATTCTTTTATCAGCCCCTGCTCTGAGAAGCAGCTCACAATACAGCGGGGTCTCCAGAGTGAGTTCCCCTGGGAACAGTCTTCTCTAAATAAGGGATTGTTAGGTAATTTAGTGGTTACAACTTCATTTCCCTATGTGTAAATGGAAATAATAATTACTATCTCATATAAAGGATCCAAAACTTAAATACAAGTATTTGAGGAACTGCAAAAGAAAATCTAGGCTGGGATGGTAGCTAGTGGAGCGAAAAAGAGAAAAGAAACAGCTGAACACTAGCTTCTTCAAGGAACCATTTTCTCTGATGGCAAATATACTTTTCCTATGGTCTTCCCTCATTTGTGGTCACTGTCACGGTACTAAACTAGATATAAGGGCATGTATTAGTGAGTGTGTAGGAGCGGAAGGATTAGTACTCAAACCCTCCTTACTATTTCATCCAAGAAGGCTTCCCACACTGTATCTTTTTTTCAGGATTTATGGCATATAATTTAGTACTCAACAATGCATGGTATGTTTTCTGTTGTTTTGCTAGTTCTTTTCCTAAATCGATGCAAATGTACTAAGAAATGATGATCCTACATCTATGTGATGATATTAAGAATTACTGATTGCATATGTAGAATGGAATGATTTCTAAATGTTGTGTTACTTAATTTTTTTTTAATTAATAAAAAAAACAATGCATGGTATGTAAGTTTGTTTATCTTTTCATGTATTAGTCTCACTTTTCCAGATTTATTTAATGTGTGTATATGCACGCACACATATTGTCTACCACTAATGCCCCAGGCACTAGAAACACAAATATGAATTATTATTTCTTTGGCCAAAGGAAGAAGAGCCTTAAGAAAGAATGCATGTTGAGAAGAATAAATGTCAATTCATTAAGTCATTCGTAAACTATTATTCAATGAATAGCATCAAGCCATCAGAGAAACACTTTCTTTTCTTGGAAATACAACCAAAAGAAAACCGATTTACCACCTAGTGAGACAAAAAGTTCAGAAGGACTGACAGAGTCAGGCTTCTGAGAAAATTCTCTGTTCCACCCTCAATTATTGCCTGCAAACACAGAAGCCAAATTATGTGTGCCTCTATTTCAATAAAACTCACTAGCTGAAACACTGAACTTCTCAAAACAAAAGAGTGAAAACCCTTCAATTCACTCTACAAAAGGCTCCTCATTACAATAGTCTGTTCACTCATTACTAAACAGAGAACCAGGGTTTGATAGTGTGAAACCTGGCATGGAAGAGTTCTGAACTGGTGGCAACGCCAATGCTACTGTCTATTGGACAAGTCACTTTAATCTCTTTGTACTTCAGTCCCCTCATCTGTAAAACGAGAGAGTTAACAGAACCTAATTCTCAAATGACCTCTAAGGTTCCTTCCAATTCAAATGCTCCAGCTTCTCTTATTCTTCCCACATACTCTGCAGGCCACACCCCCTTCCCCCAGAGAAGCCACATCCCAATTACTTAATGCCCACAGACTGGGGCACTAAATCGACAGATCATTAGGGCAGACAGCCAGACACAGCCAGACTGCACCATGCTTAACAAGTCCGTGGGCTGTGGAAAGTATCCTCTCTCTTTGAGGCATTGGAGAGGAGAACTTGGGATCGCTTTCCTCCCTTAGCTGTTGACCAATATACTGCTCAAATCCCTACTAAATGTAAGCAGAATTCACTCATTATTTGTCTTATGTTCTTAAATATTTACACCTTTGGCTGCTCCATGAAAAAAAGTCTTTTAACATCTTAACCATCAATTTTGCCCTACTGCAGCCCAAAGAGAAGAGTGCTGGAAAGCAGTGGAACCTTACAGGGTCAAATTCTGTAGAAAGGCAATGGAGAAAGAAGACTGAGCTAAAATCTTGGATTTTATACCTGTTCTGCAACAAAAGGTCTGTGTGTGCTCGCCAGTCCAAGGGGGTTGCATCAGAGCCCAGATTCTCGGCCTGAAGGGTGGCATGTGCTGCCCACTGTTTAAGGACCACCCCTTAGCCTTGCTGCCTCAGAAACCTAATTTAGCATTCTAACAGTCCTTTGTAACCCAGGTGCACCTTAGCATTGGGAAACTTATAAAATATGGATGCCCACTACCCTTAGGGATTCTTACTTTCTATGTCTGGGTTGGCATCCCATCAACACTGCAATTTTAGAAGCTCTTCTATGACTGCACTGTGCAGCCAGGAGAAGAACTGATGATGTCCACGCTGAATAGGTCTGCTTTCTAGTAGACCTGAGCTACTCAGATTTATTCCTTCAGAATGCCTTTTTATGGAATTACAATAAGTAGAAGGCTGGGGGTTGGGAGCAGGGGCAGATCTCTACCAGAAGATTTTTGGGGAATGTATAATGGCAGCAGGCTGAGAGGTTTTGGGGTGTCCATGTACACAATTGTGATGGTTTCTCCATCGAAGCTAGAATATTTCAAATCTGTAGGTCAAAGCTTTCTCCCTTCTACAAAGTATTTTGGTTGAACACTGCCAGCAGTAGTAGCCTTTACATCTCACATGTGTGTGTGTGAGTGTGTATTTGTCTAGGGCTGAGTACTACCTCCTTTTTCCTGTGGTAACTTCTTTCTTTACATTTATGAATACATATAGCCTGGTAACTAACATCTTTTGGGGCGTTTCTTTTTTTCCCCTCCTTCTCTGCTCTCCCTCCCTTTCTCCTCTTCCCCTCTCCTTATTTACTTTCTGCCTCAGACCTGGAATTAGCCACTTCTCCAGGAAGCCCTCATATCTTTCAATGGAAAGTAGTATTTGAAGGGCACAATCTGGGCCCCAGGGATACGAATCTTCCTTGAGTTGGCCATCGCTGGGGGCCTTTTTCAGTGGTCAGAGCTGTGAAATTACATATATCAAGAGAGCATGAAGGCAATAGGCATAATAGTAGTTGTGAGTGCATAACGATATTTCCAATTCAAATTCAAGACCACAAAGTTTTCACTTAATCTTTTGTGTATTTCTTCTGTTCCTTCTTTCACACTGAGAATCATTGTTTTCAAATAGAGAGGGAATAACAGAATTGAATAGTCTGTAACTATTTGTTTGCTGTATCCCACAACACACAATCAGTAGTATCAGAATAACAGTAGTATGATTATTATCAAATGTGATCACTGAAAACAGTTGGGAAAAAAAAGTGCTTTTTAATGCACCACTCCTATTCTCCACCACTAAAAAATAATGACAGTTTCATATCAGTGTGGTAGACTGATAATAAGCCTCCCACAGATGCCAATTCCCAATTTCTGGAGCCCATGAATGTTGCCTTGTATAACAGAGACTCTGAAAATGTGATGTAGTTAAGGATTTTGAGATGAGGAGACAAATTATCCTGGATTATCCAAGTGGGTCCTAAATGCAATCACAAGCATCCTCATAAAAGGGAGGAGTGAGATTACAAATGGAAGAGGAGAAGGTGATGTGAGCACAGAGGCAGAGATTGGAGTGATGCCGTCACAAGCCAAGGAAGGCTGGCAGCCACCAGAACCTAGAAGAGGTAAGGATGAATTCTCCACTAAGGCTTCTGGAGGGAGCACAGCCTGCCAAAACCTTGATTTTGGCTCAGTGAAAACCTTGATTTCAGACTTCTGGCTTTCAGCACCCAGAGAGGATAAGTTTCTATTCCTTTAAGCCATCACATTTGTTACAGCAGCTATAGGAAACTGAATCAATCATACAGCCACTACACATTGTGACTCTCCCTTTGAAACTCACTTATATTAGTTCCTTAATAACTATATATTTAATACCACCAATACTTATGGCCGTATCTCTAGCTGTTTTGATCATCTGAAGTTCATTTTCTCATACCTTACGAAGGGCTCATGGAAACGATATTCCCTGAGTTTCTGCATGTTGGTAACATTTTGCCTGTGCCCTTTATATATGAAAATCAAAATTGTTGGATATGAAATCCTTGGTTCACATTTTCTTTCTTTTTTATCTTAAATGTTACTCCTTCTTCTGGCATGAAGCCTTATAAGTCTGATGATTATCTAATTTTCTTTCCCTTATCATTTACATCCTTTTGTGTGTGTGTGTAGATACTCAACTGATTTTTTTTCTTTAAAGTCGAGTAAGCTTACTAGAGTATAACTTGGTATAATGGTTCAGTTCATGCATCAATTTGGCCAGGTTTTAGCATCCAGCCATTTGGTCAAGCAAGCACAGGCTTGACTGTTACTGTGAGAATATTTCCTGGATTTAAATCATCAGTCATCTGACTGCATCTGTGGTTGATTAGATCTACAGTCAGGAGACTGTCTTCAGCAGCGAGAGAAATCCCATCCAATCAGTCAAAAGCCTTTAAGGGCAAACTGACTTTTCAGCAGTCAGAAAGAAGAATCACTGCTTCTGCCAGCCAGCTTTTCCTGGGGAACTTATTGAAACCTTCATCAGGGTTCCCAGCTTGTGGCCTGCCCTAAGGAATTTGGACTTGCCAAACTCCTTGGTCTTGTGAGCCAATTTCTATAAAAGATCTCATCATATTTACATTACATATGTATCTTCTGTAGGTTCTGTTATCCAGAAGCGCCCAAACCAGTACACTTGACATTGGCTGTTTTAAGTCAGTATTACCAGGTACACAATATGTTCTCTCAATATGAGTTTCAAATCTATTTCTTTTCAGGAATATTTTCACAAACAGTTGTTTTTAGAATCCAGTTCCCTTGCTTTGGTTTTATTCTCCAGGGCCCCCTGCTACCCATATGTTGGCTCTTCTTTGCCTATCTTCAGCATTTGTCACTGTCTTCATTTCTCTTATTTAAAACATTTTCCTATTTTTTTTATGTATTTCTTTTCAGGCATTTGTTAGGTTTTGTTTTTCTTATACCACTTCTGGATTAGTTTTCATTTCTAAAACGATTTGTTTTACTTCTGATTTTTTTCTTGAGTTCTGACATGTAATTTCTGAATTTTCCTAATTCTCATAATCCTTTCATGTTTTGCATAATTTAAATTTTTAGCTTTTTGAAATATTATATATATGTGTATATATATACAATACAATTATATACACACACACACACACACACATATATATATACACAATTATAGATATATATATATATATCTTTTTGGCTTTTCATCGTCTCCATAGGTGATACTTCTCTGTTAAATTTTTATGCAAACTTAGTTTTCCTGAATTTTTAGAAGGAGGTTTGGTTCGGTGGCTTTTCTAACTTCATAGAGCTCCCTCTTCAGTTTTCATTTGGAGCTAAAAAAATATGGCAGCTCTATTTCCCTTCCCACTTCTGTCTTTCCTGTCTCTGCTGTTCCTCTCCTGCTCAGTTTCTATGCCTCTCAGCGTGGGGTCCTGTCCTAGTGAGCCAGTTCTGAGACCTCACAGGAGCTGGGGGCTCCTGCCCTTCAGACCTCACTGGGGGCCCCCTGTACACCCCGTTTCCTTTGCAGCTGTGCTCTTCAGTGAACACCTCCTGGCACTTCGGGGGCTGTCTTCTCAGATTCATCATGTCCTACCATTTCAGTTTTCTTCTGCATAAACACCAGTCACAGCCTCCTCTTGTGGCTGTTGGTGATTTGTCCCCATCCACTTGTATCTGGCGATTTGCCAGGATATCCTGTCAGCAAATTTTGTTCAATATTGTCAGTGAGTTTTTAATTCTGCTCTTTAGTTGCTCTATCGATTGTTATGAAGGGACTGCAGAAGAGTCAATAATTTTCCTGCCACCAGGGCTGCTCTTCCTAGAATCCAGGATATCATCTTTTTATTTTTTCTACAATGGAGTAAAATTGCTGACTGAGACTCTGAAAGATTTTTTTTCATGAAACTGTAAATGAAGTAAGTATTTGAGAACATAAGATAAGTAATGAATAAATTCTGCTTACATTTAGTTGACATTTCAGCGACATATTGGTGAACAGCTAAGGGAAGAAAGAGATCCCAAGTTCTCCCTTTCCACACCTCAGAGAGGGTACTTTTCACAGCTACAGACATGCCACCACTGTGCAGTCTGGCTGTGCCTGGCTGTATGGTCTGGCTGTGCCTGGCTGTCTGTGCAGTCTGGCTGTGTCTGACTGTGCCTGGCTGTCTGTGCAGTATGGCTGTACCTGACTGTCTGTGCAGTCTGGCTGTGCCTGGCTGTCTGTGCAGTCTGGCTGTGTCTGGCTGTGCCTGCCTGTCTGTGCAGTCTGGCTGTGTCTGACTGTGCCTGGCTGTCTGTGCAGTCTGGCTGTGTCTGGCTGTACCTGACTGTCTGTGCAGTCTGGCTGTGCCTGGCTGTCTGTGCAGTCTAGCTGTGTCTGGCTGTGCCTAGCTGTCTGTGCAGTCTGGCTGTCTGTATGGTTTGGCTGTGCCTGGCTGTCTGTGCCTGGCTGTCTGTGCGATCTGGCTATCTGGCTGTGCTGTCTACCCTAACGATCTGCCAACATTAAGTCTGTGGGCATTAAGTGACAGGGATGTGACTTCACTGGGGGAAGGGGGATGGCCTGCAGAATATGTGGGAAAAATAAGATAGAGAAGCACAGAGTGTTCAAGTTGAAATGGACCTTAAAGGTCGTCTAAGAATTAGTGCTAAATCAGCTGGTATTTTACAGATCAGGGGACTGAAGCAGAAAGAAATTAAAATGACTTGTTCAAGGCTATTACCTAAAGTGTAGGACAGGCTTTGAAACCAGTTCAGAACTCTTCCATGCTAGGTACAAGTCTCTCCGACCCTACGCTCCCTGCTGAGTAAAGAGTAAACAAACTATTACAAAGCAGAAAAAGGGTAAAGACTTGGTTGGAATTGCATGTGTGTGTACGTGGGTATAAAATGACTGGAAATGCATATAGCATATCCAACGCATCAACGTTTCTCCCTTAGAAGAGAGAAGTCAGCAGGCTCAAGTGCATGCTTCAGACATATTTTTAATGAAAAAAAAAAAAACAATTTCCAGCTATTGCTATTGCTGGAAAGAGGAACTAAAGAACCAATTAAAGGCATCACTGTCATGAGGCACCTGACGGCCACAGGACTCAAAGGATGTCAATACTCACTTTTTTCAAGCCAAACCCTTGCTAGATTCCATCCAACCCTAACATGGGCTTACTGAGGAGCTACTACCAGTGCCAGCGCAGCAAAAGATACAAGGTGAAAAGCCAACCATGCCTGATAGAGTCTGTGCTAAAACAAGTACACAAAAATCATTAAGATTTTAAGCCAAATGCTGCGACAGGAATTTAAGGAAAACAAATGCACATATGGTTGTGAGGATGGAGGAGAAACTAGCATTTGATGGGCTAAGCCTTATAAGAAGAGTAGAAAGTTACATTTATCCTAAGGCCTGCAAGTACAAAGGCAGCTTCAGGCACAGGCTAGGTCACCTTCAACAGAAGAAAAAATAAAAGGGCCCCAGAAGTAAGACCCACACCATAAGATCTCTCATCATCTCGCCAAGGGAATTATTGATAGTGGAAAGTCACTAAGCATCACTTTCTCACCACAAAACTGCTTCATTATATTATTAAATATAATCAACACAATTCAGAGGATAACTGGGCCAGGCAGGCGAAGCAGAATTGTTACACTGGGTAAGAGCTACACTGAGGTTCCCACTCCTGGAAGAGACACCAGATAGATGTGGTGAGAAGGAAGCAGTGCACACTCTATGACGCTAACTTCATTCATTCACCTGTTCATTCAGGATCAACGGTGTACCTACAATGTGTCAGATTCTGTGTTATGTTCTGGGAATTCAAAATGAGCGGGACACAGTGTTCAAGGACCTCACAGGCCAGCGGGAAGCAATGGGGTGGGGGGAGGTATAACAGACTGAAATAACTGCAATACACTGCAATACAGTCAGGAAGGGATTAACGGAAAGGCTACGGGTACAAAGGAAGTTGCTTTCTAACTTTGCCAACAGGTATATCCCAAACGATCTAATTTGCTTCAGACACCCGTAATGGATTTGTCAGGGACTTGTAGAATCCTGGCCTGAAGTTTTCATATTTTAACAACTTCCACTTTCAAGAGGTTGGGAGGGAAGAAGGGTGGGGGACTTCCTAGTTCTAGCCTGCCACCACTGTGAGCTACTGACAGTCTGTGCATTTACAGACACCAGCTTCCCACTCAGCTCTTTTCCCTTTGCACAGACGGCTCACATGAACACAGTTTCGGTCTCATCATTTTAAACTGCTAAATTGCAACAGCCTTATATTATGCCTGCTGAACTGTGAGATATTAATATAAGATATAAAGACTGCTCTAAAATGACAGGAACTCAGAAGAGGGCATTAGGCCATCAAATCAGGACATTAGGACATCAGTGCAGCTGTGCGCCCTACTCACAAAGAGCACCTGGGGGGAGGGGGAGAGGGGAAGGGGAGGGGGGGAGAGGGGGAGAGAGGAGAGACGACTATCCTGAGAACACAAGTAAAGTAACCCTAGAGTCTTGTCACTTATCTAAAAGTCTGCCTTTTACCTTCTTTACATATGCATGTGTCTCTCCAAACCAAAGGAGCAAGCCTCACAGTTTTTGGCAACGCCTAAATGGAACCCAGGCCCTGGCTGCAGCCACCACCTTCATTTGCCTTCACTACAGGAAGGGCTTCCTAAATGGCCTCTCCACGTCTATTATCGCCCCCTCCAATCCACACTGCACAGAGCTGGGACGGCGATTTTTTTTTAATCTCAAAAATCATTTCCTGCCCCCATGAGACACCTTCCAAAACCAAAGCCTAAACCACTAAGAGCAGCTGTCTCTCAAAATCGTCCTGGGTCCAGGGAAAATTGTAAATGGCCAGCTCTAGACCCTCAGCAGCATCCCAAGAGTACATTCTACAGACTCTACAGAAGCAAGCTCAGTAGAACATCTGTGCATGAAAAGCAAGGTCTCATTCCAGCACTAACTCTTGGTCTGATTTTGTCCCAGAACTGGATCCCAGTTCCTGGACAAGGCACTTAATCTGCCTGTGGCTCACAGAAGCCACAGCTATAAAACTGGGGATTTCAGCATTTATCTTGCAGCACTGTTAGGAGGATTAAATCAGAAAGTTGACGAACTCCTAGCAGAATGCCCAGCACGTAAAATGTGTTCAGTACATAATACTATCATTACGTCTGTCTTTCTCCATGTGTAAATCTCCTTCCCCCAAGGTTGGTGTCCTTCAGGCACCGTCTTGCCTCATCTCTCCATGGCATTCAACACCAAACACTGTGCCCTAACTGCAGCAGCATAATAAATACCTCCTACATGACTGCATTCATTTCTGCACCTGCATTAAGGAACACTCCTCAGGAAAGAGGGGTCAGACTCATAAAGGGCCATCTGGAGAAAAACACCTAAGGAAAATATCAAAGGCTTGTGGGAGGAAAGTGACTAAGTCAAAGTCCACCACGAGGGGAGACCTGCCCCCCCAAACCACCTTTGCCCGGCTCGAGTGCTCTACCCAAGTGATTCTCAAATGTCACTGCCCATTAGAATTACTCGGGGAGCATTCAAAAACCCCAATTCAGGGAGCTTCCACTTACAGAAGGATGGAGTAGACGTACTATTGCCTATTCATCTCGCTAGGAATAACCAAACACACTGGATATTTTATATACATATGACTTTGAAAGGTGGAGAGAAGAAGGGAGACCAGCCAGGGACCTTAGCATCCAAGGAATGACATGGTAGTGAGCTCCTTGGATTTTCTTCTTTGCCTCATATATCCTAGACTGGAGAAGCTGGCAACCAAGAAACACCAATAGACACAGACAAAAAAAAAAAAATCCCAAGGAAAGCTAAAGGATCAGGAAAGGGGCAGCCTAGCATGGCAGAAAACTTCTAGATGGAAACAACTATGGCCCCACTCCCATGCAAGGGAACCTAGGCTTCCACTGTCACCAGGGTGTAAGGAGATATCCCGCCCCCACCGGTGTCAGAGAAGGCGAGGGGAGAGTCAAGACGTTCACCGCGGCGCAGAGGGAATGAGACCATGTGGGAAGCAGTAGCACAGCGCCCCTGCCCCTTCCAGCCAGGCTGATGCCAGCTGAGGCCTGGTGGGGACCTGGTGGGGACCTGGTGGGGGCCTGGTGGGGACCTGGACTTGCAGCCCCACCTGGCAGAAACGAGGCAGTATCCCCATTCCACACTGGCACTGTGGCAGAGGAGTTCTGCTGAAATAGAAAACACAAATAAACTCCAGCATCTCATCATATCCCAAAATGTCCAGGTTTCAATCGAGACCACTCATGATACCAAGAACCAGGATGAGCTTGACTTGAGCGAGAAAGATAATCAACAGATGCACCCACCAGGATGACAGGGAGGTTGGAATGATCTGACCCGGATTTTAAACCAGGCACCATAAAAATGCTTCAATGAGCAACTATGAATATAACTTTGAAAAGAAATGGAAAATCTCAGCAAGGAGAAAGGTTCCCAATACCTAGGAAGGATCCCAATACTAACTAAAATCAAGATCTCTGGGGGAACCCAGACAGGAGGTTTGTTTCTTTTTGACTCCCCAGAGAATCCAGTGAGCAGCCACGTTTGAGAACTTCTGCTCAAACCCCGTGCTCTCAGACTGAAGTGTCCACTGGTATCATCTGGAAAACTTCAAGACACAGAGACCCAGGCCCTATGCTATTGCAACAAGCCTGCCCTCTGTTTTCACTTTTGGTTTGTTTTTTCGCAGGTGATTCTGATACACACCTAAGTTTCAGAACAGCTGCTCTAACTAACCAAGGAATTTACAGGTGATTTTCCTCATCTGAGGAAACTGCAAAACCCCTGACCCAAAGAAGGAAGGAGGGGCATTTAAGTGACCTTGATGAAAGAGGTCAAGTTTTAATCATACTCTGGATTCGGCTGCCCAGAATATGTAAAGCGTTTAACCTAGGCTGACAAATTTAAGGAAAAAAAATCCACCCACATTGAGAAGCTAATCTGAAAATGTGGTAACACTACAGGGTATGTGTGTTTATGGGAAAGAGCAAGGCAGCAAGAGAACAAGTCATCCGTCACTTGACCCGCAGGTACATTAATCTTCCTCTTGACAGAAGAAGAAAATGCTTCCACGAGCGCCTCTTTCCATCCAAAAGACCAGTGGGAAGAGTGTATACTCTAGATAGGAAAAAGAACACAACAGGAGGAGCTTTTCCATCTTGGGTCATGGGTTGAGATTTGCAACCCAAAAAGCAACCTCTCCTTAGCTGGAAGTCTTTCAGCATTTACACACCTCCCGGAGGGACCCTGGAGGCACTGAGAAAAGAGAACCAGTCCTTGGAAACTGATCTGGGAAAGGCAAGGGAGAGGGCGAGGAAGAAGACAGGACGTGGGAGACACGCAGCAGGAGGAGAATGCCAA
Organism: Tamandua tetradactyla; assembly: GCF_023851605.1. NCBI lineage: Eukaryota > Metazoa > Chordata > Mammalia > Pilosa > Myrmecophagidae > Tamandua > Tamandua tetradactyla. Next base: position 15,221,159 of record NC_135330.1, on the reverse strand, counting down.
CCCCCATCGTCAGACAGGAAGTGCGAGGGCAACAGCCCAGCAAAGAATAACTCCCTCCAGAAAGAAGGGCCTTCCAAAGCTCCTCTCCTGCCCACTCCCCAGCTCTTCCACTTACTCATCAGTGCCCCATTTCTGTATGCTGACACCTTCTACTTGGCTCACCAGGGTGTCTTTTCCATGGCCCACTGCCCACTGACAAACAGCAGCAGCCTAGGTTCAATGCCCACCTGGTCACAGGCAACAAACCCTTTGGTCAGGGTTTGGGAAGGACTAAGACCACCACTTTCAACAGGCCATGTGCCCATTCAATCCAACCTAGGAAGATGTGCCTCAGTTACCTCATCTGCAAAAGGGGACAACAGCACCCACTCTCCTGGGGCCACTGTAAAGATTAAATTAATGTATTCAAAGTGCTTAGACCAATGCCTAGAAATGGTGAGTGCTTGATTAACTACTGATATTTTGAGAGAGGCATATAACAGGACAGCTAACAATGGATGCTCCAAGCCAGATTCCCTGGGTCTGACTCCAGTATCTGTTCATTACTAACTGTGGACTGTGAGCAAGTTACCCTGTCTCTTTATGCCTCAGCTTCCACATCTGTAAAACGAGGATAAGTATAGTACTTTAACTCACATGGTTATTGGGAGAATTGATCATTTCAGAGAAAGAGCCTGGCCCAGTGCCTGGAACTTAGTAGGTACTTCTTAAATAATAGTGAAAATGATATTAGTTTTCTATGAATGGCCAGCACCAAGGCAGGTACAGAGATATGTCCCCTGGGTCCTTGAGCAGCTTGTAGCCCAGATAGGGAAACAAGGCGTGCATACATGGAAGTAGCAAGAAGGAGCAGCATGAGACACGGAAGAGGTAATAATGCTGCAAGCTTGTAAACAGTACTTCTCTCCAATGGGCTCACGCTTCACCTCCCCTTTTCTCCCTCTCCAGCCTCTCAGCCCTCCCCACACTCACTCTAAGGCCAAAAGAATCCAGAATGTTCTGAATTCAGGGTGCACTGGGTGGCAGGTTCCCCCTTCTTAGCCACCCCCGTAATTCCACAAACCCCTTGCTAGAGAGACCCAAGTCTCATTCAACACACAAAGCTGCTCATTTAAACAAGCCCCCCTGGAAAGCACTGAGGCTTCAAGAATAAACGCGCGTAGGATTTCTCCCTCACACTCTGCCGTGAGGGGCAGCTGCTGCGGTCCTGTGGGTGGGGGCAGTGCTGAAGGGACAGTAGCCCGAGGTGTCTTCTTCTCCTTGAGGTTCTCCTCATTTTTGCTTGAAGAAGAATTTGGCTTCTTTGGATGCAGCACTCACTTCCTTAAGTCACCCTGACTTCTTCTCCAGCAGAATGAAACACCTGGGTGATTCTGACCTTTTCTTTGCCTTTAGGTTTCTCTAGCTCTTCTGCTGTGACCAACAGTGTACTTGAACGCGTCTCTTCAGTCTCTTCTCCTGTCTTAACTTGTGTGCTTGGAGCCACTTTAGACTTTGGTCCTACATCATCGATGAAGGCAGCTCAGAGTTCATCGTCTTTCTTTTTTTTTTTTTCCTTGCCTCCTCTGACCCAATGCCCTTCTCTTACTCTGCAACTGTGTCTTCCTCCCCGCTGCTCCTTCCTCCAGCCTCGGATCCTCCTCTTCCTCCTCTTCTAATGAGAGGCACCTTGCTTTCTCTTCCTGGTTGAAATGCTCTGAGACTTTCCTTTTTTCCCTTTGGTTTTCTGTGTCTGCTTTTCACTGCCCACTTCATCTTCCTTCACGGATTCATTCACATCATCTTCACTACATGCTCCGCCCAGGTGGAGTACAATCCTGCAGGGTCAGGGGATGCACAACCTTCACCACAATCATTCTTATCATTTCCCCAAAGAAACCCTGCATCAGCAAGGCCCTTCCCAACCGAGATGGTGGCGTGAGACGCTTAAGGGCTCTGTTCCCTCACGAAAGCTCTGAACTCAACCAACAAGAGCTGGCAGAAATGTCATTCTAAAAACTCCAGGAAGTAATTAAATGACTGCAGGAACAGGGCGAGTGCTGAATCAAGAAAAGGACCACTCGAAAGCAGCAGAATCTCATACCACTCAGGCGGGCCCCTTTCCCCACCCCCCTCACCGGCCCAACTCCATGGGCCCACTGCCGATTCCCGCCTACTGCCGATTCCCGGTTCCCGGACCCGGAGGGAGCAGAGAACACTCCTCAGGCACACACTGGGCATGTCTGTCTGGCCCAGTCTGTCCAGTGGTGGCCTGAGAGACTCACTGTCCCAGAATTGACCCCACCTATAAAAAACAGCTACCCAGCTCTCCTACAAAATGCTGTGGGAAATAGTTTAAGTCATGCCCTCTGGGGTAAGGGATTGCCAGCTGTACGACTTAACAGCGCAGTGCTGGTGACATTAGGAAACGGTTTCTTGGGGAAGAGGAGACATTTGGAACCCTGTAAATTATAAATTCCTAGGGTCACACATGCAAGCCTGTGACAAGATGCTCAAGCAGAAAGGAGGCCCTCATGCTTTGGCCTAGAGCTATTCTCTAAACTCATTGTACGGGTGAGCCCTGAAGGAGAGCACTGGTGCACGTCAATCTGCAAAGACTGGAAAAGGTGTGTTGTTTGTTTTGTTAGCTCCTGGCATTCCAGGAAAGCTCTGTCATAACACCAGCTGGATACAAGCTTAAGGAACAGACGCCTTGGAGTCTAAATTCCAGCGATTACACATTGCAAATATCAAAATGTCCAGGTTTCAATGAAAGGTTACAAAACATTTTAAAAAATAAACAGAAGGTGACAGTCCAGGCAAAGGAGAAAACTGAAGCATTAGAACCTGTCAATGAGGAGGACCAGATCTGGGACACACTAGACAAAGACTTCTTAAAAATTGTTCTAAATATGCTCAAAGAGCTAAAGGAAAACATGAACAAAAAACTAAAGGAAATCAGGGAAATGATAGGTGAACACAAAGAGAATAGCAATAGAGATCATGGAAATTACGAAAAGGAACCAAACAGAGCTGAAGACCACAGGGACAGAAATGAAAATTTCCCCAGCAACAGCACACTGGAGCTGACAGAACAAACAATGAGAGAATAAGAAGAATATTGAAATTAATCAGTCTGAGGAGCAGAGAAGGGAAAAAAGGAAAAAAGTGAACAGAGCCTGAGGAACCTGTATGGCAAAACTGTCTTTCTAAAAGGAAGGAGGGCGAGCCACGGTGGCTGAGCAGGCAGTGTTCTCGCCTGCCATGCCAGGGACCCGGGTTCGAGTACCAGTGCCTGCCCATGCAAAAAAAAAAAAAGATAAAAGGAATGAGATTTGGATTTTCACTCTTTTTTTCCTTGAAGTAATGAAAATGTTCTAAAATTGATGCAGTGACGCATGCACAACTATGTGATTATCCTGCAAAGCACTGATCGTACATTTTGGATGATTATATGTTATCTGACTATATCTCAATAAAATTGCATTTAAAAATGAAAAAAAAGTATAAATGAGGGCAAACACCATCCTCAATTCTCATGGATGGGCCATGAGGGTATAAAACTCACAACTCTTCTTGAAATGCTGCAGAAAATCAATTTGGTTACACATACGGGGCGGGGGAATAGAAGGCACCGTTCCAACAGTCTGGGCACCGAACTTGCTGGAAGTGCCATCTTAAATAACTTTTAAAGCACCGTTGCTCACACGCTTAAAAGGAAACATGATGCCGTATATAAAATTTGCAAAGGGAAATGTAAGCATCACAAGATATTAATGAATCCCATGATGCAAGATTCCTTCTGCTTAGATTACCTCTACTTAAAGAAATATTTAGCCAAGAAATTCAGAGAAAGACAAGCGAGGATGGACAGCATACCATATGTAACAAGATTCTGCAATTTTTAATCCTAACAAGGATTAAAAGACTGGAACAAATGTGTTAGTGGAATGCAGCAGAACCTAATTAACCCCTTCTTATTCCTTCGACGGAAGATGACAGCTATTTTAAACCCATGAAGTAAGCATACTGTCAAATTTGCAACTTTAGGAGTCAGAGCAATGCTAGATTTTTTCAGCCGGCGTGTCCAGTAAAGATAATACACTACCAGGCCTCTGACTTACAAAGGAACAATATTTGGTTGGTCTGTACATTAAAATTACACACAGATGAAAGTTCAATTGCCATCTGCAGGACTCACTGGCAACAACAAAAGGTACTGTGCTAGGCATTTACATGTACCACTCATTTAATCCTCTCGTTAGCCCTTCGAGGTGTGTGATATTTGTATACCCTTTTATAGTCGAGGACACTAGAGGAGAGATGTTAAGTAACATGCACAAGGTCACAGAGCAAACGAGGGACAGAGCCAGGATTAAAACCCAAACACGGTTTGGATCCCAAGTCCATGCTATGCTATGCCACCAACCAAATTCATGTTATAAAAAACTAGAAAACAGCAAATTCAAGAAAACAGACAATGAATCTGACCCAAAAAAAAAAAAGGGGGGGGGGTACCAATTCATTAATGAGAACACAGCAGGCTAAAAAAATATGTTTTTCATAGTAAATAACAATGACCTATTCTTTAAATTGGCCATATGTTCAGTACACAGATTCTAAATTCATTACTCTGGATGGCAGTGGATTCCGCCACTGGAATTTCATTTAGAGGAGGGGAAAGCACTCACTCAGCACTTGCTTTGGAAGAAATGGTAAGTGGCACTACTCTGGGAGGAGGGGATAACAGAGAGAGGCCACATCGGGGGAGTCTCTCAGGTTGCTGACAACCAAGCACGGCAGGCTGAAGGCAAGAGCAGTTGGGAGGCAACTGGGGCCAGCTGGGGCTTCTCCCTCCCATGCCTGAGTGGCCCAGGAGGACCCCCAAGCAGTCCTTGCAGACAGCATCTCAGAAACTACATTCATTCATTCATTCAAACTACATTTCCTGCTGCTCTCAGCATCACAGAAGGAAGGCACAAGAGGCAGAGAAACATGGACGCTATGACCAGGTGGAGGTGAGAATCAGTCAGGGGCAAGCGACGCTAATCCAGAGAAAGGTGGTCATTACCTTCAAACTAGCGGGTGAGGTCACAGCCACTTCACTGAGTGACATCTGATCTGGGCCTGAGAGATGGGTGGGAGACCTAAGAGAGTGGTTAAGGAACGGTGAGTCCTCCAGTTGGGTTGGCGCACAGGGTGATTAAAGGGAACTGTTCATAAACAGAGCCCAGAGAATTGTGGGTTTAATACAGAAGGCTTAGAAACTTTGAATCTTTTTGAGTGGGAGGATGACAATCTATCTTTCAGAAAAATAAACAGAAGTTTACAGGCTGAAGGGGATCAGAGAAAACTGAAGGGCTGGAGGTATCAGAAGTTACTGATGCAGGTGAGAGGTAGTTAGTCCAGGTGCCAGCCTGGGGTGAGAAGAAATGAAGAGCCAGGGCACGTGGATGGATGTCGCTGAGAAAACTCAAGAAGACTCGGCCACTGACTTGATATGAAGGGGAGAAGACAAGAGGCTGGCCACAATGGGTTCCAGGAAAGAGCCAATGAATAAGCTGTGAAAGGGAAGGATTCAAGCAAGACTCCAAAGTAGCAAGTCTGGGTGCCTGAGAGGATGGTGGGTTCATTAACAGAAGTCTGAGGTCTGGAGTTTGTTGAGTGATGAGGTCAGTAACACACTGGGATAGAAACAAGGTGGGAAATAAAGATCTGGGGTGTGGGTTAAAGGTAGAGGTCCAGGAGTCATAAGAGAAGAGGTGGGAATGGGTGGAATCCAAAAGAAAGGGAGTAGAGCACTCACAGGAGAAGGCAAAGGAAGAAGGAGCAGCTGGCAAAGACGAAAGGAGGAATGGTCAGACCATGGCTGGCTGAGAGCTGGCTGAGAGCAGACGGACAGGCCAAAGGAGGCACTGCCGGAAGTTAGGGCTGCTCGGGAAGAAAGAGCGAAATGGATGAGGGCAGAAGGGGCTGACAGCAGTCATCAGGGCAGAAGCCAGGAGACATGGGCCAGGCACTGAATGATGACCGAGAAACGACAGGACAGCCACTCTCCCCTGAGGCTTGGCTGAGAGCGGAAGAGAAAGACATCAGACGTCAATCAATCAATCAAAGAGGCAGAGAGAAGAGGTTTTGAATACTGGGAAGTCTGTAGCTTATACTTGGGCCAAGAGGAGCGAGTCAATAAAGAGGAAGATATAATGATGCAAACGAGGGGAGGGGAGAAAAGAGAATAATTAAGAGAACAAAGGGCGGAGCAATGATATAAAAGAGGGAAAAAGAAAAAATAAACTTTTGTGCTTCAAAGGCCACTAACAAGAAATTGAAAAGACAATCCACAGAATGGGAGAAAATATTTGCAAATCATATATCCAATAAGGGACTTGAAGTCAGAGTATCAAAAGAACACTTCCAAAAAGAGAATCGAATTTTAAAATGCCCAAAGGAGCTGGAGAGACATTGCTTCAAAGAAGATATATAAATGGCCAATAAACACATGAAAAAGATACTCAGCATCACTAGTCACAAAGGAAAGGCAAATAAAAACCACAACGAACTACCACTTTACACCCACTAGGATGATTATCATCAAAAGTCAGAAAATAACAAGGGTTGGTGAGGAAAGGGAGAAATTGGGAACCCTCCCACACTGCGGGTAGGAATGTAACATGGTGCAGCTGCTTTGAAAAACATTCTGGCACTTTCTCAAACTAGAGTTCCCATATGACCCAGCAATTCCACTCCCACTTACTTGGGTAGGTATCCATCTACTCAAAAAACTGGAAACACACTTCCACACAAAAACTTGTACGTGGAAGTCCACAACAGCCGTACTCACAAAAGCCCAAAGCTGGTAACAACCCAAACACCCATCAACCGACGGATGGTTAAACAAAATGTAGCATATACACACAATAAAAATAATGCAAAAAATGTTTGCATCATTCTATCATCTTCTTTATTGACTCACTCCTCTTGGCCTAAGTATAAATACTGATAGAGGCTACAACATAGATGAACCTTGAAAACATTATCTGAGTGAAAGAAGCCAGTGGCAAAAGACTACACATTATATGATTCCATTTATATAAAATGTCCAAAATAGGCAAAACTAGGGAGACAGAAGGTGGATTTATGGTTGCTTAGGGCTGAGGGGGAACTAAGGGGTGGGAGGTGGTAGCTATAGAGTACAGAGTTTCTTTTTGAGGGGAGGAAAATGTTCTAAAATTGACAGTGATGGATACACATACCTATGAATATACTAAAAACAGTGAGCTGTATACTTGAAATGGATGGACTGTGTGGAATGCGAATTATATATCAATAAAAAGAAAGAAAGGAAAGAGGGGAGGGAGGGGAGGGGAGGGAGGGAGGGAGAGAGAAAGTAAAAGAGAGAAGAGGGGAGGGAGGGGAGGGGAGGGAGGGAGGGAGAGAGAAAGTAGAGAAGAGGGGAGGGAGGGGAGGGGAGGGAGGGAGGGAGGGAGGAAGGAAGGAAGGGGGATGCTTCTTTTTCCAGAAACAGGAAGGAAGAAGAAAGTGGAAGAAACCAAGTTTGCAGTGGAGGACAGGGAAGTAGAAGGGAAGTAAAGGGAGCTGGACGGGGCCCAAGCTGCCCCAGGGAGGAGGACAAAGACAGCAAGTTACTGAGCCATGAGCAGACTTAAGGCAAGCGAAAGGGTGAGAAAGAAGGTCAAAGAGCACTTTGAAAGGTTAAGATCTTGGAAGTAGCAGTATTTTAAGTAAACAATAATAACTAAGGAGTCTGCTTAGAGTCCTGGATAAAGGTGCACAGCAAAGGTTTTCATTACATGTGGCTGCAGGATCCTGACCACTAAAAAGAACTGGGACATTCTGGACAAAGGAGACACAAGTGAATCAAGAAAGTTATAAAATCATGAAATGTATGGCTAACGCAGACATAGACTTGTCCATCAAATCCCAAAATGCCAGCTGTGGAGGATCTTCCTGGGGCACCCAGAAGCAAGATGAGGGCAAATAAAAAGAGGTCTCATTTCAAAGAGCAGGCGGGGTGTCTATGGGACTTACTGCCCCAAAAGAAGTGGTCTGGACAGAAGATGATAATGGATTCCAAAAGCATCTGGACAAATATGTAAGAAGGTAATAAATCTCCTCTTTAATGATGACATCAAGCCCTTCATCTGAACTACTACTGGCCTAGAATTCTAGAAGACCGGACCCTTGGTGGCTGCGGGGGACGGGGATGGGAGACGGAAGGGGGAGTGGGGGGGTAGGGGAACGGCACCCAGGATACAATGGAGATGGTTCTGAGAGCTCTTTACCGTGCATCGCAGGCTGAGCTGAGTCACCAGACACCCTGTTTACCATGACCCAATATACCCAGCATCCTAATCTGAAGGTGCCTAAATGAGACAAGGCCTGTATTCTCATTCCTAAACGCTCTCCAGCGGGAGAAGGTCTGCTCCTCCCTCCTTTCCTCCTTCCCTAAGGCCAAAGCTGTTCCAGTGTGTTTAACCTCCTAACAGTGTGTCCAGGAGGTGCCCAGAGGCAGCCTGCTGTGTGGGGTTACTGGAATCTCCAAGATCCACATCATGGAAACCATCAAGCCGAGTGAAGCCATTCAGCAAGGAAGGAAATTTGGCCTGAGAATTCAGTTCTGATCTGACCAACACCTCCCAAACCACGAAATCACTCGGCCATATGACTATTTTTAACCGCGTTCGGATTTTCTACAACTGGTACTCTCTTCTATTTGCCAAATAATTTGTTACTGCCAGCTACATACACACCCGATGCTAGAGCAGGGACACACAGAAGGCCCCCGGGAAACGTTCGCCATCATCAGGAGAAAGAAGGTACAATACGCCGAGAGAGAACACAGGACTTCGTGGTGGACTCATCCGCAGAGGACTTCAGCAATCTCTCTCATGCCACGTGCTCTCCTGCAGTGTGATCTTCACAGTCCCCCTCTAGAGGTGGAGTCTATCTCTCCCCCCCTTGGAAAAGCTGTCCAATGACCTGTTGTGACCAACAGAAGGCAGCAGCTGTGAGGACCCTGTGTAACTTCGGAGGTCAGGACTCAAAAGACCTGCAGCTTCCACCTTCACTGTGTGAGACACTCCCTCTTGAAGGCCAGCCATCAAATACCAAGTGACCACCCCGAGGCCACAAGGCTGGGAGGAAATGCAAGCTGGCCAGAGGAGAGAACAGCCACAGGGAGGGGCACCAAGGCAACGACCACGTGAAGGACGCCTTCTGGGGCCTTCCAGCCCAGCCCAGCCCAGCCCAAGGCAGCCAAGTCAATGACCGTGGCCACCAGCACCCCACCGGAGCAAGAGAAGGGCAGTCCAGTCAAGCCCTGCCTGAATTCCTCTCCACAGAACCATGAGCAAGTAAAACAGTTGTTGTTTTAAGCCACTGAGTTTTGAGTTAGTTTGTTACACAGCAACAGATAAGCGTAATTATTTAAATTATAAATAATCAGCCTGGTCCTGGCAATATCCAGCCATGTGACCTCAGATCGGTGTCTTCCCCCATTCAGGACCTCAAATTCCTCTCCTGTAATCTGAGAGGGCTGTAGGAGTAAACTAAAGGACTTTCCATTTCTGACAGTCCATATGATACATGCAGATATGCATGAACAGGCCTGGCAATGAGCACTAAGAATACAAGGGGAGCAGCACCTAACTTGGGATCAGGTAAGAGTCAGAGGAAGGGAAAGAATCACAGACCAAAGGCCCTGAAACACTGCATGACACATACTAAGTGCACAATAAATCCCAGCTAGACTCCTTGTTATCTGACACTTATCAGCTCATGGCTCTGGACAAATTAATCTCTCTGATCCCCAACTCTTTCACCCGAAAAAAAGGAGATAACGCCAATGTTTCTACTTCTACAGGAGAAAACGTTTCGGCATGCGAAAGAAGTCTCATGCAAATCATAAATCACCTACAAACGTGAGACATAAATATATTATTCTTATTATCCTTTGCACCATTATCATTAGAAGCCCTGCTGCCTCATTTTTTCTCCTTATTAAGCAAGTAGAGACACTCAGCTGATGGTAGCGGTCACTGGGGAGGAAAGGCAGGTACTGAGAGATCGAAGTGTAACCAGCACTTTCTCGCCAGCACTCCCCACCCCCACCCCCAGTACCTCCCAGGAGCCAGGTGAAGGCAGGAAGCAGTTCACCCTCGTGAGCCACTCCCAGGCCAACGTGAAATCTGGCAACAGCCCAGCAGTACAGGCTTGAATAAGTAGCTACATCAGAGTCCTAGGAGCCAGCAACCTGAGGGTGCCCCACCGTGAGCTGTGAATCAAACCACTACCCAGCACGGTGGCAGTGCTCCACACACATTTATTAAATGAATAAGCACTGCATTTTAGGAGTCTGAAGTCAAAGTTCCTGGGACTTGAAACCTGGCATTGCCATAGACAGCTGTGTGCACTAAGGCAGGCAATAATCTCCATAAACCCATATCCTCATTTATAAAACAAACACAAGGAGACCCGCCTCGGAGATAGTAAATGAGGTACCACAGGTGAAATTCATCTAGGAGTCTGCTTGATGATTACGCACAGGTGTTTGTGTGTTTACATGTATAGAACCCAGAGGCCGTTCAGTCCTGATCCTAACCTTTCAATCTTAGCAGAAACCTGAAAATGTGTGGCATACATTCAACGGGTCACTCCATTCACCCAGTGTTGATTATGAAAAACTGCTAGTTCTCGGAAGAGAAAGATCTGGGCTCACTTTCCAAGGGCATTCGACAAGGAGGCGATTTAATATATTTGCATTTTACAGCCTGCGCTTTTCCAAAACAAGGGAAAGAGTGTGATATGGATTTAACCCTAAAGTCCCAGTGATTGCACAGCCCATTGGCGTACTCTGCTGGGATGTGGAAACCAGTCAGAGAAGGTGCTTGTCAGATGGTGTGCAGAGAACAGAAAAGCATTTGCTTCCACCTCTATTCATCCGCCACGCGGATGACACGGTGTTCGGATATACTGATGTCCAACACGGATTACCAAGAGCTAGAAGTTAAGACTCAGGTCCTCAAGGACAGACTTTCCCCAAGGAAGCCTTGCCACCTCCCTTCTGCCGTTTCTTCTCTACCTCATCATTCTCAGACCAGAATCCTTGGTCTTAGATCTGCACTGGGAACAGAGCTTGGAGCAAATGTGGTCCCTCTCCTCTTATCAAACACCACTGCCTGTGAATCCTGGGAAGTCACTGTAGGAATTATAGCGTGCAACTCCCAGGCATTCGCTTAGAGAAGAAACTGCACACCTGGTGCTAGGAAAGGAAGGGTAAGATTGAGCAAGGTGGAGGCCAGCCCCAAGCCCAGTATTTATCAAAGTCTGGTCCCAATCACCTCCACTGAATCACCTGGGATGCTTGTTAAAGGCACACACTACTCAGCTGCCCCCAGATCCCACCAAATTAGAATTGGGCGATAGAAGGAATGTGAATTTTCAATATCCTCTCCTAACACACTTCTGTACCCTCAGCTGGGACCTTGCAGAGAACTTGTGAATAAATAAGAAAGCTTAAAAACACTTTAAATTGGATCTCCCTTCTTATTCTCATTCTTGCAAAACAGAGCACTGGTGAACCAAACAAGGCAAGAGCCGATTTCCCAGTACATATATAAATATCTCCAAGAAAGCTAAATCATGACCCTGATGAAAACTCCTACCTTAAAATTTAAAAATAAGCTCACCAAATCAACAGGACTGGACAAAAATCAACCCAAACATCCCATCTTAGGCTGACCAGATCTATCCAGAGAAGCAAGATAACATCTCAGCTGCAGCCCCATTCTGATGCCAACTATATCCAGTAATTGAGCTCTGAATTCCATGGCCGTGTCTAATGTCTGGGGGGGAGGGGTCTTTACGCTCTAGTCAATACGGTTGGGGAGAGGTTATTCGGAGGGAAAAAAGTAAGATTCACCAATCCATGCACGTCTTTGAGAAGAAAAAAACTTTTACAATAACTGACACCTTCAGGTACATATCAGGCACTGGAAAAATGTTTCTTGAATTGAAGGAAATAGAGAGACACCTGATGGAATAATCTCTGCATGAGATACTAACACCCTGCATCTACATAGTGGTGAAAGAGAAAAAGGGAAGGGTAAAACTGACTGCACGCCAAAACTACAAAGTTTTAAAACCAGCAAGACCCAATATTTTAAAAGGAGCAGTTTTTAAAGATTATCAGTGGCAGGCACACAGGAGTTGCTGAGTTCCTGATGTTTATGTAATGGGGTTTCAAGAGGCATGAAGGAAGAGCAGAAACACTGCCAGGGAGGAGCCCTCTCCCACAGGAAGCCCACCTGGAATTCTGCCAGGAGGGACATCACATATTCACCTGATGGGCCAGTTCAGAGCCCCATACCCCTATCCCGCCCCAAAGATGAACCTGGGGCTTTGGCCTGAGCACTGAAAATTCCAGTTATCCTTCCTAAATTCTTCAACAGTAGTTCTCTGTTAGCAGCTGAAACTTAAACATCAAGCCACAAAACCAACAAATGGGCAGCACTTCCCCCACACTTGCAAAGGAGTCCTGATAAATCAAGCATTTAGGAAGTGACTGACATCTGGACCCTACCTAGACTCTAGAGAAGCACCCCTGAACTTGGAAGAGGAAAAAAGGCTTTTCCTCAATCAGGAAGCGGGCTCCATTCCTGAAAGCACCTCTCCCACGGGAGCCCAGCAGGTAAATAACAGCAGAGTTTCCCTATCCTCAAGGACCAGAGTACAGGTTGTGCTCACCCGCCCGAAGGATCGGGAAGTAATTCAATCCAATCCTTTGGCGGGTAAGAAAGGGGGAGTCTGCAGGTAGGAGGAAGAGGGCGAAGCACTACCGCTCAAACTTTAGTTGCTCCTTAGCAGTTCTAGGCAGGAGTCCGTGGAATTATGCTGAGGAGGGGTGTCACCCACCCTAACAGAAAAGCCCCCTAACCAGCTCAGTCCTCTAGCTGTCTCCAGGATGGCTGTGCATCAGATCCACTCAGACAAGCCCCTCGCGGGCAATACCCTGCCCGTGCCCCCCTCACCTTGGCCTCAAAGCAGATGCCGTGCTGGAAGGCGTCCTCGTTGTGCAGGGGGATCCGCAGGTCGTGTCCATCGTCCACAAGGTTGTACTTGGTTTTGCTGGGCATGGTGACCCGAGGTGGACCCGCTCCTCCAGAGGCAGCGGCGGCTGCAGGAAGAGGCTGGGGAGACCCCGGGGAAGGGAAGCGGGAGCCGGGCGCGCAGCGCGCGCAACGGGCTCGGGCTAGGACGCGGGGCGAGGGGCGTCCCGGCGGCGAGGTGGCCGCTGAAGCTGGGACCCCGGGCGGCGCCGAGGGCCAAGCGCGGGCGGGAGGCGCGGATGCGGGCGACGCGAGCCGCACTGTGGCCGCGCAATTCCGGCCGGCGAGGAGAGAGGCGGCGGAGGCGGCGACCGGAGCGGGCGGCGCGGCGCCCCGGCCGGGGGAGGGGAGCGGCGGACGCGAGGCCGCAGCCCGAGGCGGGACGAGGCGCGGAGCCGACCCCGGAGCGATGGTGCGGGCAGCCCGATCCGGGAAGAAAAGGTGGCGGCGGCGGCGGCCGAGCTGGGCGCCTGTCACGGAGACGCCGGATCAGCCGCCAGCGAGCAACTCCTCCTGCGGGGCGGGCCCGGGCCGGCTCCTCCCGCGGGTGCAGAGGCCCCGCCCGCTGCCGGGTCCGCCCCCCGCGCCGCCGGCGCCGCCCGCCGAGCAGGTGAAAGTCCTGGGAGCGCAGGGCTGGGCCCGACCCGGGGAACTCCGCCCCGGCCCCAGAAAGCTGGGAGCTTACGACCGCAAGCTCGGTGCAGCGTCTGAGCCGGAGCTGCTGATAGAAGCAACAGCATCGCCTTTGATTTTTGTTTGGTTTTGTTTTGTTTTGGGGGGAGAAGGTGTTTACGTTCTGTTTTACCGAGATGGCCCAAGCCCCGCCCCAAATGTCCCAAATCTGAACTTCATTAATTCTGAGAGTCCCCTCCCTTGGTTAATCAAGATTGAATACAAGTAGAGGAATAGGGCAGGCACTTTTTGTTCCTTTCAGTGATAGTGTGTAGTGGCGGAGGGGGGAGGTAATGCTTTTTGTGATGGTGATAATACTTTAAAGCCGTCAGTCTTATGAAAATGGGATAAGCAGAAAGGAGAACTAACGACAATAATACATCCTCCTCTACAATTTATCATAGGTTAAATAATTTGTACTGAGGAGCTGCATCACTTAGCTTTTTATAAATACAGGATATGAAAGTCTAATCAGACATGTTTGACTCTTTGAATGTCACAGTGGTTTTAATATGCATCATAAATGCACTCTCTAAAACCTGGCACAGTTACACTCAACAATTTAAAGGCAGTACCTTAAGTAACTACTTCATTTGTATCTCATATTCTATCTAGAATGTAAAATGTTCTCTGATTCCAAAGGGACTTTTCTATATTAACTTGGGTCCCACTGGACTGCTGATATTTACCAGAATTTCGTGTCTAACTCTATAACACATTGTTTGTAGACCAAACATAAGAAGAAAAAAAAAAAGCTGGCATCCCAAATGCATTTCATAGAAAGGAAAGTAGTTAGTATTTGAACCCAAATCAATTCTATGTGGAGAGGTGTTTCCACCATGCCTGGATCTCCATGGAAGACTTCTAATTACAAATGAGATGCACCTCAAATTCAGGGTCCATGTTTTATGTTGCTAAATTATATTCATCCCATTTCAATTAGATGAAATGTTCCTAAAAAGAGAGGCTTGTTCTCTATTTTGGCCTCTACCTATTATCATACCCATGCCACACGGTATTAAGATACCTTTCTTCCAGCAACAATAGGCATCCAAAGGAATTTCCATTTTTTAGCTGAGGTTTCGATCTTATTTTTGTACCTTTAAATGTAATACACTTCACCCACAATATTTCCAAATCTATAAAAACAAATGCTTTTTATCTTAAAATGATTGACAGTGCATGTATCACTTCCCATACCTTTCCATATTTTAAACGTTTAAACGTTTTAAACGTTTCATAATAAAATTTTCATCTGAAATAGATTTAATAAAAATACAAATTGCTAAATCATGAGATACCTCCTATGTTAATTTTATTGAAACTCGATTTTAATATAAATTATATATTTTTTAAAAACACTAAACCACAGAACTTCAGAGCTGGAAGTTATATCAGAGATATCTAATCTCACCCCCTCATTTAAAGACAAAGAGATTTAAGTAACTTGCTATCACTATGGCCATGAGTCAATCAGAAGTTTGGGTTATGACTTAGAACAGATGTGAAAATTTGCAGTAAATGTGGCACCAATAATCCAGGAAGGATCTCTCCCATACTCCCGACGCAGTAATCTTTCCATTACACAATGATGGGATATAAATGGATTAACAGCAAATTTTTTTGAGCACATATTTGAAATTGAGAAAATTAATTTGCTTTTGGTGAGAAATATCAGCTTTGCCATGCTAACCACTGCATGTGCATAGTCCCACTTAATCTCTCCCACAACCATGAGTCGGATACCATTTTACAAGTGAGGAAACTGAGGCTCAGAGAGGGAAATAATTTGTGTAGGTCATAAAGCAGTAAGACCTAGGAAACCTTCCTTGAGTATAGCCAACAGAGAAGAGGATGTCAACTTTTTGAGATACATAGACAGGGGAAAAAAACCACAAATCTTCATACAAATAATAATATATTAAACATTAATCACAGATAATGACTTCCTACCATCAGATAACACTTAGCTCCAAAATGCTCAAATTCTTTTTCCATTTTTCTGTGTATCCCTAAGGTGTAAAGAGTTGGGATTCATTACCCCTTTTTATAGGTGGCAATAAAAATATTAAGTGATTTCTCTGAGAAAAAGAAAAGAATTAAAACTCAGGTCTTCCAACTTCTAATTTGGGTATTTTAATTTTCTTTCAGCTTGAATTTTATATTGAGAGCTTTAAAGTTCCCAACAACTAAATGTCTCCATAATGTTAAGGAGGCATTTATTAGAAAATGAGTCAATCAGAAGTTTTGAGTTATGACTTAGAATAGATGTGAAAATTCACAGTAAATGTGGCACCAATAAACCAGGAAAGATCTCTCTCAGTAAAATGAAAAGATTTGAGTCTTCCAGTCCTGTCATTCTCAATGGCTCTCTGTAGATAAGTAACTGTAATGTAAAATTATTTCTTATTTTTCTGCCTATTTTTTAAAATTCTTTATTGTGGTAACATATATTCAATATAACATTTCCCATTTTAACCACTTCTCACTATAGAATTTGAAGGTGATTTGTTGACAATCTTATGCTGCCATCACCAGCCATTACCAAAATTTTCCATCAATTCTGTATCCATTAAGCATTAACTCTCCTTTTCCCAGCCCCACCCCAGCCAGCCAGTCTTTCTGTCTCTATGAATTTGCATATTCTAGTTATTTCATGTAAATGAGATCATACAGTATTTGTCCTTTTGTTTCTGGCTTATTTCGTTCAACATATCAGGGTTCATCCATGTTGTAGTATGTATCAGAACGTCATTCATTTTTTATGGCTTATTGACCAGAGGCTGTTGAATGAATAAATGTTTCACACCTCAAATATTAAGCAGTGCCAAGAAATACAGCTTGCCTCTGGTTTTATTGATGACATAAAAAGAATGCTAAAGATTGGAGAATTTTCTTTAAAAATGATGCTAGTGTAAGAGAAAAGATTATACTACAATTGGATAGACTTTGTGTCTGGAGATGGGCTAATTATTGTAATGAGAATTGAGTTAAAGTCTGAAGACTCCAACATTGTGACCTTGGGCGTCTCTCTCAACTTCATTGTTTATGTTTCCTCATTGGTAAAGAAATAGGAAATGCATCTTAATTTCTTCATGGAGTTGTTTGAGCATATCATGAGATGGAAAGCCCTATAAACAGTAAGGTTTCATAATAGTAGAAGAAATTATTAACATGATTTCCAAAATGGAAACTGGTATTAACTGTGAGAATATCAACAGTTTTATAGCAATCTCTACCACTACTTGTCTGGTTTGGTTTATTGTGATCTTTTACTGCATAAGAAATAAAACAACAATTTGGAATGTTTGTCCCATAGGAAAGGTTATTCTGAAGGTATCACATATTGTAATGCCAGCCTTCATATTTTTTATTAGATCCATCTAATCTCTCCTGCATGGTATAACCATTTTCTGCTTTTCTCATTCAGATTATTCTTGATAATCTTAAAGTTTATAGTTGTATTTCTTGGCACTGCTTAGTATTTGAGGTGTGAAACATTTCTTCATTCAACAGCCTTTGGTCAATAAGCTTTCTGGCCAAAGGCAGTAGAAAACATTAAGTAAGTGTCCCTGCTATGATCATTTCTCAGGGTAGCAGGGGACGTAAGAGAGGTATACATCCTTGGCGAGGCATATACTTAAAAACTGCAGTGGTTATGAGATGACAGAGTGTGATCCAAACGTAGGGGTGAGAGGCAGGGAGGGAAGGAAAGGCCCAAAATCCCTGGGGCTGATTGGTCAGGAAAGTCTTCAAGGGGGTGAGGTTTGAGGTGGCCTTTTAAAAAGGAAAGGATTTGAATAAATAACACAGCAGGAGGAGGCCAGGCAGAAAAACAGGGTCTATAGAGACATTCATCTATAAAGTGTCTTCAGGGGACAGTGAAGAGATGAGCTCACCGGATGGAGAGTTCCTACTGGGGAGCAAGTGATAAGATTAGTCCTGAGATGGCAAAAGGAGAACTTCAACACCAGGCTGAGATGTTTGTAACGTCGCAGGAAATTTATAAACTGGGATGTGACCCAGGGTGTAAAATTAGAAAGTGCAGCTCCCCCCACCAAAAACAAACAAACAAACTTATATTCCCCGACCCTTCTATTTAAGCAACAATTGAAAAATGTTTGGGGTAAAAGCTGATCATTGGATTTTCCATCTTTTAAAAGCTGATCATTGGATTTTCATATTTTAAGAGTTGTGCTGGTCTCTTGTACCCAAAAATGAATACTGATGAAAACAGATAAAGCCGCAAACAACTCTATCTCACTTTCATGGGTCCCAAAGTACCCCCACATTTCTCGTTTCCAAATGCTTTTAATTCTTGCTTCTATTCCACTTTAGCTTTGGACCTTCTCACTGGCTGACAATTCGGGATTACTTTTCTGGTTCTTTGTTTGGTTTAATTTGGCTTGATTGATTGGGTGGTTGGTTTTTCAAGAGAGCTTGATGGAAAATTTTCTTTAGTTTAGCTACTCCATTGAAAATTTATCATAAGGCTTTCTCTCTTACCCCTCCAAATTTAGCTCTCAATTTCTAAATCAGGAAATATTTTCATTTTTTATCTATTTAAAACACAAAGTAAGCCCAGCTGTAAGATTTAGAAAGTTAGGGCTTGTCTGCTCACCTAAGTCTATCTTGTATCACTATAATTGATCTTGATTCCTCTCTATAAAACCTACATGTTTAAGATTAGATGTCATGCGGGTTGTGAAAAGGCAGTGGAAAAACTTGGAAATGTAATATAAGTTAATATTTTTCTTTTCAGATCTCCCTTTGGAGGTACAAAGCTTCTAAGCAGCTTTTCAGCTGCTTTAAAAATAAAGCTTCCTCCAAACCACTCACTAGTGTGCTGGAAAAAAAAAAAGAAGAAAAAATACAGATGTGCACTGCAACCAGGTGTGTTTGGGCATTTAATTTTCCCCCAGTCCAGAACTGATTGCCCACTTTGGGTTTTATATGTTCTGAGAGCTCAGTTTCAGTTACCCCAGACTGTGATTAGCATAACAGGTTCTTCTCACCACATTCTGATGTTTTTTGAACTACACGCAAAAGGGAGTGGCACAACATGTTTTTCAAAAATTACAGACATTTCAGAATAACTAGCAAATTAAGTGTTCAGGCCTTACCCAAATCCAGCTTTAGCAGTTTTCCATCATTAGCAACCGCCTCATTCCCTTAAAAGGTCTTGTAATCTCTTTTATAAATCCCTTGACATCACCAGCTGGCCCCTATCCACACCACTCAGGGCGTTTTTCCTGAAACAGTGCTGGAGGGGGCCTCAGAATTTTCCACCTCTCTGAGCAGCCATGCTGTGCCATTCACCCGCCAAGGACGGCCTCTGTAATTTGAGCTTCATAAACGCGATAGCATTTTAACTGCAGCCAAGTCTAATTCAGAACAAATGTTCCTCATGTTCATACCTTTTTGGAAAAGTATCTCACCCTAACAAATAGAAGGACTCCGAGAAGGATGGACGGACACGGGGTGGGGGTGGGGGGGTGTCTCTCAATGTAAATTGGATTCTCCATACTTTATTTGCTGGGTGTCTGCCTCCTGGTGGTTCCATGTCTGTTTATGAGATAGATGCATAATCTCTTGTCACTATCTGCTGTGCATCTACCACCCATTCCAGGAGAAGCCTTTACCAAGCACGGTGGTGGAATGGGGTACTCCAGTTAGCCCAATATTCTGCTTAGTGGAAGTTGCCATGGATATAAGGCTTACCATTAGGAATAAAATTCAACCTATCACGCAAACCATGATTCTTACATAGGATATTTGGGTTTCTTGTGGAACTACAGGGTAACTGTTAGCAGATGTCAATTATCACTGTTCCGCTTATGAGCAGAAAAAGTTGTGATTAAGCAGATGTTCTAGCTGACACAATCTTAAATCAACAAGTATATACTCTACTTTGTGATACTTCAGATTCTCCTGGAAGCCATTTGGGATACTAGACATAGAAACACGCCACACTTTCGGATATTAGAATACCTGAAATCGTGTTTGGGCCATCCAAGGTACCATCCTAAAGCCTTTTGGGGAGTTATTGTCGTAGAAGTTTTGACAGAGCTAGAACTTGAAGGAATATATGACCTGGTTTTCTATCCAGACATCAAGGGATAGGGTTACTTAGGTTTCCCACATGTTGGAAATGGGCATTATTTCAATCAGTGCGCATTTACTACATATAAGTGCCTTCCTGCTTTGGAGATATCTGACCATCAACTCAACACATATTCATCCGGTGCTGACTGCATGCCCTGTGAACGGCTCTGAACCGTGGAAAGAAGCAGATGAAATGATTCCTATTCTTGAGGATCTTATTTTGGTCTTCAAAGAATTAAGACTGGTATTCAGAAAGTAGTAAAATAAAGAAGCATAAGATAAGTGCCTCAAAAGTTACATAAGGGTTCAGAGAGGGGGAAGCTCACTTTGTGTGACAGCCAGAGCAAGTGGTATTGGAGGGTGGCAGGAAAGCCTCATATAGGACGCAGTATTTGAGCTTGGCATGATCAAAAAAAGGGCATTTCAGGCAAAGGAAAAAAATTTACTCTTGCTGAGCAACACTAAATACACTTGTGGCCATAATGCCCCCTACTCCTTCCCCTCCAGGTCCCCCCACCCCCCACCTCTACAAATGCATTTTGAGATACCTGAGCCTTCCCTGTGGCCAGCCTGTGAGTCCTGCTCCATTGTCCCCTGAGCTCTTCAAGCCTTCTGTGAATTAACCCAAGGGTCCTGGCCGCAGAGGCTGAGGAGGCGGGTGAGGAGGATTGCCAGCACCTGTCTGAGTCCAGCCCTCCACTCCGTGGCTGTGCATCCTTGGGCCAGAAAATGATGGGGGTCTCTACAAAGCCCTTTTCCTCCTGTTTTAGCCAATAAGAGGAAAAGGAGATATTAAAAGGGGGTGCTTGTTTCAGTGTCACATAATTCCTCACAGAAAAGAAAGATAATGCAATGCACCTGGGCAGAGAATGAAACTTGAATTTACCCATAGGTCTCTTTAACACAAGCCTGTCCACACACATATGAACACAGTGTCACGGGTAAATAGAAATTGCACCACCTCTATTGTGCACTTGCCCAGATGCCCCACCCCATGGTCGATTGAATAAGAACATAAAAGACATGCTCTTAATCTTAATCCGCATATAAATGAGTGTGAACCCATTCATAAATAGGACCTTTTGAAGATGTTGTTTTTAGTTGAGGTGTGGCCCAACTGAATCACAGTGAGCCTTGCTCTGTTATTACTTAAGTCCTTTATAAGCAGAAGAAATTTGGACACAGTCAGATAAGGCCACACAGGAAGAGGCAGAAGTTGGAAGAGCAGACACAAGGAGAGAGGTCACATGTGATGGGAGGAAAAGATGTGAGCCAAGGAACCCCAAGGACTGCAGGAAGCCCAGAACATTCCAGACTGTGGAGAAAGCATGGCCTTGCTGCTGCCTTGACCGTGGACAGCCCTCCAGACTGTGAGACCATCAGTTCCCACCGTTTAAGCCAATTCGTTGCGTGGAACTTGGCATGCAGCATCCTGGCAAACTAACTCACCCCCAAAACCAAAGGGATAAATTCCTTTTTTCACAACTAGAATAAACACACAGCCCCCGGGTAGGGATGATGCAGTGACCTCTGAGAGCCACCCTCTCAACTGCATGTTTTCTCAATGTTTGTTTCTCTGGGGGAAGGTGGGCCTGTTCCTGAGGGTGGGAGGAGGGAAAAGCACACTCATTTGATATCCTGCCATGTGCCAGCCAAGGTGCCTGATACTTTCGCTGACCTTATCACCTTGTCTCCTTTAGTCCTCACCACGGCTCTGGAAGCCGGAGTTTACTGACTATACCTGTACATAAGACCTAGGGCTTCAGACTCGAGCCTCTCTGGTTCCAAAGTCCACTCCGCATCTGAGTATGGGGAAAGATGTAGGAAGCAGGTACTGGAGACTAACTTTTCCAAATGAATGAGTTTGCCCAAAATTGACCCTATGCATGTGTGTGCACATGTGAGCACACATAAGCACACATCACAGCTGTAGCAAAGGTTTACAAGCCTGGGCCCAGTCATCACGCTGCCTGGATTTGAACCCTGGCCCCATGACTTCCGAGCTCTGCAACCTTGGTGAAATAACTAACCACTGTATGCCTTAGTTTCCCTGTCTGTAAAAGGAGAGGAATAGTGGTCTCTATGATATTTATAATATGTTTCAAAATAACGTGGGTGGGGGGTGAAATCAGCAGGGATATAGAAGAAACAAGATGGGTTGATAATTGTTGATGAATTGATACTGGTTGTACATGGGGGTTCATAATATGTGTCGTCTACTTTTGTATATGTTTGTAATTTTCCATTACAAAATGTTTTACAACAAAGCTCATGCATGTAAAGTACTTGACACAGCCTCTGGTACTTTATAAATTCCCAGTTAATATTCATTACTGTCATCAAATGCACACCATGGTGGCATTAGCAGTGCATCAAAACAGCAGTGTGTTTCTGGGATGTATGACCGTGGCTGGCACCAAGGATGTGTTCTCCTAGGCCTGTGTCCAAACCTCTGTGTGTCTGTGTCACCTGGACCTGCGATGTGCTAAGTGGGGTTTCTCACCACCCCAGGCAGGCATTAATGGCCTAGTGGGCAACAAAGGAATAAAATTTTCTAGTGCCCACTGCAAGCTGTCAAATAAGTTGCAGATTGCCATGGGAAGGTAGAAGTAGGTCTTCTGTGTAAAAAAGACAACTAGCAGACAATTTGTAGTAGCCCCAGGCTACCTCCAGCCTACTACAAAGGGGACCCTGCAGCCCGTCATGCCATCCCAGGCTGAGAGTGGTGATGCTGGGACTCATGGGCCACACAAATGGTGCTTGAGTCCATTTGAAAACTGAATTTGCTGCTGCCTTCCGTCACCCGGTAGCAGTAGTTCTGGCAAGACTATACAGGTTTCCAAACACCCTCCAAGTAAGAATATTGATAAACCTGGCACTCCTGGGTGCTCACACACCATTCCTGCCTTCCATGTGCAATGATGGCTTATTTCCATACTATGCCTTCTAGTCTGCACAGCCTTTTTATTTGTAGCTTACCTAGTCCTCACAAGAACCTTCGAGGGAGGTACTAGTATGGCTCCCATGGTACAAGTAAGGAAACTATGGTGCAAAGAGGTTGTGGGGGCTTTTCCAAGGTCATATAGGCATAAGCAGCAGAGCCACGTGTGGAAAGCAAGGTTGTGTGCCTATCCCTCGCCTTCCCTTTAGACTTTGACTCCCACACCCTCTCCGTGGTGAGCCTGTCTGCCTGTGGCTCCCTGGACGCCAGGGGCTTTCAGGAAAGAAGCACATGTACAAACCCAAGACCAAAGAAAGGGCACTTTGCCTTCCATGTACCTTCTTGGGTGGAGTGGTGAACTCTTTATATTGGGAGGGCAGTGCCCTAACTTTACCCTAATGAGTTGGTGTGAACTGAAATATTGTGCATAACTTAAGCGTGGAGATAATTTGTCAAGGAAAGCTCACCTGTACCCACATCTCAACAGGCCTAGTGGGTGATACCAAAACCCTTCTCTGAGTTAGCCTGTGTGGTACTGTTTCATAATTGTTATTTCATATAGACCTAAACAGAACTTGGGAGGTTACAAAAAAGTTATGCAGTCTTTCCCTAGATCCTTTTCCTAGCACTGGCTAGGGCCTGGAATTAGAGACCCTGTGCAATTTCCACCCCCAATTTCTCTCCTGAGCTTCATTTTCCTCTATTGTCATTCACAGCTCTTACATCAACACCCTATCCCAGTCATCTTGCTGTACTTGGCACTGGTCATGCTGAAGGTCCCAGGAAATGGGAATCTATGCTGTTCTATCATTTCCAACTTTTCCTAATTATTAAAGGTGAGAAAGCTTTGGGGTCTGCTCGTTCTACCCAACTCCTATAACAGAACAAAACTGAAGCCCAGAGAAGTTGAGATTTTTGAAAGGCTACTCAGCTAACTTAAGCAGACCTGGAGCTCAGACTTAGGCTTCTGGGTTCTGTGGTCATCCCACTTAATTCACTATTGAATTCACCTGCTTGCAGAACTGCACCCGGTGGCCAATCACTGGCTCTCCATCGCCACACAGCTGAGTGTCGGGTTCCACCTCACGGCTGTTCTCTGTGTGGCAGAGCAGCCTCTGGTGCCCTCAAGGGGCAGAACTGAGTAGTGGCAAATGGTTCATACCAGACAAGATCAGGTAACAAACAGCCTGGGAAAAGTCCCCTCAGAGCCACCCCAATTTTACAGACTGCGTTGGAGTCACCTTTTTATTTTAAGCATGTTTTAATACAAAACATGTTTAAGTATCACAAAGTAAGTTTGAAGCATACACTGCCTCTAATGCACCCCTGGGAACCTATGGGACCATGTCAAGTGCCTGCTCCCCAAAAAGGCTCTCCAGAACCTGACCTTGAAATGTACGAGCTGAAGGGGAAAGTGATGAGGTGACTCTCAGCTGGAGAATGGGGTGCTGCTTTACTCCGTCTTGCTCCTAGGAGAGCCACAGTGCTGCCGCTCATCAAAGGACCAGAGAAGATGAGTGACGGGGCACACAGCCGTGGGTGAACCATAGGGGCTGATAATCAAGCAGGAAAATAGGTTAGAGCCCTAGGCCAGGGCTCCCCTAGAGCAATGGTGATGTGAGGCAAAGTGCGAGGATGATGCTGAGATGTAGATGGGGAAGAGAGAGGAGGAAAAGGAAACTGCAAAGGTTTCCTTGGTTGGAAAGGAGCACTATGGCAGAGTTGGGAGAGTTCCTGAGCAGCAGTGACAGGACGTGAGACCCAAGCTGTGGGCTTCATCTCTCTCTAAGAGACTGTCTGTATCTTTGTACTGTGGGAGACAACCAGAAACTGGGGCCTTTTTCCCTGCTAAATTCTGACATATATGATAGTAAGTGTGCTGGTTTGAAATGATATATGGACCCTAGAAAAGCCATGTTTTAATCCTAATCCCATTTTGTAAAGGCAGTCGTTTCTTCTAATCCCTATTCAGTATTGAATGTTTGAAACTGTAATTAGATCATCTCCCTGGAGATGTGATGTAATCGAGAGTGGCTGTTAAACTGGGTGGGTGTTGATTAGTTTCTGAAGTCCAATAAAAGAGGAACATTTTGGAGAATAAGAGATTCGGAGAGAGCAGAGAATGCGGCAGCACCACGAAGCAGAGTCCATCAGCCAGCACTTCATGAAACAGGAAGCCAGGAGAAGAAGCTAACAGATGACGCTGTGTTCACCATGTGTCCTCCCAGATGAGAGAGGAATCCTGACTATGCTCAACATGTGCCTTTCCAGATGAGAAAGAAACTCTGACTGTGTTCGCCATGTGCCCTTCCAGTTGAAAGAGAAACTTTGAACTTCATTGGCCTGGTGTCTTTCCCTGGATGCCTTAGATTGGACAGCTCTATAGACTTGTTTTAATTGGGACATTTTCGTGGCCTTAGAACTGTAAACTAGCAACTTATTAAATTCCCCTTTTAAAAAGCCATTCCATTCCTGGTATATTGCATTCTGGCAGCTAGCAAACTAGAACAGTAAGCAAAATTGATTGTCCTTTCCTTTCTTCCCATAGCCCTCAGTGGGCACTTATCTTGCATTCTGAGTATTTTCTTCCATATCTGACTCTACAGTGGTCCAATTCAACAAATGTTTCTCAATATTTATCATTATGCTGCTACAAAAGACTTAAGAGGTTCTGTCTCATTTGGCTCCTAACCTCCTGTACTGCCAAATTTGTGCAGCTTGATAAGTGTTACATTTGAGCACCATATTTTTAGGCAAGATAAAGAGAAATGCTGGTTCCACTTGTGAACTATGGAGTTCTGTGCATTTGGGTTTCTGGTCATATGTGTTATTCTTACATATGTGACAGATAGGGCCTGTCCTCACCCTGCCCTCCCCTTCCGACTTTTTCATCCTCATCCTCACTCTAAGGAAGAAGGCTGTATTAGGGTGATTAACTCACAGTAAAAGTTTACTTCTCACGCAGGTTCAAAGTGGATGTCCCTGGTCAAGCAGCAGTTCTGGACAGCTCTCTTCTGAAGCGGTGACTCATGAACCAGCTTCCTCTCGTCCCATGGTGGCTCACCCATCCCACTGGACCCTCTGCCTTCAGCCAGGTGACAGGCAAAGAGAGAGCAGGAATTAAAGGCCGTGAGCTTGAAACGTAACTAACACCCATCACCTCTGATCAGAGATCTTTGAGTGGGAACTAATCACCTGGTCCCTTCCATATGTTCCGGAAGTGCTACGTCCTGGGTTCTCTAACTGGAAAGCTGGTTGCCGGCAGTTAATCTTTATCTCAGAAGGAAGCACACATTTTTGGTGAGTCAACTCTGCGCAAACAGTATTTTAGAATAATTAGGCATTGAAGTTCTATTATGAGACAGAGAAATCAAAGTAAAGACTGTCTTATAAATATCATACTCTGCACAATCTGGAAACAAACTAGTCCTGCGGGTAGAGGAGGGGGAAGTATTGTAAGGAATTATCAGTTGTTTCTCAAAGATCCTCTGTAGCCTTTCCTGGAGCTCTATAGAAGTTCTCACCTGGGTCACCCCTTTGTTGGAGCTGGGGCTGGAGCTATGGTACAGCTAGAGGAGAGGAAAATAACCCAAGGACCTCTTCCAGGCTGACTCTGTGGATCAATAGGGAACTTGATGGGAAAGGCAAAGAAAGCTTCTGTGTCATCCTCTGAAAAGGAGATTGTCTTCTTTCTGTTGAAGACCTGTCCCTCACACAGGGGTGTGGCAGGGCATCATGGCAGGCTGCAGGTAGGAGGACGCTTCCTGTGCCAGCAGTTTTAAATGAGAGGACGGATGACTGTATGAGACCTTTGGCACTGAAGGGAGAAGTGGTTTGAGGAATCAGCTTGAGATGAACAGGAAATCCTGATCTCTTTCTGAGTGGAAGTACTGGATTAGAGGCCTCTGGTGTCTAAGTCTCTTTCTTTAAAATGGGAGGCCTAAGTACCAAAGGGTTTTCTCGTATGAGATGTGGGTTTTGCAGGACCAAGATGTGATAACTTGTCAATGATATCTCTTAAATTAAGCGGCAATTGGACTAAAGGAAAGAGTGTAATTTAAGACTTATAGAAAATTTTAAGACCTGTTCAAAAATGTGAAAGTCTGTTTTGGGTATAATGAATAATGCATCCCTCTTCCACCAAAACGTAGATAGAAATATTGCATATTGCCCAAGCCTAAAATCCTGTCCAGCCAGCTCCTTCCTGTGGAGCTTGGGGCTGCAGGTGTGGGGAAAGAGAATTAAAGGTTGTCTGAGAAGTTTTGTGGAGCAAAGCAAGTGACCATGAGAGAAGTGAGCCCCCT
This sequence comes from Tamandua tetradactyla, assembly GCF_023851605.1. NCBI lineage: Eukaryota > Metazoa > Chordata > Mammalia > Pilosa > Myrmecophagidae > Tamandua > Tamandua tetradactyla. The sequence continues at coordinate 15,194,031 of NC_135330.1, read as the reverse complement.
AGAGGTGAGGGGGGTCCTAGCACCTACACTGCCTCCTTTCCCTGGAGCTACCCGAGGCTGAGAAAAGAGAGCCGACATTGGTATAGCAACAACATCACCCTTGCTGCTGACCCCTGGAGCACTTGCCTAGGACTCCTGAAATTCTCCTTGAACAAGTATAAGACTGATGCAGAAACCTAGGTGGGAGATTAGCCAGTAGGTAGAGGCGGCATAGCTCTGGCTAGGAGGGGGTTAGAAGCAGGAACGAGATCTGCATTACTTTATCATCACTGGAGAGAAAATGCAGCATGGAGCTCCCAGAGTGGGGAGTGTGTTTAAGATTAGAAAGGACATAGTTCCCATCTTCTAGCCAGTGGTTCAAATTTAGTGTACGTAAGGGGAGGAGAATTTATTAAAATAGAAATTCCCAGGGTCCCAACTAGAAATATGCATTTCTAATAAGCATGACCAGGTAATTCTCAAATAGGCGCTGGAAAACAGAGTCGAAAATAGTTCGGGGCTAAGAGCCTATAGTCTGATGAATCTGATAGAAATAAAAATGATTTCCATCACCATCCAGGAAAAATTTAAATTCTAATTTTTTTATAAAAAGAAAATATTCTTGTTGCTTCATATAATCTTATCATAACACTTTCAAAAATTGAATATGTATATTTCATTTTTTTGGCAGCACTTTACATTTCAAAGCCGTGATCTGTTTTTTTTTTTTTGTTTTTTTAAATATATTTCAGGCTGATTTTGTGTCTTAAAAAAGTTGAACATTATTCGCTTAGGTGCAGCTGTGTGGAGTGACTGCTGGTCTCCAAAATAATGGGAAATTGTGGGTCCATTTTGAGATCAGTGGTAGAAGGATAACCACCAACCCCATAAAACACAAATATTCATGCCACGTTGTTCTGTTTGAAACAAGGATGTGAATCCTGAATATTTAGCTTCAAATGATGGTGATGATTCTAATTAAATTGGCCAATAAATGATTTTTAATTAACCTTTTTAAGGTGCGATGTATTTCATATATAGGGAGAATAGCATGGAATATTTCAAATATTAACTTACATAGGAATAATAACATTCTACACATAAGTGAATAAAACAAAAGACTCTGAGTTGAAAGGGACCTTAAAAGTAAATTATGCCAACCACTCATGGGATGTTTGTCAGCCCAGGAAAATATAGACAAAACAGGCCTTGGAGTCATAAGACCTGTGTTTGATCCCAAGCTTTGCCCCTTAAACAGGAGCTGTATAACCTTAGCTGTGAGCCTCAGTTTCCTCATCGGTAAAATGACAGTGGTATCACAGTGGGCTCCTTCAGTCCTAACACTGTATGATTCCCTTCTAAAATCCTCATCTGCCTCTGGACATTTATACATAATCTGAAGGGGAAAGTATTAGCTAGGGTTCTCTAGAGAAACAGAATCAGCAGGAGATAGCTGTAAATATAAAACTGATAAAAGTCTCACGTAACCATGGGTATGTAGAGTCCAAGGTCTGTTGGGCAGATCACAAGCTGGCAGCTCCAGTGGAGACCTTGATTAATTCTCAGGAGAGGCTGGCAGAAGCAGGAAGAGTGACTGTTTCTTCTGAATCCTTCTTAAAAGCCTTCCAGTGATTAGATTAAGCATTACTCATTGCAGAAGACACTTCCCTTAGCTAATTACAGATGCAATGAGCTGTGGATGCAGCCAATGTGATCATGATTTAAGTCCATGAAATGTCCTCAGAGCAACGGACAGGCCAATGCTTGCCCGACCAGACAACCAGGCACCACCACCTGGCCAAGTTGACACATGAACCCAACTAGGACAGGGAAAGTGAGCTAATTTTTCACTTTGCAAACTACCCCTCAATTTAAAATGAATGAATTAGAATCTACATATTTATAAAGATAAAAAGAAACTAAACCAAAAATTAAAATGTCCTTAGCTAAATGCTTAAAATATGAATAAGTTAACTTCCAATAATATCAAAAAGAGAGGACATGTTCTGATATAATGCTTAAAGAAGACAATGACAAATATCAAACCAATGATGCTATTTCATAAGTACACTATAATTCCACTATATTTAAAGTGTAATTAATGTGTTCCTCAATATAGATAGAGCTATCAAACACACAGTTGGATTAGAAATTCTCCCTGGCAACACCAACCCACACTTTAAAAATGAAAACTCAACATCTTTTTTCATGCCATCTTGAGTGAATGTTATTTTCCATTGGTAAAATGACTTTCTTTTCCCTCCCCAATTTAATCTATGCAAGAACCTGTGAGAATTGCACAAGCCCATACCTCATTCTCATCTAAGGCCTACTGCAAACCTTTCTTAAAAAATTACCTGGATTTTATCTCAACTTTAAAAGTATTTTTATTAATATAAATAAATTACTTTTCTTCAGTGCTTCACACTTTCAAGGCACACCGCGTGGTTTGAGTGCAATATTTATTTACTAAGTGAATGATTTAAATTGAATAAAGCACCCGGCACTTGACAATCTGAGTCACTGGTACGGTTGAGGCAGCACTGGCATTGGAATCTTAACTATGCCCCTTCCTGGTTGCACGATTGTGGACCATTTACATAACCCCTCTGAGCCTCAGTTTTCCCATCTCTAAATTGGGATGATTCTACCCAAACACTAAGCTTAATGGGAAAACTAAAATAGGAAATAGGAAAAAGGAAATCTGTAAAAAACTTCAGCTAGCACTAATGATGAAAACGGAATGCTTTCCCTCTAAGACTGGGAACAAGGCAAGGATGTCCACTCCCACCGTTTCTACCCAGTACTCAGTACTTTAGGTCCCCGAAGTGCAATAAGGCAAGAAAAAGAAATAAAAGACGTACACACCAGAAAGGAAGAAGTAAAACTATCTTAATTCTCAGACAACACGGTTATCCAGGCAGAAAGTCCTGAAGAATCTATAAAAATATATACTTGAATAAGTAAGTATGCCAAGTTGCAGGGCACAAGAAAAAACATGCAGAACATACAGGAAGAAATGACATTATTAGGAGCCTTAGAAATCTGAACAGAATCAGTCATTTATATAACAAAAAGAATCTCAGACTGCACAAGCATGACCTGGATCCCGTAACCCCAGTTTCATAAGAATTGTGTTCACTTTGCTTTGCATGTGGTATAGTTACATAAGCTTCCCTTTTCACCAAAAATTTACATTTTGGGATAATTGTGTAAATCTGTGAAATAAGATCATTTGGAATGGTTATCCCAATTCTGTACACCATCTTATGGATTGATAAACTCTTTCTGGAAATCCTGGAGTTCTTCTCACAACTTAAATAGGCCAGAGAGGGCTTTTCCTTCCAAAAACTATTGATCTTAGGTACAGAACATACGTTGCTCATAGTCACTACCCATCTCTTAACAAATCTGAAGGGAAAAAAATTCAACAATTTATTGACCTGTCCTTAATATGTGGACAATTTTATAGATTTGTTAAAACTTCATGCAGTTCTCTGCTGGGAAAGACTTCCCAATATTTACTCAATAAGTACATTTGCTCTTGCCACAATAGATTATATATGAGAAACAAGTCTTCTCGTCAATTTAGCAAATAACTGAGAGGTTATAGAAGAAAGATTTCAATGTTTTGATGAAAAGGATCCACAGGAACTCATTGCATGAGAAACTACACAAGTGATATTGTCTTTAACATCAATAATTTTATAAAGCAGAAGTTTCAGTTACTGGAATTTGGAAGCATCCATATACTTGCCTGAGCATACTATATATTTTATGCTTTATAAGATAGATTTTCATGACACTATCCACTTTAGCCTTGTCCTTTGCAAAAATCCATGAAATCAATGTTTTGATGTATAATTACATTTTCTAACCCACATAATAGATGATGTTAAAATACAAACATTTTCCTATTTATCACCTAAGATTATTCTGTTCATCACCAGTAGTATGTGTAACAACTTGAGAAACACTAGTATAGTGGGGAAAACACACCAGTTGGAGTCAAAATACCTAAATTCAAATTATGGTTCTAGCACTTAGTTTTGTAACCTCCAAAAGTTACTTAACATTTCTGAGCCTCAGTTTTATCATTTTTAAAATGAAGATATGTAATTTAAAAAGCATACTTGGGAATCATCTAGACCATCACCGTATAACCAAATACTGCCACATCTTTCAAGATTTGTGCCTGCAATTGCGTTTATATGTGAGCCAGATGGAGTCCAACTCATTAGCGATGAGTAAAACCTTCTTAATAGTTCAAACAGAGAAAAAACGGGGGGGAAACTGAATTATCCCGGGACACACATTGGCACAAGCATGCTGAACTCAAAATAATCTGTACGTTAGGCATCAATACTATATTCAGGGACTTCCGGAGAAGATGGCGGCTTAGTAAGACGCGCGGGTCTTAGTTCCTCCTCCAGAAAAGCAACTAAAGAAACAGAAACAATACGAAACAGCTCCCGGAG